>NC_081290.1:53392500-54017500 GCF_030435805.1 Mustela lutreola | reverse complement strand
AGAGAATCTTAAACAGATTCCCTGCTGAGCATAAAGTCCAACCCCAGGCTCTGATCTCATAGCTCAAGATCATGACCTGAGCGGAAATCAAGAATCAGAGGCTTAATCAACTCAGGTACCCTGAAAATTGCTAGCAGCTTTAAAGGCAGGCTTGGGGTGGGTGGGGTGGTAACACCAGCAAAGAACAGGATTATATTGTCTTCAATTTGTGTGGGTCAACTGGCCAATGTTGTGTGGTGCTCAGGGGAGAGGTGATGGTAATTTGGACTAGATAGAAAATGAACCAGATTTAAGAGAACTTGAGCAGGTGACACTAATGAGACTTTCTGATGAATTAAGAGGTTTGAGGGATTGAGAGAAGTGCCAGATGACAAGGATGCTATCCAAATTTCTAGCTTGGGTCCCTTCAGTCTAAGACTGGGAACTCCTAGAGGCAGGAGGTAGCTGTGATTCAGCCTGGTAACATCTTCAAGGCCATGCTTTTAGCACCTTCAGCACTAACTTGAGTATTTGTTTATTAACACTAAAAAGTGTTAGAAACAGTTACTATGATCATGATACTGTTTCTGAGGTTTTTGTTTTTGTTTATGTTTTAATTAAAAGTAAGGCTGGGGGTGCATGGGGGGCTCAGTGGTTAAAGCCTCTGCCTTCGACTCAGGTCATGATCCCAGGGTCCTGAGATCGAGCCTCACATCGGGCTCTCTGCTCAGCAAGGAGCCTGCCTCCTCCTCCTCTCTCTCTCTGCCTGCCTTTCTGCCTACTTGTGATCTGTCTGTCAAATAAATAAAAATCTTAAAAAAAAAAAAAAAAAAAAGTAAGGCAGAATTCCTTCCCTTGAGATACTTACTATGGCTCAATTAGGGACAGAACTATTGCATATAGTCTCTCATTCTCTCATGATGTAGTATTCCAGGTGTGATGATTAAAGGAGTTATGTTGGGATCACAAAGATGTAAACTCACCATAAATCTATAAGTAGAAAAAATGTGAGAAGAAAAAATATCATGGAAGTCATAAAATTTAAGTATGGCATTAAGAAATGAGTATGATTTTGAAAGGTAACTATGGGCATTCTGATAGAACAGATATCTTAATGCATGGATATGAGAATATGAATAGACTGTTCATTATTGGTGAACAGTCTGGGTTGGTGGGGACAGAGAGTGTTTGAGACAGAAAGAAGAGGAGAACACTGGAAAGGTTGATGTGGATTTTGATTGATGATATGAGTAGTACTTGCTTAATTTGATAAGTAGAAACTTTATGAGTTAGACACAATAATTAGTAAGAATTGGAATGGGATTGACATAAGATGCTGGAAGATACTTGATAACTCAGAAAAATACTTACTTGGCATATGATCAGCATGGTTTATGGTTGAATTTGAAACGTGAAGGTCAGAAAAGAAGAAAGGTTGACATACTAAGAAAAATGATGCTAGATTCTGTAACAAATAAACTCCAAATTTCCAAGGTTTGATAAAACCGAGCTTTACGTCTCACACAACTTTCCAAAGCAGATGTTCCTGGCAGGGAAGTGTCTTTTCTCCATGTGGTGACTTAGGGACCACAAATGCACCATCTTCTGGTTCTTCCATGCTCTAAAGCCTTGGGATCCTTTCACCCAGCTGACTAAAGGGGAAATAGATCATGTAGGAGGAAGAGATACTTCCTAAAATTTCTGCCTGAAAATTACACATATAACTTCTACTTCTGTTGCTTCTGTATCAGTTACATAGCCAAAATCAGAATACAAAGAAGGCAGGGAAATATTTTTGGGTCATGTATCCAGGCAAAGAAGAAGAGAACAGGTTTTTAAGAGACAGCTAGCTCCCTCTTTCACAAATGATTTTGAGGATTCGAACATGTAACTCTGCATAAGCGTCGGGGTCACCATCTCATATAAATAATCCACAGCAAGAACAGTGATGCCAAAAATGTTTAATGTGAAGTTATGAAGGTCATTCTGCTGGAGATTTCTGGCAGAAATTTGGTCTGTGGATCTGAAATTTAGAGAAAACCTTTGATTTACTTTTTGAATATGGAGGGGGATTTATAAGCTAAGCTGACTGTTACAGAGTGTGTTCAATCAATAACAACATTTTGGTGCTAGAAATAGAATGATGGATGAAAGAGATATGATCCCTTTTCTTTAGTGAAAGAGATGAGGAATTAGGAAATTGACAAGAGAGCATTTCAGATCAACACTGTCCAATAGAAGGCTCTGCGATGATGGATGTCCTATATCTGTTCTGGTCAATATGGTAACCGCTAACCGCATATGACTATCAAACACTTGAGAAAGGTGGCCAATATGACTAAGGAACCAAATTTTTATTTTTATTTAATTTTAATTAATTTAAATTTAATTCTAAATAGATTGAAACTCCTTATGGACAAAGACTATGTTTTGACTCATTTGAACAATAACAATCAATAACAATGGTGACAAATACCTCTGGAGTACTGACTCTGTGTTGAGCACAATTCAAAGCACTTTGCCTGAATTAATCAACTTTACCTTTATAATGACCTATTAAGTTAGTCATCTCATTATAATTGTCATTTTTTATGATAAGGAAACTAAGATGCAGAGTTATGAGATATATTTCTTACTCTTAGAAAATATGTGGTCCAATGCAAGACATAGACAAACAGATCACACTATTGCCATAGTGGGAAAAGCAATGAAGAAAACCACTAAGTGACTATAATGAGCCAGGAAGCAAAGACTGGAATTCACCCAGTGATGGAGATGAAGATGCTACTACAGAAATGGAGCTAAGGCAGGCTGGCAAAGCTGGCTATGTGAAATCTCTCTCATAAGCACCAACTCATTCTGCCTCCCTTCTTCTTTCCTCTATCCTAGAATTATAGGATGCTCAGATTACTTCTATACCCACATGGCAAAGCCCACTTTCCTTTTGACTTTAATCCTACTGTGGTTCCCAGCCTGTGGAGTGCTGACAGTATGGAAATACTGAAATATCAAAACTGAAAGGAACTCTTTGCTCTTCCCAGCCCTCTGGCTTCAGTTAGTCTGACTCTCAGCCTGTTTACAGCTAGAGGTGGTGGCCATGGCCTGTCTGCCCTTTCCTCAGGACAGAACAGGTCAGCCTGCCTGGAGCTGAGCTCAGCCCATTTCCATGCATCATTAAGGCTGGATAATGATTAGCTAAATTATTCCTTCTCTAAGCCTAATGAGCTGTGAGGTGATACATTTGTGGTTCAGTCTAAAAGATATAAAGTAGATGAAGTTTGTCCAGAAAATCTTCCTCTAGAAACCATCGACTTGGCTCTTCTTTTGTCATTCTAGAGAAGTATGACCCACATGGCAACCCAGATCATTGATGAACTGTTATCAACTTTGCGACAATAACAGGATTGTTTTTCTTAGTTTATCCTGTATATATATGTACATATGGGTATATATCTGTTTTGTGAAAATGTGACAATGGATGTCTCTCATTTGGAGCAGTAATAAATATTTTTCTTTTTTTGTTGTTCTTTTCACTTTCATTTTTTTAAAAAAATATTCTATTTATTTATTTGAGAGAGAGAGAGAGAGAGGAGGAAAGAGAGAGCGTGAGTTGGAGGGTAGGGAGAGGGAGAAGCAGACTCCCTGCTGAGCAGGGAGCCCAATATGGGGCTCTATCCTAGGACCCCAGGATCATGACCTGAGCCTAAGGCAGACACTTAACCAATTGAGCCACCCAGATACCCCTTCACTTTCCATTTGAAATCAAGTGTGTTTATGACTTGCTGGTATGTTTATATAGTTTTGGTTTTGATATCAATTTATGTAATATAGTTCTGAAAGTGAGATCGCCATCTTATCTTTGAATGAAGAAACTCCGGTTTTAAAGGAGTTGTATGTGCATCATGAGTGACTGTGAGTATTTAAATCTGCATAAATGGAATTTGATGTTCTATAAAGAAACTCAACACTAGATTTCCTGATGTCACATTTTGTTCTGGAGACTCTGTGTGTGTGTTAGGGTAGGCTCAGCTGTGGAAACAAAAGTGTCACTGGCTTGACAAAATGGAAGCTAATTTTTCCTCACATAACTGTCCCGGAAGATTGTTTAGGCAGAGAGCCCTCCTCCCCTCATTCCTGCTGTGACCCAGTCCCTCTCTAGCTTATAACTGCACCATCCTTTGGGACAGAGGGTAGGAATTGTGGGAGTGGCACCATAGCTTTCTTAAAAAACTCTGACCAAGAATTTTCCCATACCATTTCTACCCACATTCCAATGGAGAGACCCCATTTATGTGATCTAACTGCAAGAGAGGTTGGGTCATTTCGTCCAGATCTGTATCTAGCTGTGATCTCTATTCTGATGGAAGGAGAGAGATGATTTTGGTGAGCAGCTGCATTTCTGCTACGTTTTCGTTATGTAAAATATTGTTCAGGTTGAAGTGACATATATTCATTCCACTTTTTAAATACAAAAATATCTTTCTTTTTTCATATGTTCAAAATGTATACTTATTGTGTTCCTGATTCCCCTGCTTCTTTTGACTTCTCTCTCTCTCTCTCTCTCTCTCTCTCTCTCTATATATATATATATATATATATATATTTCTTATTCATCTGCTCTTGAAATACTTTGAGCCCTTCCATTCACCCCAGGCTCCAAACTGTCCACATAGAGGTAGATCAATCTTTGTAATGTTTAACCCAATTTACTTTCTTTAATATTCTTGCTACCACTGTCTTTCAGACCTTGAGTCCATCTTAACTAAACTTTGCTATCAGCCTCCCAGGGAGACTTCCAGTCTTCTTTCTTTCTCTCTTCAAATCCATCTTACACACTGCTTCTAGGTTAAATCTGAAAAACTCCCTATCCCCCAAAATCCCGAGCTCAAAATTTATGATGACTTTTCACTCAATTTTTGAGTTTAGATCTCCTTCCCCCTGGGAATCAGGTGCTTCTCATCATCATATCAATTTGCCTTCCAGGTACTGGCCTGAAATCTATAGAACACGCTGTGATTCAGTCATTTCCCACAATCTATGCTTATTACTTTTCTATTGCTACTGTGCCAAATTCCCCCCAAATTTAGTAGTTTAAGATTAAACAAATTTATTTTTTACAGTTGTGAAAATCAATTTTCTCACTGGGCCTAAATCAAGGAATCATTCTGTCTGTGTTCCTTTCTGGAGGCTTAGAGAAGAGAATCCATTTTTTTTTTTTTTTTGCCTTTCCAGTTTTAGAAGATACTCCATATTCCTTGGCTCATGGTCTCCTTCCTCCATCTTCAAAACCTGAAATTACAACACTTCTACTGTTCTTCCTTTGTCATCTCTTTCCCTCTCTTTGTGATTACATTGAGACTACCCAAAATAGTCTAGGATAATGGGACCTTAAGGACAGGTCCTTGGTTACATAAATTCCATCCACAACCTTAATTCCACTTGCTATGGAACCTGACATACTCACATGTTATGGCTATTAGGAAATGGACATCTTTCAAAGGGGTATAATTCTGCTTAGGGTACCATGTTTTCTTCTCTCTTGATTCTAGCTCTCCCCCCCCTTCTTTTATCCCTTTTCCCATCTCAGAATGTCTTCTCTAAGCCCCTTCACCCTTTGACACCCTACTCATCATTCATTGTCAAAGTTCATCTCTTATTCAACTTCTCCAGAATCTCCTCACTGGAAGAATATGCATCCATTCTTCATATTTTGTCACTTTTTAAACACATTGCCTGGTTTACTTAGCGTTTGAATGAACAAACAGACACACAAAAATGATTGCATTTTGAGTTATCTCTGTGGGTTGATTGCAGTTTTCTTAGAGGGAGGGCACAATGTTTGTGCATTTTTTTAGTGGCCTTCATAGTCTTTGAGAATGTTCTTATATGTAGTAACCACACATGTAATTTTTGTTGCATTACATAGAATTTACTCATTAACCACCAGCAACCAAGGGGCACAGTAGCATAAGTAATCCTTTAAGAGCAGGCAACCCACAACTAACTTGCATATGTTTTAGGAATGCTTCTTATGTGGCTTTTCCAAGCAACGTCTAGTTAAATTTTCTTCCTTATACTGATTTTATTTCATATAGTTTCTCTTCTGAATGGACTCATGAGTAAGCATGAAGATATCACCTTTGACAGTATGCTTACCCACACTGATCACATTTATTGGCCTTCTCCCTGAAATGGAGTCTCCAGAGAAATAAGATTTAGATGTTTGTCTGAAGATTTTCTCACAACAGAAAAGCTTATAGGGTTTCCCCCTGTGTAAGTTCCCTGATGAATGACAAAGTTGATTTCCAAACTCATTTTTTCTATAAGTATCCAAAGTATAGATTTTCTTCCCATGGGGACCCCTTGGTTGGCCTTTTGGCAAACTAGCTTTCTCAGCTTTTTACCCTGATGTGGATTTTGTCTTAGGCTTTGATCAAATGTTGATTTAGGAGCTTACTTAAATCTCATTTTCAGGCACAGTCTTTAATTATTTTCTTTACTTGAGGGCTTTCCTGTAAATACTAGGTTACCTATATCTTCCAGATTTTGAGGATACACATCATTAAGGTTTTTTTTTTTTTTTTTTTTTTTAACTGAAGTTTTGTTGGAACTCTTCTTAAAATTAGGCTCTTTAATTCAGAATTGAATCGCACATTAACATAGAATGTCTTAAGAGCATGTGTTTTGTGAGACCAGTTGCTTCCTCTTGTTTTGCTGGAATAGGGGCTGTGGAATACTTGGTAGATAACTGGTTCTCCAACTTGAGTTTGCATCACATGCCGCAGAATCACCTGGACAACTTGTCAAACCAGAGAGTGGGGGTGGGGGACTCACTCCTTGAGTTTCTGGGATGCCCTGAGAATTTGCATTTTTATTAAGTTCTCATGTGAACCACACTTTGAGAAACACCAATGTAGGTAGTACTCTGCAGGAAGAAGCAATCTAAGAGTAAGAAAATGCATTCATTCAGTCACTAATTTGTTTATTCATTCATTGAATAAGTATTTATTGTGTGCTTATTGTATTTCATTCCAAAGCTTATTTTCTTTTCTTTATATTCATTGATTCATTGATTCAGATTCAGATATAGAAGTGTCTTCTATTTTGCATAAATTAATATTTAAGATAACTTATATAAATGTATTGAGACATTAACATCTAATGCCTGGGCTGCTTCTTACAAAATAAAAGTGAATTTAATGATTATTTATGGAGTGCCTGCATTCTACAAAACTTTGTACTAGAGACAGAAAGTAAAATAACATATTTAAAAAAATATTAGATACATTAAAATGCTTCTCTGCATCTCTGTATTCTCCCATGCAACATGCATGGATTTGTAAGTCTTGCTATTGACCTTACTATAATAAAATTGATAATTAGTTTAAGCTTGTATGCTATCATCATGTATTAGGCTAGACAGGTTTCATTTGGGTTTCACTTGTTTTTCCGCAAGTGTGTGTGTGTGTGTGTGTTTGTTTATTTATTTTTATTTTTTATTATGTTATGTTAATCACCCTACAGTACATCATTAGTTTTTGATGTAAAGTTCCATGATTCTTTGTTTGTATATATAACACCCTGTGCTCCATGCAATATATGCCCTCCTTAATACCCATCACCAGGCTAACCTATCCCGCACCCCCCTCCCCTCTAAAACACTCAGATTGTTTCCCAGAGTCCATAGTCTCTTATGGTTTGTCACCCCCTTTGCTTCTCCCCCTTCAGTTTTCTCTTCCTTCTTCTAATGTCTTCCATACTATTCCTTATATTCCACAAATAAGTGAAACTGTATGATCATTGTCTTTCTTTGCTTGACTATTTCTTTTAGCATAATCTCCTCCAGTTCCATTCATGTGGATACAGATATTGGCTATTCATCCTTTCTGATGAATGAGTAATATTCCATTGTATATATGGACCACATCTTCTTTATCCATTCGTCTGTTGAAGGGCATTTCGGTTCCTTCCATAGTACAGTAACTTCTTTTAAGACATGTCTCCAAAGACAAGGGAAAAAAAGTGAAAATGAACTTTTGGAGCTTCATCAAGATAAAAATCTTCTGCACAGTGAAGGAAACAGTCAACAAAACAAAGAGGAAGCCAAGGAATGGGAGAAGATATTTGCAAATTACACTACACATAAAGGGCTGGTATCCAAGATCTATAAACAATTTCTCAAACTCAGCACCCAGAGAACAAGTAAAAAAATGGGCAGACAACATGAACAGACCCTTTTCCAAAGAAAACATACAAATGACTAACAGACACATGAAAAATGTTCAACATCATTAGCCATCAGGGAAATTCAAATCAAAACCACACTGAGATACCTCCTTTTCATTTTAACTTCTGTTGTTAGATCTAAATTGAGAAAAAACACTGCTGAGTACAGAAATATGAAGGGTGAAAATCCCCTACGTTAAATCTGTATTCATTTTTATTTATTTCAGTTGTATTTATAGCCATAGGATTTCATTTATTATTCAAATATTATAGTAAACTAAAAAAGAACTTTTGAAAGGAAATAGATGACTCAAAATCCAAAACCCTAAGTTCATTAATGTCTCTGTTATGTGTTTGTGTGTGTGTGTGTTTGTATTTGTATTTGTGCATATACCCTGCAGTATTTCCTGCTGGCTCTTGTCTATATGTACATTTCTTATAATATGGAGGTGTTCATAATTTTTATTTTGCCTTTTTCACTTATTATATTATAAAGTATTTCCCATTTTTTATAGTCTTCATAATTATTTAAATGGCTCCATAAATTTTTATTTGGATAAAATAGCACAGCATCTCCTTTCATTTTATGCATATAAATCCTTCTATTTCCTAGCAGAGAGGTTCTATGGTCAAAGTTATGAATATTTTTGTGACATTTTAAATGAGAATCTTATTAATATGTAATACAAACAATAGTGTATGGGGACAATGGCTTTTCAAGTTTGTCATATTGGGAATTTATGATTTTTAGTCACTTGATAGGTATTAAATGTGACTTTTGTCTTTAATTTACATGAGTTTTATTACCAACGAATTTAATCATTCTGTCTGTCTTTCCTTCCTGTTCTTTGATAAACAGGTCTTTTGAATCAATAGAATATGCTTTGTTTATTTATCTATTTAATTTTAGTGGATAAGACTATGGCTCTTTATAACTGTGGACCCCGAGCATAAACATAACCTCATTTCAAGTTGCTACAAACACTAAATAGAAACTGCACATTTAACCAAAGTAGATTGCAACTACATTTTCAAATGAAATGAACATTTTTTCTCATCAAACTACTGGAATTAGGAAAGCAAAAACATCCATAATTTGAACACCCCCCAAAAAAGAATTCACATTAGTAGTAATATAAGAAATTAATTAAGATTTTTGATAATGTAAAAATGCATACCAAATAGCATTACCATGAGATATTTTATTGTCTATTAGATGACTTGGCAAAACTACTGTAGGAATGCTTGAAAAAATTTTTCTTGCTGTATTAACGCTATGGATTAACAACCCCCGAATTCATATGTTAAAGCCCTAACCCCCAAAGTGACTGTATCTGGAGATAGGGTTATTAGGAATTAATTAAGATTAAACAAAATGATAAGGGTGGTCTTAATCCAGTAGGATTGATGATCTTAAAAGGAAGAGATCTCTTTCTCCCTTTCTCTGTCTTTCCACATGCGTGCACGAAGGAAGGGCCATGAAAGGGCATAGGAAAAATGTGGTCATCTACAAGCCAGAAATGAGCTGTCAGTATAACCTAACAATGCTGGCACACTCCTCTTGGACTTCTAGACTCCAGAACTTCGAGAAAGTCAATTTCTATTGCTGAAGCTACCCAATCTGTGGAATTTTGTTATGGCAGCCATAACAGATTAAGACATATAATTAATAATTATCATTATAATGTAATTAAAAATATAGCAATAATAATAATACATATATTATACAAATGTATCTTTCTTATTCCTTAAAGAAAAAATATTCATTGGAGACTAATGCAGAACTTTGTTTTGGAACAGTCCAGAAAATGTTATTCCAGGTTCGGCCAGGATTTTCCCAATTGTGTTTCTGTAAATAATCACCTCTTATTTTTCTTTTGTTCCCCACAAGCAGTTATTATGTCATTGTATATAAAAATGGCTTACCAGCAGAAAAACACTATCAAAATAAAAATGGATTATTTAATGATAAAATCCATAGGTATATACCAATTGAACATCTGCTGTATTATCTGAACCATATTCCTTTTGTCATAATCTACATCATCAGAATTATCTGCTCCAATACAAATTACAGCATAATAAAGAAAAAATAAACAAAATGGATTTTGTATACCTCCATGGACAGATACTTTATAGTCAGAAGTGGTTTGAAGTGTTAATCTGGTTCTTAATCTGAGGAATCTGGCATTTTTAATAAGACAGCTTCTCAATATACTTACATTCTATTGCTCTCATACCACAGTGTGGGGGAATACTTTCAAAGAGCACATTTGGAAAATGATGACTTGCTTGTAGCTTGTTCTGTTTGTAGAAAGTAGGGAGCATTGTCTTAGCTGAATCCTTGTTCTCTGTTCTATACCTGATACAGAACGACAGGAACCTGGAAGTGCATACATCTTTTTCACCTTCCCCACCCCTCACAGTTTCTCAGCACATGCTGTCAATTTTGCTACATAAATAAACTTAGCAAAGTATGTAATTTCTGGGGAAGGTTGTTTTCTGAGATGAAGGAAACAATGTCAGCTAAACTAGGGACAAAAACCTTACAGCTTCTAGTTTTAGATTTATAGTCCAGAATCACTACTAAAAACTATTTTGTTTGCATTAGCAAGATTTCATATCCCTAGAGCTAGAAGTCTGCAATGAATATTTATCATGGCCCAGGGTCTTGTTCACATTTTTTTACATCTGCTTGTTTTTGTTGCTGTTATGTAACCAGGAAAGTTTGCTGGCATAGACAGTCAGGCCAGGACACTAGGCGTATGGTGGGCTTTTAAGACCTATTTGTGAATTAGATGTATTTTCTTGTTATCAAAACTTCAGCTAAAATCCTAGATTTACTTATTTAGTAACATCATAGCCTTTTATCAGTTACTTTTATTCTCTAAATCTCATCTGAAAAATGGGCAAAATCATAGCTACCCAGGTTTGATATGAAAATTAAGAAATTAAGTAAATATAAAGTAATACTTGTAAAGTGGATGACCTGGGTCTGGAACCCATACTTGTTACTTCTTTTGTGTTAGATATCCCATCCTACCCGATTTAAAAAAGATAACTAAAGAAGATCTTATTGTTATTTTTGTAAAAGCATCTCATGAGAAGCTCTCAAGAGCTAAGATAAACTCCATAAAATTAAAAAATGGGGCAATTTTTCACATCTAACATTTATAGAAAATTCAGAACAAGAATTATTTAATTTTTTCTTATATTACCTGGATAACTGCCTCAGGTAAGAGTTTGTATTTTCAGAAGGCATTGCCCTTTTCAAAGCCACTTTTCTATAGAATATTTTGTTAGTTTCTTACTATAAAACGTGGAGGATAGAGCAATTATCAGTCCTGTTTTACAAATTGGAAAATATAGTAAAGATAAGTAAACACTCACTGAATTTAAATAAGCTCTGACTCATCCCCTCAAACCTGTTCCTTTATAACTCTTACCGTTTCAGTTAATCATAATTATGTAACTAATAAAAACTAGAACCTAGCAAGTATATTTCCCTGCATTTCTTCTCCCTCACACTCAGTACTGCTGCCAGTTTCATTACCCCTGCTTCTTCTTTTTTTTTTTTTTTTAAGATTTTATTTATTTATTTGAGAGAGAGAGACAGTGAGAGAGAGCATGAGCGAGGAGAAGGTCAGAGGGAGAAGCAGACTCCCCGTGGAGCTGGGAGCCCAATGCGGGACTCGATTCTGGGACTCGGGATCATGACCTGAGCCGAAGGCAGTCGTCCAACCAACTGAGCCACCCAGGCGTCCCATTACCCCTGCTTCTAAGGTATATTCTGAATCCATCAATTTTTTACCATTACACTTTCATTCCCTTGATCATGGTCATCATTACATATTATCTAGCATTGTTGTGATGGTAAGAAGCAGATAGAGAAAAATTAACCAAAAAGTTAAAAACAAATGCTTGTTCTTTTAATTGAGGTTTTAGGGGTTCAACAAATAATACTTGCTTTCTCTGCCTGATTCTTAATCAGTAAGAAAAGAGAAATGGTAATTTGACAAAGAGATAAAAATATCACCTTTATCACCTCCCCTGAATGCAGTTCAACACTTTCTTTTGTTCATTAATGAAGCAACCTTTCTCTAGGTAAATTCATGGCTTGAGTTTGTGAAATCTCTCTTATTCCATCCATGAGCCTAGGTGTTCTAAATCTGCCTCATTATCTGATTCTCCCATAAGCCATGAACAATCAAGTTAGAATTATTCTACTTTATATTAATTGGAGGGCTGACAGTGCAATGAACTCGCAAACCAAGATGATGTCTACCAGGATTCCTTTAGGTTTCTTTGCTTTTTCCCACATGTGATCTTGTAGCACAACATCCCTGCCACACCAAAGGAGGCTGCTATTCTTTCCTGTCTATTATGAGGACGACTTAAAGTAAGACTTGCCTGAGATCTTTTCAGTTTTATACTTTTTCCCCTTAGCATCTCTTGCACATAATGTCTAATCTCTGCCTCACTGGATTCTGCAGAGGTCAAAGTCACAATCTTATAGTTCAAGATTGAAGCTATGGCTTTACATAGTCAAGGCCCAGCACAGACTGCTTAGTAAAGTAGAGCTGCCCACATTTGCTAAGGTCTATATTTTCTATGAGCTATGTCTGCTAAAAATAGCCCTACCTATATCAGTGAAGTCAGTTAGCTGTGAACAAAGCCTTCATAAACCATAATGATCCACCAAGGACAAAATTCCACTTGGGCCACAATTACTAAAGCCTAAAGAATAAAACTGTCAGCCATTCTCTCTCTCTTCCTTTGGTATTTTCTCAAGGTTTCTAACCAGGTTAATGCATGCAAACATTTGAGTTTGAAGGAATTTAATAAATATTAACTTTATTACCAACGTTAGTGCAGAACAAAATGAAATCCAGGAGACAGAGACACGAAGAATAAGGGTATCTACTTTATTGACATTAAGGTAAATGTAGACACCGGCTACACATCTCTAGGCAAGAGGGGTTGTTAATACTTTATTCCCAAATTGAGCAGACATATTCACCTTGTCACAGGCAGTACTGCATGACTGAAGACTTTGTCTAACATGGCAGAGTTCTCCCACTAAAGCGTTGGCTCCTTAGAAGAGGAGGGTACAGCTCTATGTGAGTAGAAAGACCCCAGAGAGAACAGAAGAATATACCACAGCAAGAATGATCAGCTTTTGTGCCTAACCACACCATGAAGCAGGCTGATTTCTCCTAGCACTAGAAGGAATAAGATGGGTGGGGGCAAAAGTTCATGTAGCTGAAGCTTCTTCACCTGGAAGCATAAGGAGTAGAGAATTACTATTCTGTGACTAACAAATATCATCATGATTCTGAACTTCATTTCTCAAATGATGAGACAAACACTGAGAACTTAAATGAACTGAGAAACTAATGTTCATTAATTGCATACTAATATCAAAGAGAGAAAGAGATGCTCATATAAATATGCAGCTGGTATGAATTTTTTCTTAAACTACTTATATTGATGGTGATGATGATGATTAGAATATACTAGTTGCTTAGGGTAATAAACAGAACCTTATGAAACACTATCTTTTAAAAAATCTTTGGTGCTTTTTTTGGACCGGTGCTTCTAAGTATGTGGTAGTAGGGAGTGTGGTCACAAATTAGAATGAGGGGAAGGGGAGGGCCATTTTCAGGCTAAGTTAGGCAGATAGAGTTCTGATATTTAACTCCAACATCTCCAGTTGAGAATCTCTTTTCAAGTGAGCTACAGAGCAGTGATTTTGTAGATCAGTATGTTTTATTCCTCAGGTCACTGGGCCTGAAAAATTTTGAAGACCATTACTTTAGAGTCAGCTTAATTTCCCACTCCCTGGCCTGTGTGTTGCCCCACTGGCCTGACACTGGGACCCTTAACTTAGCTCCTTCTCATTACCCTCCAGCTACCTAAGGACTCTTGTGAATCTTTCCTTCCATACTTTTCCCTCTTCCTCCCCCATCTTGCATGAGAGTATTCTGCTTAGCCTCTGAGAAAAGGTGCTCAAATTGTAAATCTTATCACAGAGCAAATCTTTCAAGTGATCCAATCTTTCATACATCCATTTAATCCTAAAATAGTTATGGGAATCTCTGTGAGCCAGACCCTACATAAGAGCTCAGGTTGCTATGGTGGGGAAGATACAAAAATGGCCATTAGGACCTGAAGTTGAAGTCAGAGCTTCAACTTTTTTGTATTTCCCAAAGTATTCTTACAACCTTGCTACTCAAAGTGTGGTTTGCCATGCCACTGTGTTAGAAATGATGAATCGTAGGCCCCATGCCCTATTCTATCAGAATATTTTAACAAGAACCACAGGTGATGGGTGTATTCATTAAACTTAGAGAAACATTACTTAAAAAAAATTTTTTTTTTGTTTCTTGTGAGTAATTTTTTATTTAAATTTAGTTAGTTAACATATAGTATAATACTGGTTTCAGGAGTAGAATTTAGTGATTCATCATTTTTTTATAACACCTGGGTCTCATCACAAGTACCCTCCTTAGTACTCATATTGATCAACTGTGAAAGGCCTATTTAATGCCTCTAGTTCATTTAATACATGGTTGGGTCAGATATTGGGCCTTTTCAAAGGATTTGTGCTCTGGTTGGGAGGAGTGCTCCTTAAAATGTCTGATGTATATGTTGGGGTTAAGGCCCATTTTGGAGACAAGACTCATTGCCACTGGCAGTGGTCTTTAGTATTCTGAAGAAAAGCATTTAGTATCCCTGAAAATCTCTTTAAAAGTGGTTGTCAGACCTGGCACTCCTCAGAATCATCTAGAAATATTGCTGCATATATAGAATTTTGGACATACACAGTTATATTTTGGAGTTCTTGGGAGTGGGATTCAGGAGGCTGTGTTTGTAGATCAACTTCCTGTCTGCTGATTCCTAGTGTAGCTAGCCTGACATTGGTCCATGAACAAGGCTACAACAACCTCCCATCCTGTTCTGTGCAACAAAAGATCTTCGCCTCCTCCTGAATTGTGTATTCTCTGCTAAGAGATGGTTCTTTTCCAAAGCAGCCACAGATAGGGCCCTCCATCTATTGAGGAAAAATTTCTTGGGAGGCAATCAACAGTAGAACTCTATATTAAATCCTCCCTGAGGTTTTTTCTTTTTTCCTGTTTTGGAAGGATTAACTATATTTATCATCTTATTTTATTGATTGATTGATTAATTGATTTAATTGGTATATTTTTTAAAGTAGGTTCCCTGCCCAGTGTGGAGCCCAACATGAGGGTTGAACTCTTACCCCTGAGATCAGGACCCAAGCTGAGAACGAGAGTCAGATGCTTACCGACTGAGCCATGCAGGTGCCTTTTATTTATCATCTTAATGTGTTATCTCAAAATGTCAAAATGTTTAACTACATTTTAATGCATTATTTCACTCAATCCACTTGTAGAATTGCCCAATAAAATATATAATGCTTGGTTAGATTTGATACAAACAATGAGTATCTTTTTCATGCAAGTATGTCCCAAATATTGCATGGTTCATACTTATGCTAAAAATGTATTTGTTTTTTTATCTGAATCCCAAATTTAACTGGGCTTCTGTATTTGATAAATCTGGTAACCCTATGACCTCATAGCAACCTACGAGAGAGGCAGAGCAAAAGTTTTTAAAATTTGGTTTTATAGATGAGAAAATTGATATTCTGCAAATCTGTGGCTTTTTTCAGTGTCACAGAGTTAATGAGCTATAGTGCAGAAACCACATCTAGGTTTACTCACTGCTGGTCCATGACTCTATCTTTCACTGTTTTAGCTCAGGGGATGATTCAAGAATTACACTACACTCCTAACTGCTATAGTTAATTTCAGCACATGTTATTTTAGCATATATCAGGGGCAGAGTGGTTACAAGGGTGTACTCTGCCTTTAAACTGATGTTAGATTGTTAAAAATAGTTTGGGAGAGAGGAACTATATATTTGTGTAAATTAGTGGATTCCCATATAATTGGAAGAAAATATATTTACTTAAATATTGGCCAAATAGGAGCCTCTTTAGGTCTGGAGAAAGTCCAGTGAACAGAGCATAATTCATAACATGAATAAGAACTAAGTATAAATCTTTATTTGATTAAGGAATAGGAGGCTGTCTCCCTTGGTCGAGTTGGGGAAGTAGAAATTAATATCACGGTCCAGAGGTTAAGACTTTAGATTTTGGAAGTCAAATTGCCTGTGTTCAAACCTAGTTTTATCTATCCTACTCTGTGCCCTTAAATAGGTTGCTTAAAATATCTGTGACTCAGTTTCTCACCTGTAAAATGGAGCTAAAGTAATGTAAACATCTCATAGAGCTGTCATTAGGATTAATTAATTTGACTCAAGTCAAGTGCATTACAACAGTGACTGGCAAGTAGTAAACACTCCATAAACTTAAGCTACAAGGATTATAATGATTTTTCTTCTGCAGCTGCTGCTACCAGCTTGTGCCACGATTATTCCAAGTTACTTCTTGTCCCCAGATCGCCTTCCGTACTGGTTCCATTAAGAGCAACAATAAATCGGGGCGCCTGGGTGGCTCAGTGGGTTAAGGCCTCTGCTTTCAGCTCAGGTCATGGTCCCAGGGTCCTGGGATTGAGCCCTGCGGCGGGCTCTCTGCTCAGCAGGGGGCCTGCTTCCCTTCTCTCTCTTCCTGCCTCTCTGCCTACTTGTGATCTGTCAAATTAAAAAAAAAAAAAGAGCAACAATAAATCATTTAAATTCAAACAAAGGTTTGCATCAAACACTCTGTTTATTAGTAGACTACAGTGGCTATAAATGGTGGAAAGCCTAGAGTGTTGCCCTGCTACAAAATCTTCCCCTAATTCTTTATTTCTTTATTTTACTTACAATAAACAAATTAATGTATGCAGTTAAAGCTAGCTAATTCTCTGGGGACAGTTAAGTCATCAGAATCACCTGGGGTGCTCCTACAATGATCAGACACTCCACTGAGTCATGATATCAGGAAATAGGCATTTCCCTTCTAAGAATTAGGCCAAGTACTCACTTTTATCACTGACAGTGTGGGTTTGACTGTCGCCTAGCTTTTCCAAGGTAGAGATAATTCAGGCAAGGACTTATTTTGAAAACATAATCTGTCATATGTTCAAGCTTTATTTCTTATCTTCATTTAGTTAATCGGTAGAAGAATAAGGGAAATTCAAAGCAGTAAGATATACAGACAATTCGGAGTTTGAGCCTGAGCATGTCAGACAAAGGTTTATGTCCTTTGGACACGTACTCCTTAAAATGAGTCTAGTTGTCATAGCCAACGTCTGCAGCCCAGCATATTTCCCTCCATCTGCCAAGAGTTTGAGCATTTGATAGGTCTATGCCCTTTCTCCAGCTGATTGCACTGCCCCATTACTGATGACTTTAAAATACTCAAACCACTAATGTAATATGCAGCACCTGCAAATACTGTGAAATATTAGCAGAGTGGTAATGAAAATTGACTGCAAGTATAATGACAACAGGTGAAAATATTCATAGCCCGCTCATGTAGCAAACTTAAGATATAAACTCAATGAGCGTAAATGGAATACGTTCATGACAAATATGAAAATATCCCAAACTGTTAAAGTAATAAAAGTAAATATAATAAATCTTTCCTGCAAATATAATAAGGTCCCTAACTGCAAATGCAATAAAACTTATCAACAGCTGCAGTATATTTGGAACATATTATATAGCTTTACAAAGAATTATACCCCCTGCTGGTATGGCCTCAACAATGTCATGCTTTGTCTTTTTCCAGTGAGTACAAGTCTAGCAGACTACATGTTGCCCAGTATATATTAAGTATGACAGAGCGTTAATACAACCAGGTTTGGATTGAAAATGAAATGCTCAATCCAGATATGCTCTTTGGCCATTCTGTAAGCATAGCCAAAGGCTGTGGATCTCCCACCAGGGGTTGAAATGTAGCCAGGAAAGCTAAGCATGGGAGGTGAGGAATTGATGAATCACTGGATAACCTTTTTGTTGCTTGGCTATGGTATCTGACTCAGGAAAATGAGCAGTATGCAGGACTAAGGGAATAGGGGCAGGAGAACTGCAGTGAGAAAAGGATGTCGGGGTGATAATGTTCTGTAAAGATCACCGGTTTGACAGGCGTGCTGCTAGGGATCTTGGATCTTTTCACCTTCCTCCCTTTATCCTTCTTTCTTCCCACGATTCAGCACATATCTGTTGAATATCTATTAGTTTACAGCTACTGAGTGTAATAAAGTCATCGTCCCTGGGCCATCTGAGGACCTTAAGTCTTAAGGGAAAACCGAAAGTAGCAATGTGATTCTAATACAGTACAGTTCTTTCTGTCACCAGCCAAGAGAAGAGGATCTGGGACAGAAGACTGAGGAATCCCAACATTTAAGGGATGGGCAGTTAGCTTAAATTTCTCTCTTCACATTCCACCTCGTGTTCAGCCAGGTCCTTTTATAGTTTTTATGGTTTTTATGAAATATAATACTAAGAACTGAGCAGAAATAGATTACCAATAATGACAGTAGGACATCATGGCTCATGAATCTCAAACTTTGCAAATCTATAAACCCTATAGCCTCTTCTCAACAAAATGTACATTTTTCTTTTAAATTTAATTCTTTTCTCAAATTTTAAAAAAGTGCATTACAACTACTGAGACAATTTTACCCCCTACTCACCCTAAATGGCCTAACCCATAGTAACCACTGTTAACACCCTGGTTGATACTGGGCCAGGTCTAACTCCTTGCTTGTGGAAGCTCTGATACATATATAAGAGCTTTGTGGTTCTGTTGTTTTTCCTGATGGCCTAACCCATAGTAACCACTGTTAACACCCTGGTTGATACTGGGCCAGGTCTAACTCCTTGCTTGTGGAAGCTCTGATACATATATAAGAGCTTTGTGGTTCTGTTGTTTTTCCTGACAGGGCCTAGGAAGAGAGAGAGAGAGAGAGAGAGGTGGGGAGGGGCAGATGGAAAGGGAAAAAAGATAATCTTAAACAGGCTCCACACCCAGCACAGAGCTGGACGCAGGGCTGGATCTCATGACCCTGAAATTATGACGTGAGCTGAAATCAGGAGTCATCTGAGCCACCCAGGCATGCCCAAAGTTTTGTAGTTTATTATATACACGTTACTTTTTGTCTTTCTTTGCTCTTTTAATAATATAGCACGGACATCTCTTTAGGTCAATAAATACAGAATTAACTTATTTTTAAGTAGTGCGTAGTATTTTGTGCACTGAACTGTCAGTTAATTATTGATTATACATTAGTCTATAAGAAGCATATTTATTTATTATTTTTTAAAAATTGTATTTATTTGACAGAGAGAGAGCATGCATATGTGAGCATAAGTAGAAGGAACAGCAAAGGGAGAGGGAAAGGGAGAAGCAGGCAACACTGGGCTCGATCCCAGGACCCCGATATCATGACCTGATCCAAAGGCAGAGGCTTAACTGACTGAGCCATCCAGGTACCCCTGAAATTTATTTTTTTATGTGGCTTGTGCTTGATTTTCTTAAAGATGGCTCACCACTTGTGTTGGCTATGAAATAAACCTCTGTTTTACTACTTTATTGAACTCTAACTTGTCGTTCATAAAACCATGCTTTCAGGTGGATCTATTTTGAACTAGTTATGCTGACCAGGCAGTGTCAGTATTTATTCAATTGCCCCATTACTTTTATTATAATTGGTTTATTGTAAGTTTTTGTATCTACTCCTCTTGGTTTTGTTTGTTTGTTTGTTTGTTTGGTTTGTTTTGCTTTGTTCTGTTTGCTCCAATCACATATATACCCTTTCATATGGACTTCAACATCACCATATCCACTTCTAAAATAATAACTGATGTTCTGATCTTATTTATAATGCATTCATCTTATACTAATGGAAAGATTTACTTTCATATAGTTTTTCTACTGAAATACAAGGTTGCTACATTTCAATAAATATTTGCTATTTTCTTCATCTTAGAGTCTTATACAATTCTTCTGCAAATTTTTGGTAAATACTATGTCATTTAACATTGCTTTTATAAACATAATTTTTATTTTTTATTCTAACTGGTTCTAATATATACTTGAAATATATTCCAAGAAATATACTTGGAGTATTTATTATTTTCTAATTTTGATGGTTCATCTTTGTGTGTCAGTGTTTATTTGCATGTGTGTTATTTTATTTAAACTAGATTCTTTTGGGGCACCTGGTATCTCAGTTGGCTAACTATCTGCCTTCGGCTCAGGTCATGATCCAAGAGTCCTGGGATCGAGTCCTGCGTTGGGCTTCCTGCTCAGCAGGGAGCCTACTTTTCCCTTTCCTTCTGCCTGCTCCTCTGCCTACTTGTGCTTTCTCTCATTCTGCTAAATAAATAAATAAAATCTTTAAAAAAATATCCTAGATTTCTTTTGATAATTCTAGGTGTGCAAACATGTCTGTAGAGATGAATTTCTTGTTCAACAGTCAGTAACATAGGTATGTAACTTTATTTTTGACTTACTGTATTATTAACTAGTGTCTCTATGGTAATATACAATTATAATGTCGTTTTCCTAATTTTGATGGAAATGACATTGCATCTAATGATTTAGAATAGCCTTTTGTTTGTTTGAGTAGTATTTTGTCCCGTCTTTACCTAATAAATGATGAATTACATCAATATATCAATTGTATCAAATGCATTTTTAAATATATTACTCTAAGAATTTATTTTTTCCCTCCAATACATTGATTTGATGTACTATACAGTATATCATGTGTGTATATATATGTATATATGTATATAAATGTATATATGTATTCTCACATTCTTTGAATAATTTAACTTGATTTTATTATGCTGTATTATTATTTTGTAATATAGAGCTCAACATTTTTTTAGATCTTATTTTTTAGAGTAGTTTTAGGTTCACAGCAAAGTTTTTTTTTTATTTGTTTGGTTTTTTTCATGGCAAACAGTTATTTTTTTATTATTTACTTTTTATTTATTTATTTATATTTATTTATTTTTTTTAATTAAATTTATTTATTTTCAGCATAACAGTATTCATTATTTTTGCACCACACCCAGTGCTCCATGCAATCTGTGCCCTCTATAATACCCACCACCTGGTACCCCAACCTCCCACCCCCCCACCACTTCATTCCCCTCAGATTGTTTTTCAGAGTCCATAGTCTCTCATGGTTCACCTCCCCTTCCAATTTCCCCCAACTCCCTTCTCCTCTCTAACTCCCCATGTCCTCCATGATATTTGTTATGCTCCACAAGTAAGTGAAACCATATGATAATTAACTCTCTCTGCTTGACTTATTTCACTCAGCATAATTTTTTCCAGTCCCATCCATGTTGCTACAAAAGTTGGATATTCATCCTTTCTGATGGAGGCATAATACTCCATAGTGTATATGAACCACATCTTCCTTATCCATTCGTCTGTTGGTTCACAGCAAAATTAAGCAGATCTCTCAATTTCTAATTTCTAATTTGGAAATTGGGCATTATTAGTCAAAATGTGATCGGTGTAAAGTTTTTAAAATCTTTTTATCTTGATATTAAAATGTTTAGGGTTTATCAATTTCTAAAAATGATGTACAGTATGTAAATAATATACAGTACACCAATAAACATTATTGTCTAAATATTTTTTTATGTTGAATGACTTCCTTGGGGTATATTTCCTGATGCGCTTTTAACAGACAGAATCTTAAGGTGATCCCCATGATCTATACCTTCTGTTATTAGTGGTCTTATGTAATTCCTTCCCTTTAAGTGTGGTGTGGTGGCCCTTTGTTTACTTTGAGATGATAGAATATGACAAAGGTGATGGGATATAGTTATTATGTGTACATGATTATGTTGTGTGAGATCATAATGTCCATCTTTCTAGAGTCTGTCCCTTGCTGGCTTTAAGGAAGCAGGCAGCTATGTTGGGGAGACCCATGTGGCAAGAAACATTGTATGGCCTCTAGCAGGTAAGGGCACACCCACAAAGAACCAATCTGCCTACAGCTCAAGAGCTTGGGAGTGAATTATTTTCCAGTCAAGTCCCCGATGAGCCCCCAGTCCTGGCTGACACTTTGATGGCAACCTGTGAGACCCTAAAAGGGGGTCAAGCTGCCTCGCTCAGCCATGCCAACTCCTAACCCACAGAAACTGTGATACAATATGTGTTGTTTTAAGCTATTACTTTGTGGAAAAATTGTTGCACAGCAGTAGAAATACCCCATTATTCGGTCATCAGGTAGTGTCACTCCAATATAGTAATACATTTTTAAATTATTTTACAGAAAGATTGTGTGCTCTAAGTGCAATCAAAATATACCCATTTTGTGGGCACCTGGGTAGGTCAGTGTATTAAGCCTTTGCCTTAGGCTCAGGTCATTATTACAGGGTCCTGGGATCGAGCCCCATATCAGGCTTTCTGCTCAGCAGGAAGCCTGCTTCCCCCGCCCCCCACTGCCTGCCTACTTGTGATCTTTCTCTGTCAAATAAATAAATAAAATCTTTAAAAAAATACCCATTTTGCTACAGCTTTTTAGATGTTGAGAACATTTATTTGCTAATAATTTGCTATTGTTTCTTGATTTAATCTGTGTGTATATATATGCACACGTAAGTATATATACACTTATACAAATATGCCTATGTTATTTATATGTACATGTGTATGTACACACATAATTTTTCTTAATGAGGCTGAACAATTGTTGAGATTTCACTGTTATTTAACTTATTTAACTTGTCTCTGGTGTGAACTGCTACTCCTCTCTTGCCCTTCAGTTATTGAAGTGTGGGAATTAATTTAGTAGAGTATTTTTTTCAATCTGTTCTGATATATTTTGGAGAGTAACTCCTTGTCATGGCAATGGAAAAAATTTCATCTACCCAGGCAATTTTTAAATCATGCAAATCTTTTCTTCACTTTCAATAGTTTCTCTCTATTAACCCCAAAAATACAGAGTCCAACTTTTTAAAAAATATAAAACTATCATTTATTGGATATTCACTATTAGGCAGACAGTTTTTGCATGATACAGAAATGTGACCTGTCCAAAATTGAGTCCCCAGCATTGTACACAGTGACTTGCATATAATAGTTGCTCAATAATTATTTTTGGATTAAAAATAATATTTAGAAGAGCCAACTTGAAGGTGAGTGAAGAGAACACATATAGAAACCTCCGGATCTATTAAAATATTATTTCTGGCATGAAAATTATCTTGCACTATACTTCTGTGTATTCTTTTGTAGTCTGAGAAGCACTTTCATTTGATTCTTTCCAAAGCCTGGTGAAGTTGGTATAACAAGTGTATTTCTCTGAATGCAAAAATCATAGAGTTCAAGCAACTAGTATGTCATAGAGTTACTATGTGTCAGACTTGGGAAAGAATCCAAACTTCTGACTCCAGTCCTCTTTCCATTATTTGCAAGCCATCTTTTTTTTTTTTTTTTTTTTTTTTAAGATTTATTTATTTATTTATTTATTTGAGAGAGAGAGAGAGAGAGACAGAGAGCGAGAGAGAACAGAAGCAGAGGGAGTGAAAGAGGGAGAAGCAGGCTTCCCACTGAATGGGGAGCCTGATGCAAGGTTTGATCCTAGCACCCTGGGATCTTGCCTGGAGCCAAAGGCAGACGCCTAATGACCAAGCCACTGAGGTTCCCCTACAAGCCATCTTAAAGTGCATATTTTAACATATTCTTATGTGGAATGAAATGTACTGTACTGCTCTTTAACATTATTGATTTTTCCCATATATTATGTTCTGTCTCTCCAGCAAAAGGTCATGAGTTTTATTATTATGAGGACTTGGCCTTGTGTCTCTATTCAAGGTAACATGGAACCTAGTAAGTTCTCACTGCCTAGGTGTTGAGGGAAATGATATTATACCAGTGACTCAGCTGTCCACAGACACATGTCTTTGACTATCTCAATCTCTTTGTTCACCTTCAGCCATAGACATTATCAGCCGAATGAGCTATTAGGCTCTGCTAATGATGTGGAACATGAAAAGTACACTCTTTGTGATCTCCATATGACAGAACAGAAATGGTCATGCTTTGATTTGTATAGTGCTTTGGCTAGGCCATACATGTTACCTTTCTCAGTACCTAGATTATAAAACACAGGCTAGAAAATTTAGAGGCAGGCACACGTCAGTGGGAATGACTATAGTTTCCTCCTGGACCAATTAAAGAAAATATATTTGTCTATGATACTCCCTCATATAGTTATCTTGCTGACTTTATGGAAGGTTACATTTCTTTGGCTAAATATCATATTTCAGTGTCCTTGGTATCATTCTTTTTGGTTCCTTAAGAGTAAATATGTATTTTCCAGGGATTTAGGAAGATAAAAAGATATAAAGTGGGAGAGAGCCCTTGCGAAAGCTGAACCAGCATGTGCAGGGATACAGAGAGGTGTTCAGGGAAATTCATGAAGCTGTACCTCTGGAGCAGAAGATGGGTATAGACAAATTGAGACAGAGGAGGCGGAAATCATGAAGGATACTGAAAGCCACTTGAGGAAGGATCAATCTTCTACAAAAGGCAAAGGAGAATTATCAAAAGGCAACAGAATGACATAATCCTTGGTGAATGGGTGTAATTGAATTGAGAAATATGAAATTAGAAGCAGAAGCATCTGTTAATAAATTAAAGAGGCTTTGGGGAAAGACAGAAAAGAAAAAGAGGAATAATACAGTTTTAGATCATACTTACATTTGAATGTGAGTGCATCAGAATCCATCAACAACATGGTTTATAAGAACCTTGGTGTATATGTCTGTAACTTGGAAATAGTATCTTTTTCAAAATAGAGTTTGTTTGATGAAATACAAGTGTATAATCATATGTGGGGGTACCATAGGCATCCAGTAACATATTACTGTTGCTGTTACTTCAGAGAGTACTGAAGATACTGCATGACTTGGCTCCTGATCCTCCTGTGATTTTTCCCCCCTCCCGTACCTTTACCTCTCATCATTTCCTACTTCAGCAACCCTGAATATAGCTCACAGTATCATGTATCCTTGCTAATTCTGCCTATTTTCTCTGGAATATTTTCTTTGTGGCATTTTCTTTTCATCCTTGAAATCTCCCCACAGGATTTTAATTCACTTTGGGGGCTTTCCAGCCTCCTTCCCTTCCTCATATGCTTTTTGTGTGCATCTTTAACATACCTTGTTGGAATATTCTCTGTGTTTCTAGCTCTTTCACTAGGTATGATCTCGTTGGTGTCTGTGGCCATGCTGTACCCATCCCCAACACTTAGTGCATACCTTACCATAACTGTCAATAATTACTGAGTGTAAAAGGTAGATGATTATTTAATAAAAACTAGTAATAGAAGTTGTGCAGATGAAAGAGAAAAAAGGCATTTAAATAAATAAGTGTATCTGGAGATGAGGAAGTAAAAACCTAGCTGATGAAATAGAGAACATTTGGCGATCTCTTTAACGTCATTATTAAATACAATAAGGGGGAGGAGTCCAATTTTAGCTCATGCTTTTTGAGATGGAGGAATAGTTACTCATGGTGCCTTTGCCTGAGATGGGGAATCCAGGTGGAGGAGCACACATGCAGGGCTGCCGATGAGGGATGCTCATGAGACATCTGAGAATGCATAGGATTTGGATTGAAATGCATCATAATCAGACTTCATTAATGTGATTTGCATTCACTTCTCATTTTGCCTTCAGAGTCCTTCCTCCCATTCTTCATCTTAGTAATTGCTGCCTGTTTGCAATATTTGACCCAGGTCCCTGTCCTCCAGGGAGCCCTGCCTAACCTGCAGGTTCTCTCCCGCATGCATATCTCACTTCTCTCTGGCATAGGACTTATCACACTGTCTCAAAGGAGATGCTCAGCACTTATTTATTTATTTATTTATTTATTTATTAAATGAAGACTTATGGAATCAGTAAGACTGGCCTCTTTTAAATTTTTTTTTTTTTTTTAGTGTCACAGCACTAAAAATTAGCCCTTACTATAAAAATGTAAAAGAAACAATATACCTCAACAACCTGGAACACACCAATCTTGATTAAGACCAGATGGATTTTCTACCCCCCTCAAATAAAAGCCTGCTACGGCACAACATTAGAGAAGATATCACTTTACTTTTAATTTGTATTCCTCATTTCAGAATTATGAGACTTAAATCTTCAGATTATGCTAAACTGAATTTGTTCTGCATTAATTTTTTAAATAAAGATTCTTGCTTGGAAGAGTTCGCTGAGTTGGTTGGAAGGAAATTCAGGACGCAGCCAACATAAACCTTACAACACTGAAGAAATGGTTGTTCTTCTTGAAAAAAAAATTTAAAAATTGTGTCAGGTAGTCCTCACTTTAGATAGCAACAGTGCTAGAAAGAACATATCAGAAAGAAAACTTGTCAAGTACCATTCAGGAAAAGATGAGGCCCACTCTGGGCCTGAAAATTTAACTGTTGTGGTTTTGAGTGCATCTATCTGGTTTCAAAATCTTTCCATAACAGGCAGGTGGGTGTTGTTCAAAGGGGCTTTAGGAAGATAAAGGTGTAACTTAAAACTGAACACTTGTTCAAAATGTATACAATTTACTGCACACCTAGATAGAGATAATGCCAACAGTAAGGAATGTATCATAGGGATTTCAGGCAAACATCAATTTTTATTTTACTTAATTAATTTATTTATGAAAACATTTTATTTCTTTGACACAGAGAGAGCAAGAGAGCACAAGCAGGGGGAGCGGCAGAGCGAAGAGGGAGAGGGAGAAGCAGGCTGTCTGCTGACCAGGGAGTCCGATGCAGGGCCCATCCCAGGACCCCAGGCTCATGACCTGAGCTGAAGGTGGACACATAATCCACTGAGGCACCCAGGTGCCCACAAACATCAATTTTTAAAACTTTCACTAAAAATAGCTGGTTAATTGTTCAGCAGTGGTTCAAATTTCATTTCTTTCTTTTTAGTTTCATGCATCCTACTAAGGATGACTCAGACATTATCCACCCACACCTCTGTGGTATTACTGAGAATCATAGCATTCAAATAATGTAAGTCAGATTATCACATTTTGCAGTGCCTGGCCAAAGGTACATGTTCAACAAATATTCTTTCCTACACTTTTCTGCCTCAACACCCCCATGATACATTAGTGACTACTTTGTGAATGTGATAAAGTGCTATTTAGGATTTTGGTAATTAGTTTCAAATAGCAGTTTTTCTTTCATTGTAGTATCACTATAAAATGTGAGAAGATTTAAATTCTAAATTGTGGAGATCTATATATCTATATATATATATATAGATCTATATATCTCTTAGTTATTGATCCAACTTATGGAAAGTTACGAGAGCCTGAATTGTGCTGAGCAAGTAGATTTTTTAACACAATTGCATTACTTGGACTAGGGGCTCTGGTACAGTAATTACTTTTCCTCAAAAAAGAGCTTCTCAGCCCATCACAATTGCAACAGACCTAATAAAGCCAAAGAGATCCCCGAAGTTATTGGAGCTGATCTTCTAGCTGATAGAAGCTTTTTCCTTTAGTCCTGAAAGGAACACATCTCTGGCCTTTATTTTCTTGTTATAAAATGCACATAAAGTATCTGGTAGCTTTTTTCTATCAAAATGGGCATGATCTGTCTCTTTCATGCATTTCTAAATGTTCTTACATGTTCTTTGATTTTTAGAGTGAATTGCCCATTGAACTTTAATTTGTCATCATTGTGTATGAGACTAAAAGTGTTTTAGACTACTTTATAAATTGAATGGAATTGAGTGCAGGGTGTATGAGAATCTTGCTACTACATTTGCCAGCAGAGACAGTTTTGGGACTAGTGGCCTGAAAACATCCATCGCCCAAGTAGGGCCCTCAGCTCAGGAATACCACTTGCTATAGAGGATGATAATGGGAAAGGAACTTGGCAGATGAAACATAAAATTTACCAGGTTTATCAGGACCAGGACTGAAGTGAAGGCAAGTGTGACCACTAAGGTGTCACTTTTAAGGAGAAACACTCTCTGGAGTCACACAAATTCTTTGCCAGGTTCACCCTAGAGCCGACCAACTTATCAAGAATTTCTTTGTCAGGTTATAGGCACAGTGTAGCTAGACAGAGGCTTCCTGTGTTCTTTCAGGCTCCCAGGATGTCAGAGCCTTATCCGGATACATGGTTTTACCATTTGGAGCATGAGGGGAAAATAAAAAAAAGAACTTGGGAAAATTGTGTATTGTTTTTTTTTTTTTTTTTTTTTTTTTTTTTAAGATTTTATTTATTTATTTATTTGACAGGGAGAAAGAGCACAAGTAAGCAGAGCAGCAGGCAGAGAAAGAGAGAGAAGCAGGCTCTCTGCTAAGTAGGGAGTCCATTGTAGGGCTCAATCCTAGGACCCTGGAATCATGACCTGAGTTGAAGGCAGCAGCTTAACCAACTGAGCCAACCAGGTGCCCCTGTGCACTGTTTTTTAAAGCTGGCACCTGCAGGTGGCACATATCACTTCCTTTCACATCCCAGTGATCAAAACAAAGCATAAACAATGCTTAAATTGAACAAAAGTAGGAAGTACGATCCAACTCCTATAGGCCTGGAAGGAGTGCAGGTTGCTATCTGGGAAGTGAGAATCAGATCTTGAGCGAATGTGTTTTATTTCCTTGATGAGGAGGCAGCTTTAAGGAGGAGACTCTTTCAGATATTTTTTGTTTGTTTGATTTTGTTTGGGTTTTGGTTTAGAGGAACAATTTAATTCTTTACTTTGTATTGGAAGATATTTGGCATTTCTGGACATACCCAATAAAAGCCAGTAACTCTTCTCTACTTCATTATGAGAACCAAAAAACAAACAAACAAACAAACAAACCCTTAAATTTTCAAAACACCCCAAGGGAAGGAACTGTGGGCTGGAAGGACTAACTACTGGGAATAGAAAGCATTGTAATTTAGGAATGTTCCCTAACACCCAAGACTCATTCCTCAATCCCAGACCTTAAGTCTGTTTTTCAATAAAGGCAACACCAAAGTCACTCGCTCACAACCTCACTCATTTTCTGAGCACAAGAAATGGGAATGGAATGAAGATACTGAAATGTGTCCACCACGGGTCAGGCACTAAGGCATAAATGATTCTGTAAAAGACACAATGTCAGGGAAACCAGCAAGAAGAAGAAAGAGATAGAGACCAAAGGAAACAAAGCCAGTAGTTGGTGTTGCCTTGACATCTGCAGATTTTGCAGGGAAAAATTTGCCTAAATGCCTGTAATGTTTGGACTTAAGAAGCAGACCAAAATATTAATTGAAACAAATCATAAATACAACAATTTGCAGAAACCATGTGGAAACACTCAGTTGGGTGTGTTATGGTCTGCATGCATAAGTAGGGAAACATATTGCTAACTATAGCCAATGTCAAAACTAGTGAAATGTACAGATTTTAATACCTCATTTCGCTGTTGTTTTGCAGCAGTAAAATACTTTTGCAATTATGTAGCTTCGAGTATTTCTTATGGAAAATTACTTTTTCTAAACATAATGACCTTTTAAGTTGTGGTAATACTTCATTTTAATTTCAAAACTATTTATACCACTTACAGTTAGTGCCTTATGATTTAGAACTTTATTTTATGGTCCCTTGTTCTCCACTCTTTTGTTGTATAAATATTTTCTACTTAATATGACTTTTTAAAAATGATGCTAGTATTAATATGTCAAAGGAGGAGGTAAAATTAATATCTTTTGTGTTTCTATACATTTTAAAAACATGACAGTGAAAGTAAATTAAAAAAATAAGAAAAACTAAGGGAATTTATTTAGGTAGTTCAAAAATTGATATAGAAAACATTAACATCTTTCCTGCATTAAAAAAAAACAGATAAGAGTCATCATAATAGAAGGAAAGTCCCATATATAAGAATGATAAAAAACAATGAACAGCCTTGAAATGGGATTAAGAAATATGCATGATTTATATAAAGATACATTTTTAAAAATTCTACTGAGCATAAGTAATTGAAATTTTAAGTAATTGAACACTTTTGTATTGGAACACTCAATATAATAAAAGTTTAAATTCACCCAAAATTCATTTATAAATTCAGTACAACCCAGATTAAAACACACATAGATTTCACTGAAAATCAATATGAGATAATAGCTTGGGAAATAATGAAAAAGAAGAATACTAAGGAAAATATATGAAACTAGAGATTTAGACTTGTTATAAAGTTATGGTGATCAAAACACTTTTCTACTAAAAAGTAGATGAGTGTTTCATGCAGGATGGACTAGGATGTTCTGTAGCTAAAAAACAAAATAAAACTCAACATCTTCATGACCTGTGACAACAAAGGTTTAGCTTTGTGCTCATTCTGCAAGCCATTGCAGATGACCTCAGAGTTCTGTACACACTTCCTCACTCCAGGATTCAGGCTAACTAACAAAATAGTATCATCTTGAACATTACAAGTTATTGTAACAAATAGATAATAGAGTGCTAAAGTGGCGTGCATTAATAATGGAATACTTAAGCACCTAGCTTTTCTGTTTGTAGCTCATTGGACAGAAATGACTCCATCTAGCTACAAGGGGGTCCAGTGAATGGAGTCCTGCCCTAGGCGTGGAAAACAGGGAGCCAGAAATACTGGGTGAACAGCAGTAATGACTAGCACAATTAGAAATGAAACAAGATGGGATTGGGAGGGAGACAAACCATAAGTGACTCTTAATCTCACAAAACAAACTGAGGGTTGCCGGGGGGAGGGGGTTTGGGAGAAGGAGGTGGGATTATGGACATTGGGGAGGGTATGTGATTTGGTGAGTGCTGTGAAGTGTGTAAACCTGGTGATTCACAGACCTGTACCCCTGGGGATAAAAATATATGTTTTTTTTTTTTTTAAAGATTTTATTTATTTATTTGACAGACATAGATCACAAGTAGGCAGAGAGGCAGGCAGAGAGAGAGGAGGAAGCAGGCTCCCCGCTGAGCAGAGAGCCCGATGCGGGGCTCGATCCCAGGACCCTGGGATCATGACCTGAGCCGAAGGCAAAGGCTTTAACCCACTGAGCCACCCAGGCGCCCCAAAAATATATGTTTATAAAAAATAAAAAATTAAAAAAAAAAAAGAAATGAGCAGATAAATAAAGCAAATGGAAGTATCCAAAGATAGGCTATATAAGAATGAAATTTTTAATAAAGTTTGAAATATAATATTGAAATTATATGTTTGTGTGTTGTGTGTGTGTGTATGCATATATTCTTTACTAAATGATGAATCATTCAGCCAAGAAAGAGTTACCTTTTTACCTTGTGCCTACAATATGCTGGGAGCTACTCTAGGTCCAGGAAAATACTGGAGAAAACAAACAAACAAAATCCCTGCCTTTACTTTGCTTACTGAGATACAGACCCGAGGGATACATGAACCATGCCCTCACAGATCATAATCTACCCATGAGAAAAGTGGACGCTTCTGAGATCATACAACGTTTTGCATGAATGTTTTAATTACATGTGCATTATTCTTCCAAGTAAATTGGATACCTGTTTTAATTCTCCATTTTTCCTTTGGCTTTAAGGTCCACTTCTCATTAAGCTAATTTTTTTAACACAGGAATTTGTGCCCTGGGTTTTAATTTGTTTATTTATTTACTTATTTTTTACTTTTAGGTCATAGACTATAAAGCAAATATGTCTATTTATACACTTAAGTTTCAAAAAAATTTATGTTCATTATTTTACATAAAATGCACAATTATGTGCATGGATTGCATAAACCCTTAATAAAACAAAATGAAATAGAATAAAATAATTTATTGTAGTCTGTCACTTGCACATGTCCACTTCTAATATTTTGATATGTCTATATTCCTTTCTTCTTTACTGTAAATACCCTATAGGATCTAGCTATTCCTTTAAAGCTTGAAAAACCTGAGAACTTGTGAACTCTCTTTGGTTTTTAAACTTTTTTTTAAAGATATTATTTATTTATTTGACAGAGAAAGACACAGTGAAAGAGGGAGAAGCAGGCTTCCTGCTAAGCAGGGAGCCCAATGTGGGGTTCGATCCCAGAACCCTGGGATCATGACCTGAGCTGAAGGCAGGAGCTTAACGACTGAGCCACCCAGGCGCCCCGGTTTTTAAACTTTTTTAAAACAGATTTTTAAAAATTATTTGGGAGAGAGAGTGAGTGTGAGTGCGAGTTGGGGGGAGGACTAGAGGGAGAGGGACAAGCAGAGTGAGCTAGCCTGACACAGGGCTCAACCTCACAACCCTGAGATCATGACCTGAGCTAAAGTGAAGAGCAGGAGGCTCAAATGACTGAGCCACTCAGGAGCCCCCAGTTTTTAATCTTAATATCAGGTAATAATTTGAGAATGTATTCAAATTGTTTTTTAATGTATTTTTTCTGTTAAGTTCTATTTCTTTTTGAATAAGTAAAATATTACTATGGAAATAATCAATTTAAGAATACATAAAGTTTGTGGTATCTTCCATATCAGTCATATCCCCCCCCCCTTTTCAATAGACTCCTTTTAGAGTAGGTTTAGATTCATAACAAAGTGAGAAGTATAGGGTTCCCATATACGACGACCTTCCCCATTATGAACATTCCTCACTAGAGTGGTGGTGTTTGAAGGATGTACACTGACACATTATTATCATTCCAAGTCTGTAGTTATATTAGGGTTCATTTTTGGTTCAGCCTTTTCAGATTGGCTTCTTTCACTTAGTAATATACAGTTAAGTTTCCTCCATGTCTTTTCATGGCTTGATGGCTCCTTTCTTTTTAGTACTAAATAATATTCCATTGTCGGCATGTATCACTGTTTATTTATCCTTTCACTTACTGAAGAATAACTTAGTTGCTTCCAAGTTTTGGCAATTATAAATAAAGCTGCTATAAACATTTGTGCAGAGATTTTGTATGGACACAAGTTTTCAGTTCCTTTGGGTAAATGTTAAGGAGCATGGTTGCTGAAGCATATGGTAGACGTATGTTTAGTTTTCTAAGAAATTGCCAAACTGTCTTCCAAAGTGGCTCTACCATTTGCATTCCCACCAGCGCTGTGTGAGTGCTCCTGTTGCTCCACATCATCACCAGCACTTGGGTTGACAGTGTGCTGGATTTTGGCCATTCTAACAGGTATGGGGTGGTATTTCACTGTTTTTAAATTTCTGATTCCCTAAGGACATATAATATTAGATATCTTTTCTTATGCTTATTTGTCATCTGTATATCTTCTTTGATAGATATCTATTCAGGTCTTTTGCCCAGTGCTTTTTAAAGTGGGTTATTCATGTTTTTCCTGTTTAAGAGTTTTTTGTGTATTTTGGTTAATAATCCTTTATCAGATATGTCTTTTGCAAGTATTTTCTCCCAGTCTTTGGCTTGCATTTTTCTCCTGACTGCCTTTCAGAGAGAAGAAGTTTTTAATTTTCGTGAAATTCAACTTACCAATTATTTCTTTCCTGTTTTGTGCCTTTGGTGTTGTAACTAAAGCCACAGTGGTACCCAAGAACACTCCTGTGTTATCTTCTAGGATTTTATATATTTGCATTTTATATTTAGGTTTGTGATCCATTTTGAGTTAATTTTTGTGAAGGGTATGAAGGTTGTATCTAGATTCATTTGTTTGCATGTGGATGTCCAGTTGTTTCAGTACCATTTGTTAAAAAAATTATCTTTTCTTAAAGAAATTTTATTTATTTAAGAGAGAGTGAGCAAGCGAGTGGGGGGAGGAGCAGAGGAAGAGAGAGAATCTCAAGCAGACTCCCTGCTGAGTGTGGAGCCCAATGCAGGGCTCAATTCCTGGGATCTTGAGATCATGACCTGAGTAGAAATCAAGAGTCAGAATTAACTGACTGAACCACCTAGGTGTCCTGAGAAAGTTATCTTTTCTCCATTCTATTGCCTTAGTTCCTTTGTCAAAGTTCAGTTGACTATATTTGTGTAAGTTTATCTCTAGACTCTGTTCCATTACAGTAATCTCTTTGTCTATTCTTTCGCCAATACCATAGTGCCTTGATTACTGTGATTTTATAGTAAGGTAGCGTCAGTCCTTCAACTTTTTTCTTCCCCTTTAATGTTGTTTGCTATTCTGGATCTTTTGTCTCCCCATATAAATTTCAGAATCAGTTTATTGATATCCAAAAAATAACTTGCTGAGATTTTGATTGAAAGTATGTGGAATCTTGTCATCAAGTTGAGAAGAACTGACATTTTAGCAATATTGAGTCTTTCCATTCATTCATATGGCATATCTCTTCACTTATTTAGTTTTTTTATTTTATTCATCAGTTTTATAGTTTTTTTTCTCGTACAGATCTTATATGTATTTTGCTAGATTTATACTTAAGCATTTCATCTTTGGGGATGCTAATATGAATGGAGTTTATTTTGAATTTCAAATTCTACTTGATTATTGCTGATGTATAGAAAAATGATTGTGTTTTGGATATTAACCTTGAATCCTGCAACCTTGCTATAATCACTTATTCGTTCCAGTAGTCTTACCCTTTTTCATTAAATTTGTATTTTTCAAATAACTATTTTCAGAGTTCCTCATCTAAAATTTTAATCTAAAAATTTGGTTCTAGGCATTTAAAAAATTCATATTCAGTTTTCTTATTCACAAATTACTGTTGTTTTTTATCTTAAAATATTTCTATGGTAATTTTACTTAAATTTTGACTTTAATGATTACAATAAGTGTTCCTTTCCTGTTTTCTTTCATTATAAAGGTATTTATGCTGCTTGATTTGACACTGAATACAATTTTATAGGTATTTTATGCCTTTGCTATAACAAGGGATAAGCTGTGGAGCCATATGACTGCAAAACTTACTGGCTTGTGCCACTGGGCATGTGAAATGAGACAATAATAGTATCTTCCACAGAAAGTAGTTGTCATAATTAAATGAACTAATCAATGGAAAAGACTGAACAGAATCTCAGGTATATAAAAACACATTATTTTCAAATTTTGATGAAATAGAGATGTGATTATTACTAATATTTTTATATAATTGACATATTTTGGGTAATTATTTGGGTTCAACATTTTGGAAGCCTTTATTAAAACATACTTATAAGTAATTTTATTCAAATTATTTGTCTTTATTTTTGAAAATAAATGATAAATAGACCATATAAACTACTTTCTTTGAGTTTTGCCAAAAGTGAAAATTTTCCCAAATGAGTGACCCCTGTGTCCCCCACCACAATGCTGATTTTGGAATATCACCAATGTTGTATCTCCATTTATCTTAAGGGGTTTGTGAATATTTGAAAACAAGGTCAAGAAACAGCTGATTTTAAATAAGTTTAATTTGCAAAATAAATATGTGAAATATAGCAATTTTAGGAGACCCTATGATATGACATTCAGTTAAACAAACAGAAAAATCAAATAACCGCAGAGTCAGGCAACTTGAACTCAAAGAACAATAGATAGTATTTACTGGAGGAAAAAACCACTTCTTGTAACATACTTTCTTAAACTCTGTGCCGATTCAGAGCACTTACTGTCTCTTTTTAATTATCTTGGCACACAATCATATTCAGTCTTGTTACATTATTGTATTTTTGTTGTCTTACAGTCTAACTCCTGGATTGTTAACTATTGATTAGATAATATTTAAAAAGTAGATTCAGACTTCTTGACACAAGGGGCCAAGTTTTTTATATGAACAAATTCTCCAGCCTAGAAATAAAAATAAAACAGAAATAGAAATCATCTTAGGTCCTATCTACCATCCCCTTTTCTTATGTCTTATAACTTGTCTGCAGCTGGCTTCCTTGTGAGATGGATATGTCAATGAGAAAGGGCATGCCTTCCTTCTATTCTAGCGGAGAAGTTAGACCACACGTGTATAAAAATAGACATTTTTATAAGTAATGGGAAAGAGCCAGGGAAATAGGAACAGTGGCCATGCAGTGTCATAGGGACAGTAGACAGGTCAAGCTCAGAGTGAAGGCTCAAGAATGCTGAGATCCAATCATGAAAAGGGGCCAGCTTCAAGAGGATGAAAGGACAGCTTGTTTCAGGCACAGTGAGTAGTGAGTGTAAGGTCTCTGAGGCAAGAACCAGATATGCCTGCTCTAGAAATGGCCAAAGTTTGCTGTGGCTTGAGCAAGGTTCTAAAGGGCAGGAAGCAGCTATTGGATACAACGTTGGAGATGCATTTAGGGATGTCATTGGATGAATTTAAATCAGGAAGTAAAATGATCTGATTTTCACTCTAAAAGACAAAGTTAGCTGCTCTGTAGAAAATGTCTGTAAGGATGCAGAAAGTGAAAACCTGGAGGCTAAGAGGGCGCATTATTAAGAGTCTCGCTCAGAAATAAACGTGTCTTGAATGTCCGTGATTTCAATAGGTTTAGTGCAAGTTGAGTAGGCAAGGATATGTTTTGGGAAAAGAGCTTTGTAAATCTTATTGCACTGTGGAAATGTAAGGTAATATTATTATAGTTACTAAATATTTTTAATATCCAATCAACAATTAGTCAAGCCTCTTTCTTTCTTTCTCTCTCTCCTTCCTTCCATCCCTCTTCTTTCCTTCTCTCCCTTTTCTTTTCTTCCTTCCTTCCCTCTCTCTCTCTCTTTCTATCTTTCTCTCTCTTCCTTACTTCTTTCCTTCCATCAGCTCACCACTAAGCATACTGCTGTACTTAACAATCTTTTCTCCCCAGTCCTTTTTCAGTATAAGAAACTAGCTTCTGATTAAATAAGATCCAGGCACATAGTTGATACTTGATAAATATTTGCCATATTAATGACTGCATAAATAAAATATGATGGATCTGCTACAAAGCTCTTGGGTCAAGGAGATATTTGAATGAGTGAAACACAGATTGAAGGAGTTTATTGCTACAAATTAAAATCAGTTGACAGTCTCTTCATTTCAAGATGGGAATTTTACAAGGTCACTGACCCTGGGATATGTTTTTACATGAAATTTCTTGGCAGCATTAGCTTAGTCTGTTAGCATGAAATAATGTATATAAATGAGCTTTGAAAAGAACAAGGCTTTGTGTCAATAATACCAAAAATTGCTATAATTTATTTTCTGACCCTCTGTGTCAGATCTCATGCTAGGCATTTACACATACATTACCTTGCTTAATTTTCACGAAAACCTTAAAGGAAGGACATTATTCCTTTGTTTTAAAATTGAGGGATCTGTTTGTTACTCAGAAATGTTATTTAACAGCTGGATGAAGGATGAAGCTTTCAAATTCTCCTCTGACTCATTCCATTGCCTCAGTGAAGGAGGATATTACTGTGTTTATTTTGAAATAAATATTAACACACAGATATCTAATATATTGTTGATTTCTTTGGAGAATGTCTTAGAAATTATACTGTATATGTTCTAAAAATCATAAGATTAATAGATTTTGGAAATTGAGAGATAGATGTATAAATGAGCAGATAGTTCTTCATATGTAATTCCTTGCCTGACTTTCACATGCTCAAGGTCATTGGAAAGCAAAGCTAGGATTCAAATCCAATTTGGTGCTCTTCAGACCATAGCATACTGATTCAGAATTTGACATTTTGTTCATCTCTATGTTTATAAGACGACTAAGATAAAAGACCCAGAGAAATCTTTGAAAGGGCTCATTTTGCCATTGGTGAAAAGAATTTGTGGTTTACTTGAAAGAAAAAGACATGATAGAAGTAAAAAATAGATTTGGCTTTAAAAAATAAAATGCCCTACAAAGTGCCCAAGAATAATGAAACAAGGGTGCTTAGCATTATCATGAGTGTAGTGTATCAGTGTAGAGAAGTACAGAGATGAAATGGAAGCTGTTGGATGTCAAAGGCAAGCTTTGCCAATGTCAGTGAGGTCAGACACCTCTGGAACTCATGGCAGGAAAAGTGGGAAGATGTGGCAGATGACAGATTACTGCATGGAGCGTTCTAGAGATTTCTCAACTGGAGAAGGGATTTTCATATCCCTGATCCTTCAGCTCAAAATGGCCCCCAAATGACAAATTGGCTGCTTTTTTCCTTTTTCCTTCTATATTATGACCTCTGAATCAAAAAGAACTCCTGCAGAAAACAGACAACTTAAACCTGGACAGGGTGAGTCCAACCAGCTAGGACATATACTCTAAATGTTTACTCTGAGCCCATCCATAACAACAAACTCAGAACCCATCTCCAGATTCCTCAGAAGTGATTAAAGTGTATATGCGTAATTCAGGCAACTGATGTCTCAGAAAATTATGGTTGCACTGAATTCATGAAAATTACACTTTTCTTTTAGTAAGGGTTAATTCTTATTTCTCTTAGATATGAAAAAATTCAGTTTTGTCATGGGTTGCAAATGAATCCAGAGTATCCACTGACATCACCAGAAACCCTGGATATTAACCACATTCATGATCACGTGAAAGAATGGAATGGAAAAAATATGGAAAATAAGGTCATTTCAATAGGCTATAACTTATTATGGACCACAACGTTAGGAGCAGAACCCTCAGCAGGCATGTCTTCTTTTGGATTTTCTGTGCTATTTGTCATATGGGTGATTAAAAGTGAATTACAGTTCCTTGGCTGGAAGTGCGATAGGGTGTCATGTCGTGAGAGTTGTAGAGATTACTCTTTGGGAGGCTTGGGTTGAAAATACCGTGAAAGTTTACATGTTTATATTGACTTAAGTCCTTCCCCGTTATATTGTGATCCAGCCATAGCTTAGTGTTTACCTTGTTCCACTCACCCACAGGACTTAGAGAGCTTCAGCCTACTGGGAGAAGAAATGTAAAGGTGTTTTCAAAAAGTGGATTTAATGTATGAAAAAAAAAAGGATCATAGAAATAAGAGTCAGAAAAAATTAAGGAAGACCCAAAGCAGTAGTTTTCAGTTTTCTGAATGACCTTAAGGCACTGTCCCCAAACTATTTTATGCCTCCTGTGCCTACTCTATAGCAGAATGTACCCTACTATTTTTCTATGTAGCAAGCATCACATTTTGATGAAATAATTTTTAACTTTTAATTTTTTAACAACTTAGCTTGATATCAGGGCTAATTATAGCTACAGGAAACTTTAGAGAAGAATTTATTTCTATATTGTTTTCTGTCTGAATATATCAGCTAGTAAAGCCTTTCACACATAAGAGATATGTAGTAGATATTTATTGAATGAAAACATGAATGAATGAATGAATGAATGAATGAATGCATATCCTTACACTGTGCCCTCCAAATGGTATCTTCTTACACTGAGTTTGAATGGACTGAATCATATATATATTTTCGTAAGTTCTTCAAGTACTTCTGCTACGAATTTTTGGCCTGGGGGATTTTCACTTTACCCTGGTCTCCATGCCCTGGTTTCTCCAAGCCTCTGCTTGTAATATCAGGGCTAGATCATTGCCTAAACTGTCAGGGCCAAAGTCTATATAACAAATTCCATCATTCTCATCTTCATTTCTTTTTCAGTAAAGATTTACTGGCACTATGTTTTAGGATCATACCTGGAGCTGATAACAAAAAATGGGTGATTTTTTTTTTTAAGATTTTAATATTTTTAACTATCTCTATACCAAACATGGACCTTGAATTTACAACCCAGAGATCAAGAGTCACATGCTCTTCTGACTGAACAAGCAAGATGCCTAGATCTGGGCCTTTTCTTTACAAGGACCTGTCGTGTGTCTCATGGATGAGACAGATTAACAGCCTGTAGTTAACACTATTGCCAGAAGAGAAGGACACAGAAATGCTGGGAGCACAGAGTCCAGTCGTAAAGGTGAATCTCTATTGAGACTTCTTGCACCCTTCCTCCCAACCCTCACCCTACCCTTACAGTAGTGCTAGGGATGAGTTACACTTCACTGCGGTATTTCCTGGCCCAGCCATGCTCTTTCTTCACCTTCCTCCCCATCCTAAGTGCTGAGTACAAATCATACTAAGTATCTCTTTTGATAAGATTTCTGTTCTTTGTGTCCCATAGTGGAGGCTGGTCTCCTCCAGGCTTCTTTTGTGTCTCTACCTAAACTCTGTCTACTTGGCGGCTACTCCAGTTCACAGAGCCTCACCCAGTAAGTGTTTAATAAAAATGTATTGTTCAGAATACTAATGTTTGAGTGTCAGCTGCCTAGATTCCTTTTTGTTGGAACACATTCCTGAAAGCTAAACTCTTTCATCCTTTGAAACTTTGGAATTTTAAACTCACTCTATCAAAAGGGTTAGAGGCTTTTGGGGTGATACAGATTTTCACATGGTTATGAGTCTTTTGACTAATACTAATATTTCCTTGGGAAATATTTTATAAAATAAAATCTTGTGCAGAATTTCCCCGCATAGTCTCTCTAATGCTTTCCTCTCAAAGCAAAGCAAGAGTTATGTCAGTATTTCCAGGTGACCTACAGAGCACCTGTCATGGTGAATGACAAACAGTAACACACATGAGATGAAACTTCTGCTAGTTTCTTGCCGTAAAAATCTCTCCAAATCCTTACTTCTCTCCTATAAATTAGGTGTTATGCTTATCTTCATTTTACAGACAAGGAAACTAAGTTTAACAGAGTTTCAGTCATTTACCTTAGGTCATAGAACAGGTAAGCTTCAGGTAAGCAGAGTGAACGATTTGAGCTCAGTTTTGACTCTCTCCCAAAGCTTCTACTCTTAGAGAAATAGAATCAAGTGGTTGAGAAACATATTTGGAATTAGATTCCGTTTGGATATAGTTCCAGTCCCAGCTCTTCCATGTGATCCGCAGATTACAGAATTTTCCTGAGCACTAGTCTCATTATCAAGAAAAATGGGAGTAAAAATGACTAAATGATTAAATTAGCTATTAAATAGGTTTATAAATAATAGTAAGACCTATTGTTTATCCAGCAACTATCGTAAGCTGGGCACTGCTTTAAGCGTATGATATATATTAACTCATTTAATAATAACCATATGGCTTAGGGGCAAATATCATGCCTATTTTATAGTTCCAGAAACTGAGGCATATAGAGTTTGAAATTTCCCTGCCAAAGATCTTACAGCAAGAAATAGAAGAGCAGGAATTTGAACCCAGGCAAGCTGGCTCCCTAATCTTACTTATCTTTATGCTATATACCACGTGCCAGTGTCCAGGTGGGTATATTAGGCCATAATAAGCTCTCAAAGACCGTTAGTCTCCTGTACTCTATTTATTGCTGTCGACTCAAGTGATAGATATGCTACCTGACATCGACTTACTGTGAACTAGTTTGATGTTGTCTTTAAGACTATAGCAAAGAGTAAGAAAAATAAGGATACTCAAATCAACACTGATGGATTAGAAATCAGTAAAATGTTTTAACTCCTGGAGATACATGCATTCACAATGTATCTCTATTTGGCAGAGGTTTCCAGAGTAACACTTTTTCACAGAGTGTGTAAAGTCAGTAACAGTCACGATCGGACTTGGCTACTACTCCTACCCTCATATCTGTGTTGATTGAGGAAATGTATAGCTCACTACCCTACTACTTGGTTCATGTATTTTAAAAGCTCTTAGTGAGTTCTGATTGCAAGTATGTTATTTGGAGGGTCCTACGGAGCCATTAGTATGGAGCTACCATGGCTAACTGGGACAGCCTGATGACCATTCCATGGTGAGTCTCCAGGGAATGACAGCTTGAGATAGAGCATATGTGCTTGGGGAGCTTTGGAGGGACAGCAGACTGCACTTTGGGCCTTATTGTTTCAGAATGCCAAGACATCATGGGGACAAGACTATTAACAATGGAGCCTGCCATTGTTTTGCTGTTATTTTTTCTCAAGGCTTTCTGAGTGACAGTCCCTGCAGAGAGTGAATTATCATCCTTAACTTGTAACTTAACTGCTCCTTTTGTCATTCTGCATAATTGCTGTCACCCAGGTAAAACTAAATGGTTTTTCTCCCTGGTAAATTCTCCCACACTCAGCTTGGAGCCCTTCAGGCAAGACAGGCAGTGGGGAACCTGGGCAGATAATGTGGTGATCTGAAATGGTGCCTGGAAGAGGAGAGTCTTTGAAAGGCTTTGTCTCTGAAAACAAATGCCAAGCACAGTGAAGACACTGGCTTAAATAACTGAAGTTGCAATTTATTTAGCAGTGACAAAAATAGGTATTAAAATAACATGTACCACATAGAGTAGTTGTGAAGAATAGTTTAGTTAATATATTAAAAGTGCCTAGCTCAGTGTGTGGCATAAAATAAGAGAAACGTAAGTGTTAGTTTTCATTACTTTGTGACATTATGTGTTTAATTTTTACAACAGCTTTCAAGGTAGTTATTATTAGTTCCATTATAGAGACAAGAAAAGTGAACTTTATTGGAGCTGGAATTTCAAAGTAGTGTCTAAAGCAGACATACTTAACTTCCAGAATGACTCTCCAATATCCTCAGTGACTTATGTCGAGATATCAGGATTGTTGATCTCCTTCCTCGGTGCAGCCAGTGAAGGGTCTTTGGGGCTGATTATATGCTATCAAGTTTATCAGTTATCAGTTTACTTGAGTGAATCATTGCATTTTTTTGTAAAGCTCTATTTTCATAAAGCTAATATAATTGGCTAAATACAATCATTTATTTTGAAAAATAACTGCTTTGATACTTGTTTGTTGTTGTTTTCCTGGACTTTGAGACATTGACAATAATGTTTACCACGAGAGGAATAACAATCACAATATCAGCGGGAATGATAATATAATGATAATAATGGTTACTTACCATTTATTGAGAACTTACTATGTGCCAAGCATTGTTCTATTTTTTAAATTTTTACTAGTGTTTATTTATTTATTTTTATTTTATTTATTAGTGTTTGTTCATTTTACTTATATACATGTCCCAGAGAGAGAGCACAAGCAGGTGGAGCAGCAGTCAGAGGGAGAAGCAGACTACCCTCCAAGGGTAAGGCAGCCCAATGCGGGACTCGATCCCAGGACTCTGGGATCAGGATCCTTACCGCAGGCAGATGCTTAACCGACTGAGCCACCCAGGTGTCCCTGTTCTAAGAACTTACAATGATCTCATTTCATCCTCATCAGCCAGGTGCTGTTATTACCTCTGATTTATATCTTATAAAACTGAGACTCAGAGAGGTAAAGTACCTAACCGAAAATCACAGTTATTATATGGTTGAGGCAGGATTTGAGGCAGCCAGACTTCTGAGCTGTGCTGTCTTACACAGGTGGTAAATGATAACTTGAGACTCAAAACTGACCCTCCCTTTCTCACATGTTCACACTCTTTTCTCCATATTCAAATCCATGGTGAGCATGGATGCCTCTTGAATCCATCTTCTGCTATACTCACAGTGGTTAGATTAGCTACATGGCTAGGCAACACCTATCCCTTCGGTTTTAGAAAGCGAAATTTTCTTAGATTTCAGTATAACGTGTATTGGCTATGCCCAAATAAATGAACCAGAGTATATAATACAGTACTGAGTTCCCTGACTGTTTAGATGATTCTCAGTCTGGAAGGACAAGGGAAGGGTATGGATATGGGAAGGATATGGGTACCGAAGGGGGGTAGAGCCTAGGAAATGAAATAAGCCTCTTTCGAACTATGTTAGTATTTTTGGAAAAGGGATATGTATATTGAAAAACACACTCATACGACCATTGTTTTCTCTATAGACAAACGACAGGGAGTAAAGCTTACCAGAGTCTCTGCTGGTGTGTGTAGTGTGATATGGGTTAAGAAGAGAAGCTGAATGACATTGACCTACCTGAAGGTTTGTCAGGTTTGTCTGGGTTTTACTAACATATGCCTGAGGTTCAGATAGATGTGTGCTTAAGGACTGTTGATATTGTGCCGCTGGTTATTTCCCGAGCCTCAACCTAATCATCTTTAAAACTGTATTTCTGAAAATTTTCTTGCAGATACAGTTTCTAGCATATGGTAGGAATTCCATAACTGGAACCTATTATTATTATTATTATTTTCATGGTCTTCTATTTTAATAACAAGGTTAAGGCAAAAAGATCTGTAGTTTTGATAAATTCATATCCACATGAATTTTATTCTTGATGCCCCATTATATACTTTTTCCATAAGCATGATAATTGCACATATACTCCACCTTATACTCTACTTATCTCTTCCTCTTTCTTACAGAATCTCTCCGATCTCTCTTTCAAATCAAGTTATCTCTTCAGTTTATGCTTCATGATTTTTCTTTCTAAGGCACTTAGGACAAGAGATTCCAGTTTTCACAGCATACGTATTTTGTACTAGAACAAAAACAAAGAAAATTTTTAACTTCCGGCCCATGCTCCCTGAGAAAAAGCAGGTACTGTGATTTGTTCATTTCTTGAACATACTCCATATGTGGTCTTAAAACATACCAAGGCCTGGTTCCATATTGGTGCGCTTTTAAAAATAAATGCAAAGATCAGCTTGTCCCCTCTGGAGATACATGGAGTTGCACATTCCAGCTACATTTTTTGAGGGACTGAAGTCATTGTAAAGAGTGTCCCTGAGAACAAATCCCCCCGGTGATCAGTTGGTGGTGATGCTGCCACTTTCTCATGGTCCAGACCTTAGTCACCAAGGTCAGATAACTTGCAGCTTCCTTGGCAGGTGGAGGGAGGAATTGATGATATTTAACCCAGGATATCAGCCAAGAATTATTTATCTGTCAAAACGTTTCAAATACAAGTCAGTGTTCCTTGGCCCGCTGAGTCTAAGACCATCTGCCTCTCCAGGAGAAATATCTTTGGATAATTTCTGTACAGGCAGGAGAGAGCAGCTCATCTCCAGAATTCCAAGGTAAAAAGGAAGAGAGATGCGATTTTGAACCCCTCTTCTCTTACACGGCAAACAAATAAATGTCCTTGGACTTTTGTTTCCACAAGCAGTGACCCTGAATTTTGAGTTGGGAAAGACAATTGCTCCCCTCAGAGGACTTTTGGATTCCAAAATTTGGCTTTGAAGCACCTGGTTTTCCAGGAGTTTGCAGTGTTGTCAACTTAAACAGGCTCAGGCACTACTTTCAAGGGTAGGAACACTGACCTCTTCCAGGCACCTCCCATATTCCTTTTCATGTTACGACCCCAAACTGTAGCCCAGACAGGGCTTGCTGTTCCTCTCGCAATCTCTGAACCCCTTGGTTAGAACAGCACAATGGGGCAATGTTTGGTTTGCAGAAGACAGCAGCATAGCCCTCACCTTCAATTCAGTCCTATATGGATTTTCTCCTGAGATTGAGTTTGTTTAGGGAGAGGGAGGAGAAAGAAAATGGAAACCTAGGCTATGTGTGTGCGTGTGTGTGTGTGTGGTGTTGTGGGAAGTGGGGGCACACTTACAGCCAGTCTGCTGATAAAAAACAGCAGATATTTGGAAGCACACATTATAGTTTTATTTTTCAACCAAACCACAGTGCTGAGGGATTTGAATGCTAAGAGGAAAGAGGGCACATTTGTCAGACTTTTCACTTCTGTGTGTGCTTGTGGAGTTGGTAAATAAAATATCGGAGTAGATATGAATTGCTTTGGTGTCTAGTGGCTTTAGGGCTAAGGGCTTACCTCATGGTATTGTGAGTCCTCCTGCTGGCTGAGAACAGCTTTGTATTGAGTGAAGATATTTGAAACCCATTACCCTATAATAAGCCAGATGAAGAATCCATTTTGTTTGCTGAAAAGTGAGCTCACAGGTATGAGGAGAAAAATTCAATCAATGTCAATAGGTATGTTTTGGAAAAATTTGGTATTTCTGCCTATTGTGTGATTTCAGTGAAAATTCTAGGACACAAGAGGTTCTTGATAAATGCTGGATGAAGGAAAGCATGTACTATGCTATGTTTACGTAATATGTGTTGCATAATAGCTTACTATTCTGTTCTTGATCCAAGTAACAGGTCCATGTAATGTTAAACAACAACAACAAAAAGATGCCAGTGGGAAAAGACACCAACTCAACTTAGGTGTTCAATACATGCTGGCTAGATAAATTTAAAGTTCCCTGCTAAAAAAATATCACCAGTGAAGTAATTTTATGCTGCCTTTTCCCTCAAGGCTACAGGATCCTAGATATAAGCAGAACATATATTAAACATATATTTAGGGTAAACTCTTGTCATTCTTTTTAGAGAAAGAATTCCCGTGGCATTCTATTTCTGATTTGTCCGGAACAGTTGTTTAAGTCATAATTAAAACATTTTCCTTGGTTTGGAAGGGAAGAAGAATTGAGCCCTTGGCTGCCTGGCTGAGAAGAACAGCCCTTCATGGACAAGTAGGTGACATTCTTTCCATCCATAAATCAGTGCCTTAATCCTTAGCAACAGACCTAATCATTGTTCCAGGCTTTCCAGCTGAGTTAAAGCAACATCATGATATGAGGACTGTTAAGGAAATCTCTTGTTGTTCACATACTGATTAGATTCTATATGTCATCACTCCATTTTTAAGGTGAAAATTAATAGAAGTTAGGATAATCTTCTGGCATCTTCAAATGATTGTATGTCTAATCCTGGGAGAAAGAAGAGCCCAAGTAGGCTGCTAGATGCACAGCCTGATATGTCTGCTTAAGAGTCCTTGTCTTACCTTGTATGGCAGTGTCCCTCACAGTGAGCTGCTTTTAGAGAGGAGTTCTGGGGAGGATCTGCCACCTCTTGAGTAATATCAGTTGATTTCCTTTTATCAGACCTCAGTATCTTTGTGCCTAATGATGTTTTCATCCTCAGTTTGGCTTAGAAGGAGCACAGAGTCAAATCTCACTCTGCTACATACCTCATAAAGATCAAATATTTTTCATACTATTTATTCCCTTTGCTTCTTGAAGGCTTTATGTAGATGTGTATACAATTTAAATGCTATTTTCCTCTGTTTAACAGGTGTGTGTGTGTGTGTGTGTGTGTGTGTGTGTGTTTTGCAAACCACCAGACACTTATTTTGGCATGATGTGATCTATAAATAACACATTGTGAATTATAAATTTAATCACAAACTATAATAAAATCACTACTAGCTATGCCCCCATTGGCAAGTTTCAAAACTCTTCCATGCTTTCATTTTCTTATCTGTAAAATGTGGATAATAATATGTATCTTCCAATGTTGTGATGAGGACCAAGTGAATTAATGATGCAAAATATGCACTCATTCACTCTGGGTTCCTTGATACCTTAGGAAATAATTTGATCAGTTTTAGATTCCCAGGACCTCAGGCTACACCTGGAATTCATCTCATTGCCTTTGGCCATGGGATCTTCTAGGCCTGGAATGGCCTTCTATCTTCCTCAAACACCTCTTTAACTTCACCTTCTCAATGTCTTCCCACCTCCTGCCAGCCAAAATAATTCTTTGGTCCTCATTACTCTGCTATTCTGTATATACCAGCATCTCTCAGCTTTGGCACTATTCTTGTTTGGGCCTGGATAGTGCTTTGTTGTGGGTGTCTGTCCTTTTCCTGATAAGATATTGATCAGCATGCCTAACCGCTACCCACTAGATGCCTGCAACATCCTCTCATTATGGCAATTGAAAATGTCTCCAGCTATTACCAAATATCCTCTGTTGGGCAAAACTACCCTGGTTGAGAAGCACTGGTGAATACTTCTGTTATACCATGTATAACATTTTGTGGTACTTATTTTATTTAATAAGGATTTATATAGTACATTTAAATATCAGATATTTTTCTAAGAGCAATGTGAATAAATTATTATTAACACTTGTGAGTTAGGTGCTAGTGTCATACCAGTTTACAGTGGAGGAAAAGAGAAGTTAACATGACTTGTCCAAGAGTGGGGATTCACTGCTGGGCAATCTGTGCCCAGAGCCCATGGTACCAACCATCGTGCTGTGTTTTTTTCTCTCATGAATGAAGTTACCTTTACTCTGGACTGTATAAGCCTCGCAAACCCAGGGGGTGTACAAGAATGGGGAGAGGACTTGGGGATGATAATTATCTTTGTTATCTTTGATTCCAGAGCATGAAGCACAATATAAAGGTTAAGCTAGATAAATGAGTTCTTGTCACTAATTCTGTCTTCTTACCAAGGAATGTTTTATATCACAGAAGGTGGGCCAACGTTTGAAGTCTAATGTACTGAATAGTTTCTAGAGGAGGAAACTGAGACTGGAAGATTAAATGACTGCCCGAGATCACAAGGCTGGTGAGTGGCAGAGGCAGGCCTGGATTAAAGGTCTCTTAACCCACAGTGCAGTGTTCTTTTACCATTTCCATCTGAGTTCCTTTCTGGGGCTACTCTAATCTATGTGCACATGTGTCACAATCATCTTCATCTTCTTCATTATCGTTAGCAACATCCAGGTTTCATTGTTAGTTTATCTACTTATTTTTTTTTTAATTTTTTATTTTTTATAAACATATATTTTTTATATACATATATTTTTATCCCCAGGTCTGTGAATCACCAGGTTTACACACTTCACAGCACTCACCAAATCACATACCCTCCCCAATGTCCATAATCCCACCCCCTTCTCCCCAACCCCCTCCCCCCGGCAACCCTCAGTTTGTTTTGTGAGATTAAGACCTACCAAGGTATCTACTTATTTTTAAAGGTTTATTTATTCATTTTAGAGAGAGGGAGGGACAGAGAGGAAGAGCGCCAGATGGAGGAGCAGAAGGAAAGGGAGAGAGAGAATCTCAAGCAGATTTTGCACTGAGCATGGAGCCTGAGATGGGGCTTGATCTCACAACCCTGGATCATGACCTGAGCCAAAATCAAGAGTCATATGCTTAACTGTACCACCCGGCTACCCCTAGGTTTCATTATTTATGCTTTCTTAAACTGATTTGGGTATTTATTAAAAACTCACAGTGTGTGGCTTACTTAACTTATACTTACTTATACTTTTTTTCCATCCATGACAGAAATTCAAAGATCAAAACGCTTGACATCTCTCCTAATGATTCCCTTCCCAATAGCACTATTGTTCAAATCATTCTATGCCAATTATATCTCAGTAAAGCTGGAAACAAAATCATTCTACAATCTTTGATTCTGATTAGTAGGTGTTTTTTGTTTTTTTTTTTTTCCTTTATACCCAAGCTTCTTGAAGAGCTGCTTGGGTGATGATGTTTGATTTATCAACATGAGGAATTATTGATTAAAATTACTAATTTTAAGATGTCAGATATAGTGGTAGAACTATTACAGAATCATTAGAGCTTTTCTTGCTTTTATATTATAACTCCATGGTCCCTTAAGCAATTGTCCTTTGGTCTGCCAATGATAGTGATGACAGAAAGTAATGGTACAGCTGCTGTTGTGACTCGTGATTACTGGAGCCAGAAAAGAATTTTACATTATTTAGGAACTTAAATATATATGATATTACTAATAAAGCAGAGTCATAGCTGGATGAAATCATCAAACTAAATCTTACATGTAAGTAGGTACTCTTCACCTAAATTTTATCAAATTTGTGGAACACCCAGAAGGTCCTTTTGCTTTCTTTAAATATCCACTTACTCAAAGTCTATAATGTCTTAAATTCCAGTGTTAATGAATGCATCCTTTTACGTGCTATGTTATTTTAAAGGCCAATAGCCCTGGGAAGGAAGCACTAATTAAAATTAATTCCCACTGAGGTATTAACAGCAGAGCATAGTGGGGAAAATTTCTAGATACAGAGTTAAAAGACTTACTAACTTGCCTTGTTACTTTGAACAAGTCACTTAACCTCTCTCAGCTTGAGTTTCTTCATCTGGAAATCAGAGATGATGGGCTGATTCACAGATTCCTATTGTGAGCATTAAATAACGAAATCAAGTGAAAACATGTTTTAAAGCTTTTGTGACATTCTTCTGACTAAAAAACCAGGATGTAAGACCACTGAATGCCTAGAGACATTTAAATGGAGACATTTAAAATAGATGCCTTGGACTTTAAAGTTTGTGTGTGTGTGTGTGTGTGTGTGTGTGTGTGTGTGTGTTTAAAGAATGAGCTTGCAGGATTTCTGGAGTGTCTGAGAGAAAATTGAAGGCCAACTGACTAATACTGGAACTGTGATGAGATTTCTCAAATGAACAGCTGCTTTTCAGATACTATATTCCCTACTAGTTATTCAAGACCCTTCCAGACTTCTGGCTGTCCCTCTTGCATTGGAGAAAACAAGGAGTCATTATTCAACATCTGACCAGACTTTATAAATCTAAACTGGAAGTTATATCACTATATCATTTTAGGGAATTGCTATTGAAAACTGTCTATTACTAGGATAAACCAATGTGTAAATCAACCAGTCTAAGCAGAGGGATGGAAACTATGAGTGTCTTGGTAACCACCAGTCTAAATCTGAACAGTAGAGAAAGATGGCTATTGTGTTCAGGGCTGGTCACCTGAAAACTCTGCTTGTCGAGGATCTGGGAAGTTCCTACCTGCTCTCCCTTAAATGAATTCCCACTATTAGAGACAACATAGTCTAACCAGTTATTGTTAAAATATCATCACCTAGTGGAGTGATTAGACCAAACAAATGGTCGCCCATCTAGACTAGGAACAGTGAACAGCCAATCACTTTCCTCTGGATTCTTAGTCATGTGCCACTCCTAGCCACTGTGCTCTGCCAGGCTTATCACAAATTTTATTTAACTTAATTTTTCCAGCAAAGCAGTGAGAGAAATAAGTATTCTCCTCCTTTCTGAGTTGCTGATAAAGTTACTGAATCTATAGAAGTTAAGTGTGTGGAGCTGAGATTCAAACTTTGATGTTCTTGCTCTAAGTAGGCACTTTGTATCACACACAACAAGGGAATAAATGAACCTTGATATAGCCCATGGTCAAGTCCTAACAGAACTTGGAAATTCAGCATAAATGGCTGGTCTTTATCTAACCTCAAATTAAAACCTCTATGGTTCTTTATTTAAACCACTTACTGCTTTTAGCTCTTATTTTAAGTATCAGAACCATTCATAAGCATCTCCCCTACTGAAATGAATGTTGTGGTATTTCCTACAATTCCAAGTTTTTCATCTTTCCATGGTGTCTTTTCATTCATTCCTTCATTCCTTCATCCATACTTCCCATGTTTGAACCCTAGGAATACAGAAATAAATGCAATGGGCATGACCCAGTGATTCTCATTCCAACTTTTGTTAAATGAATGAAATACAGGCCTCCTTGACTATTTTAGTTAATTCCCCAAATCCCTGGAGATATAAATTATCCTTTCATAGTGCTTCACTCACACATGTTTTTTATTTTAGGGTTTTTTTCTTTCTTTTTTTCTTCTCTCTCTTTTTTTTTTTTTTTCCCCTCTACCAAGTATATATTTCCAGCAAGCGATACCCAGGGTCTGGGAAGTAAGTTCTCACATAGTGGAAAATTTTGTCACCTATTTCAAAGACAAAATCCACATTTCTCCCTCATCTCACTTTGGCTTTTACAGCTATAAACTTGTCTGTATTCATTATAATCGTGGTTGCTGATGCAGATAATCAGCCCAGTATGTGAGGTGGGTTTTCAGAGTTTTCACAAGGATGGGGAAGAGTTCACTGGGTGAAATTTACCCAGGTCCGAACAAAATTCTTGTGCTTGAATGTAATACATTTTTTGAGGTTTTTATTTTCTAAGATCGTCACACCTGTGAATAGCAACCCACATCTACATTTTGTTTTATTTTTAAATATTTCTGTCACTGTTTTTTAAATAGTTTTTGCTTTTATAATATGTTTAGATTTACAGAAGTCTTGCAAAGATAATACAGTGAATTCCCATATATACTTCACTTAGTTTTCCTGATTGTTAACACCTGATATTTCCATGATACACTTAACAAATCTAAGAAATTAGCATTATTACATTACTATTACCTAAAGTCCAGCCTTAATTTTGATTTCAGCAGTTTTTCCATTAACCTCCTCTTTCCCAGTATCCAGTTCAGGGCACCATGGTTTTTAGCTGTCTCCACAGTCCTTCTGGTCTATACTGGCCTTTTTCTGTTTGTTGTGACTTCAACTGTTTGGAGGATCTGGGGCCAGATATCCTGCAGAACTTCCCTCAGCTGGGCTTGTATGATAATTTTCACACGGTTATGCTGGGGATATGGGCTTGTGGAACAAGACCACAGAAACATAGTGCCATCTTCACCACATCCCATTAGGAGGACACGACGTCTACATGACATTGCCAGTGATTTTAACCTTCATTAGTTGTTTAATGTAGTGTTTCTCAGATTTCTTCCTTGTGCAGTTACCAGTTTTCCTTTTCTCTGTGTTCTTCTTTAGGAAGACCTACTAAGTCTAGCATTTTCTCAAGGGAGATGGAGGGAATGTAAGTTTTTTTTCTGATAACTGGAATCAGAATTATTCTATAAGAAAATTCTGTTGCTTCACCACATTTATTTATTCGATACTTTGTATCACACAGAGTCATACATTTATTGCCTACTCTGGGTTACAAGACAATGCTACACTATTTATTATGTTGCTCAGATTGTTCCAGTCTGGCCATTGGACACTGTTTTAGGTTCTGCCACTGCTTTTTATTTTATGCGCTAAAAGAAGTAAATTAAACTACTGTCTATTTTGAGAATTAACATAGTATTTGGTTAACCAACTGTAGAATAACATAAAAAAATATTAAAAAGACAAAAACAAAACTGCTGTCCCATGAGGATAGCAACTTTGGTTCACTCCCAGGCCTCAGTACTTAGAATAGTATCTAACAGTAAACACTCTATGACTCTTTGTGAATTGATTGCTTAGGAACACTATATCCCCTTAAATTGCTTGATCAAACCTGCTTTTTCTTAAAACTGTACTATCTTCAGTTGTCTTTTGTTTAAGCTAAATTCTGTCATACAAATATATGTGCATATACGTAAATGCGTGTGCTGGTAGATATCACCCTACTGAGACAGGGTCCATTTTCACTTTCTGCCACCTACCGTTTCTCTTCTCCTCATCATTCACTCTTGCCAACCTCAGAGTCCCTAGTCTAGTCTTTTCCAATCTTATCCCATCCCACTGTCCTTACCTTAATTCACTCACCACTTGTGGGGGGGACGATTAACAAAGTGAGGACAGTATTTTTTAGAAATATATAATTTGGATTGTAGGGAAAGGGTGATCTATATCCCAGGAGAAAAAAGTGGCTTGTCAGAGTTGAAAATAAAATGAATATACCTCTCAAAAATACATCCTATGATTCATTCCTTCATTCATCATTTATCCAACAAACATGTGTTGAATAACACCAAGTGCTATGAACTATTAATGTGCAAAAGGGGACTCAGCCTCCCACCAGCCTCCCTGCCAAGAAATTTGTAGGAGTTGACTGAAATAGTTGTTTTCAGATTAAGGTCATCACAATCACTAATTATACAAAGTTAAATTCCTTTAAAGGTTGTTGAGTGACTTTCTAATAACAGAGTTTGAAACTTCTTTACCAGCAGACAGCAAGCAATAGTGTCCATACCCATTCTTCTGTTCCATCAACTTCCAAGGAACAATATTGTTTTCACACCTTGTGTAATTTCATCAATGAAATAGGAGTCTAGCCTCAACGATTTCTAAAGTCCCACTAGCTAAAAAGTTCTATTTTCTAATGGGAAGAACAATCACTTTTTAAAAAGATTTTATTTATTTATTTGAGACAGAGAGAAAGAAAGAACACAAGCAGGGAAGAGGGGCGGGGGAGAGGGAGAAGCAGACTCCCCATTGAGCAGCTAGCCCCATGCAGGGCTTGATCCCAGGACCCTGGGATCATTACTTGAGGTGAAGGCAGATGCTTAACTGACTGAGCCACTCAGGCACCCCATGAAGAACAATCACTTGGAATCAATAGACTTGGACTTGAATTCTAATCCCATCATTATAGGCAAATTACCTAACATCTCTGAGATTCAGTTTCTAATCAGTAGTAATTGATTGACTATAACAACTTCTCTCATGGTTTTGGAATATATAAAATGTATAATTAAAATATGCCTTCAGTAAGTGCCATTTCCCATCTTGTGTTTAGACTTCTCGTAGTCTGAAGAAAACTTTGAATTTAGTAAACATGGTCTTATATTCTGATCCCATCCTTAGGCAAATTACTTAACTTCTCTGTGTATTCAGTTTCCTCACTTGTAGAAATGGAACTGATATGATGATTCTTTTATTATGACTTTCTTGATGAATGGGATTATGTATGGGATACATCTGATTCAAATATGTCATCAATATATGCTACTGCTTTCCTCTCTTTTGATCCCAGTATGATTTTGCTTATGTTTGCCCAAAAGAGGGGACAGAAATCTGCTCCAATAGAGAAAGCATGAGCTTCAGAGTCAAGGAGATTCAAAAGTGAACACTGGCTCAATGACTCATTGATGCTTGAAATGGACTTTCAGGCTTTTTGTTTCCCCATTTGTAAAATAGTGCAAGTAACGTTGAGACGATTAAACCAGGTCATGCATTTGAAAATGGTGAGGTTTCTTTTTTGAGGTACGGCCACTAAAAAAATATAAATACTGTTAGTACAGAAGTAGAACAAATCAAAATTTTTCTTCATTATAGAAATGCTGTTTTCAATATGTATTTCTGAAATTATAACCGGAGTAACATTATCCTTGAGGTACAGCTGTGAATAATCATGAGAAATGTTCTGGCTGATAATGTCATTAGTTCCTTTATGGATCTGGTATCTTATTTGTTATTCAACTGTATTGGCTGAACACCTACTATGTACTTGTGTCTATTCTGGTTGTTCTTTAAGTTCTATGGAAACATTGTTTCTCATAAAATTTTAGGTGATGCCAATGAAAAAAAGTCATCAAGCTAAGCAAGTATGTAATTATTCACATTTGGTTATCAGACTACTACACTGTGAGGTATGCTTGATATAAAAAATGGTACATAAAAAAGACATTTCAGGACAGTAAACATGGTATTTTCAAGTACGTCTACCAAAAATTGAGTGCTGCTTTCTATCTGAAGAAGAGTGATCCTTCCTAAATGACAGATGATATGCCTCACATAAGCCAAAAAAGCTTTGAAAATGTCTATGAAAAACATCTGAAAAGTACCTGGATTTTCTATAAACTTTATAGATATTTTTCCTTGAGTTTGAAAAAAGCAGGTTCTTATTCTATAGAGGGATCCTAATCATAGGTTGATGCATGTCCTACCTCTGCTGTCTATCACTCTAACTCTCCTCATGGACTCTTAAAACTCTGAGGCCATGCCTTTGTTCCGAAAAAGACCTAATTGTGCACTTCTTATTAACAAGTATACATGTCAACAGTGATTCTCTTTGGAAAATTAGCCTAAAATGGGCTTGATTCCTAAGGACAAGCAGGCCTTTTGAATTCTCAATGTATGATTATTGATGTGCTAGATAATGTAACAGTAGAGAAAAATAAATGTATACATGCTTGGGACAAAAAGACAGGAAATATATAATAGTATTTTGATTAGTGGCATAATGATTAGAACCACAGTTTCCAAAGTCAAACACGTTGGTTTTCACACAGAGACTATCATTTCCCAATGATTTGACCTTGGGAGAATTGAACTCTTCTCAAACTGGGCTTCCTTCTCTAGGAACAGGATTGAGTCAATTTTGTAACTTGCAGGGTCGCCATTATGATGGCCTTACATGAGGCATCTGAAGTGCTTAGTGCAGGGGTTTGTACACCTTAAGTGCTCCATGAAGGTTGGTGTTTTGGTTCTTTTTAACATTATTATTATGATTGTAATCGATGACCATGTTGATGATGGGCTCAGAGCCATAAGAAGGGAGATCTCCCAGATATGCTCCATTCTTTCAGTTCAGTAGCTATTCTAGCCATTCTCTAGCCATTTCCAGAGCGATTCCATTCCCCACTTGCTGTTGCAGTGTGGCTCTTTGCAGAGAATATAAGGGGGGTTTGTGGTGCAGAAATAAGAAAGCATCAGCAAAAATAAAGACAATATGGCTTGTTTAATGGAAGCCCCCCTGAGCTTTGGAGTAAAAGAGAGCTGCGTTCGATGTGCCTTCCAGCATTCACTGTCTCTATGACCTTGCACACATCTCTTAATCTCCTACTCCTCTGATTCTCATCTGTAAAGTAGGAAAATCACACTCATGTCCTGGGGTTAATATGAAAGTGCAGGAAGATAGAGAATGCATAAGAATCAATGCAATGAAAGGCAAAAATTCGGATAGAAGAAAAATTCAAATAGAACGAATGAACAAAATACACGAGCAGACATTTCACAAAAGATGAAAGAATAAACCAACATAACTATTTTGGAAAACAATTTGTCATTAATTAGTAAAGCTAAAGGTCTGCAAACACTAGGATCTAACAATGTTGTTACCCAGTCTTTTCATAAGGGAAATATATTGGAAAAATGGAGGGTATGAAGATGATTGACATTTTGTATCACCATCTGTATGCCAAGGGCTTTACAATGTCTTTTATTCTCTCAGAGATTCTGTAACTGTGGCTCTTAACTCCAGATAAAATATTCATGTGGCACAGTCCTTGCAGATCACACTCTAGAGTACCATTTGTAATTTCATGATTTAATTAAGTACTGGCCGGTGTACAGACATATGTACAATGTGTCAGTTTATTCAACCAGGGGACTGATCAAACACCATTGTCAAAAGGACAAGGCAGGGAATCACTGAACATATCTGCTTTACAGTCTAAATGCAACACACATTCCAGCCTCTGCTGCAGCTTAGCCAGTGTTTGGCTTTCCAACAAAGTTCATAATTGGTCTTCAAATAAACTTTATTCATAAATCACTAGTTTCTAACTACATATATTTTGGGACTTATACTTCAGATCCCAGACTTTTTTCTGCCTTTCTTTGCAAGACACCATTCTACTTGGTGATAGATGAGTACACGTGAAATTATTAATGCTATGTTACCATATGTTTCCAAAATAAAATCCTTCAAAATGGTCTGTCTTGACCAAGCTCCATGTAATAGATGCATCGGACAAACCCCCTTTATGGTATAAAACCTACTGGCATCCACAACACTGTGAGTACTTCAGGTCAGAAGTCTCCTTTCTGGTTTGGTCATATGCTGGCCCTCTACTTGCTGAGTTATACACTTACCCAGAGCCAGTTTCCCTTGATTCCCTGTGGGATTATGTCACTACTTCTTGTCGTTTACGTACATAATTTTATTAAATATTCTATAAATTGAGTTAAACAAAAGTGTGAGAGGAGGCTAAAGGAGTATTATTTGTAATAAAAACTATGTTAAAAAACTCAATAAAGAGAATTCCTTAAAAATACTTTGGAATTAGGTGTAGGTGAGACCTAGATGAGACAACATAGGGGAAACAATCATAAAATTCTAGGATGGGGGCATCCGAGTGGCTCGTGGGTTAAGCCTCTGCCTTCGGCTCAGGTCATGATCTCAGGGTCCTGGAATTGAGCCCCACATCTGGCTCTCTGTTCAGCAGGGAGCCTGCTTCCCCCTTTGTCTTTACCTGCCTTTCTGCCTACTTGTGATCTCTCACTCTGTCAAATAAATAAAATCTTAAAATAAATAAAACAAATAAAATCTAGGATGAATGCAGTAGACATATATTTCATGTCTGCCTCTAAATTCTTGCTTCAGTTTAAAGATACGGTAATTGGAGGGGCACCAGGATGGCTCAGTCGGTTAAGTGACCAACTTTTGGTTTCAAATCAGGTCATGATCTCATGAATCATGAGATCAAGCCCAATGGGGCTCCAAGCTTGGCTGGGGGTTTGCTTGAAGATTCTCTGTCTCTACCCTTCCCCCAACTTGCACATGCACAGATGGGCCTGTATGACTCTCTCCCATGCCACTCTCTCTAATAAATAAATAAATCTTAAAAAAAATATATAAAGATACTGGAATTAGAAATTCCAAAAGATGTATTATGGATGAAATTTATGTAAGAAAAATAAAGGAAGTGAAAAGGTGGACATAGGCATGTCATTTTCATATGTTTTAAGTTAAAATTGCTATGTTTTCCTGCTGTAGTCAACCTTTTTTAACCTGATCAGGTTTGATCAATGAATTCTATGGTAGTAATAAAGTTTCAATATTTAATTCAGACTATTAGAAACAAAAGAGCCAAAATTAGGCAGTATTGCATGTGCAGAAAATATAGAGAAACGGTTTTTCTTAGCTAATTCTAAAGTAATGTGCACTTAGAATGGTGTAAAACCTCGTTACTAGGGGTGTTTTGAACTGAGGGACTCTCCAACCAGGTTTCTAGAGAAGTTATTCCTATTTTTATATGGGGATTAGACTTGCTATATTCTAATGTGTTTATACATTCAATAACAACTTGTTTATCTGAAAGCCTAAATTCAAGGATTTTATTTTATTTATTTTATTTTATGTATTTATTTAGAGAGAGTATGTGAGTGGGGGTGAGGAGGGAGGGGCAGAGAGAGAGGAAGAATCTCAAGCAGACTCCCTGTTGAACACAGAGCCAGACACAGACTTTGATCTCGTTAGCCTGAGTGCATAACCTGAGCCAAAATCAAGAGTCAGATGCTCCACTGGCTAGGCCACCCAGGTCCAGAAGGAAGGAAGGATCTTTATTCTCTGTCTAGTTACAGGAGGTGAACTGCACACCGACTTCCCGAGTCATGCTACAACTGAGGTAATACTGACAGTGGCCACCAGTTATTCTTATCAAGTTAAATATGGTACCCACAGAAATTTTCACATATTCTTAGCATTTGCTCTCCTGGTACCATGATGGCTGATTAGCAGCTCTGCTCTTTCAAAAGGACCATCATTCAGGTTCTGTTTCTTTGACCACTCGCAGTTTTCAAATACAATTCATAGTGCTGTGTAAGGGTGGACTTTTACCTTGCAATCAGTCATGTTTTACTTTGTGTAAACAGAACAGCAGTATGTAAGGTGCAAGATGGTTATGGCTTATAATAGAATAAGAGAAATGCAGTGAAGATCTTACAAAGTGAAAAGGATGGAATGGCAGTTCTGTGACCCCTTTCCAATTAGTTTGCAACTTGCTGGAGTGTTTACTAGTAGTTCACTGGAGCCATTTGAGCTCCTGAATCACAGTTGACCCTTAACTCCACTCCTCCTCCACGCTAATAAAAACAAGAGTTAACATATATTGAAGTCATATTATATACCAAGAGTAATACCAAAAGCTTCACATTTTAATAAATGCTTTCAGTCAGTGTATATCAAACATTAATGTGAGTAAGAATCTCCAGAAGAGCTGTTAAAATACAGATTCTTAGCTAATACTTCCTCTTCCTGCAATTCTGGTTCAGATTTCTGGGGTAGGACCTAAGAGTTTGCATTTCTAGCAAGCTCAGTGTGACTTGACAAGACGCTGTTGGTCTAATCACCACATGTGGAATGACTCTGCAGATGATTGTCTGAGTCAGACACTGCTATAGTTTTCCCCATTTATCCATGAGAAAACCTAGCCACAGGAGAAAAGAGGTTAAGTCATTTCCCCAAGATTAAGATAGAGGAAATGATGGAGCTAGGGCTTGAATTTGACAACAAAATCCATTATCTTAACTTCTGTGTCTATTATACCATGACTCTCAGTTCTTTTTTTTTTTTTTTTTTTTTGAATTTTATTTTATTTTATTTTTTCAGTGTTCCAAAATTCATTGTTTATGCATCACTCCTAGGGCTCCATGTAATATGTGCCCTCCATAATCCCCACCACCAGGCTCACCCAACCCCCCACATCCTTCCCTCCAAAACTCTCAGTTTGTCTCTCAGAGTCCACAGTCTCTCATGGTTTGACTCTCAGTTCTACTTCCTCTTCAATTTGATTTGTGAGTTAGGTCCTTGATGTGCCTGAGTGAGTTTTAACTATAAACCAGATTCCTAATGATTAATAGAACTGGGGGAAAATATTCTTATTGATGTAGAGGAGGAAAAATAATTTTCCCCTCTAATTGTGTAGGTTCTTGGCTGAGACATGACCTATATTAAAACACAGATTGGGGCGCCTGTGTAGCTCAGTTGGTTAAGCATCTGCCTTTGGCCCAGGTCATGATCCTGGAGCCCCAGGATCAAGACCTCATTGGGCTCCCTGCTCAAGCGGGACTCTGCTTCTCCTTCTGCCTTTCACCTTGCTTGTGCTCTCTCTCTCTCAAAAAATAAGTAAAATCTTAAAAAAAAAATAAAACAAATTAGCTGGAGAAAAACAAGTTTAATAACATGCATACCTCCCATATGTATGGGAGATATCCAAGAAAACTGAGCAACTTCCTAAAATGGTCCAAGCACCACCTTAAAAGCCATCTCCAGCCAAAGACAAAAGATGATGTTGGGGTGGGGGAGCAGTGGTTTGGGGAAGCCAGTCTGGGGAGGTTATTAGACAAAGCACAATAAACAAGGGTACGGTTGTTATGCAAATTTATGTCCTGGCCTTCTTCACTGCTAAGAATTTCTAGAGATTTAGTCATGGTACAGAGGGGGAAACATCCTTACCAAAGGAGATTGTCCTTATAAATGTCACTGTCTCTTACAGAAAGGGTAATCTCTACTTGGTTTTCAGAGCTTTTCCTATGTCTGCTGTTTCTTAAAAATAATCAGCCTAAAATAATCCTTGTGCTAAAGAGCCATATTTTGGGGTGGTAACTTCTGTTCCCCTTTGCTAGATTCTATTTCCCCTGAAGAAGTAGAGTGGCTGTAAAGAATAGAGAAATGAGATCCTGGTAACATCTTCTGTTTATCTAAACATGTAGAGTTTCAGACTCAGGTTGCCAGGGTTTGTGAATAGTAGCTGAGCCGCTGGCAAAATCCCAGAATCTCAGCAGGATTAGAGATTCTGAATGGACAGTATTTCTTTGTTGAATTCCCAAAACTAAAATTAATCATGACTGGGCATTGTTTAGAAATTGTCTGGGTGTATGCTTTCCAGTAATTGATTTGTTTCCACATGGACACCTTGTTTTCATTGCAAATGGTTTACTTTGATGGGTTGATTTTATTCCTCTTTATGTAAGACAAGGGACAGTGTGATGTAACTATAGTGACCATGTGTTTATTGAGGCCATGTGACTTTATTTTTTTCCTCTGAAATCTAGGCTCATAGCCCACAGGAAGTAGGGTATGGGCTATTCTCTGACTCTTACCTTAGCCTAGCTTCTGAGATCACCTTATCTTGTGCCTGCATTTGCTTCTCAAATATTGCATTTCACTTGCCCAGAAAGGCTAAGCAAATCAGATCTTGAAGGGTAGCTTTATTAACAAGACGGTAACCTAATAGTGTATAGTAGCAATTGTGCAAAGTCAGTGTTGATTATCTATTTAAACATTAGAAAGAGATGAAAGCAAAGCAAAGTGGAATCTAGCATTAATATTAATGTGAATCATTAATAAGATGTTGTAGAATTGGATTACAAGAAAATTTAGTGAACTTTCAGGACTTTGGAATAGCCACTTAGGACAGTAGGTCTTGTCCATTTTAAGCACACCAAGTGCTCAGTCCTTGAGATTCAGGGGCACCATGGGAAAAAAAGACATTTGTCCTATGGATTGAGAGCTTTATATCGAGCTGATGTATTTTATCCTGATTGTAGCCATCTTTTTTTGAGCCCTCATGGGACATGCACAAGGCAAGTCTCTTTGTCTTTATTAGTATTTGGCCTTTGGGAAGCCCCTAGCCCATGAGCTGAAATGGATACGAGTGCAAAGCCCCTCTTTACATTCACTAACAGAGTGTGACAGTTGAGATGCCTGAAGTTAGAATGCCTGGTTTTAAACACCTCAAGCATCTCTGCCTTTTACTAGCTGTTACAAATATGGGCGGTTGAGTTATCCTGTCTGGCCACAGTTTTCTAATCTATGAAATGAGGTCCACTGGGCCAACGAGAGGATCAGATGAGTTAGTACTTAATAAATACTATATCAAAGAGAAAGTGTGAACTATTGTATTTGGTGCTACAAAGTCAAAGAAAGTTCAGGTTGCTGAGCCACTAGAGCCACTATGGCCTCTTTTGCTCCTTCTTTACCCTGATCACTCTTGTCATCCTCACTGTGAGGTGAGAAAAATCATATATGAAAGAATCCTACGGAAAGACCGCAGCTCCACCAAGCAGTCTATTTTGGATCTATTGACTCTGGGCTCCACACTAGTTTCTGCTTAGAAAGGTGTTCCTCTGTGGGGCACCACAGAGGTGGCTCAGTCATTCAGCATCTGCCTTTGGCCCAGGTCATGATCTCAGGGTCCCGGGATCGAGGTCCACATCGGGCTGCCTTCTCAGTGCGAAGTCCGCTTCTCCCTCTCCCACTCCCCCTGTTTGTGTTCCCCCTCTCACTGTATCTCTGCCAAATAAATAAATGAAAAATCTTAAAAAAAAAAAAAAAGAAACAAAGAAAGAAAGAAAGAAAGAAAGGGGTTCACCTGAAGGAAAATTTGTTCCAGACCCGTCTCACTGCAGCTACTGTAAAAAAGAAACATTGCAAAGAGGAAAGCATTTATTCAGTGGAAAAGGGGTTTTAAAAATTTTTATAGTCTTCTTTCTCAAGAGTTTGGTCCCTAGCCTCTTGGCCCACTATGTCTTCTGGGACTAAGTTTATCTCTTGTTGGAGGCCACGGCACGGTTGGAGTTGAGGACAACCAGGCCCAGGCTTGAGTCTCCTTCAAAGTCTGGACACCTTGACAAGGTTAAGGACAGGAAAGTTGAGTGCACTGAGAAAGGGTCTGTGCTATGTGTCATGCGCTCGCCTACGTGATTTCCCACACACTCTCCCTGCAGTAGGGAACAATGTGGCCAGAGTCCTGAGTTCTTAGTTAGTCCTTATTGTTCTGTACCTCCCATGACCCACTCCCTGGTTGATTGTCTTGCTAATGGCTTTAGCCAAAACTACCTGGCTTCACAAGGTTTGTTGGTAGTAAATGTAAACTTGTTATAGAAGCTTGTGGTCATCTGACTATGTACTGATGTATTACTCCTCCTATTCTGGTCTGCCTTATAAATGCTTGTAAGATGTGGAATAAATTTGGCACTGTTGGACATCACCCTAGGTGTCCCTCCTGTCCCCATCTCTTTGTCTCTTAATTTCTTTTCACCATCCTCTTACCCGTCACGGTTTCCCTGGTGGATTCGTCGTGCTGGCTGCGACAATCTCTAATAGATACCTTGTCTCCATTTCTTCTTGGACAGTGGTGGAGACTCAGAAGAGGCCCCGTTTGAGGTTACAGACCTTGAAGGGTATGGCCAAGTCGTAGTATATACTGCGCTAAATGGCTGTGTTGCTATAGTGGCTTTACTGTCCCATCTTGGTTACCCTTCTTTGAATTTTGTTTGTTATTGTTATTTTATTAAACTAATTAATTAATTAAATTGTGTTATGTTAGTCACCATAAAATACATCATTAGTTTTTGATGCAAGATTCATTATTTATGAACAACACCCAGTGCTCCATGCAATATGTGCCCTCCTTTATACCTACCACTAGGCTCACCAAACCCTCCACCTCCTTCCCCTCCAAAACCTTCTGTTTCTCAGAGTCCACAGTCTCTCATGGTTCATCACCCCCTCCGATTTCCCCGAATTCACTTTTCCTTTCCTTCTCCTAATGTCCTCAAGGGTATTTCTTATGTTCCACATTTTAATGATAAAAATTCAGATTCTTGTAATTCCATTGCATCATATATCTGAAAAACTTTTTCCTTTGCTGTATTATATTTTTTCAATCCAAAAGAAATTCATGTGGTATAACCTTGGTATCACAGAGTTATCGTATTGTTGTTATCCTGCCCCTTTTCCCCACCTTTATTGAGATATAATTAACATATAACATTGTGTAAGTGTAAGGTTTACACTATGTTGGTTTGATACACTTACATATGCAAAAGGATTACTATCATAACATTACTATAACATGAGCTCTATCGTGTCACATAAATACCATTTGCTTTTTGTGATGAGAACATTTAAGATCTACTCTCTTAGCAGATTTCAAGTGTATAATTTAATATTGTTAACTATAATTACTATGCTGTACATTAGTTCCCCTGAACTTATTTATCTTAAACTAGAAGTTTGTACCCTATGACCAATATCTCCCCATTTCTCTCATCCTCCAGTCCCTAGTAATCTACTACTCTGTTTTATGAATTTGACTTTTTTAAAATTTAAATTTCACCTATAAGTGATTTATACAGTTTTTCTCTTTCTCTAACTTAGTTCATTTAGCACAGTGCCCTCAAGTTTCATCCATGTTCTTGCAGACAGCAGAACCTCCTTCTTTCTCATGGCTGAATAATATTCCATTGTGTATATATACCACTTCTTCTTTATCCAGTCACCTGGTGATGGATACTTAGGTGGTTTCCATATGTTGGCTATTGTGAATAATGCTGCAATGAACGAAAGAGTGCAGATATCTTGTTGAGATCCTGATTTCATTTCCTTTGGCTATATATCCAGAAGGGTCATATGGTTGCTCTTTTATAAATTTGAGAAACTCCATACTGTTCTCCATAATGGCTCTATCAATTTACATTCCCACCAATAGTGAAAGCTTCCCTTTTCTTCACATCTTTACTGACACTTGTTATCTTTTGTCTTTCTGATAATAGTCCCTGTGACATTTCATTGGACTTTTGATTTGCATTTCCCTGATGACTAGTGCTGTCCAGTACCTCTTCATGTACAGTTGGCCATTTATATGTCTTCTTTGGGAAAAATATCTATTTAGTTCCTCTAACCATTTTTTTTTTAAGATTTTATTTATTTGACACAGAGATCACAAGTAGGCAGAGAGACAGGCAGAGAGAGAGGAGTAAAAAGCCAGAAAGCCTGATGTGGGGCTCAATCCCAGGACCCGAGGTCACGACCTGAGCTGAAGACAGAGACTTTAACCCACTGAGCCACCCAGGTGCACCCTCTGTCCATTTTTTAAAATCAGATTGTTTGTTTTATTGCTATTGAGTTGCATGAGTTCTTCATATATTTTGGATGTTAACTCCTTATCAGATATATGATTTGCAAACATCTTTGCCCATTTCATAGTTTGCCTTTTCATTTTGTTATTGTTTTTCTTTCTCTGCAGAAACTTTTTAGTTTTCTGTAGTCTGTTTATTAATTCTTGCTTTTGTTGCTTATGCTTTTGCTGTCAAATCAAAAAAGAAAAAAAAATCGTTGCCAAGACCAATGCCAAGAAATTTTCCCTATATTTTTTTTTTCTAGGAGATTTATGGTTTTAGTTCATACATTTATGTATTTAATCCATTTCAAGTTAAATTTGTAAGTTGTATAAGTAGGGGTCCCATTTTGTTCTTTTGTATCTGGTTATCCAGTTTTCAGTAACATATTTATTAAAGAGTCTTTCCAGCTCCTATATGAGTATTCTTAGCCCCCTTGTCAAATATTAGTTGAACATATAAATGAGGATTTATTTCTCAACTCATACTGCTCTTTCATTGGTATATGTGTTTATTTTTATGTTTTTATTACTGTATCTTTATAGTATAGTTTGAAAATAGGAAGTGTGAAGCCGCTTGCTTTTTTCTTCTTTCTCAGGATTACTTTGGCTATTCAGTCTCTTGTATATCCATACAAATTTTAGGAATTTTTTTTCTAATTTTATGAAAAATGCCATTGGCATTTTGATAGAGATTGCACTGAATCTATAGAAAGCTTTGGGTAGTATGGACATTTTAACAATACTAATTCTTTTGATTCACAAACACAAGATATATTTCTGTTTATTTTTTTTTTGAGCATTTTGAATAAATATTTTATTTCATGTTTAAAATATAATTAAAATCATAAGCAAAAAGCAGTAGTAAGTTACAGAATGTTTTTCTCTGCAAAAGTAAGTGTTACTGATGCCTATATATATTTGTAAATAAAATAATATAAAAATTATGTAAAATTTAAAATCTATTAAGATATTTTATATACATTTTTAATTTCAGAAGTAACATAATATTTATTATCCATTATATTTTAATCAAATCTCTGGAAAAAGTTTGGTATATAGAATTATGTTTTGATATTTTTTTCTTAAAATTTGGTTTTTATTTTATTTTATTATTATTTTTTTTAGATTTAATTTTATATTTTTTATAAACATATATTTTTATCCCCAGGGGTACAGGTCTGTGAATCACCAGGTTTACACACTTCACAGCACTCACCAAAGCACATACCCTCCCCAATGTCCATAATCCCACCCCCTTCTCCCAAACCCCCCCCCCAAGCAACCCTCAGTTTGTTTTGTGAGATTAAGAGTCACTTATGGTTTGTCTGTTTATTTTTGATTTATATCTTTTTCAATTTCTTTCATCAAAGTCCTATAGTTTTCAATGTATAGATCTTTTATCTCCTTGATTAAATGTATTCCATTTTAAGAGTTTTAGTTTTTAATGTTATTGTAAGATCGTTACCTTTATTTCTTTTTCAAATATTTCATTATTAGTGTACAGAAACATGACTGATAACTGTATGCTGATTTTGTACTAAGCAACTTCATTGAATTTGTTGATTTGTTCTAACGTTTTTCTTTTCTTTTTTTTTTTTTTTTTTGGTGGGGTCTTTAGGACTTTCTATATATAACATATCATTTGCAAACAAAGACAGTTTTACTTCTTCCTTTCTGATTTGGATGCCTTGTCTTTCTTTACCTTAACTGATTGTTCTGATTGCTTTGGAATCCAGGTAATTCTGGTCTTATGGAATGAGTATGGGAGTCTTCCCTCCTCGTCTATTTTTTGGAAGAATAGGAGAAAGATTGTAGTGAATTCTTCTTTAACTGTTTGGCAGAATTCACCACTGAAACCATCGGGTCCTAGGCTTTTTTTTTTTTTTTTTTGGTTGGCTACCCTACATTGAATTAGGCAGGGTCAAAACCCTTTCCCAGCCACATTTACGTTCCAGGAATCTGTTTTTCTTTTATCTTGGGAGAAACCTAACTAAATCAGAACTCCAGGAGACTGAAGAAGTTATAGAAAATGCTTGTCCTATTCTCTAATGTGTATAACAATAAGAAACCGTGGAGAGCAATATGGCGTTAGAAAAGAGTTGACAGCTGCTGTATCTGTAAGGTGCGTTTACAGGCCCTCCAGAGTAATTCTTAAATACCACTAAGTTAAGGACAGGGTACCATGGTTTCAGGACTGTGGTAAAAGGTGTAGTACCTGTGGCAGGTGGATTATTTGTTACTGTAAAAAAATGAGCATACTATACCTGTTATATTAATGCAATTCATTGTAATTGTTTACCAGATTCCATTCCAGTTATCAAATTTCTATTGCAACTATGAAAAGCACCCCCTTTTATAATCAATCAGAGCACCTCTTTTCATGTGGTCAAATGATCTGCAAAGTAAGGTTGAAAGCATTTCAAAAAGGTAAAAATTGTTACTACCTGCTTTTCTCCCTGGGCTTTCTTGACAAAACATGGTTCCACTACTTTTACCTTCTTCAAAGTGTTTGACAGAGTCGTTTGCTTTCAACATGGAGTTTGAGCAAAATGGACTATTGTTTTAAAATATTCTATCATGTCTGCTGTAATATCTCATCCTGGACATGATACAAATGCTATGATAAAAAGAAGAGATGCTTTTAAAGTGAAAAAAAAATTGTTACTAAATGCAGTATTATTTAGATATATTCTTATCATTCAGAAGTCCGGCACAATTTTGGAATCCTTATTCTCCCTTAAAATCACGTGTTGAATATGGAAAGATAGAATAATGTTTTTACTAGATGAATCATTGCATTGAGTATACAACCTTTTGAAACTGTTTTTATTTCTTAAATTGTTCATCAAAGTGTGTGTGTGTGTGTGTGTGTGTGTGTGTGTACATATGTGAAATCAGACCAAAGAAGCAGGGTAACCTGCTGTTTTATTTAACAGACATCCCGAACAAAATCAAAGCAACATCTCCATCCCACATGGATAAGGTCTTTCTTCTGACTGCACTATGTTTTACTTGTCATAGGTTTTAAATAAAAGTATATTGGTTAATTTGAAAAATACAAATGGTGGAATAAAGAAGATTCAAGGATGATTGAAAACAGTCTTTCAAAGGGACTATGATAAGTATTTAATGTTTCCCGTGCTTGCTTTCTCTACTGAATTCAAAAATTTGTAACTCAGAAGTTCGTACAAATATTCAAAAACACTTTCCAGTATGCCATAGTATTTTTTAACAATGTCTGAGTCAGTGTCCAAGGAAACACATTATCTGTCATGACACAGAAAATATTGTATTAATATATTTCCTACCAAACAGGTTTCCTAACTGGAGACACTGTGTTTTCCAAGGAAATAAAACGACTAAAATGTCAATATGAATAAATTACTAATAACGAACTTTTCACTTATCTTTAATGCCCTGCCAAACACCAGCTTGATTAAAATTCTGATATTTAGTAGAAAGAAGAAAGCGGGTATCTTGGGGAAGAATCAAACTAACTAGAGTAGTGGAGTAGAACATTTCTGTGTCAAATTCCATCTGAACAATCCTGTTTTTTTAAAAGTTGGAAGCCCATACATACTTGGAATTTTTGCTCTCTGCCTTTGATTTAAAGCACAAAATCAAAAGCCTGTTCTATGAAAAGAAGTGCACTTGAGCAACCCAGGAATGTGCTGAAGCCTTTCTACAAATTAATCTCTTCTTTAGTGAAGTGAAACATCGGGACCATTCAGGGACAGTGGGAGGGGTTCGGGGGCTTGAATCTGAGCCAAGCTTAATGAGACGGAGTTGGAGGCAAAATGGAATTGAACTGTACCTTGTTAACTGGTAGAAGCTGTGAACGAGGTGGACTTACTGGCCAAGAACTCTTTTCCTTTGTTGCAATTAACTACAGGGGATATTTTGGTAGTTTTCATAATCTTTAAAGATCACGGAACATTTTTAAAACTTTATATTTTTTTTAAAAAAACTTTGAGATAATTCACTAATTCTGATTGCCAAATTTCCTGTTGCCTTGAAGAATAAACACTTGTTTGTTGAGCTATTTTGTTAGGCATCTGTATTGCTAGCCACTCTGTCAGGTGCGATGATAATCTGATAATCACAGTCCCTGGCCTAGAGTGACTCACATTCCAGTGAAAAGGGTTTGAATCTTTCAGCCCCAGTGGGAAAAGCAGAAATCAAGAGGCCAGGCATACATCAGACATTCAGCTTAAGTTCTCTGAGCAAATCATTTCTCTTAGGAACCATGACACATCTTTTCCAGAGAGACTGTTCTGTGGTGCAGTGTTGGTTTATTCCATAAATTTCTTCCATTAAAATTCTGCTAGTTAGGAAGCCTGATATCTTGAGAACAAATGTTCAACCAGAGCTCTGCAAACCTGAGTTTTCTAACAGAGAAAGATTATTTTGAACCAGTTCCTAAAACATTTCCATGCCTCAGTTTCCTATTTTGAAAAATGGAGATGAGACTTGTTCTGTGAGTTTATTGGAAAAGAGTGCCGACTACACTTAGCAATGGCTTAACATGTTTCTCAAAGGCAAGTTATTTGTTTAGCATCCTCTGATCATGAAAAAAATCCCAATTTTGGTGTGTATGCTCTCTCCTGAGAGCCTGACTGTTAAAATGTTCTTGGGATAGAATAATACTGTGCTGAGAATGGCTGTTGGGTTAAGTGCAGAATCCTAACTTTCTTTTAAGAGACTCTGCAGAGTGAACAAGTCTCCAAAACCATAGTAACTTTGGTAAATAATATGTGCATGGGGTAAGAGAGAAAATATTAAACTCTGTGTCAGTTTTGTCTCATCTGTCATTACTTCCCACATTTATGGGTTACTTAATACACGTAAAATATTTGAATAGTCAATATATATGCTTTATTAATAAGTACACATATATTCGGAGTGTGTGCTCATCTTATTGACAGAGTTTATGGTCAACAAAGTTAGGCAATTCCTGTTTTAGAGGTAGAACAACTAGTTATTGGAAATATATTTTCTTCAGTCAAAAGTTGATAAAGTGACAAAAATAAGTCTAATTCCATATCTTTTTAATAAGAAACTAGGAAACTCCCTAGATATAGAAACAGAACCAGTTTCTGTTGTTATTTTTCCATTTTAATGTGTTTACACTCTGAAACTCTGACTTGGTGAGGTTCTCTGAAAGCTGAAAGTCTGTTTTTAGTACCAGCTTTCAGGATTCTTTTACAGCATGGGAAAGGCTACAAAAATGAAACACATTGATGCATTCATTGTTCAGAGCATTTCTTGACTCTGCAGGATATTTGCAACCCCAGATCCACCTTCCTCGCTTCCCACCTTATTGTGAACTCTGGGGAAGCTGGCCACAGTGATGGCATGATCCAAGTCAGTGATTTGCACTTGGACAATGAGAAGCCTTATCAAGGTACAGAGAGTGGCAGAAAAGAGAGTGTGGAGTGTTGATGACCTCAGCTCCCTCCTGATGAGATGGTGAGTTGGTAGTGGCTGAATGGCCACAACCTCTGTCCAGTAGACCTTTGCTACAGCACTGCTCATCCACTTCCTGGTGCTGGTCCCTCCTTTTGCTTATTCAGGTAGATGGAGAGTAAGAGCAATCTTGCTCTGTGTCATCTCTTGTTGGTTTCCTAAACCTTGACCCTAGGTTGCAAATAGATCCATCATTAAGGTTTCTTTAATTGTCCCTTTTGGTTTACATCAATTTCCTATCAGGACCCTGATTGAGTCTCCAGCTGAACTCACCTTTCTGACTCAACTGCAGGAGATACAGAGGTGGATAACATATGGACCCAAATCTGGCTATATTCCAAGCTGATTTGTTCTTACATTCAAAGAACGTTTTTGATGTTGTTCTCATTAAAGCAGAGTTTTTTTTTTTTGTTTTTTTTTTTTTTTTTCTTAACAATATATGCAATAGTCAACTTTCAGCAGAAAATATTATGCTCATAGTTTTTCTTACCTGGTGCATTCCTAGAAAAGGAAACCAGTATTTACTGAGACAGTTGCTTTTCAGGAGATCACACAAACAAGGATATTATCAGGTAAAGAAAATTACAACTTACGTGATAGTATGCTTAATAGAATAAGGTAGTGAGTTTATTTGGAAACCAAGTGCCAGACCTGTCCTTGGTGGAGTGTGCTGACTTCCAAGGGAATGTGTATAGTTTAGTACAATATAATTTAGGTATATTAAAAATAAAAATTTAGGAGAAAGATATGCCTTGTATTAAGTTTAGATTTTTGAAATAATCTAATAGTGCTACCCTTACTAACAAGTAATACCTAACATTTATTGAGAGCTTTGTATGTAAAACATATTTAATTCTCATAAAAACCCATAAAGTAGGTACTGTTGCTATCCTTGTTTTTGTTTTATTTTGTTTTTCTAAGAAACTGAAGAATATTAGAACTAATTCTCCCAAGACAGGAATCTATGCAATCTAGCTCCACATATGAGCTGATGATTTTATATATAATGTTGACTTAACAGAAAATTTTAAGAATGAAAATAATTTTTTCTCCTCTCCACCATGTAATACATTTTACTTTGTTATTAGAATAACAAAAATCATTTTACTGCTAGACTTCTTTTTTCATTCTAGAAAGTCCTTTTCAGCAGTTACAATTGGATTATTTCAGAAAGGGATAAAAAAGAATTCTATACTTCCTGTGAGATATATCTAAAGGGATACATTTTTTAACAGAGAAGGTTTTGGCTTTTCAACAGTTAGAACATTAGTATGAAAGTCCTTTTTGAAACAAATAAAAGTACTCTTTAAAGTCAAGACCTAGGGATGCCTGGGTGGCTCAGGTGGTTAAGCCGCTTCCTTTGGCTCAGGTCATGATCTCAGAGTCCTGAGATCAAGTTCTGCATTGGGCTCCTGCTCAATGTGGGGCTTGGTCCTCTCTCTGCCTCTGCCTGTGACTCTGCCTGCTGGTGTGTGCTCACTCACACTCTCTCTCTCTCTGACAAATAAATAAAATCTTTGAAAGTCAAGACCTAATTGCCCAAAGCTTCTTCCAGGCTGGTCACAGTGTTTTTGTTGTCAGCTAGTCTGGGATGAGTAAAGCACTGAGAGTAATATTTCAACTTAAAGTTTACCATTAGAAATCTACTTGAAAATCTACTTCCTTTGAGAAGCTGTGGAATCTCCTGGATGTTTAAAATACGTCACATTGGCTGTTTTTTATCACCTTCAACTGTGAGTTTCGTCTAGGAGGAAACAGATCCATTTGGCAAATCAGGGTCCCAACTGTGGTTAGGATATGTGATTTATCCTGTGTGGAGCAAATTGGAGGGGCCAGAGTGCTCTGGGTTCTGGTCCTCTCTGATGCTGAGCAGGCCCTGGCCTTGCTCCTGAAATCTGCCTTACAGATTTCTTTTGGGCCAGGCTATATTGTAGATCAAATACATTCCATCAGATCTCTTACTAACCTCCTAGGATTACCTTGCATTGCTGAGACTAAAGTTCAGACTCTGTAGAATTAGTATTTCCCATTGAATGCACAGTGTAAGATCTATCAAAAGAGTAAAAAAAAAAAAAAAAGATAAAAGAAAAGAAAAAGGAAAGCATGTCACGTGAGATCATTATTAAGAAACAGAATGATTTTCTGATGGAAAATTCCATGCTCCCTTTGAACAACTGCCTTGGAGAATGTCCTTAGGAAACAAAGGTCTTACATCTAATATGTCATTAACCATGCTTATGATTTCCTCTGTGTGTTTATAGGTGGGAGTCAGGGTGTGGAATGCACAAATATTACACAAAAATTACAGTACAGTGATTGCTTCCTTTGCCAGTCCACTTTCCGGAAAGTCATGAAACACTGCAATGGCATCTCTGGTATGTACGGAAACTTAAGCTTTTACCTTTATTTAACCTCACAAATTAGGTCTGACCCAGAGTTTGCATTGTATGCATACTAAGACAAATATTTTGAGTGAATTTGGAAATTTGGGGCATGCATGTTATGGATGAGATTAAAACTCTCTGTCCTAGAAAGATCTTCCTTAGGTCTGCTCTTGCTTGACAATGAGGAAGAGATGTTATCTGTGAAAAAGACACCAAAAACAATATTGGGTTGGGTCCCAGGCCGTAATCCACATTAGCCATTGCTAGATGGTTCCACTTTCTGTCCACTGAAGGTGTGGAGCTTTTGTGTGCTAAATTGGTGAGAGTCCAGTACAATGGGGCAGAAGGTCACTGGTCGGGCTTACTTCTTGGGGCTGTTATAGCTCCACCCCATTTATGTCCTTTCCATCAAGTTATGGGGTTCTCAGAACTGATAGGGAGCCTGGTGGAGTGAGCTTGATGTTCCAATCAGGTGACTGAACTCTGGTATAAACTCAGCTGTTCTTTAGTCTGAGACCTTGAGTGATATGCTTAGGTTCTATCTTGGCCTCAATTTCCTTTTCTAAAGGGCTTTTGGAAACATCGTAGTTTCACCACCTAAATTCTGAGCCCATCAATGATAGGTAATACAGTTTACATATCTCCTATTTCGCATGTGAGATATAAAGGCAGAATTGGAAAAGTTCTTACTGTTTTATACTGGGCCACCAGAATAGACTGAATGATGACAGATTTCCTCTAATATATCAAATAATAATGACAATAGTAGTAGTAATGATGGTAGAGCCAGTAATGCATGTCAACTGCATTACTGCAAACCATTTTTCAAAGGTTACTGTCCATTTTGATCCTCACAACAACCCTCTGAATTAGGTTTTTTTACCGTATCCAATTTACAGCTGAGGAAACAGAACAAAAATGCTCAAGTTACTTGGCTGAGGTCAATAATAAAGAAGTGGCAGAACCAGAAATTGCTTAAAGTTGGTTCCATAGTTAATGTCATTTAACTAATACAGACCTTCCAGAATTTGGACATTCAGACATTTCTAATAATTGAAAGTATATTTTTCTTCAATCTGTTTGATACTATAGAGTATTCCACATATTAAGATTGGTCTGGTTTAGAAAATCAGGGATTAACTAAGGAGTAGATAAAGTAGAAATAGAGTATGAGTCTAATGAACTATTTGCCTTATCACTAGCCTCCTACCATTAGACAGTTTCAGAAGTTGAGAAAATGTAAAGCTTTCCAGCACCTATTTCTTTGGTCTCCTTTGTAAACAAAGTAAATCAGATTGCCCTGGGTTTATTTATACTCTTTGGGAAAAGATCTAATGTGTTCTCATTTAGATTTTTGGGTTAAAGCTGGTTTCCATCCCAAGGTAGATTGGTAAATTAAAAAGCTGAAACCACAAGCAACTCCTCAAACTAATCACGTTCTTGAGTAAAAGCGTGAATACTTCTAACTCCTTTCATTTGTCAAGGATCAGTTTCACCAGTGATTCTTCATACCTTTAGGGCATTATTGATCCAGCTTTGTACTCCACCATATCTTTACTCAGAACTGCCTAAAAAAACAAACAAACAAACAAACAAACAAAAAAAAAAAACCTTTCCCATCTGTCTCTGTAACTGGGACACGAGGAAGGACCTTACATACTGGGAAAGTTTAGTCATTATTTAAGACCTCTTTTAAATCAGAGATGTTGGTGCTATGGACCAAATATTGGTCCATTCTTCAGCATTCTTCCAGTATGGCACCCCAAAGCATTTGTACTGCTGTTCCTTCTGCCTGGAATATTCTTTCTCCATATCCCCTACTTCACATGGCCGTTTCCCCCTGCTATGGTCTTGCTAAAACTCTTGACTTAGCTGGTATCCTTCTGTGATATATTCTCCTTCTCTTTGTTAACGTCTTCACCATCCAATCCATCCTCTACTTACTGCCACCAGAGTGACCTGTCTGAAGCACAAATCTGATTAGGTCCCTCCCAATGTATAAGTCTTTCACTGGCTATTACTGCCTATAAGAAGAATTATACACTACAGCCTTAATAGCAAATTTTGCAACCCCCCTGCCCTGCCTTCCTGTTGAAGTCTAACCACCAATGTGATCATTTTTGGAGATAGGATTTTTAGAGCGTAATAAAGGTTAAATGAGGTTTTGAGGCTGGGGCCCTAATCCAGCAGCACAGAGGGCATTGGGAGAAGAGCGGGAGATAATTTCCCTACCTACCCCCTCCTTCATCCTCCTCTCCCCTTATCCTCTTTCTCGCCCCTGCACACAACTGGGAAAGGCTATCTGAGCACATGAAGTGATTGCAACCTTTTGTATACAAGGCAGGAAGAGAGTGCTTACCAGTACTTGAGTGTATTGGCACCCTGATCTTGGACTTCTGGCCTCCAGGACTATGAGAAAATAAGTGTGTGTTGTTTAAACTCCTACTTTGTGATATTTTGTACAGCAATCCTAGCAAACTAATACATACTCCTTTAGGCAGTTGGAACATTGGGGTGAGCAATGGGTGTAATATTTGACTAAAATAAAAAGTCTTCTTAGTACCTTTGCTGTCACATCAGTATTTAAAGTTTTGATGGGCAAATAGAATGTCATTCCAGTTTTTCTTAGAATAATAAAATCATACCAACTTTAGATATTGTCTCTTCCAATCTTTTAATTTTATTTAGGAGAAAACAGGCATGGGTAAGGGGCCCATATTAGTTAGTTATAAGGTCTGTACTAGAGTTTAAACACTTAGATTTCTAGTTCTTCTATTCCTGCTGTCATATAAAATGTTTCATCTTGTTACTATATTTTTACCATTGATTCAGTTGTCTGTTTTTGTTTTGTAGCCTTCAATGTCAATGTGCTTACCTTTCAAAAATATTTTGTTTGTTCTTTTAAGTGTTTACTTCAGAATATATTTTCCCTACCTGTTTTTACTACCTTATAAACCGCATGTTTTTCAGGGAATATGCTACAACATTTTCCATTTTCTTGTATGCTTTTCTCAGTTAGTAAATGACTGTGGTTTTCACCAATACTTTTCAGCTCCATTAAAACGTTTATTTTCCTGAAATGAACGTGCAATTTTTAATTTAATGTACTGAATTTCTAATTATAGCCCATAATTAGATTATGGTCACTGTCCTTGAATTTTCTTCACTCCTGTACTACTAGACACTTTTTCTCCCTCTTTCACATGCTGAAAGGTCTCTGGCTGTTTCCATCTTAAATTTTGCCTTCCTGAGCTACCACAACGCTTTTGTTATGCCCTCACAAGATGTGTTGATGCCTTGTGAAGTCTAAGGGCGGTTTTGCCTAATACAGTTTGGGCACAGTCTCAAGTAAGTACTCAATTTTCATATGTGATACTATATAGAGACATTCATGGTACTTCCTAGGCATTTTAAAGACCATCACTGATCTTTTTTCAAATAAGGTATTTTAATCTCAACATCAAATTGAAGTGGTGCAGAATACCCCTTCCAGTGGTTAAAAGTGGATTTTAATTAAAGGGCTATCATGATGTTGAAAGCAAATATTTCTAGGGGACCCAAAAGTTTACAAAGCCATTTCACATACGTGATTCCACAAGCTCTTTACTTTAAGCATGTGAGATGTTTATAGGATGAATAATGCTATGTCCTTTTTGCAGGTGATGAAATGGATAATGAGAAATCGTAAATGTCTGACCCAGGACAAAGCACTATTGAGGACTGAAATCCATTATTTTTTGTCTCTATTTACTTCTTTTTTGTCCTATGCTCTTTCTTGAACATTGCATCTCTACATCATGAAGATATTACTTTTTTTTTTTTTTTTACAGAAGGTTTTGCTGAGTTTCTTCTGGGGCTGTGAGGATAGAAACATAAACTCTGATTAAGTAAAATTTAACTCTTATTTCCAATTACTAAGCAGATATTTTGAAAATCACTAGTCACTTAACTCCTGTCCATTTTCAAACTAACTTATATTATTGGATATGGCTTTAATTAGTCATGACCTAGAGCTGTTTAAGTTCAGCTCTTACACCCAGTGCTCTACTTGGGAGGAAATGCACTGAGAGCATATGTGAACCTCTCTTACTGTTTCAGAGATATACTCTTGCTGAGAAACTTAGAAAGAGACTGATAATATAAAGTCTAATGATTTTTCAGACCTAGCTGGCTTTGGAGCTTGTCTTTGGCACGAGCTAAGATACTGAACCTCTGGAACGCTCACGTTCTTCAATGTTTTTAAAAAAATGAAAGTAATTATGGTATTTCCAGCATGGTTTGTTAGAAATATTCAATAAAATGTGAAAATCCTTTTTCACAGTGTAAAATCTTGGTCCCAGAGGCTTAACTTCTTAAAATCAAAGCTAACCAAATTCAGGGTCTCACATGTCTCTTGCCTCCATTATGAAGTCCAAATTTTTTAGCTGAATACTCAAAATTCTTTAGTCTCCTTCCCTTGTACCATTCCTATTTCACCCCTTTCCCTTGTTACCCAACTTTCATTCCAGCCACACGGAAAAGGCAGCCCTCCCTCTCCACCTATACTGTCCTTCCACGTCACTAAATGTTTGTATTTTCTTTACCCAGCTGTCATTTTTTGGAATACCCTCTCCTCCTGCTGTAAGAGCCTTACACTCCTGCAAGATGAAGCATACCAAGAGTTTATTGCTTTGCCGTGTTGCCAAGGTACTTTGTCTCTTGTGTCTATTGCACTACTTTCTGAACTTACTTACACTTTCTTGCCCACAACCCTGACTCTTTCACTAGACTTTGAGGTTCTTGGAGCAACCATCCCATTTGATTCATCTTTGTATTCCTGTTGTCAGGCACAGAGTGGATAGGCAATAACTGTTAGATTGAGTTGAATTAATCAATTCATCCTTAAATTATTACTGAATATCCACTATACGATGTGTACAGGGGGATGCATGGGACAACAGAGCTCTGCTTATGCAGTATTTCAAGTTCACTGAGTAAAGACTTGAAAGATAAAACACTTAGTGAACTTTTATTTAATTAAATGAGATGATCATCATGAAGTACTCAACACGGTTCCAGGAGGTAAAGGAACTTACTTTAGTTCTACCAAACTTTAGTCATTTTATCCACAGGAGGAAATGAATTCAAATCTGAAATGATGACAGCAGTGCTTTTTCTTTGGGAAAACTGTCCAAAAATTGTTTAAAAATTGTTTGTAAGACCATTTAAAGTAATATTTAGACAAAGAGCTTGTTCAGTGAGTTTTACTCTGGTGATCTCAATGTTCTCCGAAATTGTTTGAATTTTGAGTTAGAATATTTCCAGAGAATCCTAGGCAACTCATACCCCACTGGACTTCAGTCAAAGGGCACATGTTTTGTTCTCAATTTGAGCTATTCCAACAAATTAATAAGTGTGGGAAAACAATTATAGAATAAACTCAAAATATGTCTAAGTAGGTGAAAATAATTCCTTATTTGGATATTTTCTGTTTTCACTGTTTGAAGAATACAGTTTGAATCTTACTAAATAAAATGTTAACAATTAAATAGTTCTTTGGAGCCTATTTGTCCATTACTCTTAAGTAACTAAAGATGAAATAAACTGGTTTTGTCTCCCTTACTAATATTGATCAGATATCTCACAGTTTACCCAAGTTGGTTTTATCCTTAAATTCTTTGTGTTGGGATTCAGAATAACATAGCCAACTCTCTTCTTTGGTGTTAGTGTGCAAGATAACACAATTTTAGGGAATCTATCATATTTTTTAGTAAGATTGCTTAAGAGAAGAGCAATATTTTGGGCATGTCAGTCTAGAAAAATCAAAATTAGGAAAAAAAATAAATTTTATCTTAATAACCCTAAAGCAAAATTAAATTCGTATCTTTTAGAATAAAGCCATAAGACATAAGGCAACTCATAAGTTGTTGTGAGAATTAAATCATATCATTAATGTGATCAAGTAAGTACTCGGTAAGGGTTAGCTATTAATATTAAAGCTAGACCTTTAATTGCAAACTTTGAATCAATCTTCTGTTAATATTTAATCTTAATTTATGTTAATTCTAATAATAATCATGCATTGTTTTCATAAAGCACGTATGATTTGAATTGGTGATAAGGCTTTACAAGGAAAATTGGCAGACAAATTGCCTTTGGGAAGAATGCAGAGACCTATGCATTTATTCATGCATCCACCTGTCTATCCATCAATCCACCCCAGATTTCCATTCGTTTACTCAATACATACTAGATTTGTGAGTCCATTATGCTAAACAATGTTCGCTTTGGAAATGTGTCAACTTGCCTAAACTGAGCTTCATTTTCCAGAATTCCTGCTCCCATGTTTCCCATCAGGGTGGACCAAAGAGGGACTTCCAGTGTGAGATATGTAGGGTGGAAGTGGAATAAAAGCCCTGGTGTGACTCACATATATTGTCTTATCTGCTGCTGCCCTTGTTGGTGTAAGACAGTACTCAAGTCTGCAACTACCTTCCCTTAGATACGTCTTCATCTGTTCTTCCTCCCGGACCAGATGCATTTGTTTAGCTGTGTGGTGAAGGGCCCTGAAAGACACGTCTTAAGGGTCAAAGTCAGCAAGAGCTGACACAGATTTCTGGCTTTCCTGGGCTCCCACTGTTGCTCTGTTTCCAGCTCATCCTTGTTCTCCCCTACTTTATAATATCTCCCTTTCCCAATGACCTACCTTACAGACTTCAAGCTGTAGCCTCAGAAATAAACTCAATAACCAATAGAAATTGTTTACCTGCTCCAACAATTGTGTATGGTCAAATATCTGTAAAAAAATCTTCTCATTAAATATATATCCTAGAGGTTCTGTTTCTCTGATTGAACCTGGACTGACCCACAAACCTAGTCTTAGATCTGTCATCATTGAATCATTTTCTTTTATAAGGGAAAGAACACTAGAATTCATTCTAAATAAACTTACTTGAACATATCATTCTCTTATTCAGAGGGAAGATATTTGTTGCTTGATCCAGAAATTCTTTACTTGACTTCAGTATTTTTTTAACTTGTTTTTATCTTGCAAGAACTATAACTCTTTAAACTGGTGGTTACATTTGAAACTTTCTTTTAAAAATTTTATTACCCCCCCCAAAATATATTTCCAGGGGAGCCTGGGTGGCTTATTCATTAAGTGTCTGTCTTCGGCTCAGGTCATGACCCCAGGATCCTGGAATTGAGCCCCACATTGGGATCCCTGCTCAGTGGAGAGCCTGCTCCTCCTTCTCCCTCTGTTGCTCCTCCAGCTTGTGCGTGCGCTCTCTCTCTTTCTTTCTGTCTTTCTCTGTCAAATAAATAAATAAATAAAATCTTAAAAATAAATAAATAAAAGTAAAAATTATATTTCTAAATATTTCTTTGGTTTTTGGCTAGCTTTGAACCCTGTGGCTATTAATTGACTGATGGCTTTATTTTGTTTATTAATCCTTAAATTATATCTTCCTTGGTTTCCTCATCTGCTTCAAAGTATAATTTATCCTTCTACCATATTTATCTCAGTTTGCTACATTAAACAACTTTTTTGGGGGGAGTGTAGCTACAAACAATAAATGGTTTTAAATAATAAAGTTTCAATATTTTCTTCAGTTTACTATTGGCTATATTAGAGGACTTACGTAGATATAAATTTTAATTTCACTATTAAGTAGAAGTTAGAATTTTTCTAATTTCTTATCAGCATGTCATTATAAACTTTGAAAAGAAGAACCCAAATGAATAAAGTAAAACTAATATTATCTTATACTCAAGAAAGTATAGATGTCTAAACATGTGGGCTGTTCAACTATTTCTGTGTTTTTTCACTCATCATTCATTCATTCATTCATTCATTTCTTAATTTATTCAAGCAACAAAATCATATATTTAATATTACTGAAGGAAAGTGTTAGATGCTAGAAATACAATTTTCCTGCACATGAACTAATGGGGAAAACAAATCAAGAGAGGAAAAAAATACAGCACACAATGTGTTAAGCATTATGTTAGATAGAAGTACAGAGAGCCCAGAGATGTTTCCACTCAGAGTGGGATGAACTCAACTCAGAAGAGGGTTTTCAGGAAAGGTCTGTGAAGGATAAGACCAGTGCTAAGATGGGAGGAGAGTGAATAATAAGAAAGAATAGAAAAAAACGTTTCAGGGAAGCCTAAAGAGGCGTGAAGAGAATGTGACATTTTTAGGCTTGCAAATAGATATCAATGTGACTGAATGTTAGAATATGTACATGGATAAAAGGGAAAGTTTTCTGAATATAGAATATGTCTTACCAACGAGTTTGGTCTTTATCCTGAGGGCAGGTACAACTCTAGAAGAATTTTTAAGTGAGAAAATAACAATTTCATGTTTAAGTTTATCTCCACATGTATACCTTAATAATCATCTCAAATTTTTAACAGTCAACAGAGACACATTATTTCTTCCTGAGACTTACTCTCCCCTTAGGCTTGCCTGTCTTAAAAATGGTATGCTGTTGAGTGCTCATGCCAAACATTTACGCATTTTTCCTGTTTTTCTTTTTCCTCCTTGCCCTTTACATCCAATTCACTGCCAATCCCCTGACTGGCTTCTAAACGTATTTTCAATCCACCCCACTCCACTTTATACCCACTTCTCGTGAGCCAAACTAAATCATTTGCCCTTTTTCTCCACAATATCTTCTAGGTAGTTTAAAGTATCTATCCAGTCTTTTTTCACATACTTATTAAGGCTGTTTAGCAAACACCGATTCCTTTGCTGACCACGCTGGTTTCAGCTGCAGCTGTGTTGGGCAGTTCTGTGTACAGGGGCAGCGCATGCTACCTCAAGTGCCTCACTTAAGTCAGCTTTTCTGTCTCAGAACATATTTGCAGAGGAGCCCAGAAGTGAAAGAGATTTAATGCAGGGGTCACCCTTTCAACCAATAGAGGAAGGGAGATGGTGTAAAGACCCCTTCCCATCCTTCAAAGGGAAAATTCTGAGATGCATTCTCTGTGGTTCTGCAGAGCTTCCCCAGCACCACTGAACTCCTTTACCCACAGTGCGAAGCAGAACAACAACATGGCTTTGATTGTTTTTCTTCCTTCTCTGGCCCACTCTTCCAGCTCTTTTATTCCTGCTTTCTGGGGTCACCTCATCAATCAACTACTTGCACCCAAGTTCTTGTCTCAGATTTTGTTGTTACAGGAAACTCAAACTAATACAGCCTTTTTGTATTAATATGTGCAAGGAGAGATGAAGATCTGCAAGCTCTTTGGTGGTGAAAGTGACAGGATTTTGAGACTGTTTTAATAGGAGGATGAAATATAGGAGGAGGAATTCAAGCATTCTCGAGTGTATGTTGGTGTAATCCATTCTGATGGGAAAGAGTTTGGGGGAGGCATAAAATGAGTAGCTCAGTGTTCTAGCACAACAACCAAGGACAAAAGTCCAGAAAGATGTTAAATGTGAGAATAGGGGCCTCAGAAAAATTCTCAAAAGCAAGTAGTTTCTTAAAGTGAGTTTCAGCTTGGTGTGGGAAATAGTTGAAGCCAAAGCAAAGAGTCTCAAATAGAAGATTAGTAGAATGAGAAAACAAGAGGAAAAGAGAACGGATCATTGTGCTAATAACCCCTCCCAAGTCCTGAAATAAAGAGAATGAATGTCCACATTTGAATGGTTTTACTATTCAGGGCTACCAGTAGTTGTACTGATTATTAATTGATGTTTTGCACATAAAGCAGTCTGTGGTCCACTATTTGAAGGTGGCTTAAACATATATAGTTTTCATCAAAGAAAATTTTGACATTTTTAACATGTTAAATTTCTTTGAGAAATTTCAAAGAGATGGATACAATGTGTGGTATTTCCTAACATTATTTAATGATTTTCACTCTTAAGAAACCACAGCAAACATTCTTTAGTAACCATTAGTTTACTTGCACTTGAAATTTCTTTCTAGTGATAGTACCTGATGTCTAAATTGGCTAAAATTGAAATGGTCTTCAGGAATGGCCTGAAAGGAGTCATTCCTGACACCAAAGAGAATGAACTTCCAGATTTCAGATATTCTGTAAATTGTAATAAATATAAATGAAACAGGAATTTATTTCATCAGAACAAACCCCTATATTAAGGCAAAGATTAAAGTGTGTTAGAAAGCACAGAAAAATACTCAGGGCTTCAAAGGTTGGGAGATAAATTAAAAAAAAAAACTATAATATTTTGGATATCCCTACCAGATTGCATATGCTAAACACATGGCAGTGGTCTTATTTGGACTTTCACAAAGAGAACACCCATCCCTGTATTTCCTGGACCCAGGGAGGTTCGGCCACTACAAGTCTCCAGTTCTGTAGACCCAGTCCCATTTAGTGTCAACCTATCCCGTCAGATTAGGTCTTAGGATGGTAATCTTACTCCAACAGACAGTTGTCAAACCCCTTATGAGGGATGTTTTCCATCCTGTGATTTCCTTAGCTTTGGCCTGACTGTGGTCTTGACTCTCTCTGGCCAATGGTGCCATTCTCTGATTGACACTTCTGTTTTTATCCAGGGGAGGAGGCTTGCCTTGAGTTCTGCCCTGTTTGCTTCTGGTTCTGACAACCTGACAAAGTCCTGTTAGTCTTTGTTGGGAGCAGAAATGAAGTATGTGAAAACTATCCCTATACTTTGGCTTCTGATTTGCTTAAATCCAGATGGATTCTCCTATACTCAGGACTCTAGCATTCCACTGAGTACAACTAAACCACTACTCTGATGCTCTACTCATCTACTTTAATATTTACTCCAAAAGAAGCATGAAGCAAGATTCATTGCCAATTCTTTCAAGGACATTCTGATGTGGATGCTATTATTGAGCAAGCGTAATAACTATATAAATATATAAACATACATACCACTATGGTGTATTCTCATCATAGTGGAATCTCCTATCCAGATTTTACTAGTTGAAACAGAGAGAAAAAGGCAGAGGGAGAAGGGAAAAACTTGAAAGCATATTGTTCAAAACTTAAGGCTGAGAGAGGACAAACCAAAGACACATGTTCACTTGTTGCTTCATTCAACAGATATTCTCTGAGAACCACTCTATGTCAGACACTGTTCTGTATACAGGAAACATAATTATAAAAAGAGGCATAAAAATTCTCTCTCTTCATGGCCATTCAGTAAGTACATTCATAGCACATCTGCTCTTAAAGTAATTTCAGCTTATTTGGAAAGACCCATTTAACAGCAGTCATTGTGTTTTAGTATCAGATATGAAACTTGTTTTCCTAAAATAAATAAAAAAGTCTAAATAAACCAAGGCTAGTTTGTTGGACACAAAAGCTATGATCACATAATTGGTTTTATTTGCCTCTATTCGTATGTAGTAAGAACTGAAAAGAGTTTTTAATGTGGGAATTTTGAAGACAAAAAAAATGGGAAAAATTTTTTAACACTGTATTTTCTAAACAATTAGTTTATACACAATTATGACAAATTATGATATAAATAATCACAAATAGCTTTGATTTCATCACCAGTCTCAGTCTATTAGAAACTAAAATAAAGAGAAAAGAGTCAGCTTGGGTGCAGGAAATATTTTAAACACAACCTTGGGGCTTGTCTATTTTTTTCTTCCTTTCTCGCCTTTCATTTCCTTCCCCCCTCTTTTTTCCTTTCCAGATACTGAAGAGTTTCTGGAAGGCTTTTCCTCTCTGAAAATTTGTGCTCTGTAAAGACTCTCAGACTCCCTCGGCACAAATATCACTTTAATTGCTCAGATGGAAAATGCACTTATAACCTAATTCTGCTAATGGTTATCTAACCTAATTGCTATCTCTCTGGTATTTGATACTGTTTAGCACTTCCTTTTTCACACAGTTTTCATTTTGCTTTAACAACATCCTTATTTCCTAGTCTCCTCTCATTCATATTCCTTCTCAGTCGATTCTTTATTTAACCACATTTTAAATATTTATATTACCTGTACTCTTGAATTCAGTCCCTTTGTTACTCCTCAGTGGAACATGGTTTCAAGATGCTTTAGCTGGCATAAAGGAACATATAGTCTATAGCAATGGAAGCCACTCTGTCATTAATTAATTAATTAATTAGTTGACTAAATCTTTAATGAAATTGTCCTTTCCTACCCATGATAATTCCTGGTCTAACATATGGCCTTCTTATTTTACCACTATATCCGGAAAGATAACTAAGATTAAAGTATCTCAGCAGAATTTTAAGTGTAATAAAATTAAGTGGGTGACAAATAACAGAAACCACTCTACTCAGCTTCAGAAGACAAAAAATAAATAAATAAATAAATAAATAAATAAATAATAAAAAGGACTAATTGGAGTAGTGTGGCAGCTCAGAGAATCCAAGAGTAGGGAGATGGTTCGCTTTGGGAACAAATTGGAACCAGATACTGAAATGTCACTATTCCTACCTGTTTGTCTTAGTGGACTATTGCCACAATAATGCTGAATAAAAACTACTTCAAGAACACAGAGAATAACAAGAATTTATATTTCTTGCTCAAAGGTCTGCAGGTTAGTTTGAGAAACTTGCTTCAGGCTGTGAGTTGGCTGGGTTTGATTAGGATTTTTCCTAGGTTGTCGATTGGATTTATGCACTCTCTTTGCTTTCTCATTCTTTTTGGACCCAAAGCTCCCTGGAATGTGCACTTCTCCTCATGCATCCCTGGAATGGATACGTGAGTCTGAGCAGAAATAAAGGATACTTATTAAAGCCTCAACCTGCAGCTGACGGACCAACACCTTGAACCATGTTCTGTTGGCCAAAGTAAATCACATGGCCAAACTCAACATCAATGAGACAAGGAAAGGTACTCTGCCTCCAGTGGGAGACACTGCACCTAGCAAAGGAGGTAGATATATATGGGGTGACCATAAGGAATTGGCGAATAATAATCCAAACCACAGTACTCCCTTATTCTGCCTATTCATCCTGAGTTATATATAATCATGAAAGTATCACAAATCACTTAGTTTCCCAGGCTATAAGCCTCAGAAATGCGTTTGGTGTATTCAGATGCCTGATTACCTATATGAACTCAATTCCCATGCTCTTCTCTCTCACTCCCATCCCTTCTTACATTTTTATTACTGCTTGACTTAAGGCTTTTTTTTCTCTTTTATATTATTATATAAATGTAGGCTTTATTGTATTTTTATTATTATATAATAGAAACAGGTTATATATAAATATGTAACTTACCTCTAAATATTATATGTAGATATTTGCTATACCCTCTGAACCTGTTTTCCTGTCCCTAGCCTCCCTCTACTGTTACCCACTGATGACAAAGCACTTAAGGTTCCACATTTCACTTTCTAAAGTAGGATTCTGCAATTTTATTCCACTTTTGATAGATTTTTAATTATTTATCATTTTCAGGGATTAAAATTCCTTAGAATGGAACAGAATTCTATTCATAGTCTTCTCCCAATTCCTTTTTCAAGTTTCATTGGCTTCTGTTGCCCAGCATGAACCCAAATTACAAATAATTACTTGTTAGTCCTACGTTAGTCCTATATTAGTCCTACGTTAGTTCTAAGTACTTGTATATGGATTTGACTTTCAGGATTTCCTGTTACCTACTCTCTGTCTGTGATACTTTCTTTAGATCCCATCTCAAATTTTGTATCTCCTGGGAAGCCTTAGCTGTGTCAGTCCCTCCTGTGACTTGTCACATACTTCACTTACCTAACATTTTATTTGCCTCATTATTAGAATATTCACTATGAAGCATTTTATATACTACATTTATTTTCATCGCTTAAAAAAAAAAAAAGATTTTGTCTATTTGTCAGAGAGAGAGAGAGACAGCGAGGAATGAGAGCACAAGCAGCGGGAGTGGCAGGCAGAGGGAGAAGCAGGCTCCTTGCTGAGAAAAGGAGCCAGATGAGGGACTGGATCCCAGGGCCCCAGGATCACGAAAGGAGGTGAATGCAGAGCTTAATCTACTGAGCCACCCCGGTGCCTCTCATCGCTCCTTTAACACTTTGACGTTTGCATTATGTCCATTTCACTGATAAAGAAATCAAGGTTCAGAAAACTTAAGTGACTTAACCAAGGTCAATGTATTAAGTGAAAAGGATATTGATCAAAGCCAGGTGCAAAAGACCTCATGGAATGTGTTCATAAACATTACATTTTCAGGCTTCACAAGGTGTTAATTACAGATTTCTGTGTGTATCTATTTTTTCTAGGGCTGTGACTTAATCAAAGCAGGGACCCAGTTTCATTCATTTTTACATCACTATTTGCCAATGCTCTTGTCCCTAGGTACCTTTTGGACAAATTTATAGCACGAATAAATAAACACTAACGTGAAGTGTTGTGAAACAGCAGCCCATTGACAGGTAGCTCGGGATGTGATAGGAAAGCACAGGAGAAGTAGAAAGAAAAGTCCTGCAATTGGTTAGAGTTGAATTAAGAGGGAACTCAGAGGAGGCGAATTGTAAGCTTTTTAACCAAGGAAAATTGCTTCACGGATCCAGACATGTGCCCTCCAGAATTTCCAGCATGCTAAAGAAGGCAATCTCGATGTATTAGAGTGCATGTTTTATTTCATTTTCTTCCTGTTGTAAAAAATGACTCAATTCTGCTTGAAGAGGGAAAGTGTTTACTTTTGCTTTTTGAATAATTTCCTGGGGAAAACCATCCTGTTTATTGGGGAAGGGAGATGGGAAACTTCAAAATTGGATTTATTATGCAGAACATTTTGAAAGTGCTATAAAGACATCATAAAGTAGCTTTTTATGATTTTTTTTTTTTTTAAACAGGGGTCTCATTTTTACTGTCAGACTCTTATTATTAACATAACCCTCTTGGCTTTCTCTTGTCATCCCCCCTGAATGTCCTCTCTTGTTTTATCTGTGATCTTTCTCCTGCTTTATGAGTTTAAAGGGCCCTTGGCTACTTTCTAATGAGACAAAACCTGGTTTCTGTAGCCTAGTCACTCTATTGCTTAAAGGAAGAAAGAAGAAAGTTCACTGGAAGGTAAAGGAAACAAAACAAAACAAAACAAAAAACCTGGCCCATGGAATCTCCTTAATGTCCTTTTGTAACTACCAAGAAAAACCTGCCTGATACAGAATTTTTGTTTTGGCTTGACCAAAGTGGGAAAAAAAAAAAAGAAAGAAAAAAAGAAAAGAAAGAAAATGAAATCACAGCCCTACAATATCTCCCCTTGGGGGAATTAGCCTTATCTCAGTGTTCTCTATCTCTCCTGTGATCTCTAAATGCTGACAAATCTGCTGAACAACAAGCCGTGGTGTTTCCTTCTGGACCCCCAAGTTCTCTTCTTACAGCCCTTGGCCCGGGGCGAGGTTTTTCAATCAGTGTCAGCTTCAAGCCAGCAGCTTGCATCCTACTACAAAATTTATGGAGCATGCTGATGAGAACAATGTGGCTCCCTGGGAAGATGACTAGGAATTGGCAGAGGAGTTTTGTAGGTCTGAGCTCTGCAGCTGGCCATCGATTGTTCCTTCATCTGGTTGGACTTCAAAAGACTGCATGCCTTGTTATCTGTTTTGCACCCCTAACCAAAAGCTACTTTGGGAGCACAGGACACATCTTAGAATAAGTGAGAGTATTTTCCACAACCTCATCTCCGCTTTGGCAGAGATGACTCCTTATCCAGGCTTCCTAAGGTAATAGGAGAGAGAAAAAGGAGTGATGTGTTTGATTGGTCAGTTACTTGAGCAGTCTCAAATGCAAGGGGCCAGAAGGTAAAGGAATGGATGTATTAAATGGTAGTGAAAGCAATGGCACAGTGCCCGCTATGCAGTATACACCAAATGAGTACTTGGAGAGGAAATCAAGTGTGGACTCTGAAGCCAGATTGCCTAGCTATTAATTCTGCTTCTGTTCCTTTATCAGCTGCAAGAACACAAGCAGTTACTTAACTTACTAGGATCTCAGTTTTCTCATCTACAGCATAGGGACAAAAATAGCAATGCCTCTTAGGGATTGAAAAATACATGCACATTCTTATATCTGGCTCATGGCAAGTGCTTAATTAATGTTAGCTATTTGTTGAATGGGAACAGTAAATGAGTAGAGAGGGCAGCCCAGCCATTTTCAAGGTCCACTTCCTCTCATTCTTCAAATAATATCCGATAGGGCTAAAAACAGCCATATCACAGCCATTGCATTTCTGAAAGTGACCTAACGAACAGAAAGATCTATCTTATATAATATTTAGAAATATATGACATGATATATACTGTATATGTTATATATGTACTATATTATATCCTTATGCATTTATGTCTTCTTATATATTGTATGTATAAATATGATTCATATATGTATAGATATATCACATGATACTATATCATATTATATTATCTATAATCTTATTTTGAAGCCCACTTCTTATACTACTGGCAAATTTGAAACCAGTTATGTTTATAGAGAGGAGGAAAACTATTTTGAAATCTGAGTGTCTGGACTGTGGTTGTATTTGTATTAGCTGCCTGAGAACTGATGTTTTGATATTATCTGGTTAAAGAATATTTCTTTTATCAGCGTTTTGGGGTATTATTTCTTTTGGGCCAAAAGTTTCCTTGGGGAAGCACATTCTGACTGATCTAGCATAGGGGCAAGGACCATTGGAGTACAAATGTAATACAGATGGGAATGATGGAGGATTTGACTTTGTCATTTTCCTGGCTCATATTGCCACTCATTCTGAACTTCCAACTCATTCCTTAGTCAGTTTATTTAAATGCAGTTCTTCCTAAAAGGAGACCAATGAAAGAGGTATTGATCATCTTTGTTGAGATGTACAGGACAGTGGTCCGAGGGACTGTTAGATGTGTCCAGATGTGGTGGGTTTTAAATACATTAGTTTTGGCCAAATTATAAATCAAAAGAGGCATCCAGATGTGATCGAAAAGACAGGAGAGTTTGGCAGAACTGGGTTGGATTTCTAACTCCATCACTTGTGAGCTGGTGACCCTGGCGTTTTAGATATCTGAGTTTTCTCATCCATGCTTAGAGACTTCAGTATTATCTTTCTGAGCCTCACTTTCTCTACCAAAGTAGTTATTCCTCCTTGCTGTTGAGTATTAAATAAAATCCTGCTGGATAATTCAAACAACCAACCTGACCGAGGGTTTTTTGTTGTTGTTTTGTTTTGTTGTGTTTTTTAATATTGAATTCCTATTTTTGAATGATATGGATTCTCTACCTCGTACAATGTTGATTAGAACAGTCAAATCAGAGCCCAACTTTAATGAGGTGAAAATAGCACAGATTTTGGAGATAAGATTAAGGGGACATGAATTTTAGACATTGTTAGTTTTTATTAGGAATTTATTTATTTATTTATTTATTTATTGAAGATTTTATTTATTTACTTGACAGAGAGAGATCACCAGTAGGCAGAGAGGCAGGCAGAGAGAGAGAGGAGGAAGCAGGCTCCCCGCTGAGCAGAGAGCCTGATGCGGGGCTCAATCCCAGGAGCCTGAGATCACGACCGGAGCCGAAGGCAGCGGCTTAACCCACTGAGCCACCCAGGTGCCCCAGGAATTTATTTTTTAAAGCAGTTTTAGGTTCACAGCAAAGTTGGGGGATAGGTACATAGAGTTACCATATACTCCTGTGCCCCTACACATGCATAACTTCTCCCATTACAGTTGAGGATGATGAACCTACATTGACACATCAGGATCACCCAAAGACCCTAGTTTACATTATGGTTTATTCTTTAGTAGTGTACATTCTTTGTGTGTGAACAAATATATAATGACATTTGTCTACCATTATGGTTTCATACAGAGTATTTTCACTGCCTTAATCATCTTCTTTTCCCTGTCCATCATCCTTCCCCTTGAATGTACCAACCTCTGGCAACTACTGATCTTTTCCTGTTTCAGTAGCTTTGCATTTTCCAGGATGTCATAGTTGGAATTATACAGTATACAGCCTTCTTGAATTGGTTTTGTTTACTTATTTATATGCATTTAACTTAACTCCATGGCTTTTTATGCTTTGATAGCTCATTTATTTTTTCAGCACTGAATAACGTTCTATCATCTGGAGGTACCACAGTCCCCCCCCACCATACCCTGTTTTCACCTATTTAAAGACTCCTTGGGTTGATTCTAAATTTTGGCAACTGTGATAAACCTGTTATACATGCTTGTGTACATGCTTTTGTGTGAATATGTGTTTTCAGCGCAGCTGGGTAAATATCAAAGAGCAAGATCATTGGATCATATGGCAAGAGTATGTTTGATATGGAACTGTACCATTTTCCAAAGTGGTTGTACCATTTTACATTCTCACCAGCAGTGAATGAATTTCTGTTACTGTATAACCTAGCCAGCAACTGGTGCCGTCAGTGTTCCATAGGCTTTGTTTTTTAGTCTAGTAATCCAAAGCAAGTTAGTTTGGCATCTCAGTTTCTTTGTTGGTAAGATAGGATGTCCTGAACTTGAGGATTTATGAAGTTTTCTTAATTTCTTTGTAAAATAAGAATTTTGCTATTTTTCTCTTCTTGTTTGAAGCAAAGAAAATGGAACCCTAAGTCACTGATCCCATAATATCACAGCTTTGTGCTTTTGCATCTTTTTCTTCTGCCCTAGAATATTCCTCTTTCCTTTCTTCTCTACTTAGTACACTTTTTTTCCCCTTTCAAGAGTGATCTTAAATATCACAAATCTGAAATGTTACCCATCTCTCTTAATATTAACATAATGTGGAGCAAACACCTGGGGAATATAATCTATCATACATCATTTCAGCCATTTGCATGGGTTATTCTTATTAGTGTTTGCAACATCATATATTTTAAATATCTCTATGGGGATTGAAGAACTAAAGTCAGACACTCAAGATCACAACATTCACAGGTAATAAAGAAGTAGAGGGTCTGGTATTCTAGCCTGTATTTACACAACCCCAAAGTCCCATGCAAATTTCTTTTCATTCTCCTCTTTTACTCTGCTCCCAGAGGACTTCGTGTTCATCTTTCTTCTAATACTTATGCAAATTCAGTAGAATCATTTTTACATCCTCATCTTCACTGCTAAACTATGAATGTCTCAAAGTTAGGGGACTTAGCTTGTTGATTATTGTGTGCCCACTCCTGAAGCATTCTTTGTAGACACTAGATATTTAGTCAGTGCTTGGGTTAACATATGCACCAAATATTGACATTTGGTTTTCAAATAATCAATTTGTCCTACAATAGTTATTAGCAAAATGATGCTTAGCAAGATGTAATCTTTCCTGTGTCATTCGGGACATTCTATAGGACAAAGAAGGGCTTTAGGAGAAACATTTCATTATAAATATCAGTTATCAACAACCATGAGAATAAACATACATTCTGTTTAAGATCTTATCTTTACTGTAACTGTCTGTAAATTTCCACATTATCTACAAATAGTCATATTTCTTGACAGCTGTCAGTATTTAAAATTTCAGTCTGGACCATCTAGACTTATGCACATTATTCATGAGTCTCCCCACTATAGTATTTATAGAGAGATCAATGAAAAGATGGTCTGTGGGATTTACATAAATAAGTTTTAAAAGATTCTACATATTCTCGTATCCTATTATTACACAGAACAGAAAATTAATTAAATCAATTTAATAAGAAGCCAGATTTTTCCCATTAATGTTAGCTATTTAAAACTTAAAAATAACACCTTTTCAACCACATATAGAAGAAGTGAAATTTACTGACCTCATTTGATTGGTTATCTATTTTTGTAAGTCCCCAAAGTAGCAAACAATTACTCTTGTCAGTTTTTGTTACAGTCTGGGAAAGATCTAGGGCAACCCTTTTTCATTTTTTTTTTTCTTTCTTCATCATGTTTAAATGCAGACAACAAGGACACTTCACAGGCTTATGCCAAAGACATCAATCGTTTTTTAATGAGGCCATAACCCTGAGTAGGTCATGGAATATTAAAAATAAATGAACATATTGCTGTCACTAGGGATTGAACTCTCTCGGCTGAAGGGTATCGATGAGGAAACACAATACCAGAACACAATACACTGAACTGCCTATGTTTCAAAAGGCAGTTAATTAGCAGACGCTATATGAACGATCCCCTTGCCCATGTCCTTGGTGCACTCGAGTTATGTCTGTGTCAATGAGAGAACCTTGCACTGCTCTTCTCAATAGAGGGCCAATTGGCTGGGACACATGACCAGGCTTTATCCACACAGTCAATTGGAAGAATTAAAAGGTCAGTCATTGAATAGGAAAGATTTCCCTTTTAGTGGCCTTGTCTAGCAAGCAGATTATCCTCATGAATGAGCAAGAATGAGAGTGATTGTTTGTGAGGACCTAGACCCAATCAATGGAAACTCTGAGGGGAAGGGAGAGTTGAATGAGAATATAGGGTGTTACTATAATGACATTTAGGCTCTTCATCTTCAGCTCCTCAGCTATCCCTCTAGACTCATCTTCCACCACTCACTATTACACAGTTAGTGTGGAAGTAAGAAGGAGCTCCCTTATTTTCCCATTTACATCTGCTATATCTAACCTGCTGGTTAGATACATGTAAATGGGAAAATAAGTATTCAAGTATCAACCCCCTTGATACTCTTCTTGCCTATCCTCCTGGACCATGGCTATTCTTTATGCAAGGCTCAGATCATGTGCTGCTACTTTGGCAATGTTCTCCCAACTCAGGCAGGCAGTGCTTGACCCATGTTGGGTGCTGATGGCACAAATGGGTACAACTGCCCACCAAATGTGCATAGAAAGGAGTTGTCTCTACAAAGCAGTTTCCCAGGCAGGGGCTTCATTTTCCAGATTCCCTTTCCTTGAGGTGTAATCCTTTAGCTAGCTTTTGCTATGGCCTGTGGGTGGAAAGGATAGGCATCACTTTCAAGGTAAGGTGTTTAAGAAGTAATCATGTCCTCTTCTGGCTCACTTTCCACATCTTCCCACTGAATACAGAGACAGAAGGACTCTATAGAGGATGGTTGAGGAAGGAGATGGCTAAATAGCATGTGGAAGAAAACCACCTCTGTGCCATACTGGGTCAATTGGATTCAAGCAACTGAAATTTAGAATTCATTAATTTTGCCAACCAAGATGTCCCTTGTAATGAAATATCCAAGAAATAGTTTAATATGTTGACTCTGTGCCAGAAAATTTGCAGTTTAAAACTCTAATTAATGGTAGCATGATATAGTCACTGTTTGCCCATCTCCTTTGTAGTAGATTTGGGAAAAAAAATGTCTTCTCAACTTTTAGAGCTCTTCTGCCTTGCAAACTGGTCACACTAAAATGGGAACAAAATAAAATAAGATGAATGAATGATAACCTCAAAACTACCCTTTCATGAGCACCTTCTCTACACAGTAATATATGTCATTTATCTCTTTTAATCTGCAACATCTGTATAATGAGTATTAATACCTGTGTTTTCCAGAAGATCATAATCATTTATTCATTCAACCAGTATATGTTGATTCCCAATTCTGTACCATAGATTTTGCTAGGAACTAGAGACAAGACTTAAAAGAGAGACTTGTTTTTTGTTCTTTTGAAGCTTATAGTTAGTATAGTATATTCATTTTCAGATTTTATCTTCAGTGTCACTGGGGGAGCTCTTTAAAAATGTAAATTCCTACTACTCTATAAGTCCAGAGTGACACAGACACACAGCATAGCAGTGCTGAAATGTGACTAGATTGTTCTACCCCCAAAGCAGTGTTCTTTCTGAATGAAACAATTATCAGGGTGTTTGTTCCATGAAGAGGATTGATAGTGAGATCAGCACACTTGGCTTTCTGGCTGTCATAATTTGGTTACTTATTAAAAGAAGACACAAGATTATATTACCTTTCCATCCATTGAGATTTGGCAAGAATTGAATCACAACTGGGCTGGCTGTTTGGCTACTTTGGAAGAACAACCAGATATTCTTTACCACTGATCTAGCACTCTTGCCAAAGTCACTGTTGGACATAATTTAAATTCACAAATGGTCTGAGCACTGGAAGGGTAACCCAAGTAATTTCTCCAAGGGTAGAGCAGGGATTTGAACCTTGGACTCCTCAGTTCTAATGCACCACACACTAGTTACTTCTAAGCTGCCCTTCTTTATTATTTTAAGCTGAGGTTTTTGTTTTTTTTTTAATTCTTCAGCATCTTTAAGACTTTATGACAAAGAACAGTCTAAAAACCATAATTTCTTTTGTTTACTTTTGAAAAAATTAATTAACTTTCTCAGTCTAATATTAAGAACATTAAACTATCCAATATCTTATGAATAAGAAGAAACTTCCAGCCAGTGTGACAAAATATATTAAAAGATAGTTATTGTATTAGTTTTCTAGAGTGGCTATCACAGTATACCACAGATTGACTGAGTGGTTTAAACAATAGAATTTTACTTTCTCACAGTCCTGAAGGCTGGATGTCCAAGACCAAGATGCTGGGAAGTTTGTTTTCTTCTGAGATTTGAGCTCTTCTTGGCTTGCAGATGACTCCTTTCTCCCCATGTCCTCAAATGGTCTTTTTCTATGTATCTCTGGTGTATTTTTGTATGTCTTTTTATAAAGACACTGGTTATATTGGAGCAAGGCATCCTGTAAAGGCCTCATTATAACTTACCCATTTAAAGGCTCTATCTCCTACCTCCACATTCTGAAGTACTAGGACTTAGGGTTCAAAAACTAAATTTTGGGGGTCACAAATCATCCCATAGAAGTTGCTAACTGAATAGTTTTGAATAATATCAATAAAGATGTCATAAACAAGTGTCCATGTCATGAAATCCACTAAATAAACATGACATCTTTTTCTGAAAAAACACACTCAAGTAAAAGGAAACACCAGCCTTCATTTAGTTCCCTCACATAAAAATATGTTATATCCAAGACAATGCCATAACATCGTTATTCTTTTAATAATCTATGTTTTTCTTCTGCTAGTATTCCAAAATATATGAAATCATTGTATATTGATGTATTGAAATGAGTCTTCAGTGCATTTGTCTTAGTGTCTGGTGAACCAGTTTATTACTTAAATTCTAATTACATTTTCCCCAGGTGAGTGAATTTTTGCAGATCACCTTCATGTCTACCAAAGTAATGATAGTATGATACCTGATTTCTTTCTTGCCTTATCAGTGCAATCTCCTAATGCTATCCTTATACTCATGTAACAATCGTACTTTTGCTTGGAGACTGAAATTCAATTGCTTGACAGTTAAAATTCACAGTACAAGGTCAATCATTATGGATGACACTAGCTTGTAGCTAAGCCTTCTCCTTGTCTTTGTTTGCATGTCAGCTGGATTTCTCTGTGAGCATAAATCCCATCAATATCCATCCAAAGAAACTAGCTTGAAGAATAATTGAGAGTGCATTTGGGCAACGATCAAACAAAGCTTTTTGTATTTTTGGAATAAATTTCAGGGAATGCATAGCAAATATCCCATTTCAGCAGCTAAATGCAAATGTTTATACAGTAGGGAGACTGTAAATACGGACTCTTTTATTAGATATCTGTGAAGGTGGCTCCAGTAGATGTCGTTCCTCAGGAGAAGCAATGTACTGTAGCTCTTATGAGCACAGGTAGCTCAGTGGTTTCTTTCACAATCCTGCTTCTGTTATCCCCTACCTGGCGGGGGGTGTCTTTTGAAATGTCTTAACCTTTTTGAGTCTCAGCTTACTCTCCTGTTGAATGCAAATGATGAAAATCATCCCTGATCATTATAGATTTAAATATGACAATGGATGCAAAGTTCTTAGCTACAGTGACTGATGTATACTGAACTTTAAATATTATCCTATAATGTATTGTAAAAATATATTTTTCTAATGGATTTAAAATACATCAGTGAGGTTGAGCAATGTGTGGGACTCTTGCTGCTAGTACCAAGTTCCAAATTCTCCTGATTCCTATTACCAGAGTCCTGAGTTTTACTTGATTCCTATGCCATTACCATAAAAGGAAGTTTCCCTCAGTGGTGCTAGAGCATCCACTTGAGCATCCACAGCCCAACAAAGCGGGGAAGATAAACTTTTCCACAGATTCTATTCCACTCATCATTCTTTTCAATATTATCAGAATCATTTTCATCAACTTACGGGAAAATTATTTGCTGTGTTTTCTCTTTGCTCTTTTTTCCTTTGTCAACCTCACACATAGCCAATTGAATAGAAAACACAAATTAGTTCTTGTTATTCACAAGTGGTTTATAGATATGCTCAATGCCGTCCATAACATCTTAACAGTGCCTTGGTAAGATGTGCTTTTGATTTTAAAAAAATGGTACCTATCTAATTTAAGCTGAAAATAATAAAAGAAAGAAGGAGAAACAGACATACAGATAAAGCAAAAGGAGAAAGGGGAAAGAAGAGGAGGAAAAGAAAAAAAAGAAAGAAGAGAATAAGAGGAAGAGGGAGAGATGGAGGAGGAAGAACAGCAGTAAGAAAGGCAAAGACAAAAGGAAGGGAGACAGGAAACAAGAGAATAAAAGTCCCAAGTCTTCTATTTGGAAGTTGAATGTAAAAACAGCTTTAAGCCCATTCTTCACTCTTCTGAAACTTTTATTTGGTAAAACTCAATCATCATCTTCCTCAGGAAACAGGAAGCTGTTATTTTAAAAAATGCTGATGTAGGTAGGAAAGATTCAGTTCAGTTATGTTCTACAGATAAGTCATGAAGCTTGTATGTATTTAATTTCCTGTGGGATTTAAAGAAAAATTTTTTGTGTGTAGTGAAAAATTCAAAAACGTAGAGTGAATTTTGAGTCACAATGAGGTTCAAATCCCAGCTTCAACATATGTGACTTTCCCTTGGGAAACGACTAACTCTGTTTCTTTTTGAACATATGAGGGTAAAGTTTCCTATTTAACTTGATTTGAAGAAAAATCTAACAGTGCATTTGAAGTACTGAGAAGGCCAGACAACACAGCAATTTGTAATATATTTCATTTATTTATTTTTAAGATTTTATTTGTTTGTTTGACAGAGAGAGAGGGAGATATCAGGAGTGAAAGCACAAGCAGGGGGAACACCAGGCAGAGGAAGAAGGAGAAGAAGACTCCCCGCTGAGCAGGGAGCCCAACGTGGGGCTGAACCCTGGGTTCATGACCTGAGTTGAATGCAGATACTTAACTGACTGAGCCACCCAGGCGTCCCCATAACACATTTTAGTTTTATGGCTATCTATCTTAAAGAAACTTGGGTTCTTTTTGGCACAATACAACCTGATCATGTGATATGCTGAATCAGCTACTGGGCTGTTTGTGGTTACAGAGTGATACATGCTGCTCAAATAGTAAAGTACTTAGAGAACTCAGGGAACAGATCATGTTGGGGCTTCATGAGCTCAAAGGGAGCAGGGTTGGTGGCTGAAGGGAAAAGAGGGGGGCAGTTTCAGCAGGGCGGTGAAACAGGTGGCTGAAGAAAACTGAGTAAGGGCTAACATTTCTTTAGCTACCATGGTTGAAATTGTCCTCTACAGCTTCTTTGGAAGCATTGTTGGCTTGGGTAATCACAAGAAGACAGTTTTCCTTTGGATGTAGTAAAAGCACCAAATAGGTGCTTAGTAGAATGGTTCTATTGTTGACGGCTCCTATAGGAGCCTTCTTTCCTGGGACCAGATCATCACATCCTTGTTATAGGGACATCTGGAAACAGGGCAAAGGAAGCTTCTTCTTCTTCTTCTTCTTCTTTTTTTTTTTCTCAAGACAATGAATAGTATTACAATCATGGATTGAATGTTACTAATATTCATCCGCAGTACTGAGCACCTCCCCAAATTTACTGTTAACAACACACTGCTAGATAGGCATTTTTAGTTACTTGTTAATTAAAGAGAAAAAAACTGAAACTATAAGACTTTGGCAACTTGATCAAGGATCCACAGTTTTAAATAGAATGACCAAATCTTGAATCAAGATTCCTTTTTTCCCTCCAGATTACTAAAATCTTATTTAAATTATCTTACAGTGAATTGGGCTTTTTGGCATAAAATTACTTGACTATAAATTGTGAAATGTGTAGATTTATGTCACTATCATAAATCTTGTAATCAAGATTTAGAACAGTTCCACCACTCCCATTATTCCATGTGTTCTATATCCTTATAGTCACCCCCTACTTCTACTCTTAACCCTGTATTGAACCATACAATACGTAAGTGTTTGAGACTGGCTTCTTTCATTTGGTGTAATGCTTTGAGGCTCACATGGGTTCTTGCATGTATCAGCAATTTGTCACTTTTCTTTACTGGGTAGTATTCCATAGCATTGATAGGCCACAGTTTGTTCATCACCCACTGAAGTACATGAGTCTAGATTCATTTACTATTTCCTATCACCAAGCCAAGAGACTTCTAGAAATCCTTAAGAAATTTTTGTATCTCACTAATAATTCATACTATTGATTTCCCTCAGTCTTAATTTCTTTGATAGCACTCCCTTTTTTCCTCCTCTAATGTACATGAGTAAGTAGTCTAGTATAGTGGTTAAGAGTACATATTCTATAACCAGAATTCTTAGGTTTAGATATTTGGTCTGCAGTTTATCTGCTGTGTAACGTTAACAAGTTATTTAATCTTAATGGGCCTCAGTTTTTTTATCTGTAAAATAGGGAGAGGCACGCCTACTTTATAAATTTCTTATGATTGAAAGAAAAGATGCACGCAAACTATTTTGAAAAATGCCTGCCCCATAGTTTCTGTTGTAAACTGTTACCTCCATAAATTTACCCTATAATGAAAATAATATCACCCCAAATTTTATTTTTATGTGTATGCATAAAGGAATTAGTAGCTATACATGGAATGTCCAATACCAAATAGTGATTCTGAGGCTGCAGAATTAGTGCAGGTACCTTATTTTATGCTTTTAGGGTAGCCAAAAGATAGGAAAATTAATCGACACCATTTATGTCTGTCGGAGAACTTCTCTGAACACTGGCACTGTGAAGCAAATCAGGTTTCATGATAAAGATGGAGTTAGGCTTCTAAATACAATTGAATTTCAAGCAGCAAGATAAATGTGTTGATCCTTGCTGCAGTTTGACAAAATGGGACTGATTGTACTTATACTACCTATATTACCCCACCCTTCTTTTCTCATAGGAACAGAGCAAAGAGACAAGATTATAAAATCAAAGACAAAGAATACTCCCTTTTCTCTGGTCCTTGTTGTTAAAAAAATGCTTTTTGACATTGATCTTTTGAACACTGTTTGTATTTGCTTTCTTCCTCATTCAGAAGGGCAAAGGTGGGCTTGGGGTTTTGTGCACACAGAATATTAACTTTTGATATTTAGCCAAAGCTTATTTAAATCTATTTGGATCAGTAATATATTGTAATTATACTGAAAATCTGTTAAGATATGGATTTTCCTTGAAAGTTCAAGTGCCTCTGGGTTACAAATAAAGCCACAACATTTAACCTGAACATTTTGGAATAAGACAGAAAATGACAAATTTACCCTTCTCCTGAAAATAAACAAAATAAAAACTATCTTCCTTCTCATTGCCATAAAGAAAGAAAATAAATACACACACAAAAATACGCTGACACACACTTGAAACAAAAATCATAATCCATGTGGGTTTTCTTTTTTCACAAAGGAATATGGACATATGTTCTCTTTTCATTTACCCATTTATGACTAGAACAGTTTATTCAGAATTTTTTAATGTATTTTCAGCAATTTGTCATTGCTGGGAAATGTCCATTTATCTGTCCCTGACTATAGAACTCTTGACATTGTCTTTGGTGTATCACTTCATAAACAATGACTGTATTTTCCAAATAATATGACTCTGACCTTGACCTTGGACTTTGTCTTTGTCTCCTTTGACATATTCTTTGATTTACACATTTTCTTTTTGTTTGCCATCCATTCTGAAATGACTCTTGAGAAGGCCAGATTTACCTTATGAACAGATTCTAAAAATAATCTGTTTCCCTTTTGCCTACCCTATTTACCATACCAAATAAATACATAGATCACTCATTCATGACTTTTCTGTGCAAAAGCCTATCCATTCCCTATGTTTTCTCCAGCTGTTGATAACCAGCAGCTTATTTGATAGCCATTTCTACCTCTCTATTGTTCAGGTAGAGCACTGTGTAGTCATTCTTAATTCTTGGTCTTTCCTCCATTTTTTAAAAGATTTTATTATGTACTTACTTATTTGAGAGAGAGAGAGAGAGTATACAAGCAGGGGTAGCAGGAGATGGAGAAGCAGACTCCCTGCTGAGTAGGAAGCCTGATATGAGGCTTGATCCCAGGACCCTGGGATCATGACCTGAGCCAAAGGCAGATGCTTAACCAACTGAGCCACCCAGGCATCAGATGATCCATTTTCCTCTTCAGCGGTTGTATTGAGATTTTAAACTATTCGCACTCCTCTCTTGCCACCTCTTTATGGACTAAGAAATAGTCTGTACTTCATGTGTGTATAGCTGCATAGATTTCTTCAGATTACTCCAAAATTTTGTGATTTAATGCAATATTTTATTTTTTCCCATCCTGCTCTGGGTTGAGTGCTTTCCACTGAGTAGTTCTTACTTGAGGTCTTTCCTGCATTTAGAGTCAGATGATACATGAGACTAGATATCCAAGATGTTTCACTCACTTGGCTGGCAGTTGATAGTGCTATTTATTAGAGCTCACCTGGGCTTGTCTACTGGACTGTCTGCATATGGACTTTCCATGTACCTTGGGTTTCTCACAACATGGAAGCTAGGTTCTCAGCTAGAACTTCTCAAGAGTGTACATTAAGAGAATTAGTTTGAAGATTTTTATGAAGCATGTCTATTGCTTCCATCTCATTTTCTTACTTATGTAAGTCATAAGCACACCCCACATTCAAGAGGAGGGGAATGTATGAGTTTCTACTTATTAGTGTTGAGGAATAGCATGTGCCTCATACAGGGAGGGAAGGAAATTGTTGGAGATCACCTTGGGGATTTGACCATAGGCTTTCACTTTTCTCCTTGTTTCCTTCTTTGCCCTTCCCTTCACTACTATTTCTGAATTATCAAGAGTATTCTTTATCCATATAAATCAGATTGTGTTAGTTCTCTGCTCAACACCCTGCAATGGCTCCCCATTTCACTTAGAGTAAAGCCCCCCCCCCTCTTTTTTAAATGGAGGCTCCATGGTGGAGCCCAAAGTGGGACTTGAACTCACGACCCTGAGATAAAGATCTGAGCTGAGATCAAGATGGCTCAGTTGGTTAAAGCCTCTGCCTTTGGCTCAAGTCTTGATCCTAGGGTCCTGGGATTGAGCCCCATATTGGGCTCTCTGCTTAGTGGGGAGCCTGCTTCTTCCTCTCTCTCTGCCTGCCTCTCTGCCTACTTGTGATCTCACATAAATAAGTAAAATCTTAAAAAAAAAAAAAAAGAGTGGGATGCTTAATTGACTGAGCCAGCCGGGTGCCCCAAAAGCCAAAATTCTTTTCTTTTTTTTTAAGATTTTATTTATTTATTTGTCAGAGAGATAGAAAGAGAGCACAATTAGGTAGAGGGGCAGGCAGAGGAAGAGGGAGAAGCAGAGTCTCCACTAAGCAGGGAGCCCAATATGGGGCTCAATCCCAGGACCCCTACGATCATGACCTGAGCCGACGGCAGTCACTTAACCACTGAGCCACCCAGGTACCCCAAAAAGCCAAAATTCTTAAAATGACCTCCAACATTCTACACAATTTGACATGCTATTACCTCTCTAAATTTATTCTCTGCAACCATCTCCACTGCTATTCTACATAACTGTCCTGGTGTCCTTACCAGGTTTTCTTAAATTGTCCCAGCATTTTCCTGACCTACGGCACTCAGATAACTAAATGTCTACATCTCACCTGTTGTCTTTGTTTCAATGTCAGTTTCTTATGAGGTCTAACATAGATGTCTGATTTAGAGTTATAACCTCCCCAGTGTAAGGATCCCCAGTCTAAGATAAGAAGTCTCATTCATTTCTGTTTTGATAGGGATTTTGATATATTAAATGGTTTGGTGCACTCTTGCTCCCCTGAAATATATTGGAACAGACTCCTGGAGAACAATAGTTTTAGCATAGATTTTTCAGCACATTTACTTACCTGTAGGTGTGTATACCTGCAGCATTTCCTCAAGCATTTGTACCTGTCCTAGGCTATTCTCTCTCAGCACTGCCACACCTAAAGAGGCTTGGTTCTTCTAGAATAAACTATTCTTCATTAGTCAGGTGCTTGCTTTCTTTCATTGATTTAATCTTCCTCTTCCTAGTATAAGAAGTATCCTCCACCCCACTCAGCATGTTACTCATTTTCAAATCTCAGCTTCTATCCTTGCTCTACCTCCATATATATCCATGTTCCAATCTCTTGGAAATTAGTCACCTTTATGAGAATATCTTTTAACTCATTGGTTCTTAAAGTGTGGCCCCGTTTTCCAAAGCTCTTTAAAGAAGTCTTTTGGATCAAAATGCTTTTCAAAGTAAACCTGCAAATAAGAGAGCATCAAACCCATACCTGTTGATAAGTTAGGTACTGCAGTGTAGCTCAGAATATCATATCCTGTCGTTTCCAAATAGCATGGAAAAAAGGAAGACAAAGCACATCCATGTTTTCCAAATAGAACAAAAGAATAAAAAGAGTGTAATTGCAAAACTGGGTTTAAAAAGTATAATTGCAAAGTCAGGTAAAAAAGATCTGGTATGAAACTCTGAGACTACCAACATGTTTGTTTCAGTCAAAGGAATTCCAACCCTAATTATTAACACCTAATCATGATACTTCAGTCTTGGGTGTGTTTCCTGATTGGCCCATTGTCAATGATATATGAGGTGTTAGACTGAGAACAAAGTTAAGACAAGGTGTCAACTACCACATCTGGAATGGATTGAACCTTCCTTCCAGCCCTATTGTTAACACCCTCTTAACACCTTTCTTTTTATACTGCCTAGGCCAGGGAAGGGTAAATTGGTGGATAGCTAAGACAGTACAGCTGGAAGTACTTGTCTGCTGTGTACATAACCTTCTTCATGGGAAGAATCATTCTATACTATAAATATACTTGAATTCCATTGATGTGGACAGTTTAATCTGCTTAATTGACAGCCCACTTTGGTACACACATCCCCAAATAATTCAAGGAAACAATTAATTCAAATAAACTACATTGGGTAACTGGTTTATAGTTGTATTGAGAGGTCCTATACTAACCACATAACTGAGAGATTAAACACAAACAGGACCTAGACTTTGAATGGCTTTCCCAGAATGGGTAATGGAATTAGACTGAGTAAGCCATATTTTCATTTAAAGTTCTCTTTATAAATCAACTGCTCATATTTGCAAGGCCGTTTCAGTAGTATAAGAGAGAGCCTGTGTCTAAAAAGAGAGGAAAACTACTCACACACTAGCTGCCCTGGTCCCGGGGTATAGCAATGCAACTTCAAGAGACTATAAAAAGAGTTTTGTTTCTAGGAGTACGAGAGTCAGCAGACATAAGTTCAAGTCCAAGTCCTGACATTTACCCTGTGAAAGTGCCCCTTCACTTCTGGAGGTACCATTTTCTTCCACTGTAAAATAAGGAGGACTCTAAGCTCCTATGCAGATCTGTAAATCCTATGGCTTTAAGTAAATATGTATGTCTAAGCCCACAGATGTGGTGGAAATGTCCGCTGCTGGCACTTGTCCTCTGAAGTACATCAGTCTGTGATGATGGGGTCTGTTTGAGCAAAGATGTCACTTGAATTTCTGACAATCTCCCAGGCACTGTCCCCGCAGTCACTCCAAGGACAGACTCAGCTGTGCAATACAAACTAAAGAGAAGTGACAGGTATGCAGAGGTCCTGGCCACCAACAAGTGCGCTTGTAGGACGATGCCATAAGCATGCAACCCTTGAAGCCATGAGGGCAGCAAACGAAGTCGAAGATGCAGATGCATCTGCTTAAGCAAAAATATGGTTGGCTGACACTTTTATAGGCGATCCTGGAGGGAAGACAGGAATTCAGTGATATACAGTGATGGTGGAATGGATGCCTAAAGGAGCTTATATTCTTGAGGTACTTTTGGTTTCAATATGGGACACTCATATTTCAAAATAAGTGGGAAGTAATGGGTATTGACTCCCTTCTTATTCAATGGACTCATATTAATCAAATTCTTCAGAATGCGTTTTGATGTAACCTAACCCCGTAGAAACTTTACAGCAACTTGGCCTTCCCTTAAATGTTTGTATGCAATATGTGGCTGATATTTTAAATCAGAACCACATTCATTTGTGTACTCTGCAGCCCTCGTTAAAAATGAAAAGTCTTCTGTCTAATAACTCCTGAGGTTGTTGAATTTCGCAAACTCACCATTACCCCTTCCTGGATTTTATTTTACTACTTGGTCAACAGGAACTGTTTGTTGTGTTTGGAGATTTCAGGTCTTATTTGTCCAGTTTAAAAGTTGGCACTGAATTCTAAGCTAGGTTTGCCACATGGGCTTTATGAAGAGATTCTGGGTGAAATGAAATACTCTGCTAAGATAATAATACTCTCATAATCTCCACTTATTAAGTTGTCAAGTGTGGTGACAGTCTTTATTAGCATTCTCTCCTTTTACTTTTCTTTTTTACCAGTCAGCAATAAAAGTTTCCTCCTACCTTCAAAACACATGTATGAGTTGGTCATTATTTCTATTTCTGATGGGAGGGATTTCTTTTGCTGAGACACATCTAAAGCATTTTTGCAAAATATGTATACAAGTTCTATGAAAAGCCCTGAGATCTCTGTGCAATGGTGTAAATTGGCCAACTGCTTTCCTTATAATTGTCTGTATTTTCTAAACATCTTTCTCTTAATAGATGTCATTTCACTAGGGCAGTTTCCCCAGATATTGTGCACATGTATGCACACCCATTGCTGAAAAATTCTCCAAATAGTAATGGATGAAGCTAGGATAGTTTTTTTTGTTTGTTTGTTTGTTGTTGATTATTATTATTTTTTTAAAGATTTATTTATTTACTTAGAGAGAGTGCACACGTGTGTATCGGGGTCCGGGAGGGCAGAGGGAAAGGGAGAGAATCTTAAGTAGGCTTCATACCCAGCACGGAGCCTGATGCAGGTCTCAGTCTCATGACCCTGAGATCATGACCTGAGCCAAGATCAAGAGTTAGATGCTTAACTTACTGAGCCCCCTTGTGCCCCACTAAGATAGTTTTGATAGTTGACAGAGAGCTTCACATAAAGCTGGAAGTGGATGGCAACACATGGGTTCAGAGGCAAAAGAACTGGCAGCTGAAAGCAGCACTGAGAATGTTTTTAGATGCCTGTTATTAGGAACATTCTACCCCCTCCTTTGTCTTCCAACTCGTAGCAGGTTAATGGCATGGCCTCCACAGGGAAGCATGTGCCTGCCATCTCCACAGTTGGGAGGGTTAACTTGACTTCTAAGGGAAGCTGCACAGGAGCACCAAGCAATAAAAAGCCTGGAGCCCAGGAATGAGAAACAATTAGAGATCACTTCATTAATGCTTAATGATGTGGAACAGGCATACAGCAAAGCTGATTGTGTGCTCCGTCTGGGTGGGCGATGCTCACACAATGCCAGAGTGGTGCTATAAATACCTGTGCTCTATAGGCTGTGCATCAGTGGAGGCAGGAGATAGAATTATCTGGGGAACCTTGATAGGACAGATTGGAGGAAAACCAGAAAATGACCAGTGTGGGTCCCACTGCCAGTGTCAGTCAGGCTGGGGAAATATTATACACTTTTCATATTTGGTTCCCTAAGCCTAATTCCTAACAGGCATGGTTAAATCCCACTGAGAATTTATGTTCCTAATAATGCATTAAGCATCTTGGTTGGAAGGTCCCCTAAAGCCTTTCCCCCTGCTTTTTCCCTCTATCATTCTGTAGTGAAAAAGGATTAAAAAATATGCCACAGGTGCAAGTTGCAGCTGTTGAGGGTAAACTCTGTTCTACTATATTAATTCATATCCCACCAGGGGAATTGGAGAATAGTTTAGTTCCCATAAAAAGAAAAAAATTGTCTTCATCAAAGAAGAAAGAAGTTTCTTACCCAGAGTATAACATTGTTTCTGGCCAAAAGGGCTTTTATAAATGCAGTTCCTTAACTCAGTCAAACAACTGGCGACATAAAGAGGGAATTCCTTGGTTTAAAATTATTTAAATCCTGTGTGTGTGTGTGTGTGTGTTTGTGTGTGTGTATATGCACATATACATATCAGTATACTATACATATATATAGTATGCTGATACATGCATACCAAACCCCAAGAAGGCACATTTTATTAAAAGTTTAAATGATCAAGACTAAATAAGCCAGATCTATATGATCAGTCTTTTATTGCATTTAATTACTGAGGGGGAAAGTCAATGGCAACATATAAGTTTATATTACATGTTTATTTCAAAAAGTAAATTATATATCCTTGCAATAAAAATGTGGCTTCAACTTATTTCCTGTAGCCTCATCTATGACTTTGTATATTCATTACTTATATTTAAAACCATGACCCCTGGTGTACAAGCTTTTAGCTGTTATATGAAGATTCACATATTAGTGTTGTATGGAAAGAAGGAAGGAAAGGGAGGAAGGGAAAGAGGAAGAGGAAGAAGAGGAAGAGAGACCTGAATGGAAGAGGGGGAGAGAATGTTGGAACATTCTCCCTCCCTGACTCACTGGCTCTAGGGGAATTTTTCATTTCCAAAAGCCTCAGTTTTTTCCAAAAGGATAGTGATTCCTGACCTGCTGATCTTTTGGAATAGTCAAAATAATTCAATAAAATAATGATCAAAGAACTACTGTAATCTGTAAAGAAACATATGATCATATTATGCTCTTTTAACCCAAGTCACCTTGTCCTTTGATATTTTCATAAAATCTTGACTCCCCTATCACATTTCATAAAAAATCCATTGTCTTGAGGTGCCTGGGTGGCTTTGTCAGTTAAGTGTCTGACTCTTGATTTAGGGTCAAGTCATGATCTCATGATTGTGAAATGGAGCCCCACTTCGGGCTCTGCACTGGGAATGGCATCTTCTTGGGACTCCCTCTCCCTCTCCCTCTGCCCCTTTCCTCCCCACATTCTGTTCTCTCTCTAAAAAAAAAAAAAAAAAAAAAAAATCTGAAAAAAAAATTCCATTGCCTCTGGAAGGTTTGTGTAATGTTTATATTATTTTTTTAAAGATTTTATTTATTTATTTGACAGAGAGAAATCACAAGTAGTCCGAGAGGCAGGCAGAGAGAGAGAGAGAGAGGGTAGCAGGCTCCTGCTGAGCAGAGAGCCCGATGCGGGACTCGAGCCCAGGACCCTGAGATCATGACCTGAGCCGAAGGCAGCGGCTTAACCCACTGAGCCACCCAGGCGCCCAATATTTACATTTTTATAATTATTTTCAGCTCCATGTTCCTCAGCTTACACTGAACTGTATAACCTATTTGTGTCATTGCATCTTGTGGCCATTCTCTTTTTTCTGATCCAACTCAGATTTTAGTTGCAATCCCTTGACATTTATGAAACACCAGTCACACAGGGCTGGTTTGCTGTACCATGTGATTATATATCCCCTGGCCTCCCCTGTCAGGGAGAATTCTCACACTTCCTGTTTCTTTGTTCACCTCCAATAACTCATCTTCAATTACCTGTCCCCATTTTCTTTCTCATTATCTCTCAACCACTCCTAATTTAATGTTAATTTTTTTATAAAGCCTTATATCTGTCCCTGATTTCTTTTCTCATCTAAATAAGGACATGTGGGGCACCTGGGGTTGAGTCCTGCATCATGCTCTCTGCTCAGTGGGGAGCCTGCTTCCCCCTCTCTCTCTACCCACCTCTCTGCCTCATTGTGATCTCTGTCAAAAAAAAAAAATACATAAATGAAACCTTTATAAATAAATAAATAAGGACATGTGAAAAGATGAAGGGCATCTCAATTTTAGCACCCAAAATGGCAAATAGAAAAAAAGGACATGCATTTTAGAAAGAAATGGTAGCAGTCCATTTTGGACAGAAAACTGTCTTAAAGTATTATTTTATATAATGTTTTAATTACATATTTATAAATCTATAAATCACAAAGATGTGGTGCTTAAGTCCTTACATCCTTCCCCAAACCCACAGTGGATGTTTCTAAACAAACAGGACCCTCTGTGTAGATTCAGAAATGACATTAGAGTTTTTGTCAATAGAGGGCTGCTGAACCACCCTGGTGGACAGGATCTAGCATAGCCAATTGTACCTTCTTCCCATTCATGCCATAGAACATGTGAACCAAGACAAGAATGAGAAGCATTGCATTCATTCTTTTAATAAGTACATGCTCATATGTTGACATATGTTGGGCACATTGATGATTGCTCAGAATATGCAGATAATGGCTTTCACAGAGATGATACTCTAGCATAGGAGACACCCTTGCCAGTATATCAGTGGAAGAAAATTAATAGGTTGTATGATTGAAGTATGGTTGAATCTTCATGAGTACATACAAGAAGGGGTGCACAGTGTACAACTGAGCTTACAAAAATCCTCACAAAGGAGGTATCAGTTTAGATCTGCTTTGAGAAAAAATAGTTTAAAAGGTGAATAAGTTAAAAAAAAAAAAGTGAATAAGTAAGAGGCCAGGAAAAGCATTCTAAGAAAAAGAAATAAAGATAAATAAAGACAATAATATCCCTGCACACATTTTATACACACACACACACACACACACACACACGCAAAAACAGTGATTTTATTTACTTTTTTGAAAATTTTATTTATTTACTCGACACAGAGAGAGAGCGTGCACAGGAGCAGGGGGAGCAGCAGGCAGAGGGGGAAGGAGAAGCAAGCTCCCCCCTGAACAGAGGCTTAATCTCAGGAAACTAGGACCATGACCTGAGCAGAAGGCAGATGCTTAACAAACTGAGCTACCTGCCCCCCCCAAAGACAGTGATTTTATTTTATTTATTTTAATTTTAGTTTTATAAAGATTTTATTTATTAAGTTAACAGAGAGAGACACAGCTAGAGAGGGAACACAAGCAGAGGGAGTGGGAGAGGGAGAAGCAGTCTTCCCACCGAGTAGGGAGCCTACTGTGGGACTCGATGCCAGGACTGCTGGGATCATGACCTGAACCGAATGCAGATGCTTACCTGACTGAGCCACCCAGCCATCCCAAAGATGCTTTTTAGTGGGTCACATTGTGATAATATTCAAACAACTCATGGCTGTCTCCAGAACCATTCTCAGGATGGGAGGATGAAGGTGGAGCCTGGCCACTCACACTTGGTAGACAGGACCGCCGGGATCATGACCTGAACCCAAGGCAGATGCTTAACTGACTGGGCCCCCAGGTGCCCCAAAGACAGTGATTTTAAAAATAAGCATTTTACAAATAAAGTTTTAACTGTTTTTTTTTCTATTGAATATTTTAAATTAAATTAAATGGTAAAGGGTGTATTTAACATGCATTATTTCATAACTTATGGTATATAAAGACCCTCACTCTGAGAATCAAGAGCGTGAACATATCTTTCACCTTTGAAATCTGCTTTACACACCTTTGTATCTCTCTCTCCATCACTTCCTCCCTTGTCTCTGTCCCCAGGCTACTGCTGAATTCCTTTCATTATAGATTAGTTAGCATTTCCCAGAATTTAAGATAAATGGAATAGTATAACATATACTCATGTTTTGTCTGACTTGTTTCACTCAGCCTAATTATGTTGAGTTTCATCAATGGTGGTGCACATCTATTCCCGTTTAATTGCTGAGTAGTGTTCTGTAGTAATGGAGACCCATTTGAGAGGTTTTAAGCAATTGGATGAAATTGTCATCTTATATGCATTAGGTTGTAAATGAGCTGAGTCTAATTCTATCTCTAGGCTACTTTCCTACTACTCTCTGTTCTTCTTTATAGAAATATTGTAATATTTGTTGTTTCATGAGCTGTTTTGTTTAAAGGCATTTTCTCTTTCCATATAGTAATCACTATGCTTGGGAAAAAAAAAATCCCCCTGACTGTTCGTGTAATGAATCCCTATTAAACATTAGGAGCTCAGCATTTGAGTGTCTACTAAAATGCCTCTGTATCTGTGATAGGGGTATTCATTTTCTCCTTTGTGTTGCTACAAGGGTTGTGCTATTGTTTTGTGCACTCTTTAGCATTAATCATATTTTATACTAATTATTTGTTGCCATGGTTTATCTTCTACTAGAATATGAGTTTCTCAAGGTTCATACCGTGTTTTGGTTATCATTTTATATATTTTATAAAATCTATTTTATAAAATTTATAATATATATATTTTATATATATACTGTGTTTTGGTTATCATTTTATATATTTTATAAAATTTATTTTATAAAATTTATTATATATATATATATTTTATTCTTTTTAAAAAATTTATTTATTTATTCATAAGAGAGAGAGGGAGGCAGAGGCAGAGGCAGAGGGAGAAGCAGGCTCCCTGTCAGGGAGCCTGATGTGGGACTCAGTTCCAGGACCCAGGATCATGGACCTGAGCTGAAGGCAGATGCTTGGTTATCATTTTATATCCAACATTTAGTCAAATGTCAGAACTATAATTGATATAACTATAATTGTGCTGAATTTGCATTATGATTTAATGCAGTTGGGATAGAATAGAAGTATTGGGACCTCCTCTTTTTAACCCCTAGAATTAGATGGAGAAGACAATAAAGATGTTTTTTATTTTATTTTTAAAAATATTTTATTTATTTATTTGCCAGGGAGGAGGGGGGGCACAAGCAGGGAAACCTCAGATAGAGGGAGAAGCAGGCTCCCCGCTGAGTAAGGAGCCTGATTCAGGCTCGATCCCAGGACCCCAGGATCCTGACCTGAGCTGAACGCAGATGCTTACCTGAGTGACCCGGCCATCCCAAAGATGCTTTTTAGTGGGTCACATTATGGTAATATTCAAACAACTAATGTCCTTCTCCAGAACCATTCTCAGGATGCGAGGATGAAGGTGGAGCCCGGCCACTCACACTTGGTGGACCAATGTCCTCTGAAATTAAAACTGTAAATACTGGGGGATTAAAAAGACTCCAATATAGTTCTTAATTAAAGATGAAGTTTCTTTTCTTTAGATGTTATTGTCTCAAACAAGATTATTTGGGCAAATAACATGGACTAAATACTACAGGTATTTAAACAAGGATTCACCACACATTTACTTAATTAACAGAATACAGGCATAACTAATGGTTTTCAACTATGGGGTATTTCTGTATTGCTAAGGAGCATTTAATGGTCAAGGACATTTTTCTTGCTTGGAGGTGTTAACACTAGGGGCAAGGAATCATGTAGAATGAGTCAAGATAAATGTCTCTGGGACAGTTTTTGAAAGGAAGAATATTCCTCCCCTAAATGTTAATAGCAGTTCCATTGTGAAACACTGATAATAAACAGTTGGGGGAAGGAAGCTTAATTAGCACAAAATGCTTGCAAAGTACCTTGGTTCTAACTCTTTTCCACTGTCTGGTTCTGTTTCCAATGAGTATCCTTTTCTGGACTCCATGTAAATTCCTATCTCAGAGTCTTGTAGACTAGACATTTTCTAGTGTTAATACTCTTACTTTACATTCAGAAAGTTTTTAAAACTGTTTGGCAAATTCAGAAAGTTTAGTCTTGGTGATATAGTCTTCCTCATTAGTATTCCTTTTCTGAAGCTATTTTTGTATTTCTTTGTTATTTCAGAAACATGAAGATGCTGGAATTATCCGTCTTCCAGTTCTGTGACTTGGTCTAGAAATTTCTGTTCATGTCTTCCTTATAGGGTTGCAGCAATGATAAGGGTTTAATAGAGCTCTAGAGATTCTGGAAAGAAAGAAGACTACTGAATTTTCTCCATTTTAATATGTGTGAATATATATGTAAAAAATACATATGTATTTCTCTTAGGACTTTGTATTTACCCTTATTGGGTAATGTTTCTTTCCCTGCCTTTTTGTTTTTTAAATAACGATCATTAAATGTATATTTGTCATAAAACAGGTTGCATTTGAGAATTAGAGAATGGCATTACATAGGCCTGAATGCTGCCTCTGAGAATATTCCTTTTAACCTCATGACTTTGAATGCAGTACCTTGAATGTTCATCTAAGAGCAGATATGATTCAAAACTGTGCAGAGACTTTGCGGTTAAATCATTTATGAGTGGAAATGCTATGTGAAAATTATGAGCATGCAATTTGTAGGGAGACAGATATAGGTTCTAATTTCAACCTTTAAGATTTACCAGTTGTGTGTCACCAAGTATCTGATTTGCAAGTGTATATGTATCTGTGTATGTCTGTCCAGAGACTGGCTAACTAACTTGACAACTATTATTACTCTTACCCAGGTTCTGGCCACTCACGTTCCTTTTGCAAAGCATACTTCTATAGATAAGCAGGTGGTTTTGGGTGATTGACATTCTGGTGAGCCCCCAGAGCTGTGTCTTTCTACTCCTCTTCTAGCTTTGACTCTATTATCTTGGACAGTCCATCTCCAAAGGGAACTCAGATGGATATATCCAGTGAGAGCAGTGGTGGCCATCTATCTCCACCAGAACCATCTAGGAGGTGAGGCTGGAAATGTCTCCCTTTCCCTTGGCATCTTTTCCCTTCCTTCTCTCCAAGCCAACATACCAGCTGTACAAATATAGGCAGGTTGACATACTGAAAGTTTGGTCTACAGTACTCAAATAAAGCAAAACAAAAATCATGAGAATTTTGTATGTAGTGGAAATGAAATTCAAGGAAACCTCCAGCTTAGACATGGATCCTGCTACTCTGACTTTCTTTTCACTAGTCCTTGGATGGACTAGTTCCTTTTTTACTTTTTAAATTTATTGATTTGACAGAGAGAGATCGCAAGTAGGCAGAGAGGCAGGCAGGAGAGAGGAGGAAGCAGGCTCCCTGCTGAGCAGAGAGCCCGACAAGGGGCTCGATCCCAGGATCCTGAGATCATGACCCGAGCCAAAGGCAGAAGCTTTAACCCACTGAGCCACCCAGGCACCCTGGACTGGTTCCTTTATGTGGTTGTCACAACACACAATATGTGGTCCAAACCTGGCCTGAAAAATTAAGAGCCTGAGCAAAAATCGAATTACTAATAATTATCTTTTTAGGATTAGAAAAACTGCCATGAAAATCTGAGATTCCAGCTTATGTATAGCTATCAGGAGATCTGATGAACTGATGAACCTTAGTTTTGCTTGACAATAATTACCTGTAGCTCGGTAGCTACTGCTGTATTCTAATTAGCCACAATGCCCATCAGTGCCTACTGTTTTATATCAGGGCTGTTCCATTTATTTTCACCATCACCTGTCTGTCTGCTCCTGTTGATCGAAGGTGACAGGGAATAGTCCAGACTAAAACCTTATTTGGAAAGGAAGTATGTTTTAATTAACAAAGCAACTCAGCTTTCCTTTATTCATTTTTTCCCATTATTCATTTTTAAGAGCAAGATTTCTCAAGGTGTATTTCCAGCCCACATCTGCATCACAAATACATAGGGAGCTTATTAAAATGCTATTTTTTGAGCCCTAACCAGGCCTACTAAATCAAAATAACTGAGAATAAGGCCCAGGAATCTGAATGTACAATAACATCCTAAGATAATTGTACACTCAAATTTAAAGATTTCTGTCATGCAAAATCTTTTTCAAATTAATTCTTCTGGGTGGACATTAGCTTTAATGGGAAGTCTGTTATCATGGAAAGGCTATGGAATTAACTTCATATATTTCTGGGTTCTTTTTCTGGGGGAAGACTATTTCAAGGTCTTTTGGCTAAATTATTATAAGTAGATTTCTTTGCATCATGATCATCATATCATTTTCATTACCAGCTTAATTTGGATGTACTCTGAGTTGGCATTCACAGTCCTTTAGAAGAATTTCTCATGTAATGACATCCTGACTGTTCATTTTAATTTGGTAATACTTTAGTCCAGTGCTTCTAAAAGTGCACAAAAGTGCACTTTTGTACCCTAGAAGGTATTTGGTAATATCTGGAGGTATTTTTGATTGACTTACATTAGTTAAGTTATGTTACTGGCATTTGGTGGGTAGAGAGGCCAGGGATGCTATTAAACATCCCACAGTGATCACGTTAAGCTTCCTAGAATGCACAGGAAAGTCCCAAGAACAGAGAATCCTCCAGCTCCAAATGTCAAAATTATTCAGCTTGAGAACCTGCTTTAGAATTTTCTTTCATGATTGAAATGCACCAGAAGACAGGAGTATCCACCTTGGCTCACTGTGCCATTTCTGAGTGACAGAAATTATCATAGGCCCTGGGATACAGGAGCACAGGAACCTAAAGGGGTTTTAGGATTGGACACTAATACTGTCAGTGGTCCTTTATTACATATAGTTTGTTATCCAAACTCCTTAGCCTTAGGGTTCTCAATCAATTAGAGTACATTGGAACTGCCTGGAGAGTTTTTGTTTGTTTGTTTGTTTGTTTGTTTTTAGTTAACATATAATGTATTATTTCTTCAGGGGTACAGGTCAGTGAATCATCAGTCTTATACAATCCACAGCACTCATCATAGCATATATCCTCCCTAATGTCCATAACCCAGCCACCTATTCCTCCCTTCCCACCCCCTAGTCACCCTCAGTTTGTTTCCTGGGATTAAGGGTCTCTTATGGTTTGTCTCCCTCCCCGGTCCCATTTGTTTCATCGCCCCTGTCCCCCTACACACACACCGGCCACCACCTGCCTTTCAAATTCCTCATATCAGAGAGATCATATGATAATTTTTTTCTCTGATTGACTTACTTCGCTTAGCATAATACCCTCTAGCTCTAGCCATATCATTGCAAATGCCAAGAATTCGTTGATACCTGGACCTTATGTCTGGGGTTTCCAGTTCAATAGGTCTGAAGTTTTGCTAAGAATGAGCATTTCTTACAAGTTCCTGGAGGTGGTGATACTTCCGGTCCAGGGTCAACACTTTGAACACCACTAACCATTATTCTCAGTCTCTCTGGTCCCACTCTGTCTTTGGAAGCACATTAATTATTGTTGAACATCTATAGCAAAGGCAGGTGGAATTCTTCTTTGACTCCTGTTTACACCTTGCATTTATTGATTTATTGATTAATACCTTAATTCTGTCCTTTTGTTCAGAATGGCCTTTATTACCATGCTCATAGCATCTCCTTTTAAGAAGATAGTGCCAAAACAAAACACAAATCAATAAGCAACAAACCAAAAAAATCCCTGCCCTTCTCCTTTAATGGACTTGTTAACTGTTCATATAATAACTGATAGAATTTTTTGTCATTTAGTTAGAGACAAATTGACATCCCACCTCCTACAAAAAAATTAATCAAATACTACAAATTCCAATTTGCTAATGTTATACCTTTCTTTCTTCCTTTTTTTTTTTTACTCATTATTTTCCCTAAATCCTGTTTTTTGCACCTTGTTATTTTTTAATTTTGTTTCATAACATTTTTATAAGCAATTTTAAATCTTTTGAAAAACAGGGCAAGGTATAAAAAATAAATAGTACATCTTTCAGGGCCTATTAAAATTCTCACACACAAGAATTTCCCTGCTTTTAAAATAATCTTAAAATAATGATGTTCTCTTCTGAATTTTCTTAGAATAATATTTATGCCCCTTGCATGTCATGAATTTTTTAAATGTTGTAATGTTTTAAATTATGCAGTGTTTAATAGTTCAGTAGAAAATATGAGACATAAACATATGGTAAGGCACATAGCAATAGAGAGAGGCCCATAAACTTACCTTCTAACTTAAGTCATCTACTATTATAAACACTTCTGGAACCATCCTTTTTGTATGTCCTTGTCTCATAAGCAGCTTCTCTAGGGCTGATTTTAATATAAAGGAAATTTAATATAATATAATGGAATATAAAATGAAACAGCAAAATTATTGGATATGTGTATTATCAATTTTATGACATATTCTAAACTGTTTTCCAAAGTGGTTTTACCATTTTACATTTCTCTTAGCACTAGAAGAGATCTATTTCTTTAAAGCTTTGGCAATTCTTTGGTAGGGTCATATTTCTCAAATTTGGCCATTCTGCTCAGAAGGTATAAAATAGTATTTCATCAGGGTCTTAATTCGTCTGTCTGTGTTTGGAATTAGAGATCAATTTATCCTTATTTCATATTTTATTTTATTGCCTATCATGTTCTTAACTGTGAAATATTTGTTCTTCCCAGTGAATTTTTCATCTGGGCCATGTGACATTTTCTGTTTGATTTTTTTGTTTGTTTCATTGGGAATTCTTTATATACTCCACATATAAATCTGTATGGTCATATGAATTACACATTTCTTAACATCATCTTTTGATGAATGGAAGTTCTTAATTTTTAGTATATTTAAATTTATAAACATTTACTTTTATGCTGAACAAGTTTTATTCTTTTTAGGAAAAAATTAGTTATAATTTGTTAATAATTTCAAAGTATTTCTTTCTCATTTTAATTATTATCCACTTGGATCTGTCATCTGTGGTATATTGTAGGGGTTTATCTGTGCTTATTTTTCTAAAGAGTAAATGTATGTCAACATCATATATTAAATGGGTTCTTCTTTTCTCTGTGATCTTCAGTGTCATCTCACATGTAACAAGTCTCCATATATTAGTGATTTTGTTTCTGGACTCTCCTTTATTCCAATGATCAAATTGTCCATCTCTGTACAAATACCACATATTCTTATATAACATAACTTTATAATAATCTTAATACCTGGAATAGCATGTTTACACATGCATTTTTCTATTTCTTCTAGCATTTCTTGTGTCTTTCATAGGTATTTAAGAGTCAGCTTATTAAATTCCCAAAGAAAAGAAGGAACAATGAAGTTTTCATCAGAATTATATTGAATCTTGTGATTGATTTGGAAAAAAATAGCATCTTCGTGATATTGAACCTGCTTATCCATGCATGTGGTGTATCTTGCAATTTATTTTGATATTATTTTATGTTGGTCACAAAGTCATACATTTTGGGGGCATATTTTGTTTATTCCTAGTTACTGTAATTTTTGTTGCTATTATAAGTATTATCTTTTTTACTATATTGCTGTCTATTTTGGCTTACTTATAGGTTGTAAAGTTATTTTTTCAAAATGTGGACAGTAATTTCATCTATAAATAACAAGTGCAGGAGGAGTCAAGATGGTGGAGAAGTAGCAGGCTGAGAGGACATCAGGTAGCAGGAGATCAGCTAGATACCTTATCAAACCATTCTGAATACCTACAAATCCAACAGGAGATCAAAGAGAAGAACAACAATTCTAGAAACAGAAAATCGACCACTTTCTGAAAGGTAGGACCAGTGAAGAAGTGAATCCAAAGCGATAAGAAGATAGACCACGGGGGGAGGGGCTGGCTCCCGCAAGCAGCAGAACAATGGAGCATAAAATAAGAACTTTTAAAAGTCTGCTCCACTGGGGGACATCACTCCAAAGGCTAAGCTGGGGTGAAGCCCACGCAGGGATAGCATAGCGTCAGGTCCCACAGGGTCACAGAAGGATCGGGGGTGTCTTAATGTCGCAGAGCTCACAGATATTAGAGTAGGGAAGCCGGCTACAGAGACGGAGGAGTGAGCTCTCAACTTGAGGTTACCTTGAAACACAATCCATGACACAAACCACGGACCTCCCCACAAGATCTGGGGAGACCCTCCTGGAAGAGCTCAGGGATCTGTAAGGTTCAGAGACTCCAGGCAGAGCTGTGTGCCAGAGACAGACACTTGGTCACAGGCTGGGTGAGCTTGGAGCACAGCCAGAGGCTAGGGAGACAGGAATGATTGAGCACTTTTCTCTGAGGGTGCACGGAGGAATGGGGCCCTGAGCTCTCAGCTCCTCTGGGCCAGAGATTGGGAGGGCTGCTATTTTCATTCCTATCCTCTGGAACTCTTCAGAAAGCATTCAGGGATCAAAAAGCTCCCGAAAGGGAACCCGAGTGGATTACTTAGCCTGGCCCCTGGTAAGGGCGGTGCGATTCTGCCTCGGGCAAAGACACCTGAGAATCACTACAACAGGCCCCTCTCTCAGAAGATCAACAAGAAATCCAATCAAGACCAAGTTCACAAAAGCAGAATTCCAGAGGAGGAGAAAGTAAAGCATAGAATTCATGGCTTTCTCCCCATGATTCTTTAGTCTTGCATAGTTAATTAATTTTTTAAAAAATTTTAAATTTTTTCTTCTGCTTATTTTTTTTAAACTTTCACCCTTTCCTCTTTTAACATTTTTTAATATATCTTAACAATTTTTTTGAAACTTCATTATTATAGTCATATTTTATCCTTCATTGTACTAACTTTATTTTTTGTATACACATAGGGTTTTTCCTTCTAAAAATTTTGGGGTATAACTTCTTCTAATAGATCAAAATATGCCCTAAATCTAACACTGGGCTTGTTCTAGTCTCCAGCCTGAGCAAATTCTCTCCACTTTCTTTTTCTTTATTCTCCCAACCAGCTTATCAACTCCTTTTTTAGAAATATAAAACAGTTTTTTTCATCTTTATAGTCATATTCCATCCCTTCATTGTATTTACCCTTATATATGTTTTTCATTCTTTAAAATTTGGGGAGATAATTTCTTCTAAGAGACCAAAATACTCCTAAAATTAAGTGGATGGCCCTGTTCTAGACACCAGTCTAATATATATATTTTTTCTTTGTTTTCTTTTTTAAATTTTTTTTCTGAAAAATTTTTTACCCCCTTTTCCCCCTAATGATTTGGAGTCTCTTTTGATTTGGTTAAAGCACATTTTTCTGGGGTCTTTGCGACTCTTTTAGTATTTTATTCGCTCCTTCATATATTCTTATCTGGATAAAATGACAAGGCAGAAAAACTTACAACAACAACAACAAAAAAGAATAAGAGGGGGTACCAAAGGCTAGGGACCTAATTAATACGGACATTGGTAATATGTTAGATCTAGAGTTCAGAATGACAATTCTCAAGGTGCTGGCTGGGCTTGAAAAAGGCATGGAAGATATTATGGAAACCCTGTCCAGAGAAATAAAAGCCCTTTCTGGAGAAATAAAAGAACTAAAATCTAACCAAGTTGAAATAAAAAAAGCTATTAATGGGGTGCAATAAAAAATGGAGGCTCTTACTGCTAGGATAAATGAAGCAGCAGAAAGAATTAGTGAAATAGAAGACCAAATAACAGAGAATAAAGAAGCTGAGCAAAAGAGAGACAAACAACTACTGGACCACGAGGGGAGAATTCAAGAGATAAGTGATACCATAAGATGAAACAACATTAGAATAATTGAGATTCCAGAAGAAGAAGAAAGAGAGAGGGGAGCAGAAGGTATATTGGAGAGAATTGTTGTAGAGAATTTCCCTAATATGGCAAAGGGAACAAGCATCAAAATCCAGGAGTTGCAGAGAAGCCCCCTAAAAATCAATAAGAATAGATCCACACCCCATCATCTAATAGTAAAATATACAAGTCTTAGCGACAAAGAGGAAATCTTGAAAGCAGCCCTGGACAAGAAGTCTGTAACACAATGGAAAAAGTCTCAGGTTGGCAGCAGACTTATCCACAGAGACCTGGCAGGCCAGAAAGAACTGGCATGATATATTCAGAGTACTAGAGGAGAAAAACATGTGGCCAAGAATACTATAACCAGCTAGGCTACCACTGAAAATAGAAGGAGAGATAAAAAGCTCCCAGGACAAACAAAAACTGAAAGAATTTGCAAACACCAAACCAGCTCTACAGGAAATATTGAAATGGGTCCTCTAAGCAAAGAGAGACCCTAAAAGTAATAGATCAGAAAGGAGCAGAGACAATGGACAGTAACAGTCAGCTTACAGGCAAAACAATGGCACAAAATTCATATCTCTCAATAGTTACCCTGAATGTAAATGGGCTAAATGCCCCAATCAAAAGACACAGGTATCAGAATAGAAAGAAAAAAAAAAACCAAAAACAAAAAAAAAAACATCAATATGCTGTCTAGAAGAAACTCATTTTAGACCCAAAGACACCTCCAGAGTTAAAGTGAGGTAGTAGAAAACAATTTACCATGTTAATGGACGTCAAAAGAAAGCTGGGGTGGCAATCCTTATATCAGATCAATTAGATTTTAGCCAAAGACTATAATAAGAGATGAGGAAGGACACTAGGACTCTATATCATACTCAAAGTGTCTATCCAACAAGAAGATCTAACAATTTTAAATATCTATGCCCCTAACATGGGAGCAGCTAACTATAGAAACCAATTAATAACAAAATCAAAGAAACACATGGACAATAATAGGAAGGGACTTTAACATGCCCCTCACTGAAATGGACAGATCATACAAGCAAAAGATCAACAAGTAAATAAAGGCCTTAAATGAAACACTGGACCAGATGGACATCACAGATATATTCAGAACATTCCATCCCAAAGCAACAGAATACACATTCTTCTCTAGTGCACACAGAACATTCTCCAGAAGAGATCACATCCTGGGTCATAAATCAAATCTCAACAGGTATCAAAAGATTGGGATCATTCCCTGTATATTTTTAGACCAAAAACCCAAAACACTCCACTCCAAATCTATTAGAACTTGTACAGGAATTCAGTAAAGTGTCAGGATATAAAATCAATGCCCAGAAATCAGTTGCATTTCTTTACATCAGCAATAAGACAGAAGAAAGAGAAATTAAGGAGTCAATCCCATTTACAATTGCATCCAAAACCATAAGATACCTAGGAATAAACCTAACCAAAGAGGCAAAGAATCTATACGCAGAAAATGATAAAGTACTCATAAAAGAAACTGAGGAAGACACAAAGAAATTGAAAAATGTTCCACGCTCCTGGATTGGAAGAACAAATATTGTGAAAATGTCTATGCTACCTAAAGCAATCTACTCATTTAATGCAATCCCTATCAAAATCCCATCCATTTGTTTTGAAGAAATGGAACAAATAATCCTAAAATTTATATGGAACCAGAAAAGACCTCAAATAGCCAAAGGAATATTGAAAAAGAAAGCCAAAGTTGGTGGCATCACAATTCCAGACTTCAAGCTCTGTTACAAAGCTGTCATCATCAAGACAGCATGGTACTGGCACAAAAACAGACACATCGATCAATGGAACAGAATAGAGAGTTCAGAAATAGACCCTCAAATCTAAGGCCAATTAATCTTCGACAAAGCAGGAAAGAATGTCCAGTGGAAAAAAGACAGCCTCTTCAATAAATGGTGTTGGGAAAATTGGACAGCCACATGCAGAAAAATGAAATTGGACCATTTTCTTACACCATGCAGGAAAATAGACTCAAAATGGATGAAGGACCTCAATGTGCGAAAGGAATCCATCAAAATCCTTGAGGAGAACACAGGCAGCAACCTCTTCAACCCTAGCTGCAACAACTTCTTCCTAGGAATATCACCAAAGGCAAGGGAAGCAAGGGCAAAAATGAACTATTGGGGCTTTATCAAGATCACAAGCTTTTGCACAGTAAAGGAAACAGTTAACAAAACCAAAAGACAACTGACAGAATGGGAGAAGATATTTGCAAATGACATATCAGATAAAGGGCTAGTATCCAAAATCTATAAAGAGCTTAGCAAACTCAACACCCAAAGAACAAATAATCCAATCAAGAAATGGGCAGAGAACATGAACAGACATTTCTGCAAAGAAGACATCCAGATGGCCAACAGACACATGAAAAAGTGCTCCACATCACTTGACATCAGGGAAATACAAATCAAAACCACAATGAGATATCACCTCACACCAGTCAGAATAGCTAAAATTAACATGTCAGGGAATGACAGATGCTGGGGAAGATGCAGAGAAAGGGAAACCCTCCTACACTGTTGGTGGGAATGCAAGCTGGTGCAAGCACTCTGGAAAACAGTATGGAAGTTCCTCAAAAAGTTGAAAATAGAGCTACCCTTCGACCTAGCGATTGCACTTTTGGGTATTTACCATAAAGGTACAAACATAGTGATCCGAAGGGGCATGTGCACCCGAATGTTTACAGCAGCAATGTCCACAATAGCCAAACTATGAAAAGAACCTAGATGTTCATCAACAGTTGAATGGATAAAGAAGTGGTAGTATATATATACAATGGAATACTATGCAGCCATCAAAAGAAATGAAATCTTGCCATTTGTGAGGGTGTGGATGGAAGTAGAGGGTATTATGCTTAGTGAAATAAGTCAATTGGAGAAAGACAACTATTATATGATCTCCCTGATATGAGGAAGTGGAGATGCAACGTGGGGGGTTTGAAGGGTAGGAAAGAAAAAAAATGAAACAAGATGGGATCGGGAGGAAGACAAACGACAAGAGACTCTTAATCTCACAAAACAAACTGAGGGTTGCCGAGGGGAGAGGGGAGGAGGGTAGGGAAAGGGTGGTGAGGTGGTGGACATTGGGGAGGGTATGTGCTATGGTGAGTGCTGTGAAGTGTGTAAACCTGGCGATTCACAGACCTGTACCCCTGGGACTAATAATACATTATATGTTTATTAAAAAATAAATATATATTATATATATATTATATATATATATATATATATAATAAAATAAATAACAAGCTCTTTGTTTTCTTATGTATCTTCTATTTATTTATCTATCATCTATCTATCCAATCATCTCTCTCTCTATGTCTTAAGGATAATGTTAAGTGGATGCAGTGATACTGACAGATTTGTCTTGTTCCCAATGCTGGCAGAGGGAGTTGGAAAGAGGCTTCTACATTTTTTACCATTAGAAATTCCCATAATCTTTTTGCAGGAGAGGTAGAGTGCATATACCTTTAGTAAAATTAAGGAACTCCATTATAGTTCCAGTTTCATAAGAGATTGCATTATAAATAATGTTAAATTTTATGAAATTATCTTCCCTCCTAATACATAAACTTGATAAATGAAATATGTATTTTGTGTATTAAACCACCCTTCTATTTCTGTGATAAATCTAAATTACTTATGCAAGTTATATTTTATGATTATAAGTATTTTTAATACTGTTGAATTTTGTTTGATAATGTTTGATTTAGATTTTTGCATCTATGGTAATGAGTGATATTGGCCTGTGGTTTTCCTTTTATTAAAAATTATTTTATTTTATTTTTTTAAGTTATCTCTTTGCCCAGCATGGGGCTCAAGCTCATGACCCTAAGATCAAGAATCATATGCTCTACTGACTGAGCCAACAAGGTGCCCACCCCACCCCCAATTATCCTGTTTTTTTATCATGGTTGTCTGTCTATAGCAATAAAGTTGCACTGGTTTTATAGAATCAGTTGCATACTGGAGACTTTTAAACAAATGTAATAACCTATTGCACAAAGATTTGGCAAAAGTTACCTGAAAGCCATCAGGAACTGAATTTTTCTTTGAGATACAAATTATCTTCTACTTTTTAAAGCTGTATATACAAGGGAATAAGACATTTTTTAATGTATTAAAGTGTTATTAATCATCATGTATATATGAAGAAGAGGTATCATCAAGAAAGACTTCCTAGAGTAAGTGGTATAAAACTTGAGTTTTTAAATAATAAACAACACTAGACAGGCAAACAGCTTAGGGAATAAGAGACCAAAGGATCAGCATATGTGAAAACTTGAAAGCATTTTAAAGCTTTGGTGTATGCAGGGAAATAGCAGCAGATATTTGCTATTAAATATGAAGTTTTGGTGGAGAAATGACAGAAGTAAATGGTAGGTAAGCAGAGGCAAGTTCAGACAACATGCTAAGGAGTCTGGTACCTATCTATTTTATGAATATCCTCAGTCCACAAGACAAATAGCCACTTGATGACCTTCAAGTTTGGCCATTAAGGATACCAGAACACCTGTTAAAAGAAGTAGCAGATTCCCTTGGAGACCCTACTCTATGTTGCTGCCATTAATGAAACCAACAGAACCCTCTAAAGCAGGTTTCCTTTGAAACTTAATGAAGAACTATTAACTTAGTAACATTTTGTAGGAATGAGAACCTGTTATAGAAATTCTAATAGAGTTTAGAATAATGAAGGTGTGAGACACAGAAAATAATGGGATCTGTACAATAAACATGGATAAGGGAAATGGCTCTTATCATTAGAGCATATATGGGGATTTTTCTGTAAAAAAGTTAGAGTTCACATTTTGAGATAATTTCCCTATGTAGTTTTATAAGGCAAACAATCATTAAACAGGAACACTCAAGAAATAGAAGGGATAAGTGGTTGGGATAGTTAAGAGGACTGTGTTTGGAATTTTCTCCTTAAAAATGAACCTAATAGAGGAAAATTCAAGTAGGGGGCATTCAGAGGGAAGATTTTTTTTAAAATATTTTATTTCTTTATTTGACAGAAAGAGATCACAGTAGACAGAGAGGCAGGCAGAGAGAGAGAGAGAGAGAGGGAAGCAGGCTCCCCGCTGAGCAGAGAGCCCGACGCGGGACTCCATCCCAGGACCCCGAGATCATGACCTGAGCCGAAGGCAGTGGCCCAACCCACTGAGCCACCCAGGTGCCCCCAGAGGGAAGATTTTGTTGGAATTTTGGTTTGAGTTAAAACACAGAACAGGGAATTGGATTTTTTGTTTTTGTTTAGCTCAAGACATACTCAAGTTCTTATAAATTTCAGGGAATGGATAGAACCCACATGATCTTTCCAATATTTTTTTTTTTAAAGAAATGAATTCTTAGAAATTCTTAACCAGTAGTACAAGCAAGAAAGAGCTCAAATTTGCATTGCTTCCAAGAAGGGGGAAGAATTTTCTCCAGCCTAATGTCTTCCCTGAACCTAGCACATTATCCTTTACCATGTAAGTGAGTAAGTAGATATTGGAGGCTAAAATTTTGACTGAGACATGAACAGACCTTTCTCCAAAGAAGACATACAAATGGCTAATAGACACATTAAAAAATGTCCATCATCACTAGCCATCAGGGAGATTCAAATCGAAACCACATTGAGATACCATCTTACACCATGTAGAATGGCCAAAATCAGTAAGACAGTAAACAACAAATGTTGGAGAGGATGTGGAGAAAGGGGAACCCTATTACACTGTGCGAATGCAAGCTGGTGCAGCCACTTTGGAAAACAGTGTGGAAATTCTTTAAGAAATTAAAAATAAAGATACCCTATGACCCTGCAATTGTAGTACTAGATATTTACCCAAAGATACAGATGTAGTGAATAGAAGGGCCATCTGTACCCCAGTGTTCATAGCAGCAAAGGCCACATTTGCCAAACTGTGGAAAGAGCCAAGATGCCCTTCAATGGACGAATGGATGAAGAAGACATGGTTCATATATACAATGGAATATTATGCCTCCATCAGAAAGGATGAAGACCCAACTTTTGTATCAACATAGATGGAACTGGAAGAGATTATGCTGAGTGAAATAAGTCAAGCAGAGAGAGTCAAGTATCATATGGTTTTACTTACTTGTGGAGCATAAGGAATAGCATGGAGGACATGGGGAGATGGAGAGGAGAAGTGAGTTGGGGAAAATTGGAGGGGGAGATGAACCATGAGAGACTGTGTACTCTGAGAAACAAACTGAAGGTTTTGGAGAGGAGAGGTGGATGGGTGAGCCTTGTGGTGGCTATTAAGGAGGGCACGCATTGTATGGAGGACTGGGTGTGATGCATAAACAATAAATTTTGGATCACTGAAAAAAAATTAAATTAAATTAAAAAAAATTGAGGAAACCAAAGAAAAGCACCATATTCAATTAGGGATAAGGAATCCTGCATTAAAAAGGTGGGACTAGGAGCTCAAACTCAGTGTTCTCAATTACTTATTGAATCATTTACTCTTCCTGGGCCTTAGTTGTTCAATCTATAAAATAGATTAAACTGTGTATACGTAATCCTCTATGACTGTAACACTATATTACTCCTCATAAAAATGCAGCTCCCTTCTTGCAGCTCACCATTGGACTGTGTGTGTGTGTGTGTGTGTGTGTGTGCTTGCATAGCTAGCATCTATTTCCCTTTCTTCAGGTAACAACATTTAGATTTAGTTTGAGAATTTGATGATAGTCTATTCTCTATCATTACAGAAGTAGCATAACAGCCGACACTAATGCACTCCCACCATGTGGTGTATGTATTGCATATGATAGGTGTTTAACACACATTTGTTGGATATTTTTTGAATAATATAGCTTATGGGGGGCGGTTCCATTTCCCACTTCCAAAGAGATGCTTGTGACCCAAGCCTAGATGATAAAAACTGTCATGGTGATATTGCTTTGTTTTGTTTTGTTTTGTTTTGTTTTTAAAGATTTTATTTATTTATTTGACAGACAGAGATCGCAGGCAGAGAGAGACAGGAGGAAGCAGGCTCCCTGCTAAGCAGAAAGCCTGATGTGGGGCTTGATCCCAGGATCCTGGGATCTTGACCTGAGCCGAAGGCAGAGGCTTTAACCCACTGAGCCACCCAGGTGCCACCCCCCCTTTTTTAAAGAAGTATATATGTAACCTAAGTTGGCCAACTGAGGTTTCAGTTTTATTATTACTTTTTTTTCCCTATGGAAGAAGAAGACTCTACTTTTAGACTTGAAGGTAAATTGAAGGAGTTTCTGAGGGTCACTAAGCAACCCTCAGGAAAGCAGAACTGAGAGAAGAGGGGAGGGGAGGGGAGGGAAGTGGAAGGAAGAGGGGAGGAAGGAAAAACGGAGAAGGAGAAGGAAAGGGGATAATAATATAAAGTAATGCATGATGATACAGTTTTGAGCACCTGGATACACTCTTTATTCCTTCCCCAAGAAGATAAATCTCATGGGCTTTTCAGTTACAAGTGGTAATGAATTCCCTATTCTGGTTAAGCTTGTCTGATTTTCTGTAATTTGCACTTTAAAGAATCTCAATTTCTTGGAAAAGACCGAAAAACTGGGGTGAAATTGGAATGCATTTGTCTGAGACAGGGAAATATTCCAAAGTGAATTAGGTAATAACTGATATGAAGAGTTTGTTTGTTTTTGTTTTTTTTTGTTTTTTTTTTCAGCGGTGTTTTCACCCCCAAACTCATTACACTTTGGAATTGGGGGTTAAACAAAACTGTGTGCATTATAAGTATTATGTGCAGGTTGTGTGTCTTAGCTCAGGGCCTAGAACCACATAGAAAGTGTTTAATCAATCAGGTTGAATGAGTCAGGGAATTAATGAATGAACTTGGCAAGGCTACCAAACACTCCTGTAGAAGAAGGTTGTATAATACTGAATTTTTATCTGAAAGTTAAGTTCCTGGATGTAGTAAACAATCAACAATAGCTTGCCTTCCCTATTTCACAGTGATGAAATTGAGTGAAAATTAATATATCCAAGGTAACTCTAAGAAAAGGGAAGAGAGAGACAGAGAGAAATGAGGGAGAAAAAGGAAGGACAAAAGGAAGGAGGAAAGAAAGGAAGACAGAGGCAAGTCTGAAACAATATAACTAAACTTAGCCTTTCTAGAAAGAGTTTTTTATATAATTTTTACATCGTGTTTAACAACCTTCTAGAAACACCTTTTCTCCTTTGTATCCATTTTTCCCTGAGTCACCCACTGCCCACTCCTGGGACATCAGTTTGTATAGGTAGGATTCAGAGTAGAAACCACATTATTCTACAGGAGCAGGATTCATATCATTGCCATGAGGGAAGCTGATACGATATTTTGTCTAAAAAAGTCATCTGTATGCACCACGATCATTCTCCAAGGGCCAATTATAAGGCAGGCAGCGTTTGTTCTGCCGCACAGCAGATTATACCATCAACAGACTGACAAGATTAAAAGGAAGATGCCACCATGGAACTAGTTACTACAGGTGTCAAGTAAAGTGTCATTCTAATTAATATACATACTCTTTTGTGAAATGTTTATAAAGAATACTGCATGTGGGGAGTTGCCTTGTGTGCAAATTTCTGCAACAACCTTATCACTTTCTGTTTGAAACTCATGTTTTTGAATTATCTTTAACAGAACATTTGTAATATTGCACAGGGTAGATATCTCATTTGCACTTTTAAAATGAATAGTTTTGGAATTGGAAGTATATGATTAAAAAATAAAAGTAGGGTTTTAATAGAGCGAAGTTAATTTAGAAGATTCTAACAAGCAGGCTGGGATGGGCAAGATTTGGCCACAGTTCATTCTTTATAGTCGATAGAGAGAAGGAAGGAAAAACCTCCTTTCTGAAGTGGCAGGCCAAGTGTGTATTCATTCCCTGTCTTCTGGACGTTAATGTAGGTATGTCCATATAGATCCCTTTTGGAGAGTGGGGAGGCATCCGGGAGGCTTTGTAGCACCCCAGTTTCAGTGTACAGGTCTATATGATTCTTCCTACAATACCAGTAAGTGTCCCTGAAATCCATCACAATGACTTTGCACTTTTCACAAATGGCCAGTATATGTTTTAGAGGGGTGTTTCTTCTGGTATGGTCCAGGGACAGACCCCCTTCATGATTGCTTGGAGTGCATGTTCAAATTATGATCTCTGAGCCCCACAGTAAACCCACATTATTTCTGGAGGGGCCCTGGAGGAACCTGCCATGGGAAATTTGCAATTTGAAAACCACTACCAGAAATAAGACCACATAATATAACACTGTGATTAAGAGAAAATATTTGAGCCAAGTTGTCTGGCTTTGAATTCAAGTTCTACCAATTAGTTATGAGCTGTGAAACTTTAGGTTTCCTTATACCTCAGTTTCTTTGTCTTTAAAAGAAGCACAGTTACACATTATATAATAGTACCTAAATCATACCTACGTTGTGAAAATGAAATAAATTAATAGTGTAAGCATCTTTAAAAAGTGCTAAGCTCTAAATAAGTGTTAGTTAATAATATTTTAGAGGCAGTACCAAATCAGGGAATTCTCCTCATACCGTCTTCCCGGACCCCTCCCCCCATTGCTTCATAGTGTTTATTTTGATTTTGAAGCTCCAGGAGTGTAGGGATTGTACTGATTTGCTCACTTCTTTTGCACAGTGCCTGGGATAATATATGGTGAATAATTTTTTTAAAAAATTGATTTAATACTACTCTCTGTTTCCTTACTAGAACCACTGGCAAAGGAATAATAGTCAACAGCTTTCTGTCTCATAGAAAATTAACCTTAGTATTTTAGGATTGAGAAAAATAGATCTTCATTTTTCAAATCTTCAAACATAGAAAGTTTCTGGACTTTATCAAAACTTGCCCTATAAAATACAGCCTTTCATTCCTTTTTGTTGCTGCTTTTTTTTCCTCCTCCTCTTGCATAGAAGGAACCTCGTCCCGCTCCTGCTTCCCTCTCCACCTCATCTACCCTATTTCTCCCTTTTCTGTGCTAAGCTCCATATCTGTACACATACTTTTACATTTTCTACCAAGGACTGCAAATCACCACGCCGGCTGCACTGTCTGTCTGAGAAATTTTCTTGGAATCTTCCCCACATCTGTTCTAAATTGTTTGTCAATAGATCACTGTCTTTCTGTGTTTGATGAAGATCTTGTGGTCAAAGCCTTGTTTCACTTACCCTATATCCCCACGGTGTGGCATAGGGCATCACACACATTTCAGTGTAGGAAAGGAAAGAACTGGTGTGTCTGGATGGCTCAGTTGGTTAAGCATCTGCCTTCGGCTCAGGTCATGATCCCAGGCTCCTAGGATAGAGCCACACATGGAGCCCTGCACTACTTCCCTGCTCAGTTGGGAGGCCTTTTCTCCCTCTCCCTCTGCCTGCTGCTCCCCCTGTCATGTGCATGATCCCTAGTGCACATACTGTCTCTTTTTCAAATAAATAAAATGTTTAAACAAAACAAACAAACAAAAAAGAGGGGAAAGAACTGAAGGAAATTCAGCCTAGCGTTCTTCTATTTGCTTGGGTTCTCCTAATCATCTGCATAGACATCCATCTAGGTTATGACAATGTCAGTAGAAACATGGCATTGGACCCAGTAGGGACCAGACTGGCCAACTAGAAAGCAGGATCAGGCTAAGGTGCATTCCTCCAGAGGATCATCCCAAGCATACCCTAAAGACACTGAAAAGATTCTCCTTAGCTGGCCTCAGAAGTCACTCAACAACACTGCTCTTACATTCTCTTAATCACGGGCTGATCTCACCTGCCAGCCCAGTTTTAAGGAAAGGGGACTCTCACAAGAACATGCATCAATGTGAGACACTTGACTCATTGGTGGGGAGGAGGAAGATCTTTCAAGACAAGCCACTGTACCCTTTCTTATCTTTTTCTGTCTCTTTAGACAAATTATGAAGAAATATGTTGCCACAAACATTGCAGAAACTTTTAGACATGCTACACCTGGTTTCAAAGTCTGACTCCACCTGGTATGTGCCAGTGGGAATTAAAGTGAATATTGGTGCAGCTTCTGTTACACAGTAGGTGCTTGGTAAATGTTAGCTATTATTAATATTATTTTCATAATTTAAGAAAAATACAATAAAAATATCTAACATGAAAAAGAGATAAAGTGCAAGATTTATGGTATTTTTCTCCTCTAAGAAATCTCTAAATCAACCCTTTTCTGAATCTCATTACACAATGTAAGATTATATATTTTCAGCTCAGTTTCAATATATTTTATATAGAGGTGGCCCTTAAATCTGAAAAGAAATCAATAACGTTTAAATGCTCTATTGATTTCAATTTACCAACAACAGTGTGTAGCCAGAAACTTGCAAATATCCTTTGTCCAGATGAATTGTTGATAACATAGTGTACCAAGATACTTGGCCTTTATATCATTAAATTAAATGCCTTTTTATAGCTAATGAAAGTGTCTGGCATTTCAAGACCATCCAAATCTATTAGCTTCCATCGTTTTCTTATGAGGAAATATTCTGAATCATCTTCCTTTCCTTTTTAGGAACCCTAGGCAAGAGAAATTGAGTGACTTGACCAACCCACTCCACACATTTATTCTCCTAGAGAGAAGATTGTGTGTTTGTCTCTGTGAGTCTGTAACATTGTTGTGACCAAGTGCAAACTGCTATCCTTGCTCCCTGCTAGATGTTACCCAAGGCAAAAAAAGACTGCTATGCAAGTCGTCATTCCACTTCTGCCATCAACGTGTTATCTTTCAATTGGAGAACCAAGTAAAAACCTTGAAAAAACAAAGGGCAAGAGTATATTCTGATGACATTTTTGGGTAAAATCAGAACTGCTGACCCCGGAAGATATTTGTTTTGAGACATGTGGCAAAATGAATTCCCAATAATTTAGTTTCTCTTATGCCTTCAAAGCCAGTAAAGATACCTAGAGGTCAATTAACGCAACCTTCCATACCTAAGCAAGACCCAAATACACTTCAATGAAGCATGGGTGGATATATATATATATATTTTTTTGTTAGCCAAAAAAGTTCTCCTAGATCCATTTTTTAAAAAATATTTTATTTATTTATTTGACAGAGAGAAATCACAAGTAGATGGAGAGGCAGGCAGAGAGAGAGAGAGGGAAGCAGGCTCCCTGCTGAGCAGAGAGCCCGATGCGGGACTCCATCCCAGGACCCTGAGATCATGACCTGAGCCAAAGGCAGCGGCTTAACCCACTGAGCCACCCAGGCGCCCCCCCAGCTCCATTTCTTACATAGAGAAGAAAATGTCTATTCATATATCCAGAAAACACTTCCTTATCCATCTTTTCAATTTTCTTATTCTGAATATGGAAGAACAGACATTCAAACTCCTTGTCCAGTGTTGTTTTCCAGTGCCAACTTTTTCACTCCACCCACACATCTGGACTCTGCTTTAGACATCACACTCCGTAAAGCATCTGCAACCTATGATAGGAATGTAAATGTTGTATTGTCAACATGAAATATCAATTTCAGTAAAGTCTGGGAACTTCATAAAGATGTGGGCCATTTTTTGATCTCTAATTCCCAGTTTTTCTTACATTGTCACCATTAAGAAATCTCTCCTTTTATTCCAGCATTGGCTTGGTTTTTCTGCACTATCATTACCTAGTGGTTTCTTCCATAATTCTGCTGATGGCTACCATTTACTGTGTGCACAATATGTGCCATAGACTGTGCAAAATTTATATATACATGTATATATATACATATATATGAGAGATAGTCTCAGAAATATACTATGTATGTTATATATAATATATGTTATATATAAAATTTCATGTAATTCATTGAATTCTTACAACAATCTTACTGAACAGATTTTCAGAATGAAGTCTTAGTACTTTTCTAATATGACATAAAACTTAATGGTGGGATTCAAAATTGATTCTATGTTTTCTGGCTCTGAAGCCCATGTCCTTAAACATGATACTCTTCTGCCTTCAAGTATCATTGCAAGATGGCTATTCACCATTCTTAAGCTGGATTTGTCTCTGCTTTCTTACTGGTTCCTCCTGACAGAAGCAATATTACTGAACTAGTTGATTAGAATCAGAGATGATATGATACTATATGTGGAAAACCCAAAAGACTCCACTCCAAAACTGCTAGAACTTATACAGGAATTCAGTAAAGTGTCAGGATATAAAATCAATGCACAGAAATCAGTTGCATTTCTCTACATCAACAGCAAGACAGAAGAAAGAGAAATTAAGGAGTCAATCCCATTTACAATTGCATCCAAAACCATAAGATACCTAGGAATAAATCTGACCAAAGAGACACAGAATCTATACTCAGAAAACTATAAAGTACTCATGAAAGAAATTGAGGAAGACACAAAGAAATGGAAAAATGTTCCATGCTCCTGGATTGGAAGAATAAATATTGTGAAAATGTCTATGCTACCTAAAGCAATCTACACATTTAATGCAATTCCTATCAAAGTACCATCCATCTTTTTCAAAGAAATGGAACAAATAATGCTAAAATTTATATAGAACCAGAAAAGACCTCGAATAGCCAAAGGGATATTGAAAAAAAAAAGCCAACATTGGTGGCATCACAATTCCGGACTTCAAACTATTACAAAGCTGTCATCATCAAGACAGCATGGTACTGGCACAAAAACAGACACATAGATCAATGGAACAGAAATAGACCCTCAACTCTACAGTCAACTAATCTTCGACAAAGCAGGAAAGAATGTCCAATGGAAAAAAGACAGCCTCTTCAATAAATGGTGCTGGGAAAATTGGACAGCTACATGCAGAAAAATGAAATTGAACCATTTCCTTATACCACACACAAAAATAGACTCAAAATGGATGAAGGACCTCAATGTGTGAAAGGAATCCATCAAAATCCTTGAGGAGAACACAAGCAGCAACCTCTTCGACCTCAGCCACAGCAACATCTTCCTAGGAACAACGCCAAAGGCAAGGGAAGCAAGAGCAAAAATGAACTATTGGGATTTCATCAAGATCAAAAGCTTTTGCACAGCAAAGGAAACAGTTAACAAAATCAAAAGACAACTGACAGAATGGGAGAAGATATTTGCAAACGACATATCAGATAAAGGACTAGTGTCCAGAATCTATAAAGAACTTAGCAAACTCAACACCCAAAGAACAAATAATCCAATCAAGAAATGGGCAGAGGACATGAACAGACATTTCTGCAAAGAAGACATCCAGATGGCCAACAGACACATGAAAAAGTGCTCCATATCACTCGGCGTCAGGGAAATACAAATCAAAACCACAATGAGATATCACCTCACACCAGTCAGAATGGCTAAAATCAACAAGTCAGGAAATGTCAGATGCTGGCGAGGATGCGGAGAAAGGGGAACCCTCCTACACTGTTGGTGGGAATGCAAGCTGGTGCAGCCACTCTGGAAAACAGCATGGAGGTTCCTCAAAATGTTGAAAATAGAACTTCCCTATGACCCAGCAATTGCACTATTGGGTATTTACCCTAAAGATACAAACGTAGTGATCCAAAGGGGCACGTGCACCCGAATGTTTATAGCAGCAATGTCCACAATCGCCAAACTATGGAAAGAACCTAGATGTCCATCAACAGATGAATGGATCAAGAAGATGTGGTATATATACACAATGGAATACTATGCAGCCATCAAAAGAAATGAAATCTTGCCATTTGCGACAACATGGATGGAACTAGAGCGTATCATGCTTAGCGAAATAAGTCAAGCAGAGAAAGACAACTATCATATGATCTCCCTGATATGAGGAAGTGGTGATGCAACATGGGGGCTTAAGTGGGTGGGAGAAGAATAAATGAAACAAGATGGGATTGGGAGGGAGACAAACCATAAGTGACTCTTAATCTCACAAAACAAACTGAGGGTTGCTGGGGGAGGGGGTTTCGGAGAAGGGGGTGGGATTATGGACATTGGGGAGGGTATGTGCTTTGGTGAGTGCTGTGAAGTCTGTAAACCTGGTGATTCACAGACCTGTATCCCTGGGGATAAAAATATATGTGTATAAAAAATAAAAAATTAATAATAAAAAAATTAATTAAAAAAAAAAGAATCGGGGACGCTTGGGTGGCTCAGTTGGTTAAGCAGCTGCCTTCGGCTCAGGTCATGATCCCAGCGTCCTGGAATCGAGTCCCACATCGGGCTCCTTGCTCAGCAGGGAGCCTGCTTCTCCCTCTGCCTCTGCCTGCCATTCTGTCTGCCTGTGCTCGCTCTCTTCTCTCTCTCTCTGATAAATAAATAAAATCTTTAAAAAAAAAAAAAAAAGAATCAGAGACGTTTCCTAGAACACACTAAATAAGCGGCCTGGGTTCCTATGTCTTACATAGGACATATGTCCTATGTCTTACATAGGACTTACAGTCTAACAGTGTGATATCTTCTATTTTCCCTTGTGATCAGAGCTCAGTGAGAGGACATTTCTGTCAGTAAGAGGACATTTCTGTCCTCTCACTGAGATTCATGCAGAGATTCATTTCTGCATGGAAGGAAGTGCCACATCTTCCATCTGTTTTTTCCTGAGATAAGCTCAGGGGTTAGTGGTCTGTCAGAGGATGACATTTTGCCTGGTTTAGTCCCCTTTACCCCATCCCCTCTGGTACTGATGAGTGTGGTATATTCTTATTGCATTACAATGGTAAAATTGTACCTGAGTTCAGAGAGGGGGGAGAGATAACAAGATTATAGATCAGAAGGAAGGAATCTCACTTAGTAATTCCAATATGAATCATTGAGAAGGTGAAAAATAGCCCTGTTAACACCAGAGTTCAATGTTACAAATAAAAGATAAATAACGATCAAACAAGGCAAACACTATAGTCATTCTGATAAAGTTTGGGTAAGATATGGATAAAACTCCACATGGCCACAGAAATGACTAACCATTCTCATCTCTCAATATATGCTGCCTTCTTTGAGTGACAGCTGCTTCTTTAGTATGGCAATTCTAACTTCACTTTGTTCTGCCTGCCACTTAGATTAAATTTATTATGATATTCAGTAATTAAATTGCATTTTTATAAGATCTGAGCCCCGGCTGGTCCCTCTTTCCCTAAACCCTGCTTAGAGCCCTGTGTTATCCTAATTGTCAATCTGTATAGGGATAGTATCAGAAGTAAATAAGACACCGAATATGAGGAATATGTGGTCCATATACACTATGGAGTATTATGCCTCCATCAGAAAGGATGAATACTCAAGTTTTGTAGCAACATGGACAGGACTGGAAGAGATTATGCTGAGTGAAATAAGTCAAGCAGAGAGAGTCAAGTATCATATGGCTTCACTTATTTGTGGAGCATAACAAATAGCATGGAGGACAAGGGGAGTTAGAGAGGAGAAGGGAGTTGGGGGAAATTGGAAGGGGAGGTGAACCATGAGAGACTATGGACTCTGAACAACAATCTGAGGGGTTTGGAGCTGTGGGGGATGGGAGGTTGGGGGAACCAGGTAGTGGGTATTAGAGAGGGCATGGATTGCACGGAGCACTGGGTGTGGTGCAAAAATAATGAATACTGTTATGCTGAAAATAAAATAAAATAAAACAAATTTTAAAATAAATAAATAAATAAGACACTGAATATAAAGACATTTCCTAAAAAAAGAAGTACATAACAATACCCAAATCCATAATAGCCAAACTATGGAAACAGCCCAAGTGTCCATTGATTGATGAAGGGATAAAGAAGATGTAAGATATCTCTATTTCTATCATCTCTATGTCTATAAAGAGAGAAGATGTGTACACACACACACACACACACACACACACCGGAATATTATTTAGCCATAAAAAATCTTGCCATTAGCAAATCTTGCTATTAAATCTTGTCATTAGCAAATCTTGCTATTAAATCTTTCCATTAGCAAAAACATGGATGGAGCTAGAGAGTAAAATGCTACGTGAAATAAGCCAGTTAGAGAAAGACAGATACCATAAGATCTCATGTGTGTGTAATTCAAGAAACAAAACAAACAAATAAAGTTAGAAAAGAGAGAGAGAGACAAACCAAGAAACAGACTCTAACTATAGAGAACAAACTCATGGTTAAAAGAGGGAAGGTGGATAGGGGAATAGCCAAAATCAATGATGAAAATTAAAGAGTACGGTTATCATGATGAAAAAAGTAAAAAAAAAAAAAATACCCAAGTCCTGTAAGAAGCTACTCCCAATTCTTTCTTCCCACCTAGGTTTCTCTGAAATAAATCATTCCTTTTCATAGCAAGCTAAGTAACCTAAACATTCCTTTGACTGGAGATGTGTTTCTGGTGACCTTTAGAGGTGGGCTGTCACACCATGTTCTCCAAATCACATCACATTCTCCCAGTGTTGTAGCAGCTCTGTATTAGGATATTTGGAGTCCTTACCTAGGTATAAATTAGAATTATACCTACTTTTCTATGGGAATATTGTGCTTCATTCTATCACTTCCATAGTCAAGAAGTTGGTCAGGGAAGAAATGTGGGTAATACTCAGAAACCAAACAGTATCTTGAACCATAAAGATTGGCAGTTTCTTTCTATCACCCTTACTCTTTTTTGTCTGTCTTTCATCAGAAGGGCCAGATTAAGATATTTAGAGGTGGAAAGTCCTAAAAACACTACCAATTCCTTCTGTTTACTTTTGTCCCTATTCCGTTTTTTTCCATAAGCACTTGCTTAGCTTGAGTATTAATCAGCCCATGCTGCTGTGTGCAATTGAAAGGGACTTTTGGCAGGACTGCTGTGGTCAAGTCACACCTTCCAAACTAAGGGAAGAAAGAGGAAGAAGGAGCAAAAGTCTCCACTTGCCTTTGAGCCTAAGCTACTGTTGTGTTTTAACTGAGAAGCACTGTTTGCTCGTGAGGGGTATGTGTGGGTATGTGGGTGTGCATAGGGACAAGAGGGATTATTTGCTATTTGTTTAGCCACTAATGAAACAATTATATTATAAACAGAAGGGAAAGGGAGTGAATGTGAAATTCTAGAATTAAAACCTAGGATTCCGCAGCCAGATGCTGGAAGACTCTCCTCAGAGGGCTTATTGTGTATCAGCAAAGGTAAACATTAGCCAGATTTTTAGAGTGACATATGATTAGTGCTTTGATGGGAATATACCGGAGGTTTCAGGAACTTACAGCAAAGAGACTTAATTTAGGGCTCCCAAGGGATATTGCAGCTGAGATCTAAAGACTGAGTAGACTGAGTAGGGAATCATGTATGGGAAAGAAGCTGAGGGTGCACAGTCCATGTGATGGATAGGAAGCAAGAGAAACTTAGAGTGGAAGAACAGGAAAAAGCCCCAGTGGATAAGGAATGAGGTAGGAGAGCCATGAAATTGGGATGAACCATGTTGAAGGGTATGCACTCAGTGGCCAGCATTGTCCAAATTTGAGTACCTTTTGGGTAAGAAAAGGAGACTTCTTATTCATCCTCACTTTGCATTTTATCAAGAAAAAGTGTTTTTCCTCAGATCTCCCTCTCCCTGTACAAGTCAGCATTTGGATACCTGCTTCTCTCCTCATCTCTGGGCTAACCTCTGGCTCCCCAACAGCGCATGTGGCCCTGAATAATAGGTTTGGGTTCTCACCTGATGACTCTCTCTGGCAGTCTCTGTGTGCTTGGGAGAAGTTACTCAGCCATTCTGTGCTCTGTTGAGAAAGCAATAGTAGTTGTCCTCTCATAGAAGGTTATTGTAAGGATTAACTGAATTAGTTTGTGTACAGCAGTTCTAAATAGCTAGCACATGATAAGCAGAGAAAAACTCTCATCTCTCTTTATCTGTGGAATACATAGATTGTTTTGTATCTGTTCGGAGTCCATTCCACCTCTTCTAATAATGGCACTAAAATTTATTTTGCAGAATTATTTCTCTCCACTTTATATTAATGGCCTGGCCTTATACCCCAGTATAGGTGTGCACCCATACCCTAGACCTGGGCAGGCACAATCACAGTGATTCATTCATGAATAGGTTGTGACCCACTCCAAGTTTACGAAACTTGATTCTGTGTTTTGTTTTTGTTTTTGTTTTCTGGAAATGCTAGGGAAAATAATCTTTTTTTACCTGGATATTACTAGGTGGAAGGGAATATAAACTTGGAGTGGTCGCCAAGATGGGATTTCCATTCTGAGAGTGAAACTATCACAGGACAAAACACACTGAAAGATGACCTGACAATTCAGGTTCCTGACATTCTTTTTTGAGTGCTATATTCAGCTATGTTTTAAGTTAACATTTCATTTATATTTTTTCTTAAATTAATAAGAAACCCATATCTGAGTTTCATCAGTTTGAGCAAGATGGCTTCTGTCCAAAGAGCTCAAGCCCACTGACTTCACCAAAGCACTTTCCAATTTGCAGGCTGTTCACAGAGGGACAAATGTGCCGAGTATCACAAGTTGACCCAAGAAAACACTGCTGAGCATAGTTATTGCTAATGCATAAACTTCATATTCCCTCACAAATAAAACCTCTTTCTGTTCTCAAGTCAGATTGGGTCTATGGACTTGATGACTCAGAACATTTGGAGCCTACCAGAGGCCTCTGGTTCTGTTTTCCTCACATCCTGGGCCCTTTTGTTTTCCTGGGTTATGTCAGACTCTCTAAGTTGTCCCTCCCCACCGACTTTCCATTTCAGAAGAACAAATCCATACCATACGTCCATCTGTACCCACCTTTAATTATGCTTTCTAGGTCTTTCTTGCTCTTCCATCCTCCATTCCAGTCTTTCTCAGAAGAAAGAAATGTTTTATTTCAGCTTCAACTGGGACATCAAAGAGATGGGTTTCAGCTCCCAGAGAGACTCAGATGGGCTCAAGGGGTAAAGGCGAGCATGAAGAAAAGCTCCAAATCAGTGAGACACCAAAATCAGTGAGAAGAAACTACTGGTGTTAAGTGAAATGGGACCCGAGATGGTGAAGGAGATCAGTGCCTCATTGCAAATTAGATGAGAAATGTACCCTGCAATTTCCTACTATAGCAAAGATGGAATAAAACACAGCCAGCCTTTACATCAAAGGAGCAGGAGTACTTTGAAGAGCAACTAAGTCTAGAAGCTCAGATATCAGAATCACTCAAAGTAACTTGTGTTTTGGTCAGCTCTGTTTACAGATTGGTGAGAAAAAAAAATTTGCTTTGTTTGATTTACATAACTTCTAAAAACACACACAAAGACCATCTAGTTTTTCCTTTCTTAAGAACTTTGGGTTTCATTCTCAATTCTTCTACCTACTAATTGCATGACCTTGAAAATATTTCTAAACCTCTGTGGCTATCTGATCTACAAGATAAAAATGACTATCATTATTGTCTCGACTCAGGAATTATTATCAAAACAAACCAGACTTTGAATATAGACATTTTCTAAATAATGGGATACACAAAAATAATAATTATATATACTAGTATTATCATCATTGTTATTATTTTGTGGAACATAAATTGAAGTAGAGACTAAAGAGTAGAATGAATTTCTTTCGTGCAGATTGTTTCATAACTTGCTGTATCAGTGGGCACATTCTTTTCAAAATGACAAAAGCAATACATCAGGGATTTGAATCATTCTTTTCCCAAGAGGAAGGTGTACTGAGTTTATGATGATTGATTGTGACCTTGAAAATATAATTATTTCCATGGTATTGAAAATGCAATTTATTCTTTCAGTATTTAGGACAGTTGGAGGAATTTTACATTGAGCTGCAGAAATGGTGGTGGGGCACTTGCAATTCAAAAATACAAAAAAGAGCATTGTAGAGCCATAGAACTGACTCTCAAATGGTGCTTTACAAATGGATATGATGAGCATTTTAAAAATTTCCATATTTTTAATCATAGGTTATTAATTATTAATATTGTTAATCAAAAGAGTAAGAGAAAAATCAAATCATAGGTATCAGCTATGCCTAAGTATCTCCACAGGGTTTGGCGTGACCCACAATAAAGCTAGATTTCCAGCTTTAAGAGATTGAAAAAACAGGTGGAAGTTCCCAATACTTACTCTGATTACAAAGTGTAAATATGTGGTTTCTGACATTTCAGGGTAGAAATCTTAAGTCCAGTATTTACTAGCTTTGCTTCTTCAAACTTAAAAACAATTGCTTTGGGTCCCAGTTTCCTTATCTATTACTTGGGAACACTAATTACTTCTTTGCAGACTGTTATCTATAATGGGCTCTAAATGGAATAGATGTTTGATAGAAGTGCTATTATTAGCACTTCCAAATTTGAGAAACAAAAAGCCAGTTTATTTTATGCTTTATATCTCTATGATTTCCTTAAACTAGAATAAGATTCTCTTTTGTAGCCTTACAATAAATAATTATATTTTTCTTTGTCTTCTTAGAATCCTATATAATCTGACTCTACCCAGTTGGATCAAACTTCCAACTTTGTTTATTCCTTTTATGCAGATCCTTAAACTCCCATTCATTCCATCCCTAGACATTTCTAATTCAATGACCTTTTCCTTACAATTTCTCCAGGTATTTTCCTTACCTCAGTACTCTTCTTCATCCTTTCTACTCATCCATATTTTAAACATCCTTTGAAGCTCTGATCAATTTTTTTTAGACTGTGGAAAAGTCTTACTTCTCTTTTAGGGAAAGAATGTGGCAGAAAGAAGGGGTTATTGTGATAGGTAGAGTTATGACCTTCCAAAAATGTTCATTTCCTAACCCATGGAACCTGTGAATATTTTGGATTATATGACAAAGGGAAATTAAGATTTCAGATAAAAATTAAGGTTATTAATCAGCTAACTTTATGGTAGGAAGATTATCCTGGTTTATGTAGGTGTGCCCAATATAATCACAAAGGTTGTTAAATACGGAAAGTACAAAAGTCTGTGTCAGAGTAATGCATCATGAGAAGGACTTGGCCAGCTAAGAAAGACTTGCTGCTTTTGAAGATGGAAAGGAGCCATAAGAAGGAAAGCAGGGGACTTCTAGAAGCTGAAAATGCAAGGAAATGGATTCTCCTCTAGAGTTTCCACTAAGGAATGTAGCCCTGCTAACATCTTGATGTTAGCCTGGGGAGAGCCATTTGTGACATCTGACCTCCAGAACTATTAAAGGTCTGTAAGATAATAAGTTGTGTTATTTTAAGCCACCCCGTTTGTGGTAATTTTTATAAAAGCAAAAGGAAACCGATACAGTCCACAAACTTCTTCTGTAAAGAGCCATACGGAAAATGTTTGAGGTTTTGCAGGCCACGTGGTCTTTTGTCCCAAATGCTCAACTCTGCCAGGGTAGTGTGAAAGCAGTCACTGACAGTACATAAATCAACAAGCATGGCTAGGTGCCAATAAAACTTTATCAATAAAAACAGGTGACCCCCCAGATTTGGCTCATAGGCCATAGTTTGCCAAATGCTAGTGAGGCTTACCTATGAACAGACACTTCCAGCACATTTACTTCTTGGACAAGTTATTGAATATTCAGTTTCCCTACAGTAACTACATGAACAATGGAGTCACTTAAATTCATGTGGATCAGAGATGATGAACCATATCACAAAATTCATGTTTCCCTTTCCATAATGGGTGTACCCTGCCAAGACTGTGTTTCATGCTTTCCTCATAGTTGGTACAGCATAACCTTCCAATCATGGGTATGTGAGCTGAAGTAATGAATACTATTTCCTTGATTGTCTCATATAAATCTCCCACATGACTCTCCTGCAGGGTTTTTCCTTCTCTGGCTGGGTATAATGGAGGTGATCTTGAATCCCACACATTGAAGATGGAAACCGTCTGTTCTTGGGTTCCTGAATGAACATGGAAGACAGCTGTTCTGCATAACTGTTCACTGATCTAAAAATATTATGTGAACAAGAAGTTAACTTCTAGTCTTTTTGAACCATTGTAACTTCTGGAATCTATTCCTATAATAGTTCATGTACTCTAATATCTCATGCTTAAAGTTATGACAAAGATTAAATAAAATATTCTATAAAATACTATACATAACATATGGGATTTAGTAGATAGTCAACAAATAATAGTTTTCTATTTCTTAATTCCTCCAACAGTATTTTGCACTGCACAATGTAAGTTTAAACTGGGATACTCTTCTTGACAGGGGACATTTGACAGGGAACATTGGCTTCTATTTTTGAGGCAGCATGACATAGTATTACAAGAATGGGCTTTGAAGTTGCTACACTAGGATTCACTCCCATGCATCCCTCACTCCCACAACTATTTATTCTCTGGATTTAATTTCTCTTAACCTGCCTCATCATATGTAAAATACTAGTAAATGACAGATAGCTATTATGCTTAGCTCTTCTGTTTGCATTAATATAGATCAAGATTTTAGTACATGCCAATATATACTCATTGCATTGTTTATTCATTTATCAATTATTCAACATTATGAAAGTTTGATGCAGTAACTAGATGAAGTTGTTTAATTTTTTAAGTTCTTTTGTGATACACTATGGCATTGCCACAAGACACGTGAGCTTTAAAGACAGATAAATATGAGTTCAACTTTTTATTTCTTCTTGATCTCTTTTGTTTTAGTGGAGAAAAACAATAACTTTGGAGGGAGAAAAGTTAAATTGGAGTTTTATGCTTATATAACAGCCATATGACCAAATTTTCATATAGCAACTTTTATATGTCTTTTAACTTTGATGTTCCTGTCTATGAAGTAGAGAAACTTGGAGTGATTATAAAGAAAATTAAAGTTAATGGATAAAAATTATTAATAGTTGATGTAATCCCATTGCAATATGCTGAAACTTACAAGAGAGTAACAGGCTTGACTTGTACGTGTATTGGCTAAGTCCTGAAGATGATAAATTATTTTCATTAAAATTCACCCTACTCTATGTAAACCCAAATACTGTACACAGTTAAGTCTTCTGATAAATCAAAAAAGTCTATATGAAAGCTGAATACAAAAACAGAGATCATTTGAAAAGTGAGACTGGTTAATCAATTCATTTGTGTATATATTTAGACATTCTGTTTAGTTATCCATCAAGCAATCATGGAAAATATAAATCACTGCTTCATGTTAGCTTCATGTCATCAGACACTACATGGCCCAGACAATGCGAAAGCAATAGATCATCACCAACAATATTTATTGAACTGTCACAGTCTGAATAGAAAATAAAGAATCCACCATGCCAATAATGTCAAGAGCCTCAAGAAAATGCTATCCTCCTCTCTCAATTGATCAAGGGTATAGTTTTAACCTCTACTCCTACAGAGATGGACAGTTAACAACTCCAAAGCCCCAGTTCTTAATTCTTTCCACACTGCGGACATGAGTGTCCATTTGCTTTTAGGGTATCTGTATCTGGAAGCTCTCAGAAGTTGAATGACGCTCTTAAACTTCTGCTTTCAATGTCCAGGGCTGTGCTCCTCTTCCCAAACTCCAGTTTCATAGACATATTTGACTCGTTTTCTTCTCACTCATACAATAGGCTGTTATCCTCAGTAGTTCTTTCTTCTAAACACTGGTCTCACTACTTGATGTTCATCTACTCTCTACCTGTTGACATTCTATTTTCAGAAAATATTTACATGAATAGTAAACTCAAATGTCTCTATGGCCAGGCAAATAATGCAAAGCCTGATGCCATTTATGGATACAAACATGTTTTACATATTATATAAGAGAACAGTATTCACTTGCACAAATATACATGATCTCTTCTATTTTTCTTGAAAATCTGTCCTTTTTCCAGCTTTCATTTATCACTTACCACTTATTTTTTGTTGTTGTTTTTAAACTAAATTATATTTACTTAGTTTAAAAAGTCAAATACCATTAGAAGTGTTATCAAGAAAAGTAACAGGGCAAGGGGTAATAGGGGGAAGGGAGGGAAAATACAAAACAAAATGGGACCAGGGAGGGAAATAAACCATAAGAGACTCTTAATCTCAGGAAATAAGCTGAGGGTTGCTTCGTGGTGGTGGTGGTGGTGCTGTGGTGGGGTGGGGGGGGGGCATTGGGGAGGGTATGTGCAATGGTGAGTTCTGGGAATTGTGTAAGTCTAATGATTCACAGACCTCTACTCCTGAAGCAAATAATACATTATACGTTAATAAAGAAGAAAAGAAGAGAAGAGAAGAGAAAAGAAAAGAAAAAAAAAGGAAAGAAAAGAAGTTAGTTCCTTGTCCTATACTTCCTATCCTTTATTCTTGGTCCCCTTTACCCCTTCCGTCTGGTATTTATTTTTATATTTCTTAAGGATAGTCTTATATTACTGTGTGATTATTCTGCCTTTCATTAATATTCTATTCTGGGAGGTGAGTGTTTAGCTTTCATAATCTTCCTCTTGGAAACTCTTTATATTCAGTCTTCCTGCATTCATACCCTTCTAATATGTTTAGAGCAGTGATTTTCACATGGTAGCATGCATCAGAATCAACTGGGGGGTGGTGGCTTGTGAGACAGTTTTCTGGGCCTCGTTTTCAAAGTTTCTGTCTCCGTTGTTCTGGCGGGGGGACCCAAGAATTTGCTTTTCTAACAATTTCTCAGGTAGATCTTGACATTGGTGGTCTGGGACACATTTTTGCAAACCACTAAATTTTTATAGCTTCTTATTTGTAAAGTCAACATTTGCTTTTTCATCTTAATGACTATGTTCTATTCCATTTCACTCCAAAGTTCCCAATGGAACTACCATTTTGTGATATTCAAAAACATTTAATAATTTGTTGATTTATTTTATTTTTTGGAAGCATCTCTTCTAGAGTTCTACTTTTATTATTATTTTTTAATTTGTCTCATCCCAACTGCTTGTAGACCTCTATCAGAGCTCTTTGTACACAACATCCAGAAGTTTTGTTTGCCTCTCTCCTAGATAGATCATCTGTTCCTTGGACCCTGTGTTTTCCTGCTTTTTCATGGTTTTCACTTTCCTTCTGCTGAAGCTCATCCTGTGGTCACCAGGAACGCATGCTTGGGGGGAGAGCGCTCACGGAGCAAAGGCGCAAGGAGAGAGTCTTGAAGAAACCCAGAGCCAGCTGCCCACACTAGAGCGGCGCGGGAGGGCAGGGAGAATGATGAAAGAGCTTGAAAGTGTGACTGCGTACCCTCTCTTCCAGCCTCGCGGTAGAAGCCGGATTAAAGTGAATATCCTCATGGAAAAGAATAGAGAAGAAGTGCCTGCCGTCATAAAACCACATCAAAGAAAATTCTTGACCATGCCACCCTTTCTGAGAAGCCAAATAGGAAAAATGAAAGACTAGTAGAATTTCAGTGCTTTGAAAATAAAACCCCATGTCTTAAAAAAAAAAAAATGAGCTTCCCTAAAATGAGTTATTGTATGAATGTATCCTTATTATTCATACATATTTGATTGCTAGGTTGGCTAGTCACAGAATTATAAGTTGGAAATTATCATCTCCCAGAATTTTTAGAACATTGCTTAATTACTCTCTATTAGTGATACTGTTGAGAAATCTGGCACCATTTTTATCCTGGGAACATTTTATATGGTGTGTGTGTATAAATTGAAGATGTTATTTCATTGAAAATCTGTGATATTGTAAACCAAAGAAGGCTAAGGATGAACCTTATTAAAGCTATTAGATAACAATAACACAAAACAGAAAAACTAAGTGGAATAAAAAGAAAATATATTTCCTTAGATATATACCTTTCCTCCTGTAGCAGAATATAGTTGGCATTTTGCAGGTGCATGATCTATATGCTTACGCTTTCCCATCATCCATGTTCATTTTCTTTAAGGACTTTGAAGATATTTTCCCTGGCTCCACGTGGTCCCAGTAGGGCTATCAGTGACAAAATCCTGTCACTACCTATAGGATAGGATTGGTGAATGATGCAGGGTGGTGATGAAGCAGTGTTCGTATTTAGGCATGGGTACATGACCAATCTTGGTGTGTGGAGGATAGGGGAAAGGTCCCTTACTAACGACCTTGCAAAAATTGGGAGAATGAAAAGGCCTCAGTTGTCAATATGCTTACTTAATGGCCAGAGTCTTTCTGAGAAGGCCAAATAGATGAAGGAAGAAACTCAGCAATGCTAAGATATTTGATCCCCAGAATCTACTCACATCTTCCCTAATACATAAAACAATAAATATACTTTTTAATTAAAGATATAGTTCATTTTCTGACTTTTTGAATAGGTAAATCCAGAAGAATACACTTTTTATCTACCTTCATAGATAAATCACTTATGATCTTAAATAGAATGTTAACATGATATTCACATTATATACTTGAGAACAATACAATTTTTAAAGGATCTTAGTAGCATGACCTCAATTTTTTTTATAATTCACAAAAACTTCTTAAATACAAGTATAAACTCAAAGACAAAGTGATAAAGTGATGTAGTGTAGGTATTTGGAAAATTGTAGAGGATGTTAATTATTATTACTCTTAAAATGACTACTATTAGTAATGCCACAAATTTATTATTCTTCATGCATCTGCAGATTAGAACTTAAGACATGTTGTTCAATGGGTCTAATATCACAATATTTTTATTTTACCATCATTTATTAATGCAAATATTGCTGCCATATAGGACAAATTATATGACAGACCATTACAGTTCTGGAAATTTTTATCATAACCAATGCCACATGTCTCTTCTCACTGCTATTATTCCATTGAACATTTTAGTGCCTCTACTTTGTATGCCTTTCCTCTTATCCCTTTCAGTCATAATCTCACTTTAATTGCCTCTTCTATGGCAAATACAAACATTATCTTCCTTACTCCTAGAATTAATAACTTCTGTGATGGCTTATCATCTTTTTTGTTCTCCAGTGCACCTTTCCAATTAAAATGGAAATTAAATGGAACTGAATATGACAACCAAAATCATGTATGTAGCATTTGGTTGATTTGGATTCCATTGAGTGCTAAACAGAACTCTTTATAATTCAGTCTTTTCCCTATTTATTGTTTCCCACAACCCACTAGGAAAAAGGTTAATATATGTTGATTGTTTGTGTAGATTTGTTGTAAGATAGATAGATAGATGAGAGATAGATAGATGATAGATGCATCAATTGACTGATCCCAGAAGGCTTTTTATTAATTGTTATTTTCATTTCTCAATCCTGAATTTCCTAATCCATTTGAACTGAAAATTTTATTTTTCTCTTTTATTTAAATTGTTTTCATTGTTTCCATCTCTCTCTTGAGTATGGCTCATGAAACTGTCAGGTTTTTGTTTATCTGGTTTCAGTTGTGAGCTCCAAGGCTGCCTGGTGAAGAGTGCTTCATTTGTTCTGCCAGTGTCCTTCTCAGTACCCCTGCTATTACCCTCCTATGCACGAGTCTCATGGCCTGACAGTCTGAAATTTCCATCCCCTGCAGAATGAGGATTTGGCTTCTGAGCCAATCTTAACTAAAGTATGGTGGTCACGAACTGCTTCTCATGGACGTGACCTCCTCCAAACTGAAGGGGATCCTAATAGTAGATCATCCTACTATACCTGGGAAATAATTGATCCCCTGATTCCCTTCCCCATTTCCTTTCCTTTCACTCTGGTGAAAGGCATGTGACCCCAGAGTTGATCTCTGGACATTGGATTGCTTCCACCCCCATTTACATTTAAAAATGATATTTTCCCTACCTCATTTACCTCCAAATATCTAATATCATTTTAAGGAGGGCATGGATTGCATGGAGCACTGGGTGTTGCACATTTTAAAATTATTTTTATTTGACAAAAAAGTGATTAATGGCTGTTAATTAAAATGGAAATATAGAAAATAGAAAAAGAAGAAAATAATTAAAATTATGAATAATTCCAACATAAGAGAGAAGCACTTTTTAACATTGACATTTTTAAATTTTCATTTTGATTCCAGTTAATTTAAATACAGTGTTATATTAGTTTAAGGTGTACAATATAGTGATTCAATACTTCCATCCATTATTCAGTGCTCATCCTGACAAGTGCACTCCTTAATCTTCATCACCTATTTCCCCTCTTCCCCCACAACCCTGCCCTTCCCATCAGTTTTTTTTTTCTATAATTAAAGAGTCTGTTAATTGTTTCTATCTTTCTTTCTCCTTTTTCTAATTTGCTCATTTGATTTGTTTCCTAAATTCCACACATGAGTGACTCATATGATATCTGTCTTTCTCTGACTGACTTATTTTGCTTAGTGTTATACGTTCTAGCTCCATCCATATTGTTACAAAAGGCAAGATTTCATTCTTTTTTATGGCTGAGTACTATTGCACTATGTATGTTCATCACATCTTCTTTATCCATTTATCAATTGATGGACACTTGGGTTGCTTCCATATCTTGGTTATCATAAACAATGCTTCTATAAACATGGGGGTAGATCTATCCCACTGAATTAGTGTTTTTGTATTTTGGGGGTAAATACCTGGCAGTGTGATTGCTGGGACATAGGTAATTCTATTTTAACTTTTTGAGGAAACTCCATACTGTTTTCCAGAATGGCTGCACCAGTTTGTATTTCTACCAACAGTGCAAGAAGCATTACTTATCCTTTTTTTTTTCTTTTTTATTAATATGTTCAATTAGCCAGCATATAGTCCATCATTAATTTTGATATAGTGTTCAATGATTCACTAGTTGCATATAACACCCAGTGCTCATCACCACACATGCTCTCCTTAATACCTATCACTGGGTTACCCCATCCTCCCAATCTCTTCCCTTCTGTAACGCACTAAGTGAAATAAGTCAAGGTTTCTTTTTTCTCTACATCCTTACCAACACCTGTTGTTTCTTGTGCTGATGATTTTAGCCATTCTGACAGGTGTGATGTAGATATATCTTCATAGGTTTTATTTGCATTTCCCTAATGGTAAATAATGATGAACACTTTTTCATGTGTCTTGGGCCATCTGGATGTCTTCTTTGGAGAAATGTCTGTTCATGTCTTCTGCCCATTTTTAACTGGATTATTTGGTTTTTGGGTGTTGAGTTTTATAAATTAGTTATATATTTTTGATACTAACCTTTTATAGGATATGTCATTTGAAATATCTTTTCCCCTTCTGTCAGTTGCCTTTTAGTTTTGTTGGTTGTTTTCATTCCTGTATAGAATCTTTTTATTTTGATATAGTCCCAATAGTTTTGTTTTTGCTTTTGTTTCCCTTGCCTAAGGAGACATATCTGGAAAAAAGTTGCTATAGCTGATGTCAAAGATGTTTAACACTTTGAATACATCCTCTCTTTCTAAATTTTGCCCCTGAAGGATACTTATTTTTCAAAGTGAAGTTTGTATTGCGTATACTTTTTAGTTAGCTGTTTGTCCTTTTAACAATACATCATGACTATTTTCTTGAATCAATGAATGATCTCTATAATGGTCAGTTTGGACCACTATCTCAAAATGCCACAGACTGGGTAGCTTAAATAAAAGAAATTTATTCTCTCACAATTCTAGAGGCTTGAAGTCCAAAATAAAAGTGTCAACAAGGTTGGTTTCTAGTGAGTCTTTTTTTCCTGGCTTGCAGATGACCACCTTCTAGCTGTATCCTCATGTGGCCCTTGTCTCTGTGTGCACTCAGATAAAAAGACATAACTGGTGTCTTTTCCTCTTTTTATAAGGACATCATTAATCCTATGGGATTAGGGCCATGACTTCATTTATACTTAATTTCCTCCTGAAAAGCCCTGTCTCCAAATACAGTCACAATGGAATTAGGACATCAACATATAAGTTTGTGAGGAGCACAATTCAATTCACAACAAACTCTTTAATTTTTAATAGCTTCAGAAATTTTAATTATATGGGTGTACCATAATTTGCTTGACAAATTATATTTATTTACTTGGGCCATGTTCAATTTTTTTCTTTATCTTATATTGAAAAGTATAACTAATGATGCAATTAATGTTCTTTCTCATATATAGCATTTTATCTTATTTCTCAATTATTTGTTTTGGATAGAATATTACTAGAATTAAAATTACTTGGCCAATAATATACTTTTACACTTTACGATTCACACTACCAAACAGTTTTTGGAAAGGTCATATCAACTTATTCTCATAATGGTTGTCATAAGCGTGTGATTTTATTTCTACTCATGAACACTGTCTATAAACACTTTCTTTAAATATATGATATTTTGATACAAAAAAATGCTTTCTTATATCAAATTATTATTTTTGTTTATTTAATCAGTAATGGAATTCACTATGCTTTGGTGTTGTTTCTTTCTCAAGTGACTAGAACTATTTCCCTAAAACTTGCTCTTATGGCAAAGGATAAGCCCCTTTTACTACTGCGGCAAAATTTGCCCCTGAATTCCATTGCTTGGGAACATGGTACTTGGTTTATGCCAATTCTTCATTAGTCTGGATACCGTTTTTTAAAAAATTTAAATAAGCTTTTTTAAAAGATTATTTGATAGAGAGAGAGTGCAAAAGTGTGTATGGGGGGGAGGAATAGGGGGAGAATGAATCTTAAGTAGTCTCTGCACTGAGTGTAGCGTTCAATGCAGGGCTAGATATCACAACCCTAAGATGACAATCTGAGCCAAAACCAAGAGTTGGGTACTTGACCAACTGTGCCACCCAGGCATCCAAATTTAAATAAACTTTTAAAACTTTTAGAAGAGTCCTAGTTTATTAGGAAAGTTGCAAAGCACCAATAGTTCCTATGTACCATTGCGAGATTTCCTCTATGGTTAACATTTTTTTTAAATTAACATATAACGTATTATTTGTTTAGGGGTATAGGTCTGTGAATCATCAGTCTTACACAATTCACAGCACTCGCCACACACAGACCCTCCCCAAAGTCCATCACCCAGCCACCCATTCCCTCCCATCCCCTTACCTCTGGCAACCCTCAGTTTGTTTCATGACATTAAGAGTTTCTTATGGTTTGTCTCCCTCCCCAGTCCCATTTTATTTCAATTTTTCCCTCCCTACCGCTATAACCTCTCTTCCTGCCTCTCAAATTCCTCATACGAGAGAGATCATATGATAATTGTTTTTCTTTGATTGGTTCATCTTAGGGTTCTGATACCCTTATTAGGCCTAACTACCCTCTAGTTCCACCCATACCATTGCAAATGGCAAGATTCTGGTTTTTGTTGTTATTGTTTTGTTTTGTTTTGTATTTTAATGGCTCATAGTACTCCATTCAGGTACACATGTCCCTTTGGATCCCTACATTTGTATCTTTAGAGTAAATACCCAGTAGTGGAATTACTGGGTTGTAAAATAGCTCTATTTTCAACTTTTTGAGGAACCGACATTGTTTTCCAGAGTGGCTGCACTAGCTTGCATTCCTACCCAAAATGTAGGAGGGTTCCTCTTTCTCTGCATCATCTTCAACACCTGAGTTTCGTGACTGGTTAATTTTAGCCATTCTAAATGATGTGAGGTGGTATTTCACTGTGGTTTTGATTTTTATTTCCCTGATGCTAAGTGATGTTGAGCAATTCTTCATATGTCTGTTGGCCATTTGGATGTCTTCTTTGCAGAAATGTCTGTTCAGGTCTTCTCTCTGATGGCTGATTAGATTATTTATTCTTTTGGTTTTGAGTTTGATAAGTTCTTTATAGATTTGGATACTAGCCCTTCATCTGATAGGCTATTTGCAAATATCTTCTCCCATTCTGTTGGCTGTCTTTTGGTCTTGTTGACTATTTCCTTTGCTGTGCAAAAGCTTTTGATCTTGATAAAGTCCTAATAGTTCATTTTTGCCCTTGTTTCCCTTCCATTTTGCAATGTTTCTAGGAAGAGTTTTGATCACAAAGGATGCTGTACTTTGTCAAATGCTTTTTCAGCATATATTGAGAGTATCATATGGTTTTTGTTCTTTCTTTTATTAATGTATTGTATCACATTGATTGATTTGTGAATGTTGAATGAACCTTGCAGCCCAGGAATAAATCCCACTTGGTCATGTTGAATAATCCTTTTAATGTGCAGTTGGATCTTATTGGCTAGTGTTTTGATGATAATTTTTGCATCCATGTTCATCAAGAACTTTGGTCTGTAATTCTCTTTTCTGATGGAGTCTTTGTCTAGTTTTGGGATCAAGGTAATGCTGGCCTCATAAAATGAGTTTGGAGTTTTTCCTTCCATATCTATTTTATGGAACAGGTTCAGGAGAACAGGCATTAATTCTTTAAATGTTTGGTAGAATTCCTTTGGGAGGCAGTCTGGCCCAGGGCTCTTGTTTGTGTGGAGATTTTTGATTACTGCTTCAATCTCCTTTCTGGTTATGGGTCTGTTCAGGTTTTTATTTCTTCCTAATTCAGTTTTGGTGGTTTATAGTCTCTAGGAATGCATCCATTTCTTCCGGATTGTCAAATTTGTTGCTATATATTTGCATATGTGTATGTATGTGTGTGTGTGTGTGTGTGTAATATGTCTTATAATTGTTTCTATTTCTTTGGTGTTGGTTGTGATCTCTCCTCTTTCATTCATGATTTTATTAATTTAGGTTCTTTCTCTTTTCTTTTTGATAAGTCTGACCAGGGCTTTATCAATCTTATATATTCTTTCAAAGATCCAGCTCCTAGTTTCATTGATTTGTTCTACTATTCTTTTGGTTTCTATTTCATTCATTTCTGCTCTGATCTTTATGATTTCTCTTCTCCTTCTGGGTTTAGGCTTTCTTTGCTGTTCTTTCTCCAGCTCCTTTAGGTAGGATTAGGTTGTGTATTTGAGACCCTTTCTTGTTTCTTAAGAAAGTCTCGTATTGCTATATACATTCCTTTCAGGACCATCTTTGCTGTATCCCAAAGATTTTGAACTGTTGTGTTTTCATTTTCATTTGTTTCCATGATTTTTTTTTTATTCTTCTTTAATTTCTTCATTGACCCATTCGTTCTTTAGTAGGATACTCTTTAGTCTCCATGTATTTGAGTTCTTTCCAACATTCCTTTTGTGGTTGAGTTCCAATTTCAAAGCATTGTGGTCTGAAAATATGCAGGGAATGATCCCAGTCTTCTGGTACCAGTTGAGACCTGATTTGACCCAGGATGTGGTCTATTCTGGAAAATATTCCATGTGCACTAGAGAAGAATGTGTGTTCTGTTACTTTGGGATGGAATATTCTGAATATATCTGTGATGTCCACCTTGTCCAATGTTTCATTTAAGGACTTTATTTCCTTGTTGATCTTTTGCTTAGTTGATCTGTCCATTTACATGAGGAACGTGTTAAAATCTCTTACTATTATTGTATTATTGTCAATATGTTTCTTTGATTTTGTTATTAACTGGTTTATATTATTGGCTGGTGACGTGTTAGGGGCATAGATATACAAAATTGTTAGATCTTCTTGTTGGACAGACCTTTAACTATGATATAGTGTCCTTCCTCATCTCTTATTATAGTCTTTGGCTTAAAATCTAATTTATCTGATGTAAGGATTGCCACTCCAGCTTTCTTTTGCTGTCCAGTAGCATGGTAAATTGTTGTCCACTCCCTCACTTTAACTCTGGAGGTGACTTTGTGTCTAAAATGAGTTTCTTGCAGACAGTATATTGATGGGTCTTGTTATTTCTTGTATCCATTTTGATACCCTGTGTCTTTTGATTGGGGCATTTAGCCCATTGACATTCAGGGAAACTAATGAAAGACATGAATTTAGTGCCATTGTATTATCTGTAAGCTGGCTGTTACTGTATATTGTCTCTGATCCTTTCTGGTCTGTTACTTTTAGGCTCTCTATTTGCTTAGAGGACCCCTTTCAATCTTTCCTATAGGGCTGGTTTGGTGTTTGCAAATTCTTTTAATATTTGTTTGTCCTGGAACCTTTTTATCTCTCCTATTTTCAATGACATCTTAGCTAGATATAGTATTCTTGGCTGCATATTTTTCTCATTTAGTGCTCTGATTATACCATGCCAGTCCTTTCTGGCCTACCAGGTCTCTTTGGGTAGGTCTGCTGCGAATCTAATATTTTTACCATTATATATTACAGACCTCTTGTCCCAAGCTGCTTTCAGGATTTTCTTTTTGTCACTGAGACTTGTGAGTTTTACTATTAGATGATGGGGTATTGACCTATTTTTATTGATTTTGATGGTAGTTCTCTGTGTCTCCTGGATTTTGATGCTTGTTCCCTTCCCCAAATTAGGGAAGTTCTCTGCTATAATTTGCTCCACTCTTCCTTCTGTCTCTCTCTTGCTCTCTCTTCTTCTGGGATCCCAATTATTCTAATACCGTTTCATCTTATGGCATCACTTATCTCTCAAATTCTCCCCTGGTGGTGCAGTAGTCGTTCATCTCTTTTTCTCAGCTTCTTTATACTCCATCATTTGGTCTACATCATTAATTCTATCTTATGTCTCATTTATCCTAGGAGTAAGAACCTCCATTTTTTTATTTCACCTCATTAATAGTTCTTTTGATTTCAACTTGTTTAGATTTTAGTTCTTTTATTTCTCCAGAAAGGATTTTTACTTCTCCAGATAGGGATTCTTTAGTATCTTCTCTGCTCTTTTCAAGCTCGTCTCTTGTCTTTATGATCATTATTCTGAACTCTAGTTATGATATCTTACTAATGTCCATATTGATTAGGTCCCTAGCTATTGGTACTGCCTCTTGTTTTTTGTTTTTTGTTTTTGGTGGTGAGTTTTTCTACCAGTTTTGTTTCCAGAAATGAACAGACGGATTAGAGAATAAAATACTAAAAGTGTAGCAACAACCCCTGGAAAATATACAAATATACACTAACCAAATCAGAAGAGACTGGAACCCAGGGTGAGAAGAAAGGGGATATATATATATATATATATATATATATATATATTCATTCATTAAGACTGGTGAATAGAACAGAGCCAACACTTGATTTTAGGTATAATTTTGGTCTGTTAGAAGTAACTGCTTCCCAAAATTTTAAAGAAAGAAAAACTTCTACATATCCAAAAATACGGGTAAAAAAAGATGGAGGGATGGACTATGAGTGTAAAGATGAAAATTGAAAAATATTTTCAAAAAGGGCTTTATAAGAAGTTGGTTGAAAAATTAAAAAAAAAAAAAAGGAGATAATGCGATCAGACTGGGAACTAGAACAAAGCCATATGCTAGATTTAGGGTATACTTTGATCTATTAGAAGGAACTATATCCCAAAATTTTAAAGTAAGAAAAACTTATATGCATACAAAAAATAAGGCTAAATACAATGAAGGGATAGAATATGACTATAACAATGAAAATTAAAAAGACTTTTAAAAAAAGGTATTGATAAGATGAAATAGTTAAGAGGGTGCCTGGGTGGCTCAGTGGGTTAAGCCACTGCCTTCGGCTCAGGTCATGATCTCAGGGTCCTGGGATCGAGTCCCGCATCGGGCTCTCTGCTCAGCAGGGAGCCTGCTTCCTCCTCTCTCTCTCTGCCTGCCTTTCTGCCTACTTGTAATCTCTCCCTGTCAAATAAATAAATAAATAAATAAATAAAATCTTTAAAAAAAAAAAGATGAAATAGTGGGCTTTAGGGAAGAGACCAGAGCAAAAGTGCTATTCTTATCACATTTTATCGAGGATACCTAGTATTAACACCTTGTTTGATTTGCTGGCTGAGGTAGTGTTTGTAGAGTTTCTCCACTTTAAAATAAATTTTTTATATTTTCCAAACTTTATTATTTGAGAATAAGTCACTAAATAAATAATAAAGAGTTGGAATATTTAAGTAAATGTCCTTGAGGAAGGGATAACTACATAAACTATATAGGATATTTGTCTATTTGACTCTGTTTATTAATTTTTTCAATAATTTATTCGTATCATTATGGATTTGTGGATACTTACTTATTTTATTCTTTGAATTATAATCTAATACTACTTTTTTTTTTTTTTTTTTTTACTCCAGCTTTAGATATCTGGAACCTTTCAGGTTGGTTCTCATGTCCCTCTCTCATACCCCCATCATTTTGTTTATTTGAGTACTTCCTTTTTTTCTGGCAACACAATATTCTCCAGACTCATTTTGTACATCCCCTGCCCCTAACTTGAGATTGGGCATCTTTCCAACGTTGTCTGGCTCCCTTTCTTGTGGAATGATATAAGAACCAGATCTGGGTTTTTTCTCACATTTGGCTGGTTTCCTGTTTTGGATAGCCAGCCATGTCGTTACCATCAAAGGTTTTTTTGTTTTGTTTTGTTTTGTTTTGTTTTGTTTTGTTTGCCCATATTTCCCACTCCTACCTAGAACTATCTGTGTTCTGGCTCTCAGATGGGATTTAATGGCACTAATGTATCCCAAACCAGAACTAGCTATAATCGTATGGCATTATGTCTTACCCTATACTAGTGCTCATGCTGAGCTTTACCTACAAAACTGGCCTGGTTTCTCTGTTCTTGCCCATAGCTTGGTGAATTTCACTTGGTTTACTCTTAAGTCATTTTTTTTCCCTATCAGTTCAAAATATGGCTGATTTCCAATAGCTCCATTTTAGAGCTCTCATGTAATAATGGACAGTAATATGTTTCTTGTGGGGCTTAGATACAAACTGGAGATTTTCAGAAGGGATACACAAATAAGGTTACTCTGAAAACATAACCATTAAGAAAGTCCTCACTGATTTCTTTGATCAAATTAGAAAGAACTGTAGATGTATGCATTTCTCACCTCTCTAAGCATTATAAGATCTCTGAATAATAGTGTGTTTTAAAGGTAGGAATATAAAAGTTGAAGCAGCAAACTGAAATGGAAGGTCAGTTTGGTAAGGCTCTTGAAATTTTTGGTACATGTGTTATAGTCAGTAGATTTAAAAAATTAAATAGCATTGGGGTACCTTTATGGATCAATTGGTTAAACATCTGTCTTCAGCTCAGGTCCTGATCCCAGGGTCCTGGGATCAAGCCCTAGGACTGGCTCTGTGCTCAGCAGGGAGTTGCTTGAGGATTCTCTCCCTCTCCTTCTGCTCCTTCTCCTGCTCATGTGTTCTCTCTCCCTCAAGTAAATAAAGAAAACATTTAAAAAAAATAGATAGCATTGAATGAATTATGGTGATGCCCAGTACAAATTTAATATATATATAAGCTTTCGGTTACTTCCAACATGCCCTTTCAAAATTTTCATGGAGTGTTAAGGGACATATCCTATTTTTTTCTGTGGATGGCTGTCAAAACAAGGCAAGTCCCAGTTGTCAATTTTGGTTCACATAATGAGAGAATTAACATCTTATCCCTTACCAAAAGGTGATTTATCTGAAATTCGCTATACCTGGAGGAACTGCACATTATAGTTACATTAAAGACACTTAAAATTCTCCAAAATTGGACAGCTGGGTGGCTCAGTTGGTTACGTGTCTGCCTTCAGCTCAGGTCATGATCCCAGGGTCCTGGGATTGAATCTCACATTGGGCTCGCTGCTCACTGGGGAGTCTGCTTCTTCTTCTCCCTCTGTTCCTACCCCCTTCTTGTGTGTTCTTTCTCTTTCTCTCAAATAAATAAATTAAATCTTAAAAAAATAAAATAAAATTCTCCAAAATTATGTAAGACCTCTCTTTTGAAAATATTTATTGGCCATTGTTTTATTCTATAATTTTATATTTTATTTTCTAAAAAAGATATATTATTCTATAATTTTATATTTTATTTTCCAGGAAAGATATATTGTTGTGGTCTAAATCAGTCAATGGCAGTAAAAAGAAAAGTAATCAGGCACATGTGATAAGTACAGTGATTCACAGAATAATATACTTCATGTCCAATGCTGAAATTGTATCAAAAGATTCAAAATTTCACAATGTACATCTGGCTCTTTATTTAATAAAATAGATTTATTTCATATAATAGTTATAATTAAATTTCAAGAGAGATGATTTATTTTTATCTGCTGAGTCACTGACATTTTTCTTTTCCTTCTGGGTAACTGCAATGATTAACTTTTGTTATATTTCAATAGATATTTTTCACTTAGTCCCTGAAATGCCCCATTGGAGAGATGTGCAGGAGCAGAAAAAAAACATGATTACAAATGAAGATTTTATCTCTAATAATATTATATAGAAGTTTTGCATTAATTTGTTTGAATACTAATTAATGAGAATGTCTTTGAACATCAATAGAGTACAGTGGTTAGCACCATGAGTTAGGTTCTCACCCAGGGTTTTAATCTGGGTATATTCACTTACCAGAAAATTATTTAACCTCTCATCTGGCAAATGACACTAATACAAATGCCAAAAGCTTCATAAGATTGTGGTATCCTTTACAGGAGCTTAAATGTAAGATATTTGGTATAATGCACAATACCTAGGAAGTGTTCAATAATTATTAGGTGCTAGTATTTTCTCACACAAAAATTCAGAGGACAGCTATGATAGTTAATTTTATGTCAGTGTGACTGGGCCATAGGATGCCCAGATATTTGATCAGACATTATTCTGGGTGTTTCTATGAGGGTTTATGGATGAGATTAACATTAACAAGCCAGTACACTGAGTAAAACAGATGGCTCTTCCTGATGCAGGTGGGCCTCATTGAATCAGTTGAGGGCTTGAATAGGACAAAAAGCCTGACCCTCCCTCAAGTGAGATAGAATTCTTTCTGCCTGACTGCCTTTGAAATTGGGACATCAGCATTTTTTCCTGACCTTGGACTCTGACTAAAACATGAGCTCTCTCTGGTTTTCTAGCCTGTCATCCTTCTTGTTGGAATGGTACCATTCACTCTCTTGGTTCTTAGACCTTCAGATTCAATGCTAGATCCATGCTATCCAGTCTCCTGGTTTCCGGCTTGCAGACCTGTTTTGTAGATCTTGGGATTTATCAGCCTGCATAATCACGTGAGCCAATGCCTTATAATAAATCTGTTTTTCTATAAATATATAATGAAGGGTAAATTGGTGGGGGGGGGAGTTGAGATCTTAAAAAGTTCAAGTGTGTTAATTTCTATGATGTTCTTCTCAGTCATTATTCTTCCACTCTATGTTGACCTGTCAGTGTCACACAATCATTAAAGTGCAGTGGGTGTTGGTGTAAATTTATAATTGGTGTAATCCTTATTGCTGACATGTCAATATTTAACTTGCATTAACCTTTCCTTTGAGGCTGACAAATTGTGCATCTATGGCTTGTTCAGTCTAATTTTTCATGTCATTGCCTTGCAAAGCATACAGATTTATAATGTCACTGTGTGATGGATGCAGGGCTCTCCTTGCCTTGAAGAAGGGTTTCAACCCACTTAGATTACCCATCGGTTTATTTATTTATTTTGAGTTCCACCCACCACCTATTTTTAAGGGCTTTCAGTGAATTTACCTCCCCAAGGCCCATATTTTGAGGACGAATGGAAAAGATACCCTTGTCAGGAATCATTACCATGCTGCTGCTAAAGAGCCTACACATTGTTCTGGCCTGTCTCACACAGAACAGCCTTCATCTGTGTGTGCATGTTGTCACTAAGAATTTGTTGATGGAAACTGAAGGCTGGTGAAAGAAAATTAGGTCAGAATAGTGTGTGGGAAGCAAAATGACATTCCTGTCAGTTTTACCTAATCTTCAAGAACAGGGCTGCCAGAGTTATAATTTCTTTAGGATGTGGACAGCTGACACTTAAATTCAATTATTTCTATATCTCCTTCCACCTCCCTAATTTAGAGTTATTCCCTTCCCCAACTCTTCACAAATTTTAGATATAAAAAGTGAACAAGTGTCCAAGAACTCTTATTTGAAATTCTTGGACATGAATGCTAAAGAGTAAGGAGATTTAGGAGGACTGAGTCATTCTATGGGTGTTCACAGCTTGTTTCTAAGACAGATTTGTGTGAAGATCAAAAAGACTGACCTGTTAATGTCCTTCAAGTTTACAGTCCACATGAACGATAGACATACTCTTCATTTCAAAAGAGTGTTTTATTTTTTTTTTTTTTTTTTTTTTTTTTTTTAAAGATTTTATTTATTTATTTGACAGAGAGAAATCACAAGTAGTCGGAGAGGCAGGCAGAGAGAGAGAGACGGAAGCAGGCTCCCTGCTGAGCAGAGAGCCCGATGCGGGACTCGATCCCAGGACCCTGAGATCATGACCTGAGCCGAAGGCAGCGGCTTAACCCACTGAGCCACCCAGGCGCCCCAAAAGAGTGTTTTAGAGTAGTGGAAATATCTGACCTTCCTCCAGCAAATCTATTAAATTTATTTCAAGTTATCTAAGATAAAGATGCGAGCCACTCAGGCCAACTATTTAGGGCTGGATGGTTATTTTAATTTATATTTTATACAAAATTTGAAGAAAACCCAAAGCAGCTGGCACCGAAATTTTCATCTCAGCTCAGCAAAGTGTTATTTACACATGGGCTATTAAAATGTAGCAATTATTGGACTATTTCCTAGATCCTAGATTAAAGTCTAACATATTTAGCATGTCTTGACTGATTTATGAAAATTAAAAACAGTTAATATATGTGTTTGAAATAACACTCCATCTAATTCATTACTTACACTTGACTCTCTCTTTGCCCAAAGAACCCCAAAGCACAGCTGATGTTATGTCTTCAATTATTGCTTAAAATTTTTTCTACTTCTCAATTCCCAAGCAACACATATAACATAAACAAAACTAATAAATCTTAAGACACAAAATAAAAAAAAAAATGGTCCCAGATTAATAGTCTTTGACAATTCTAAAATGATGTTGACAATCATATTGACAGGGTTTACTTTATTAAAATGAATTGTGATAAATTTATGGACCAAACAGAAATAGCTATTGCAAGCAAGCAAGCAAAAAACAAACAAACAAACAAACAAATAAACAAATTAGGGCTATACTATTTTTGTTCTTTTTCCCTTAGCTATGAAATCTGGTCTTTAAACACTAACACTAGTATCTCTAGGAGCCCAAAATATAAAGTTGGTAAAAACAGAAAATCTTTAGCTGAAGTAGGGACTGTGTTATGAAGCCCAACTCATAAACATCCTCTTTGTCCAACCAAATTCATACAGTCTCTACATCATGCAGAATTAAAAACCTCCAGATTCCATTCAATTCTTAGTTTATAAGTGAGAAAACTACAACTAGAGACTATCTGTAAGGTTGTAATGTGGACAAATATGGAAGAAGTCATGCAGATATGTTTGACAAGAATATTCTAAGCAGAAGGAAGTGTATTTTAAATATAGAAATTCTGCAATGGAATTGTTGTTGGAGAATTCTTAGGGCAGTGAGGTTAGAGCAATAGACTAAGGGAGGATTGTAAGAGAGTCAGAGAGAGCAAGGACCAGTGCAAGGGATTTGTAATCAAGGAATAACATATTCCGATTTAAGTTAAAGAAAAAGAAGAGAAAGGAAGTGGTGGGAGAGAGAGAAAGATAATAATGGGTGGGAGCAGAAAGAGGAAAAGTAAGTAGAAAAATGGAAGTTCTATTTATGGGGAGAATATTAGAGAAGGAACAGGTATGATTAATAGAGGGTATTTTAATTTTGAGATGCATATTAAGTATCCAAGTAGCAATATAGAATACGTTGTTTGGTGTGAATTTGGAATTCAGGATTTGGGGAAATGTGAGTATATTTGCCATTTGGAGACATTGGATATGATGAGATCATCAAGAATGTAAGTGGCACAAGAAGTCCAAGGACCTATCTGGGGGTGGGAGATGGTGCTCATATTTGGAAGTCAAACTCAGTTCTTTGGAAAAGAAACCATCTAAGAAGACTGAAAAGGAGCCATGGGGGACATTGTATTAGAATTGTGACAGAGTAATTCCCTAAAAGCCAAGTGTATGTAGCATTTCAGAGAGGATAGAGTATTTAAATATGCCTAATGTCACTAAGTCAGGTGAAATAGGAACTGAGAAATGATTGCTGAATTCAGCAAATGGTAGTCATTAATAACTGACAAAAGCAATTATGGTGGAAAGTCTCCTGTGACTTAAGATAGAGGAGAGGATATGAAGGCAGAAAATAGAAACTACAGAGTTTTTGTTTTTTGGCAGTCACAGAAGGTTTATTTTGGGTAATAGAGTACTGCCATGCTCTTACCAGGGTTCATAGACAGTGGCTATGAAAGGAGTAGGTGGGATTGTGGCCAGAAGTAGAGGGGTACTAGTACTGAGGCCTGAACCCCTGGGGCCTGTGACCCCTCTCATCTCATGTCCATGGAACATCAGTTCTTCTGGGCATGAAAGGTTTCTGACTAGGTCTGCCTTAGACAGGAGAGAAGGGTCCCAGCTGTGTATTTATATGGCAGATGGTCTGAGGAGATTGTAGGATTTAGAGTTAGGATAGGATTGGGTTTTTGTTATTGTTGTTGTTGATTTTAAGAAAGCATATTACAGCTGTTATATGGAGATATGAGTGATCCCATATATAGGGAGACATGATACAGGATAGGGAGGGCCAATTTCAGGAGTGATTCCTTGAGGAAAGATACAATGCACAGGTGGATGAATCACTCTTACAGGTACAGTGAATTTATCCATCAGAATAGAAGTCAGTCAGAGCATGGTTCAGGCAGGTAGCTTTGATCATAGGACTCTGTGCACGTCCTCTTCAGTTTCCTTCTATGTTCTCTGAGTTTAGAAATATTCACAGTTGAGGAGAGAGCATGGGTTGAAGGATTGGAGATTTCACACCTTCTTGATATATAGAAGACTTAAGGATAAGGAAGTTGATCAGTGCTAAAGGGGTCAAATCTTTTAGTCATATGAACTGCATAATGTAAAATGAGATTAGTATACATATGTGTTTTTCTCCCATCATATTCAGCTGCTCCTATGAGAAGGGGACTTGGATTTTAAACCAAGGTTAGGCCCTCTCCAGAAAAGGTAAGGAGAGGAGATAGAATTAAAAGTCTGTGCAAGAAGTTGTTTTAAATGAGGAATTTGAACAAGGATGTAAAGGAGGTAAAGGAGATAAATGACAATGAGAAAGTAGACTGATGATCTCAAGTGGGTATAGAAATCATGGGAGACAAGTGAGCCAGTGGAAGAGAAATGGAAAAAAAAAAAAAAAAAGAGGTAGCAGTTGAGGAATGTAATCATATAAATTAAGAATGGAGAGGGGAAAATTATTGGCAATAACAACATCTGGGTTACGAATATGATAGTGGTAACTGTTCTCCTTACATTCTTAAAGCATTTTTAATTTTACAATTTTGATACAATTTCAAGTTCTATAAGAATTGGACAGCATTTTTCTTATTAATTTTTTTTGTTAGAGTGTTTCTAAGAATTCTTCAAATTTTAGTTGAAATGGTCACTTTTCCAATCCGTGAAGAGATTCACTGTCCAATATAGTAGTCACTGGTAATGTGTGGCTACGTAAATTTAAAGTATAATTAATTAAAATTAAATAAAACTTAAAATTTACTTCTTCAGTCTCACTAATCACATTTGAAGTTCTCAAGAGCCACATGCAGCTAGTCAGTACTATGTTGGACAGTGTGAGTATAAAATATTCCCATCATCACACAAAATTCTAGGAACAGTGCTATTCTGAAGTTTTGCCTCATCCCATTCCAATGCTCAATTCTGGGATGGAATGGAAATGAAATTTTGCTTTGTAACTACCTGATCAGATTTTCTAGAGCTAGAAATAATCTGAAAACTGCTGTAGCATCACAGCTGCCCAGACTGCATAAGTTTTATGGCATCTATGAAATAGGAAGATCATTGCCATGGTTACTGCATCACATAATATGAGCTAATGAGAAGTAATTCACTAGTAAAAGGAAACACAAAAGACCTGTTGGATTAAAATAACTATTTCCCATATGTTCCCTTTTGTTAAAAATTGTTTTTATTTTGGAGTGTGTAGGGGGGTTTGTGATACAAAACTATTAACCGTTATTATAGTGGTGTACCTTCTAGTCTTCAAATCAAATCCATGATATGACTCAAAATGGAGACTAATATACAGATGGGGGAGACCAATGATTCTTCTAAAGCCTTGAAACTAGCAATTTACTTCTAGGCTTACTTCTTTTGGAAGAAAATAGATGAGCAAACAAGCAGTGATTTTCTCATGAGTGAAGGTGAGGTCAGCTAAACATCTGCTTAACTCTGGGCACGTGGCACAGTTTTCAGAGAAAATTGCAATGACTATATCCAGAATGTCAGAAAAGCTCATTTTTCAGTTTCAGTGGATCTTGTGTTCATTTGATGGAATTTTGCTTTCTGCAGCACTTAAACATATTTAAAAACACACACCAGAAAAAGGAAACGGAAAACAAAGAGAGTAAACAAATATTGTTGCTGTGCTCTTGATCCATGTCAGATTTGTGTGAGATGGTTAAATTATATTGGGTCACTTGATGTTCACAACAATTATTTGTTATATTTTTTGTTTTCATTTTAGTTTTACAAATGTCTAAGAAGTACTGAGAAGCACTGAGATCAAGTAACCTGCTCATATTCTCAGAACTGATGATATTTTGACGTTAGAGTCTTCCTGACTTCAAGAAGCTGTCATCATATATAAGAGTTAAATATCGCCAGATGAATTTCCTGAATAAGTCTGTGAATACTTTGAATAGATTACTCCATTAGATCTGCTAGACAAAGAATCTACAGTGTTATACAAATTATGGAAAGGTAGTAGGAATGGGCACGTGCAGAGAACTGAGGGAGGAAGACAAGGTTTGTTGAGTAGCTACTCTCAGTCATGTGTCTATTTCCTTTAAAAATGATTTTTTGAACTTCTATTAAAATAAATTGACAAAATATTGACAAAACCCATTTTCAAAATATATTGACAAAATATTCACCTGTGAGGAAGGTTAAAGAACAATAAAAACAGTTACCTAAGTTAGTATCTGCTTCCGTAAAATGGTCCTAGAAAATAGGCACCAACTCTATCAATGTCCACTTTTTAACTGTTTTAAAAATTCCTTATGATAATTGTTATCTGTTTTTTGGAATAAGGACCTTTCTCTTGTCAGTTTAAAAATTTTTCAGTTTTGTTGTTCATCTCAAACAACCAAGTTTAATTTGTTGATTCTTGTCTACTATTTTTCTGTTCTCTGTTTTATTCCTTTCTGTTCTAATCTTTATTATTTCCTTCCTTCTGATTGCTTTGGCTTTAATTTGCTTTTATTTTCTAGTTTATTGAGTTGGAAGTTTGGGTTATTGATTTGAGGTCATCCTTTTTTTAAAAATGCCCTAAAAACTATTTTAACAGAACTCCAAACATTTTGGTATATTGTGACTTCCTCTTTGACCATTGATTATTTAGGAGTATATTTTTAATTGTCATATATTTGTGAATTTCTGAAATTTCTCTCTGCTTTTGATTTCTAATTTTATCCCATTGTTGTCAGAGCACATAAAAACTATTCCAAAAAACAGAAGAGGCAGGAATACTCTGTATCTTATTTTATGAAGCCAGTATAACTCTCTTACTAGAAAGACAAAGATACCACAAGAAAAGAAATATAGAAACTAATTTATCTCATGATTATAAGATATTTAGAAACTAATATAGAAAACTAGAAACTAAGTTACCTTATGAATATAAATGTAACATCATGTAGAAGGACTATTGAATGCAACAACATGTAGGAATGATAATAGACCGTGAGAAAGTAGGATTGACATCAGGGATTCAAGGTTGGTATAACATTGAAAAACTTGGGCAGTATAATATGACATATATATAAAATACATCTAATGATCATCTAAATAGGTGCATAAAAATCATTTCACAAAATCCAAATCCTTTCACAATAAAAAACAGTCAATAGATTGTTAGTGAAGGGTATTTTCTCATATGGTACAAAAACACCATAACAAACGCTATACTTACTGGTGAAAATATAATTGCTTTCCCCTAATATCAGGAACAAAACAAAAGTGTCTGCAGTGATCACTTCTATTCAAAAACATACTGGAGGTTCTAGCTGGGGCAACTAGACAAGAAAATGAAATAACAGGCATTAAGATTTGAAAAGAAGTAAAACTGTCTCTATTCACAGATGATTTATCTTGTAAATAGGAAATCCTAAGGAATCCTCTTCCCCAAACCCACTCTCAGAACACTATTAGAAATAACAAACAGGTTCAACAGATTTGCAGGATATAAGATCAATTTTTAAAAAGTCAATTGCATTTCTATACACTAAAAATGAGTAATCACAAAGTGAAATTAAGAAACCAATTCAACCTATAATAGCATAAAAATGAAGAAATGCTTAGAAATAAATTTAACAATAAATTTAATAACCATAAATTTAACAACAAAAGTTAACTAGAATGTTAACTGTAAGTTAACTGGAAATGTACAAAACATTATTGGAAGAAATTAAAGAAGACCTACTTAAGTAGAAAGCCATTCTATGTTCATGGACTGGAAGATTTAATAGTGTTAAGATGACAGTACTCTACAAATTGACCTCCATATTCAATCTCTGTCAAAATTCTAGCTGCTTTTTTTGCAGAAATTACAAACTGACCCTAAATTCATATGGAAATGCAAGTAACCCAGAATAGCCAAAATAATGTCAAAAAAGGTCAGGGTTGAAAGAATCATAATTCCCAATTTCAAATCTTACTGCAAACCTTCAGTAATCAAAAGTGTACAGCACTGATACAGGATAGACATAAACCTATAAAGCAGAATTGAGAGTCCCCTATATTTATGATCGGTTGATTTTTTTTTTTTAATTTTTTATTTTTTATAAACATATATTTTTTATAAACATATATTTTTATCCCCAGGTCTGTGAATCACCAGGTTTACACACTTCACAGCACTCACCAAATCACATACCCTCCCCAATGTCCATAATCCCACCCCCTTCTCCCAAACCCCCTCCCCCCGGCAACCCTCAGTTTGTTTTGTGAGATTAAGAGTCACTTATGGTTTGTCTCCCTCCCAATCCCATCTTGTTTCATTTATTCTTCTACCCATTTAAGCCTCCATGTTGCATCACCACTTCCTCATATCAGGGAGATCATATGATAGTTGTCTTTCTCTGCTTGACTTATTTCGCTAAGCATGATACGCTCTAGTTCCATCCACGTTGTTGCAAATGGCAAGATTTCATTTCTTTTGATGGCTGCATAGTATTCCATTGTGTATATATACCACATCTTCTTGATCCATTCATCTGTTGATGGACATCTAGGTTCTTTCCATAGTTTGGCTATTGTGGACATTGCTGCTATAAACATTCGGGTGCATGTGTCCCTTTGGATCACTACATTTGTATCTTTAGGGTAAATACCCAATAGTGCAATTGCTGGGTCATAGGGCAGTTCTATTTTCAACATTTTGAGGAACCTCCATGCTGTTTTCCAGAGTGGCTGCACCAGCTTGCATTCCCACCAACAGTGTAGGAGGGTTCCCCTTTCTCCGCATCCTCGCCAGCATCTGTCATTTCCTGACTTGTTGATTTTAGCCATTCTGACTGGTGTGAGGTGATATCTCATTGTGGTTTTGATTTGTATTTCCCTGATGCCGAGTGATATGGAGCACTTTTTCATGTGTCTGTTCGCCATCTGGATCGGTTGATTTTTGACAGGGTTGCCAAGATCATTCACTGGGAGAAAGAACAGTGTTTTCAACAAATGGTGCTGGGAAAACTGGATGCATGCATGAATGAATGAATGAATGAGTGAGTGAGTGAATGAATGAATGAATGTTTGACTTCTACCTCACACTAATTACAGAATCAACTCGCAATAGACCATAAATCTAAATATATAAGCCAAAACTATTAAAGACTTAAAACACAGAAGTAAATATTTTTGACAGTGGATTTGGAAATGACACCAAAAGCTCAAGCAACAGTAACAAAAAATAAATAAATAAGCAACAATAAATAAATAAATAAATAGGATAGACTTAAAAATAAATAAATAAACAGTAACAATGACTGAATAAATAAATAAATAAATAAGCCAGTCTTGATCGGTATAAGAATTTGGGAGTTCAAAGGACAATACCAAGGAAGTTAAGTGTTAACAGGATGGTAGAAAATACCTGTAAATCACATTTATGATAAGTATCTAGTATCCTTAATGTATAAAGGATTACACATTAAATAAACAAACAAACAAAAAACAAGTAAAAAATAAGCAAAAGATTGGAATATGTATTTCTCCAAAGAACACATAATAAAAAATATAGCAAACACATAAAATGATGTTCAACATTATTAGTTTAGGAAAATACAAATCAAAACCACTTTGAGATATTACTTCCCCCCCACTAGGTTACCTATTAGAAGCCTCATAAATTTCTGGTGGGGATTAAAAATGGTGCAATTCTTTTGATACACACTTTGGCTTATCCTTTAAAAGCTAGAGATACAATTTTTTTTGTTTTTCAGATATTCGACTTTTAGCTTTACACTCAATAAAAGTGAAAATATGTGAACATGTGTCTACATAAAAACCTGTAAATGAATGTTTATGGCATCATTAATCACATTAGCCTAAAACGGAAACAAGTCAAATGTCTATTGATTGATTAATGGATAAGCAAAAGTGGCATAACCATACAGTGGGATATTACTTGATTATAAAAAAAGAAAGAAGCACTGAAACATACTACAGCAGGTAAAATCTGTGAAATATTATGCTAAGTGAAAGAAACTGGCTGGAAAAAGCCACTTATTGTCTGACACCATTTATATGAAATGTCCAGAGTAGGTCAATGTAAAGTAACATAAAGTAGGCTAGTGGCTCCCAGAGACTGCAAGGGAAAGGAGAATGAGGATCAACTACTAAAGGATACAGTGTTTCTTTTTGGAATGTTCTAAAATTGGACAGTGAAAAAGCTTGCACAACTCCTTGGGTATACCAATTTACCACTGAACTATTTATACTTTAAAAGTGTAAATGTTATATTTAATGAATTTTATTCCAGTAAAGCTGCTACTAAAGAAAGAATGTCTGAGCCATACTTTTTTAGTCAAGGGAGAATTTCCTCACAAATCCCTACTGGGTCTTTCTGCAAGGGTCAGTTTGGAAGACCCACCTTCTCTGTGCATCCTTCCTTTAACACTCAGAATCAAAACTTTCACCTTTGTGAGTACATATTTATTGCACTTATCAAAGTGTAAATCTATTAGCTGCTCATATAATCATTGACCCTCTTAGAGGTCAGAAATCATCTCTCATATCTATTGCAGGATCCAGGTTCTGTGTGTTGAATAAATAAATGGAACTTGAAACTATAGGGGAGGTGCAGAGGAAGCAAAGGAAACAGCTTCTTAACAGGGCAGGGAACAGGACTTCTGATATTAACCATATATGCAGATATAAAATGAAGCTTGATTTCTCAGCAAGGTTGATTTCTATTCAATGGGTAAGGCTATTGAATGTTCAGGTGAAGGATAACAGGTAAGATCAGAATGTAAAGATCAAATTTAGGGACACCTGGGTGGCTCAGTTGGTTAAACGTCTGCCTTGGCTCAGGTCGTGATCCCAGGGTCCTGGGATTGAGCCCCATGTTGGGCTCCTTGCTCAGCAGGGAGTCTACTACTCCCTCTCCTTTGAACTCATTCTCTCTCTCTCTTTTAAATAAATAAATAAAAAATCTTTTTAAAAAAGGAACACATTTATTCAGAGGAAGAAACCTCTGAAATAGAAAATAAGAAAGAAAATCAAAGAAAGAAATGTTTGGCGTTTTTGCATCTGATGGGAGAGCAGGGCCATTTGGGAACATGATGCCACATGAGGACAATTTATTCTGTTGTCAGAAAAGTTATCTTCTGGTTAGTGTGATCCACTGAAGTTGCAGGATTTCAGTAGCTGCCCATTTAAGGGCAATCCATCATTTTCAACCCAGCTGCTCCACCTTTACTAGAAAAGTGGGTGGCAAACTGTAAAAGAAACAAATAGCTCACTTGTGCAATGAGATACCTTTTCCCCCAGTGTTCTCCGAGATGACAGTTTCTTTTGTGGATCAACCTGGCCCTTCCATTGCTCAGTAGAAGTGGGGTGTAAATATGTCAACAAAGATTTTCAGAGTTTCTGGAAGTAATCAGCATGAACCCTGAGGGAGACATGGCCCTCCTTGTTTGCTCCAGGACAATGCGAAAGAGCTGATATACTCAAATCTGCAACAACAGAGAGGAGGTAGAAAGCCGCTTGTCAGAAAGTTATTTTTGTTAACTTTAACTGTGGTAGGTGTATATACATAATTCCACCATTAAACTCTATTCTGTGGCAGATTCCAGATTCCATAGTCCTAGTGACAGCTGGTAAGCCATTCACAAAGTAATTATACCATCCGACTTTAAGTCCCAATAATAATCCTGAACATGTAGAGCACACAGGATAGTAGAGTTTCAAGAGAGGATTTTGTCTAATCTTAAATTTGCATGCAAAATTCATTTTGCTTGCATTTAGTCCTATACTTTGGAGTAGCTTTGCTCACTCCAGCCCAATGGGCCCTCTCTCATACTTGATCTCATTTTTAAAATGTATTTAAAATAGTGTTATTGAGGTATAATATATAACATTATATTAGTTTTCATTGTACAATATAATGATTTGATGTTTGTATATATTGCAAAATGATCACCACAATAAGTCTATCTTACAAATATTTTCCTTGTGATGGAACTTTTAAGATTTACTCTTTTAGCAAATTTTAAATATGCAATATATGTTATTACTTATAGTCACCATGTTGTACATTGAATCCTCATGATTTATTTCTTTTGTAACTGGAAACTTCTACCTGTTGATGCCATTCACCCATTTTGTTTACCTACTGCCTTGGCCAACCACCAATCTGTTCTCTATTTCTGTGAGCTTGGTTATTTTTTGTTTTTGTTTTCTTTTTGTTCTTGTTTTGTTTTGTTTTTTTAGATTCCACATATAAGTGAGATTATACACTTATTTATCTTTCTGACTTACTTCACTTAGCACAATGCTCTCAGGTTCTATCTATGTTTTCACAAATGGCAAGACTTTATTCTATTTATGGCTGAATAGTAATTCCATTGTGTGTGTAATTATTCCATATTTCTTTTATCCATTTATCCATAGAAGGACCCTTAGATTGTTTCCACATCTTGGCTACTATAAATAATGCTGCAAGGAACGTTGGGGTACAGATATCAATCTCATTTTTTCACCCTCCACAACCCACACAATTCTCTGAATACATGGATGTGTTTGTTTCATCTTGAGCCCTGTGTCATTGTCCATAGTTTCCTGTGGAAGATGAGTTGGATTTTTGGATCCTGATGTTGGAAAGAAGTTGGGTGTTGTCAGTCTCTTGTAGGACCCTGGTATCCAGGTGTTAGATGATTTAATGATGACTACTAATGAACTCCAACTTATCTTCTGCCCTTTATTAGACTCAAACATGATTATGTCCTCTCATGACTTAAACATTTTTACCAAAGTCCCCCTTTTACTATTTTTGAGGGTTCAGAGGAGCCATTTGCCCTGGATGCAGGTAATAAGGTACTGTACTACGTGTAGGTAATTCAATGTAATAATAAAGTCTGGCTGAAAGCCTTCTTTTTCTTATTACCTCGAGGCAGAAATTCTAAACAATGTCAGGAATGAAATACCTTTCTCTGCTGGGGTAGACTCTCCCACTGCCCCCAACTACACCATCTCACACTACTATTAAAGAGTGTACGGAACTTCTTCAGAGAGAGGAGTTGATTCCATCAAGGAAGAGGACCATGCCTGATTTATTCAAAACTTCACAGTAATTTCCATAATAGTTCAATCTTCCATTATAGGTGCTAAATTTAGTGTTTAGTTTTTAAATAAGAACATTGTAAGCAAAGGGTAGAAAACACATCAAACAATTAAGGTTAAACTATATGATATGTTCTAATAGCTATATAAAATTAGAATTCCTGATGCAAACATAGAAGGAGGATCCAGGGCACGAAATGCTCATGAAAAATGAGGAATATGAATTGGCTTTGCCAAAATAGTAACATATGAAAACTCAGTAAAGGCTAATGAGAAAGAAAGTGTGACACGGATTGAAGGGAGATACATTTATTCAATTACTTAAACATAATTTGAGTACTTTCTATTGAAGTGTCCAGGAGATGTAATATTTGTAAGGTGTTGTTCCCAAATAACTCACAATCTATAGGGAGGAGGCATTAATGTAAAAAATATAAAGGATGTTTTTGAGTACCTTCTATGTACTAGGCATTTCCCAAATATTAAGCATGCCAATAAGGTTGCAAAGCAGATGTAATTATTATTAGCCTTTTATAAATGAGGAAACAGGGTCAGAGAGGCCAGTTTCACACAGTTTCAGGTGGGACAGCTAGTTTGTGAGGTCAGTCCTATCTGCAACCCCTGGGAAATAGAAGGGGAACCTGTTTGTTTACAGCATGGGATCCATAGGAGCATGCGGGAAGAGTAAGAGAGGAAAAGACGGTTAGAGTCTTTCAAAGGGCTTCTGAAGTCCCCAAACTTTGGTGAAGTCCTGGGGAAAAGAAAAAAAAAAAAAGCCAGTTGTTAAAACAAAAATGGAAGTGGGTAAAAAGTGGGTAAAATTAAAACCTAACGTTTTGAATAGTGTCACAGAACAAATCTGTATCTTAGCATTTTCTCTTAATTTTAAATCCTGGTATTGATATATAATGCAAAAATAGAGGTCTGACTAGTACCTGGCCTAGTTCCATAAAGATTGTATGAGTCCTCAAATTGTCTGGATTTATTAATATTATAAAATGTATTCCCAGAGATTCAAGTAGATTCACTCCAGAAGCTACCTTTTAAAAAAAGCCAAAATAGTAACTTAAAAGTGTTACATTTATCCAAGTTTCCAAAGCTTCATATAAAAAATATACATACATACATGTGCATGTATAGATATGTGTGTATATATACACTGTGTGTATATATGTATATATATGTAGTCAGACACATACAGATATACGCACCCACATGTGTGTATATGTGTGTATTTTTTGTTTAGTTTCTCCAATTTCACAATGAAATATAAAAGGAACAAAATGATTGGACAAAAGGTTGGATACTGCCCTTTGTCAAAGTGTCATAAATATTACATGTTTTAAGGGGATTTCTTAGTTTAGTTTAGTTTAGTTTTTTTTTAATGCGATTCTAACTTATAAATGGTGAATCTTTAGTACACATCCAGCCTAACAGTCTTTTTAGAGGGTTGTATGTGGAGCACATTAGTGAATTACTTACAAATATTCAAAATTCTGTTGCACATGAGTCACAGTGAGGAGAATTTGAGGATATTTGAGTTCACTCCCAAGGTATCTCCTTTATTTTCAATAGTATTTGATGTTTGGTTCTCTGGGGTGTTGCAGGAAGAAGGGGCAGTTTAAAAAGGCCCAAAAGAAGCTTCCTGTTTTACATTAAAAGCCTAGTCAGATTTGCACTTGCATTGCTGTCTATGTTTTATCCTGGGGCCTTGCGGATGAAAACTATTTCAGGACACTCTTCTGTTCTATGCCGGGGTCACAGAAGACCTTCAAATCAGAAATGGGAGGGCTCCAGCAGTCTCAAAGCAAATTTAATTTTTTTTTTTTTTTTACAAATTACTTGATAAATTAGATCATAATTTTAATAGATTATTCTAGTGTTTTTACATCATTTAGGAAATTTAAGGTCAGTGTTTTTGGAAACATAATTAAACCCATCTTCTTCAGCTTTGCAATTGGAGCTCAGACACCACTAAGAAAAACTGAATACTAAAAAAAAGAATTTTTCTTTTTTATTGAATTGATGTTTTCTTCTGCCTTTTAAGCTTAACTTTAAATAGCTTTCATACTCCTCCATTCAAATAATGTCCATGAATATATTTCTATTCACAATAAAGAACATAATCAATAAAATTTTTAACTATTTGATATCTCATATATATTATACATATACATATATTATACATACATATATTATATATATTATACATATACATATATTATACATACATATATATTATACCAAGCTTATAAACTCATTTTTGCATCTTGAAAAGTGAGAAACTGGAACTTGAACAGTTGGTAACTTCTCTGGATTATCAATGAGTGCTTTATATTTACTAAGCACGAATAAACTTTGGGATCCGTAATGCTTATCCATAAAAGCCACTTTTGAGTTAGCTGTAACAAAACCATTCTTCTATGCACATTTATACTCAAATTCCCCAGATAGCTTAATCAAGACTCTTTTGTTGTTGCTGCCATTTTGCTCAAAATTCAATCCAAATTGGTTTGGACAACCATATGCATTACACATGCTTAGAAACATACACACTGAATAAAATTAAAAAAAAAAAAAGAAAAGGGAAGTTGAAACTATTAGTTCAATTAACCAAATCACAGGCATCAGGAGTCTCAGACATGAGTAGGAGGGCATGTCTTTATTCAGATTTTTATCCTCGTAGACTAGCATTTCCCACAGGAGCATATTCTTGTGCATGGATTCCTCCTGGCCTCACATATCTTCAATTTAGTCACACAAATGAAAAGGGCTTTCCATCCAACATTTCCACTTTGAAAAATTGTAGGTTCAATCCTTGATTGGCCCATCATGAAGCACGCAGCCCTTCACAGAGCAGTCATTCAGGCCAGCTTGGTGAGAGCACGTAAGAGGAAGAGAGGTCCTATGGGACAATTTTCAGAATACAAAGAGGGGGATAAGTTTTATAAAAGAAAAGAGGTGAGTGAAGACACGATCAACAGGATGAAAATTCTGTGCTGGAAACTCAGTTTGGGTCTTCTACCACAGGAAATGAATTGCATGGAATAGTTGTCCTTGGCTTATTTGTCTCTTCTAGGAATCACTTAAAAATAAATCTAATAGTCTTACTGTTTGTTCTTTTTTTTGATATCCCATCTTTGTTAAGTTATCCCATCTTTATATAAGTGGTCCTCTTCCCTCCAGTACTATAGATGGTGGTGAACTTTCATTGAAAAAAGGTGCGTTAGGGGAAAAGGGGAGGAGTCAAGTCATTACTAGAGGTGAAATGAATGAGAGCCCTCCTTCCAGACCCCAGTCTATACCCTTATCAGAAATTCTTCTCTCTTTCCATTCCAAACCATATTGTATCCCATTTTAAAGTGATGGAAGATTCTTCCACATATCTATGCACTTTTCTTTTTGCAAAAACCTTGCATTTTCAATGTTTCCTCTCTTACAGATGACTCCCCCACCCCCATACCTGCAGTTCTAGGTGGACATGAGGCAGGTAATCTCCAAGAAAAGGAAATTATATGGCTCTTATCCACAGCAGTAGTGGACATCAGGTTTAGAAGCCCTGAGTATATTCTAAAACTTAACATTGGTTTTTGTCACAAACACCACAACCTTTAAAGAAGTGCTAGTTGTTATGTGGTGAAGATTGATTAAATAAAACAAAGTATTGATATCTATGAAGTTATCAGGTCTATTAAGTCCTGAAGATTATCCAAAAGAAGTAAAACATAAACTGATCTAGTTCAAAGATCTTATGTATAAGACTTGATGAAGCAAAAGAAGTAGGAATCAGGCCACTAAGTAATTCCAGAGGCAAGGGATGTCAGCTACCTCTGATTTATAATTTATATGTAAAACTACTGAATGTAGGCGCCTGAGAGTAGGGGAGGGTGGGTAGCTATGTTCTAGATATCTAAAGATAAAATTTATAGTGAAGAGGATAATACCTACTGAGTTACCAGAGTATACATATAATCAATTTGTGCAAACATACATAGGTCAGGTGAGATGGATATTTTTTTATAAAAGGCCACATTCTCTGTAACTCAACCCCAAATTGTAGATGTCTCATTTCCTCTAGGTCCTCAAGTGTAGTCTCTCTGTGTCCTACAACATGTGTTCATCTCCTGGGGTCATTTTGAAATGTCCTGCTCTCTCCTATGTATTTCCAGTGACATGCAAAGAGAAAGGACTTTTCTCTGAGTCATATTAGCTTTTTACCCCCTTTCTATTTGTTACAGAGTTTCATAATATTCTGTATTTCTACCTTGTGTCCTTAGGTGGTCAAGAACTTACCACTTAGTCCTTCTAGGTATCATTTCTTATGAAGTCACCTCAGACCCTCTTATCCAAGTCAGTCTTCAGTTCTTGCACCTTTGCTCACCGATTATAACTGACTTTGGTCCATTATTTCCTTGGGTGGCTGAGACCAGCTGGTTATATGTCCAAATCATTTCCTTTTGCTTCCTGGAAAAACAGTTATGCTTCTTCTCCCAGTCTCCCTTGCACTAAAGTGTCACCAATAACTAAGTTCTTGCCAATAGCGTAGCCACTAAGTTCTCGCTAATGAAACATGAGTAGGATGAATGTGCCCCCTCTAGAACTGTCCTATTAAAACCTCCTGTCATCTCATGCACAAGTCACCCTTTCCCAACCACCAACTAAATAGAGAGTCCACTAAGGGTCCTCCCAGGGGAACGTGAAACCACAGTGGAAAGAGTGCTTGTCTTTGAATGATCAGTCAATGGCTGCTTGGCTGGAAGCATTCACTTTATACCGTGACCACAGAACAAAATACACTTTTTTTTTTCATTGAGGTTTGGAGGTTCCTCTGTTATGGAAGTAAGTATTATTTTGACTTGTAAACTTTACCTTCTGTGCTTAGTCAAAATCACCTAGGAAGAATTCATCATTTTCGTCTTCAATGCTTGGTGATTTGTTCACTAAATTTCCTCTCCATCTTATTGGCTTCTCATTTAGTCCAATGTGAGGACTTACAGTAGTCAGTCTATGGTTAACTTCTTAAGGATGGGGACATTCCGTCTTTTGTATATGCCGTGATACTTACAAAGCAAGGCACAGAGCATGCGATATAGATGTGCCTATTGATCCAAAAATCCGCAAGAGAAGTGTGAGAGTCTTTCCTTGGCAGCAGAAGAGGTCTATGGAACAAGTAAATAAGGACATATGTGTTATATTTGCACATTTAAGGAATGCCACTCACAAACCACTCAACAATCACATCAGTTTTTGCAGGTGTGCTTTAGATTCCATAATCAAAGCCGGAAGGAGATCCAGTTTTACTGATTAGATGGCCATCACTCTTTGACTGACTTCCTCATATTTTTTAAACAGACTTCATTTTTTAAGAGCAGATGTAAATTCGTATCCAAACTGAGTAGAAAGTATACAGAATCCCCATATAGTTCTGCCCTGATCTATACACAGCCTCCCCACTATCCACATTCCTCACTGGAGTGGTACATTTGTTACCTTTGAAGAACCTACACTGACACATTATTATCACCCAAAGTCCAGAGTGTACCTTAGGGTTCATTCTTGGTGTGAATTGTGCAGGTTCTGGCAGATGTACAATGACCTGCATCCACCATTATGGTGTCATATCAAATAGTTTTACTGTTTTAGAAATCCTTCGTGCTCTGCAAATTTATTCCTCTCTTTCTCCCTCCAATTTCCAGCAACCTCTGAACTTTTTGCTCTCTCCATAGTTTTGGTTTATCCACAGTATCACATAATTGGCATCATACAGTATGTAACCTTTTCAGATTGGCTTCTTTCATTTAGTAATAGCTGCTTAAGATTCCACCATGTCTTTTCATGGCTTAATAGCTCATTTCTTTTCATCACTGAAAAATATTCCATTGTCTGAAGGTGCTACAGTTTCTTCACACTCCATCCTGCCCTTCACAAAATCCACTCCTCTTCCCCAAGGGCACAGCTCCAGTTACATGGAATCCTCTAGTGTCAACAGTCACATGGAACCCTCTGGTTGGATCCCATAGGAGAGGCCTGTCTTCTCCTATGCATCCCCCAAGGACCCCATTTCGGCACGAAGGTCTGAAAGGCCAGGACCTGTACCTTGTCTGTGGTGAAAACAGAAAAAACAATAAAAACTTTGATTTTTTAAAAATAAAGCCCCATACATCAAATTAAGAATCTGACTATTCTGACAGCATGTTCTTTTTACATATCTGATGTAAAATAGTTCCATAGTTTATGAAAATGCAAAGTAATTGAATTTTCTCAATGTCTGTATTTGGCAAAATAAAAAGAGAGCAATCAACTTTGAGCTTTCAAGTATTTTTAATTCAATAAATATGTAATTGATTAATTAATTAATATATAAACTGCTTTATAAAATCCACATATCTGGCTGCAGCACCTGTTTACACTTTATTATAATTTTTTTTTTTTTAATGTAGACGAATGCCTCTGCACATTCTAGACCCTGTGACAGTAGAGATCATGCCTTATTCATCTGGATGCCAGGATCTAGTTAGTACAGAGCATGTTTAAAGAATATTCTTTGTGGAACAGATGGAAGGAAGAAAGGTAATAAAAAAAGCAAGTTGAACAGTAGAAATATTTCCTTTTAATCTTTTTTCTTGTGAGCATAATTTTAAGAAGTACAAAAAAGCTCCTCCCCAAAACAAAATATGCACTTTAAGAAGTCAATATTTGTCTATAACAGGCATTTCAATCTTTCGGTCTACTTGTTACTACCTACCCATATAAGTATCTATGAAATGTTTGTATGAAAAAGAGGTAGTTTATTTAATGAAGTAACACTGATTTCACGTGTTTAAGGGAGAGATGCCTTGTACTGAGGGAATCTAAAAATAATTTTAGAAAAATAATTATACCAGTATTTTTCTTATGATATTTATAAAATTTACACCATTTTTTTTTTTTTTTTTTTTTTACAACTGTTGCCTCATCTGAGCCTCAGAGGACTCAATGAATTAAGTATGAAATCCGCTTCCCGGAAGGAAGGATCAGAGAGCCTCATTTCTGAAGTGGCAGAATGGAAACTCAGAGCCATATATTCTATCCTCAAACATATGTTTCTTCCACATAGCTGTCATGTACAAGCAGGGATGCAGTGAGAACAGAGCAATTTCTGTCTCCTATCCTCTACTCCCTCATGCATGACAATCTCCTCCCACCTCAGGAGAAGGAACATTTTATTATTAATATTATTTAGATTTGTCAGAATATGGTGATAGTACAGACTGGTTTTTATTATTGTTGTTTTTAAATTCTGGACTGATAATGCATCACCCCTCTTTTCCTGTGTCCTGAAAGGCAATACTTACCCAGTCATTGGCACACCTATGTGTGTTAGTCAGACAAAGCCAGCTGCTATGGCAAATACCTCTAAATATCAGATCCTTTTTGCACAATAACAATTTATTTGTCACAATAAAGTGTAATATAGTCCTTCAAAGGGCTCTTGGTTTCATGCAGTCTTTTAGAAATCTAAGCTTTTTATCCTTTACCTCTCTACCCTTTAGGTCCTGTTTCCCTATTTAGCCTGTAGATGGTGAAAGAGAAAGCAGGAAGGTTTTGGCAGTCAGGCTTGTGAGTGGCATCCATCAGTTCTGCTCAGGAAGATGGCACATGTCACTGTAAGGGAAGCTGGAAGATATGAACTTCATCTGTGCCCTGGGCTAAGGGGCTCATTGGGTTTTGATGAACACAAAGCATCTCCATTACATCTGTACCCAGGCTTTGTTCACTCTCAGGGCTAAGCTGATGAATACTTGGGATCCTGGCCATGGTGGATGTCTCTCTTTTTTTTTTTATATATATAATTTTTTATTTTTTATAAACATATATTTTTATCCCCAGGGGTACAGATCTGTGAATCACCAGGTTTACACACTTCACAGCACTCACCAAAGCACATACCCTCCCCAATGTCCATAATACCACCCTCTTCTCCCAAACCCCCTCCCCCCAGCAACCCTCAGTTTGTTCTGTGAGATTAAGAGTCACTTATGGCTTGTCTCCCTCCCAATCCCATCTTCCCTCATTTATTCTTCTTGTACCCACTTAAGCCCCCATGTTGCAACACCACTTCCTCATATCAGGGAGATCATATGAAGTTGTCCCTCTCCGCCTGACTTATTTCGCTAAGCATGATACGCTCTAGTTCCATCCATGTTGTCGCAAATGGCAAGATTTCATTTCTTTTGATGGCTGCATAGTATTCCATTGTGTATATATACCACATCTTCTTGATCCATTCATCTGTTGATGGACATCTAGGTTCTTGTCTCTTAATCATGCATTTGACATAATATTTTGCAAGTTATTATTGAAATATAAGCACTATTTTTCTGGCAATCAAACTTTTTTAATGTTAACTCACTTCAATGATCATTATCAGAAAAGTTCAATTTAATTTCTGATCATTTTATAGTTTGCAAAGAATTTTCACTTTTTTTTTTCTTTTCTGTAGCATAACCATTACCCTATGGATGGTCAAGATCTATTTCTCTCCCCATTTAATATATGAACCATCGATGCTCAGCAAAACTAATGGTGTGTACCCCTTCTTCTAGTAGCTGACAAGTACTCTAGAAATACAATTCTGTGAGGGGAAGTGTGTCAGACACTTTCTAGTTACCCAACCAATATTCATTCATTTGGTTTCTTTGTTAAAGATCATTCTCATTTCATTCAAATTTGCAGCAGAATGTACTTATGTGGAAGAGTTCAGGGCACTAATAGATAAGTAAGAGTCCCTTCTAAAAAGGGACAGGTAAAGCTGATTCTGTCTTCTCCTTTCTTCTTGTATTGATCAAAGACTGTCAATGCTTACAACAGCAAACATTTATTTTCCCATAGATCTGAAGGCCAGAGTTGCAAAAAGGAAGCCTTGGCAGTACATGTATCCTCAGAAAGTTGTAGGGGAGAATCCTTCCTTGACTCTTCCAGATTCTGGTGGCTGCAGGCATTCCTTGGCTTGTCTGAATAACTCTAGTCTCTGCCTCCATCTTCACATGACTTCTCCTCTTCCTTGTGTCTTATTTTCTTTTAATTCTTGTAAAGATTCCAGTTATCCCTGGAATCAGGACCCACCTGGGTAATCCAGGGTAATTTAATCTCCAGATCCTTAACATTATTGCAAAAACATCTTTACCAAATAAAATCACATTCACAGGTTCTCAGTGTTAGAATGTGGACACATCTTTTCAGGCCCATCTTTCACCCCACCATACCATGTCTACAAGAATGGCTTCACATTGTTGTCATAACAAATTACCACAAACTTAGTGGCTAAAAACAAAATACTTCTTCTGTCTTACAGTTATGGAGGTCAGAAGTCTAAAATCAGGTGTCCTTTTAGAGGCTTTGGGAAGGAATGTGCTACTTTGCCTTTTTCAGCTTCTGCAGGCTGCCTGCATTCCTTGGCCCAATGCCCTTTCTTGCAGCATCACCAACTGTTGTTTCCATCATATCTCCTAGTACTAACTACCTCCCTGTTGCAACTGCTCTTGTGATTATGTCAGAACCATTCATATTATCCAGAATAATCTCTCCACCTCAGTATCCCCAACTTAATCATATATGTATAAATTCCTTTTTGCCATTTGAGGTCATATATTCACAGGTTCCAGGGATTAGGGTGTGGATATATTTGGGTAGGCTATTATTCAGTCTTCCACACCTACATTGCCCCCAATCAAAAAAAAAAAAAAAATGTGCCCTGAATGCTTCAAGCTTTGGTCAATTAAATTATGTTTCCTGGGTCGATCTAGCAAGGGATGTTGGGATGTAAGATGGATGTTGCTTTCTAAATGGGCTGTGGCTGATGCTGGTGGACACAGGAAAAATGACCCTTTCTTCCACTCACAAAAGAGCCAGGACTTGGAATTCCCAGGGTTCTGGTTACTGACCTCTGATATCTGGCTTATTCTGCTCTTGGAGCAATGGATTTTAATTTGCAGCTCTCTCCCTTGTGGAAAGCGTAAAGTACTCTACTAGCATTTGGCTTATTAATCTTCATAATATCTCTGAACACCCCTGTGAAGTTATCAAAGGGCAAAGGAAAGAGCAGCAATAATTATCCTTATTTCACAGACAGGAGAGATTGTGACAAGAAAGTGGTTCAATTAAGTTCTCTAATGAGTTGTGGAGAAAGACAGAAAAAGGACCCAGATCTCCGGATAATCCCATCCATTCCTCATCCCCTGCACCACTGTTTCACTTTACAACTTTCTGACTAAAGATTTCTTAAAATCATGGTCTGGGTTTTCTGGCAGGTGAGTTAGTGACAACAGATGTGCAGGATACATTCATTTATGCATATCTGCCTGTGTCCAGTGTCACTGCCTTCAAGGGGAAGCTTGAGAGCTGTACATCTCAAGGTGGATGAGGCCAGAATGAGCCAGTCCCATGGGAAGCTGAAACTCAAGTTCAGCAGTGCTCATAGAACTGAATTTTTTCCTGTTAAAATTATTAGTTAATGTATATTTTCAAAGGGTAGAATAGGTCTCCTTGAAGTCTCAAATTTGAAATGAGCAAAGGGTAGAACAATAAATTCTACTGTATCACCCCACTCTTGTGTATTTCCTAGGAAATATGCATGTACTCCTTAAGCTTTGTGGGCCTCAGGTGAGCCAGTCTTTAATAAGCTTTTACTGAAGGAATGTCTTGGAGATCATTCTGCAATGGGAGAAGAAAAAGAGGCCTAGGATAATGATGTTTCCCCATTCATATTCCCAAATCAGGCACTGAATCACATTGATCAAAAACTCTACACTCGGGGTGCCTGGGGGCTCAGTGGGTTAAAGCCTCTGCCTTTGGCTCAGGTCATGATCTCGGGGTCCTGGGATCGAGCCCCACATCGGGGTCTCTGCTCAGTGGGGAGCCTGCTTCCTCTTCTCTCTCTGCCTGCCTCTTTGCCTACTTGTGATCTCTGTCTGTTCAAATAAATAAATAAAATCTTAAAAACAAAACAAAACAAACAAACAAACAAAAAACCTCTACACTCTGCTCTTTCGCTTCTGACCCATCCTTTGTGCTATAACATAATACCACTTTTCAAATTTTGTGTTAGAAGAATTCACCAGATTGAGGGCAAGAATCTGGGAGATTTGGGGATGACACAGGAGAGAGTGGAGGCTGTACAAGATCTCACTTTGTTGAACCCCTTCTTTAGCTTTCTCAGTCCCTGTAGGTGAGCTTTCTGCAATCTGGCCCGAGTCATCCCTCTCTTTAGTCTTCAGTGATCCTGAGAGACGTGATTTTCTGAGAGTACCACTCATTTTCTCATTTTATTTCTTTGCTGTGAAATGCTTTTTTTTTTTACCTAATTCCCTTGATTACTATTCATTCATCAGTTTACATGTCATTTCTGTTCCGAAGCCTTCTCCTTCTCCTTCAGGCTGGATGAGATATACCTACATCGTGCTCTATGACACCTGTGTTCCAAAAAGATTTGTTAAATACATGCTAAGTTCCATGTTCTAGCATATTATAAAGTTAAGATTTGAGGTACGTTTCAGAAGAATCGTCAATCAGAGGAAAAATAAAAAGCAAAGACGATCCTCATCCAATGTGTCTGTAACCCTGTATTCTGGAATCCCAGTTCTAGGACATTTTCTTAAGGAAATAATATGAAATTCAGAAATAGTTTTGGCAAGATGATATTCATGGTAGCATTATTTATAAGCCTTAGACATTGAAAACAACATAAATTTTCAAATATAGAAGTAAGGATATTCTGTGGAAGGGATTGTATTCATCCATTGAAATTCTTCCAAAGAAGAGTTTATAATAACAAGGAGAGTACTTTTACTGTAGGGTTACATGAAGAAAGTGAGCTATAAAATTATATATAACACCTATTAAAATTTATATATTAAAAAATTCAAATAGCCCCAAACTTGGAGTAAGAGAGAACAGTGGGAAAAAAAAATTCTTCATGAAACAGATACCAAAATATTGGGGTAATAGAGCTATGGATAATGATCTTTAATTTTATATTCTTAATATATTTAAAATGTGATAAACTCATGTTAAAAAAAGTTTATTAAAATATTATTACTTTATAATTAAACCCCCTAAAGTCACAAGTTCTACAAACATATGTCTAAAAATATCTCCATATATATGTATGTATATATACATACATATGTAACAAAGTAGCACTAGCACTTAACTGTATTGTAAAAGGCATAAATTAATTGTTTAATAATTAATGGTTTTGCCTTCTTTTCTGGCAAGACTTGCATATTTCTTATTCATTTCACCTGGCAAAAGATATAAAAGTGTCATACTCAGGAAAATTTCTTAATTTGTTTGTAGTGGACATCTGTTTTGTTTTGTTTTTTCCAGCCTGGGATTCCTTCTGGGTTCTTTGGAGATGGCATCCTGATTTTCTCGGGGGACCATTTCTACTATATTCATAATCTTTGAGGTTTTAAAAGAAACTCATGTCCGTCAGTCATTTTATTTTAGTCTCAGCAGCAGGAATTGATCCAGAGATGGGATAAAAGCCAAATCAGGTTAATGTCAAGAATCTGTAGGGTTTTGTTGAAACTTTTAGGAGAGGCACACATATTTTCCTACAATCACCAGTACTAAGAGCAGTAAGATTAGAGCCACAGTGTCCTATCTTTGTGAACATAGGAAACAGCTGCTGCAGAGTGACATGGTCCCAGAGAACAGTGCAGAGAGTTGGAGAAATGAATGGGGAGGGAAAGATTAATAGAGAGACGGAGAAAAAGTGAGAGGGAAGAGAATTCCAGTTACTTTATTTAATTTCTTGGATCCATTTGTGTCTGAAATAACTTGAGACACACTACATTTTCAATTTCTGTTTAAATTCTCTTGAGTTACATTTCTATCCCATGCAATCTGAAAAATCCTAAATCCTCATTCTTATTCAAGTGCCTCACAGATTTTTTTCCTCTTCTACGCATAAACCTAGTCTCTACAGAGAGAATCGAAGGAAAAGGAAAGCATAAATGTTTCCATTGCGAAAACATCTAAACAGTCAGCCCACCCTGTTAGAATAAGTTTTAATCGACTGAGCTACCCAGGCACTTTTACCATGTTAGAATAATGTGACCTATGCTGTTTTATCACTGAGGTCCTTGATCATACTTGACAGCTCCATGGCCACCAACTTTCAGCTCACAGGTTCAAATACGTGGAACACCTTAGATTTTACATTTCCTAGCTAAAATATCTAATTACATTCTTAATCTTGGTATTTTCTGTCTCTCACAATTTGCATTTTATACCATCAGTAGTTTTCTAAATATTCTCTTCAAAGGGTATTTGTTTCTTAATTAAATACATAATTGCAGTATATACTTAATTGCTGTTATTGAGATATTTATTTTAGCATCTTTTAAACAAATTCTTTGTTTGCTGTATCTTAGAGCCCTCCCAATGTTGTTATGCTTTGTTGTCCTGAAATGTTTGTATGAAAAATATCTCTAATGCCATAAATGAACAAAATATATTAATGAAATCAATATTTTCCATATTTACTTAAGGAAGTAAATGGGAAGTATCAGAGCTGATGTTCTGAGAATCTTTATGCATAAGATTAAGTACTTGATTCTGGGCTTCTGGGTGATGCATATTCGCTAAACCAGTAAGAAAAAAAATCGCTAAGAATTTAATCTGGATTTTTCTTTTAAGTAGTTTTTCATGAGATTTATCAGTTTGTCCCCTGAGTAATAAGTGACTTCTCAGTTAAACACCAAAATACCAGGTAATTTTCCTGCAGAATTTTCACCAAAAAAAAAAAAAAAAATTAAAAAAAGTAATCCCAGAAAAAGTCAGCCCTTTCTCTTGGGGCACTAGTTGGAAGGGACCATGGATGCCAGCACCTGGAGTGAACAGGAGTAATAGAATTTATAATAATTAATTCATAGCAGCTTTTCTCTAGTGATCAAAGATTGAATCATATGCAAGTGTGGTTTTAATTTCCTCTTTTAAATGAAGAACAAGCAAAACTATAAATCATATATCCATTTCTGCCATAAATCCCATTTGTTCCATTGCTTGCCGACAGTCTGAAAGAAATATTTTATTCCTTGCATTCCTTGTCCATATCAGGTTCATTATATTTTATTCTTTCCAGTAATAAGTAAGCACAGGACATGCAAACTCTGAAGTCATTAGCAGTGATTTCTCTACTGCCCCCACGATCAACAGTGACAGGCAATCAGACACGCAAACAATATTGGCTTGTCTCCACATACTGCAGCTTACATTCCAAAGGAGACAAGATACATGCACTAAGACATTGAGGGGCATCTTACAGTGATTTGTGGGTTACAGTGGGAAAAAAATAGTCTCCAGCAACCTCTGGTTTCAGGAGATAAATTTTCAAGTTCAAAACCCCCAAACAATCTAGACATTAAACTCTTGGAAACACCAGTGCTTTGGAACTCCTCATACCCACCCATATGATTCACTGACAAGAAACTAAAAACATGAAAATACCCTACACTTACTTTTTTTTTTTTAACCTTCTAGAGACCGGGCTTTTCTAAAAGATCTCAGATGCTTTGGATACCAAGAAAGAGTCGGGATTTTGAGCCAAATTTGTAAGATGTTTTATTTTCTCTTGCAATCTCACTCTTCCTTTGAAGTTTTGCAGACTTATCTATAATTTTCTCTTTGTTTATACTTTCAAATGTTTGATATATTTTTGTGGATACATAGCTTTTGCTATGGAAATGGCCCTGCTTGATGTAATAACCTAATAGTAGATAATACAGATGATTTTTCCCTTTCTCTCTGAAATAATGGTTTTGCCCCAGTTACATATTGATATGCTGAATTAGAAGTACAATGTTCCAAGAATAATGAAAAACGTATGTGAGATGTTTTCAGTCTTTTATATTTAGAGCAATTTAATAGAGAAAAGTATTAGGATTTTGGTCATAATGTGGTGCAAATTTGTTTGTTGACCATTAAATTTGAAAGTAAGATTATGACTCATCTTGAACTTATAAATATACATATTTTTATATAATATCCCTAAAAGTCATAGCTCATCACTTTGTAGGCATGGGTATAACTTTCAGAAAAGGAGTCATGGATTGCAGTTCTAATCTCAGTTTCTTTGCTATGTCTTATTGTGTAAGTCATCTGATTTATTAGCTTTTCTTTGGCTTTCTGTCAGGGAAAAGAGTCCTTTCTTTCCACTTACTCTCAAAGAAAGTGTTGAACATCATGGACATTTGCTAGGATAATATAGTTTATATGAAAAAAATATATAGTTTATTTGAAAGAACACCAAACCAAGAATAAAATTGTCCAGGCCAGGTCCATTATTTATGTTTATCCTCCTTTGGGGGATAAGTTCCTCAATAAAAAGCCACATATTTGGGTCTCTATTTCCTAAAGTATAAAATAAGAGATTTTAAGTAGGGGAAACCTAAATTTCTTCCAAATTAAAGTACGATCAGAGCTTTGGTGTTTTCTTCTCTCCTTCTACAAGAAGAAGGTCGAGGTAAATTTGAGATAAGGAAATGCATGTATAGGATGAAACATAAAAATTATAATGCTGTACAATGGAAAATATATGCCAGGCAGTGTTCTTGGCAATACACACACACACACACACACACACACACACACACACACAGCTCATTTAACCTTAATAACTGCATTGTTTTTTTTTTTTTTTTTTTTTTTTTTTGTTGTTTTTGTTAGGTAACATTATTATCTGCATTTTACAGAAGAGTGGAATGATTCACAGAGAATCAAACAGAATAGCCTGGCCAAAGTCTCACAGCCCATTAATGTCAGAATCAAGCTTGAAACACAGGCAGCTTGGCTACATAGCTAATGCTTTTAAACTCTGAGCTGTAATGCTAGTTTTCTCATTGAAATGTGATAGTCCAGGATCTTTATAAATGTGGTAAGTTCTTGCATTGTTCAGAAATATCCGAAAGACTACCTTTGGCCATGAACACAATCTCTATAGTGATAGCTTGCCTTCAAAGCATAATCCCAGGAGTCCTCTCTCATCATTATACCTTCTTTATAAAGAAATAACTTGCTTCTAATGACAGAGCCACATGTTGGTGGAGAATTATCTGTATGTTTTGGTTTGTTGCAGCTAATACATTGTAATCATGGGAAAAGGTCTCTCTGATATTTGCTGTACTCTAATTTCCTGAACAATATGTCCTTTCTCTCATGTGTCTCCTTTGGAAGGCCTTCCTGAGGTTTCCTGTGGTATTGCAATTCTTGTGGATTTTGCAAAGTGGTTTTGTGATGTTTGAGACTTGAGACAGAGTAAGAAAATGTTAACCTCTTACTTCCTTTAGAAAAGGAAGGAACAACTTGGATGATGATACCAATCATAAAAATGATAAAAAATAAGCTGGAATTTTTAAAATTCATGTACAACATAGGGTTCAAGTGTTTGTTTCCATTTTGGAAAGTTTGCTTAGCAGTAATATATTGCATTGTAGGGGAAGAATAGTTGAGTTGGGAAAAACCAAGTAGGAAAATGCTGCCATAGCCCAGATGACAAATGGTAGTGACTGAATCAATATGATGGTTAAAGGAATGGCAGAAAAATTTGACTGAATTTGAGAAATATTAAAGAGATGATCTGGCTGAAATTTTACAATGGCTTGTATAAAGGGGCATGATGGAGAGGAAGTTGTCAAAGTAATACCTACATTTCTAATTTCAGAATTAGGAGGATTGTGGACAAAGTACTTCATTGTACTCATTGAGTCTCAGCTTTTTCATGTTTGAAGGAAACAAGCACACCTGGCAAGCATATTAGATCATTCCAGTGAAAGGATGCAGAGGCACCAAGGTCAGAGGCAGAACTAGGTAGTGAAAAGAAAAGATTATTATTTAAGAACCATTAACACGTTATTATTACTATATAGACTTGTAAGACGTATAAGAAGCCTTCACAAAACATGGGGCACCTGGGTAGCTCAGTCAGCTAAACATCTGACTCTTGATTTTAGCTCAGGTCATGATCTCAAGGTTGTGAGATCAAGCCCCATGTCCAGCTCCATGCTCAGCCAGGAGTCTGACTGAGAATCTCTCTCCCTTTGCCCCTCCCACCATGCTTGTGCATGCTCTCTCTCAAATAAATAAGTAAATAAATCTTAAAGAAAAGTCTTCATAAAACAGGTGACAATCTGAAAAGAATGCACAGGGACAGGAAAGTATATGACCAACTCTGATTCTTTTCTAGAATCTAAATAGCCAGAACATTAATAGTCAGAAGTCATTTTAACTTGTACCTCTTTCCTGAGAGAAGTAGAAAACTGATAACTGAACATACTTCTCAGAAAAAGCGAGAATTTGAGAAACCTGCCTCATTCAACTTGAGGCCATGCTTGTCCACAAAGAGGGCAAGGGGGTCTCAAAATCGGTATGCTCCTAGAAAGAACTCCCTGTCCCTCAGTACTGACAATTCAGTCATCATGATCTGTATGCAGAGGCTCAGATCTCTCCTGCTGTGTTTGTGTCTTCAGGCTGGAAGACAAAAGAGCCAGAGCTGGGGGATGCTCTCTCTCTCGGAGAAGGATATTTGTTGAAGATGGCAAAGACTTCATTGGCCTAGGTCTCTAAACACATTTATAGAGAAGAACAGGTATGCTTAGCTGCTCACCCACCCACTTCGATTACATGTAAAAGAAGTAAACCTTTCCTAGGTTAAATTACTGAAATTTTAAGCTGTATTTTACCAGCTAGTTTTATTTTAATACAGTATACATTTCACTAATTTACTTATTGTTCTGTCTGCCCCACCCACCAGGAGCCCTGAAGAGATGAGATCCTTGATGCCATCACGGAATAATGGGAGTGAAGCCAGGAAATCACCTGCTTCCAGACATCTTGCTACCTGAGAAGAATATACTCATGTTTGAGCTATTATTACCCACATTTTTCCTTTACTTGGAGGCAAGAGCACTCCCAGCTGATATACCATTAGTGAAGATAGCTGAAAAAAAAAATCAATCTCAAATGTGGAGCTCTGAATGACAGTTCTTGGTTATGTCAAGGAGGATTTACTCATTTTGTGTGAGTTAACCAAGTATCAGGTTTATTCAAATGGGAAGAACAATGACAATAGATTTGATGCTTTCAGGGAAATTTAGTTTTGTTTTATTTTTAAATCAAAATGCCTACTATATTTGTATCCAATAAACTTAAGGTACTCAGATGTCTAAATTTAAAAAAAAATGTTCAAATTGGCATTTTATGTGGCTTAGTTCATTATAAAACATGTTCTGCCATTTCTTTGAGTGTGATGAAAATTTTGTTTACACAGTATTTCTCTTTATGCAATAACTGAAATGTTGACCAAACACAATAAGGTATGTGCTTGATGTATCTAATGTCAAGAGTACAGTTAGCCTCATTACTTTGTCAGAAATTTAGATAAGACTGTCACAGAAATTTAAATGTCTTAAATGTATATTCAGAAAGCTACTTTTAAAAACATTTTTTAAATCCAGCATCAGCTTATTGAGATGTTACTAGCCTCTTTCTTTGGGGGAAAAGCAAAACAAAACAAAACAACAGGGAAAAGGTAGTTAGTTTATTTCTCTCATTTGGATTCAGTTGAATGAAAAACAGCGATATTATTCCATGCTAACCAAGTGAAACTGGAAAGATTATGTAGAATAATCTACCCAGAATTTAAAAGAGTTTGGAAAATTTTTCATGTTTTTTCACTGGTGAAAATGGTCATTTAAGCTAACAAAAACTTTTAATCAATTAATATTGCACTTCAGAATCAATGTATGGTTGTAGTAATGCTTTTGTTGAGGACATAAGATTAATTTATGATAGAAATGCTTTATTAATTATCTCACCTGTTTATGATGTTTATTCAATGAATTAACTGATACTAGCAAGCACTCAGTATACGGACATTCTAAGTAACAACCCTGTTCTGAAGAGAAAGTTCAGGGTTGCAGGAAGTATAATGGTTTTGCAGTCAAGCGTTCCTGAGTCTGAAGTCCAGCTTGGCTTTTCACCTTTTTTTTCTCTTCTGTGGCCTCACGGCATTTAAAGAAGGCATCAAAAGTCCAGTTTTCATCTTGTGTTAGTGGACCCATGTAGATCTGGTGCAAAAATGAAGTGCGATAGCCCAGCTCAGTTTGCAGATCAGAGGAGACTCTGTGGACATGTGTTCTGTTCTTAAAGAGTTGGCAGTTTATCACGTGGGTGACAAGACAGCCCACCACACACAAAGGAGGTCTAGATACAACATGGAAGGGGGTTTACCAGAAAAGCAAGCATGGAAAAGATGTCCTGTGAACTCAGAGTTGAAAAAAGTGTTTTATTTGAGCATGGAGAGATGTGTGGATGTGTCTTCTGTTGCCCCTTTAGGAAGGAATATCTTCTTGCTTCTCATGCGGTGGCTGAGTGATACATCTTTTTCAGTATTAACTGCACATCAGCTTCGTTAATGTACTGGATGATTTGCGTTCTTCCTTATTATCCCTCATTATTTGCTGTCTTGCCCAATTTAACTTCATCCATCTGAAAGCTGGAAAATTGTGTTTAGATTCTTTTTCATTGTTGTTTGGCTTAAGCAGGCTTGAAAGTATTGAATCCTTAATGACCTATCTTCATTATGTGAGGAAATTACATAATGCAGTGTATCAGCTTGGCATTTAACCTTAAATTTTAACTCCATTATTTAGTCATTAACCTTGTGTTTTATATGACCCTCATTCTTAGGACAGTCAGTAGAGGCTCACTTCTGCATTATTGGAGGATACATTAAATCAAATTCAACAAAACTTCCCAAGGACCTAGCAGGGTGGGCTCAGGTGCTTTATATATTCATCTTTGTACCCTCAAGCCCTACCATGGTACCTAGTACAGATTAGGCACCCACTAAAGAGTTCTTAATGAATAAATGCTGGGGGCTATGATGGATATTAAATACTATACCTGGATGGATTATAAAAAACAGAGATTCATTTCTAATAGTTTGGGAGATGGAGAAGTCCAGGATCATGCTGCTGGTAGTTTCAGTGTTTGGTGACAGCCTGCTTCCTCATAGACAACAGTCTTCTCGTTGGGTCCTCATGTGGCAGAAAGGTCTAGGGAACTCTGAGGGATCTCTTTTATAAAAGCATGAATCCCACTTATAAGGGATCGGCTCTCATGACCTGAGCACCTCCCAGAGGCTCTCTGTCCTATATCATCACAGTAGACTTTAGATATCAACATGTGAATTGGGAGGGGGAAACAAATTCAGTCTGTAGCAGTAAGCTAATTAAAACAGAATAATTCCACATGACTGGCTACGTATAAACAGACCCAAAGTAATACAGGAATTAGATGGTTAAAAGAGTAGATGACAATTTGTTGGTAAAGAAGAGCCAGAGGACCAGGCAAGAGGCAATGCTGAACAACATCAATGTGTGATTAAGAAAAAAAATTCTTTGACGTCTATATGTACAATTCTGTTACATCACTGTGTTGTCCTTGAGAGAGAGGACTCTGCCTGTCTTATCTGTATCTGTCCTACATTATGCAGGCATACATAATCCCCGGCATATGATAAATAGTAAATACTGTATAGCTTGTATATAACATAGACTAGATTGATTGATAAGATTGATCAGCTCCTATGGGGGGAAAAATGGGTCTACCTAGTAAAATTCATTTGTTGTTTTCATCTGTGTGGGTTTTACAGTTTTGTTTTTTTTTTTTTTAACTTTTAATTTTTTATTTTTTATAAACATATATTTTTATCCCCAGGGGTACAGGTCTGTGAATCACCAGGTTTACACACTTCACAGCACTCACCAAATCACATACCCTCCCCAATGTCCATAATCCCACCCCCTTCTCCCAAACCCCCTCCCCCCGGCAACCCTCAGTTTGTTTCGTGAGATTAAGAGTCACTTATGGTTTGTCTCCCTCCCAATCCCATCTTGTTTCATTTATTCTTCTTCTACCCACTTAAGTGTGTGTGTGGGTGGGTTTTACAGTTAAAGAGAAATTACACAGAGAGAAATTATATTTTGCCGGTATTACTTTGTACTCCAGTGGAACTTACCCCAGACTTTCCATGTAAATTAAGAAAACCGTTACAAGAATAGGGTAAGGTATTTGGAGTTAGAAAATCTAATTTTATATCCAGAACCATCACTCTCTACATAGGTAGAGAGGGGGTAGGATATTTGCCCTCACTTAGCCTCCATTTTACTGTTATTAAAATAACAGTAATAATCTCTACCTCAGTGGGTGTTTTTAAATTAAATGAGATTAAGGTTCATAAAGTACTTAGCAAATTTTAGAATCTCTGTGCTTGAAAATTTTACCTTCTCTCATATCAGTTAAAATGCCTTGGCTTCCAAGTAATTGACATTTCTAATTCAAGTTAACTTAAAGGATGAAGAAATTCCTTGGTACATATAATAAAGAGCCCAGGGAAACATATTTCAACTTGGATCATGCAGGAAACCAAATTCTTTCTACACTGACTTCCTTAATGAGTTGGTTTTATGTGCTATCAGGTCAGCTCTGCTAACCCTCATGGTCCAGTATAGCTGCATCAGTTGCAGACATCACATGGTGACACGATAATGGTCAAAGACATAAAGTGACTATCTTTCCCAGCGCTTCAGTCATTGATAAATAAACCTAGTGGCTGTGTTTCCTGTCTCTGATCAGAAATGAGATATATTCATGACTGTAAGTTATTTCCTAGTGAGAGGATAGGGTTATTTTTACTAGTATGGACAATTCATTTGGGAGAGAGTAGATTTTGAGGAGTCAAGAAACTTCACTACCATAAAGTATGATTTTCTAGTTTCTATTTTTGGTACCCACTCTTGAATTATTTTTTTTTTTAAGTAGTCCAAAAAGAGGAAAATTTTCTAATGAAATGTTTTTCAATGTCCTATAAAGCCTATTGGAGTATTTGTATCTACCCAACAAAAATAATCAATTTTACTCATTCAGTAGGGAAAAACTGTCTTGGCTTTTTCAAGTTTAAGTAAGCACTCAAAGATAAAAACATCAAATTCAATCTTATAAACAATTCTAAATAAATTAGAGCAGAAGAACTACTTTTTTTTTTTTCAAATTTATCTTACAAAAAATCCACTAACTCTTGAGGGGCATGTATTTTTCATATGTTCTCTACCAAGCATATATTTGATTTTTATGAAGTAGTATTCTGTTCCATGAAACTGTATTTAACCAGAGATGAAATATGCATTTGAATTGCCCCCAAAGAGACATGACATCATTTAATGTTCAAATATGAATTTAGTAATTTCTAGCAGTGTCTCAGAAGCAATGACTTGCATACCAGCCATTAATTCATGTTGTATGTTCCCTTTACATTTTTTATAAAGTTTTAATGGTATAAGAAAACCCCACCACAGGACAATGCCCAGGAAATCATAATTTAGTGGAGATATTTTTATCTTAAAATATTATGTACAATAAATATATGAAGTTCTATGAAGAATTTGACCTTTTATAAAAAAAAAAAAAGCAAATACAATGAGCAGGAATGCTTCCCTTAGATCTTAACATATTGGCCTATTTTTCCCAGATGTTTTGATTTTAGTGATTTTTTTTTGTTGTTGTTGTTCCACATAAATGACAATATTTTTCTCCAAGTGTAAAAAGAATGACTGTTTATGGAAAAAAAAAGGTTGTGAAACATTACATTTGGCATTTCTGTTCAGTGCCAAGATTTAGTGATGTGGTGGGATAGTTACAAATTATTAATGTGCTCATTCCATTGAATGACTATAAGGTTTTCCTTTTATGGGTGAAATTTCCCCATTTCCAATTTTATATTTAAGGGTTTTTGTTTTCCATGCAATGTGCCTTTCTTTGTAAATCACACAACTCACTCAAAACTGCTAATGATTTACATAACCCCCAGATGTTTAAAAACATGTAAGAAAACATAAAGTAGCAAAACCAAACAATTAAACTACTAGCACTGTGACCATGACACTCACTAGAAGGCTCATGTATTTCTTGGTGAATAACATATGTTTGGGGTTGTAAATTAATATTACAGCTCTTTATTACACAGGATATGCCATGACATTTTGAAATCACAGAACAAATGCTGGTTTTGAGATACCCAGATTGAATTGCAGTTAAAATAGTATGTGTCATTGTTGGACAAATAAATCTCGGAAATAATGCTATAGTGTGCATGAAGGCTATCAACCACCCATCATGTGTTCACATCAAGACAATCAAGAGAATAATAATTGTCTGGAATTTGTTTGGGAATCTGACAATTAAGACAGATTTTTCAATATTATGTTTACTCAACTCAAGTATAGGATTATAGAGATCTATAATTTGTTTGTTGTAGGGAAGGCAGGGATGACTGGTTTTATAGGTGGAGACAAAGAATGGTGGTAAATCAGGGATCATAAGTAAAGGATAATTGATTTTTTCAACAAGAAACCTCATAGGATGATACTATCTTGTCATCTTCAAATTTTCGTGTTGGCCTTGTGGCATTCACAAATATTGGAATCCTTGACTCACAGTCATTAAACACATAAGAGAAAGAACCCTATAAACCAACCACTAGTAAATTCATTTCAAAAAGGACATTCCTTCCAAATGACCAGAGTTAGTCTCTCCCATCCAGAAAATTCTCATCCCAGTTTATAGCTCCTGGAAAACTGGATGACTATTTGAAATGCTGCTTGGAAAGCACGGAAACAAGGCGAAGGCAAAAAGTGGGTTTCCCTGGATGAGTAGGTACCACTCTAAGGCAGCAGCAGGAAAATATCTCTTATTTGGATGTTTTGGGGCTGGATGAACTTGTTCACTGGGTGGTTCTTTGGAATTTCTTTCTCTGGCTCTTGCAGGTAACCCTATTTTTTAATTCAGCCTTTCTCCATACAAATGATTAATTTACCATTTCCAAATTTAATCACGGTCCAGTTATGCCACTCAGGTTATTTCTATATCACTTTCAGCAGTGTTTTGGATGTTCCTGACACTTTTAACATGCACAATTCCTACCATGTTTGCCTGATAATATTCAAACTTCCAGAGAATTCTTTTATTTGTTTACTTACTTATCTACTTATTTATTATGAGGTACCTCTCCCAAATCATCACGTTTCTTATCCTCTGTAAAATACCCATTTAGTCTTTTTTTTTTCTTATTGTGTTTCTCCTTGTTCTGTATCTATTTCCTAATAATAATGCTGCTAATGATAATTAAGATCTACTTCCTAATTACTAGTAACTCAAATGTCACAACAAGTCTGGTACTGATGGAGCCTGGATCTGAAATCACGTTTGTATGGGCCAAAGGTCTATGAATTAATTATTAAATAAACAGAAGTAAACAGGATTGTCATTAAACTTATAGTTACATATAAAAATAATGGTAGTAAGCAGTAAAATTAACAAAAATTAAAGGAATCTTTCTTTAATAAAAACAAGTAACTAAGTAATAAATAAATTCGCAATGAAAGTGTCACTGGTTGCTTCTTTCAGCTTTCTGCCAAAATTCCCCAAAGCAAAGCAACTTCAGGGAATAGTGTATAGGATTGATAAGGTTCAGAAAGTAGGGGCACTATTGTCCCTACAAGAACAGTATGGATTGGACCTTCTTTGTCGATCAGTGATTTTCTCATCCATTACTTACTGAATTATTTTCTTATTCCACGTGAATTTTATTTCAAATTTCTCATTCTTTTTGAGCTTCCAGATCTCTACTCTTCTCCTTTCCTCTTTAATGATAATCTTGCCACTTTTCATTGTCCATACAAGTACAAATAAATGGTAAGGGGCCACCTAATTGCCCATATTACATAGAGAAATTCTAGCAAATGAATTTTATCTAAGAGTTCTAAAATGATTGTAAGTAATCTCATTGAAACAAAGAAATTACACTCTTAATAAATTATAAGAAAGAGAAATAGTGCAGAATACTGAGAATAGACAAAATTATTTTTTTTTCCAGAAAAGGGGATTTAAGATAGATTGCAAAAAAGATGAGAAGTTTATTTTAGATAAAAATGATAATGAGAGACTATGAACTCTGAAAAACAATCTAAGGGTTTCGAAGGGGCGGGGGGGTGGGAGGTCGGGTACCGGGTGGTGGGTATTATAGAGGGCACGGATTGCATGGAGCACTGGGTGTGGTGCAAGAATAATGAATACTGTTATGCTGAAAATAAATAAAAAATACGCGGTTCTCTGAGGGCGCACTGAGGAGTGGGGCCCTGGGCTCTCGGCTCCTCCGGGCCGGAGACCAGGAGGCCGCCATTTGTATTCCCGTCCTCTGGAACTCTACGGAAAGCGCTCAGGGAACAAAAGCTCCTGAAAGCAAAGCCGAGCGGATTACTCACCCCAGCCCCGGGTAAGGGCGGTGTAATTCCGCCTGGGGCAAAGACACTTGAGAATCACTACAACAGGCCCCTCCCCCAGAAGATCAACAAGAAATCCAGCCGAGACCAAGTTCACCTACCAAGGAGTGCGGTTTCAATACCAAGGAGAGCAGCAGAATTCCAGAGGAGGAGAAAGCCAAGCACGGAACTCATGGCTTTTTTCCTGTGATTTTTTTTAGTCTTGCAGTTAATTTAATTTTTTCTTTTTCATTTTTTTTTTTTTCTCGCCTTCGGGTAAAATTTTTTTTTAACTGTTACCTTTTTCTTTTTTAACGACTTTTTACTAGTTTATCTAATATATATATATATATATTTTTACATTTTTCTTAGGTGTTTTCTTTTTTTAAAAATTCTTTTCTTTTCTTTTCTTTTTTTTTTTTCTTTTTCTTTTCTTTTTGTTTTTTTTTTTTTTCTTTCTTCCTTTTTGAACCTCTTTTTATCCCCTTTCTCCCCACTCACGATTTTGGATCTCTTCTAATTTGGTTAAAGCATATTTTCCTGGGGTTGTTGCCACCCTTTTAGTATTTTACTTGCCCCTTCATTTACTCTTACCTGGACAAAATGACAAGACGTAAAAATTCAACACAAAAAAAAGAACAAGAGGCAGTACCGAAGGCTAGGGACCTAATCAATACAGACATCGGTAATATGTCAGATCTAGAGTTCAGAATGACAATTCTCAAGGTTCTAGCCGGGCTCGAAAAAGGCATGGAAGATATTAGAGAAACCCTCTCGAGAGATATAAAAGCCCTTTCTGGAGAAATAAAAGAACTAAAATCTAACCAAGGTGAAATCAAAAAAGCTATTAATGAGGTGCAATCAAAAATGGAGGCTCTAACTGCTAGGATAAATGAGGCAGAAGAAAGAATTAGTGATATAGAAGACCAAATGACAGAGAATAAAGAAGTTGAGCAAAAGAGGGACAAACAGCTACTGGATCACGAGGGGAGAATTCGAGAGATAAGTGACACCATAAGACGAAACAACATTAGAATAATTGGGATTCCAGAAGAAGAAGAAAGTGAGAGGGGAGCAGAAGGTATACTGGAGAGAATTATTGGGGAGAATTTCCCCAATATGGCAAAGGGAACGAGCATCAAAATTCAGGAGGTTCAGAGAATGCCCCTCAAAATCAATAAGAATAGGCCCACACCCCGTCACCTAATAGTAAAATTTACAAGTCTCAATGACAAAGAGAAAATCCTGAAAGCAGCCCGGGAAAAGAAGTCTGTAACATACAATGGTAAAAATATTAGATTGGCAGCTGACTTATCCACAGAGACCTGGCAGGCCAGAAAGAGCTGGCATGATATTTTCAGAGCACTAAAGGAGAAAAACATGCAGCCAAGAATACTATATCCAGCTAGGCTATCATTGAAAATAGAAGGAGAGATTAAAAGCTTCCAGGACAAACAACAACTGAAAGAATTTGCAAATACCAAACCAGCTCTACAGGAAATCTTGAAAGGGGTCCTCTAAGCAAAGAGAGAGCCTACAAGTGGTAGATCAGAAAGGAACAGAGACCATATACAGTAACAGTCACCTTACAGGCAATACAATGGCACTAAATTCATATCTCTCAATAGTTACCCTGAATGTGAATGGGCTAAATGCCCCTGTCAAAAGACACAGGGTATCAGAATGGATAAAAAAACAAAACCCATCTATATGTTGCCTCCAAGAAACACATTTTAAGCCCGAAGACACCTCCAGATTTAAAGTGAGGGGGTGGAAAAGAATTTACCATGCTAATGGACATCAGAAGAAAGCAGGAGTGGCAATCCTTATATCAGATCAATTAGATTTTAAGCCAAAGACTATAATAAGAGATGAGGAAGGACACTATATCATACTCAAAGGGTCTGTCCAACAAGAAGATTTAACAATTTTAAATATCTATGCCCCCAATGTGGGAGCAGCCAACTATATAAACCAATTAATAACAAAATCAAAGAAACACATCAACAACAATACAATAATAGTAGGGGACTTTAACACTCCCCTCACTGAAATGGACAGGTCATCCAAGCAAAAGATCAGCAAGGAAATAAAGGCCTTAAACGACACACTGGACCAGATGGACATCACAGATATATTCAGAATATTTCATCCCAAAGGAACAGAATACACATTCTTCTCTAGTGCACATGGAACATTCTCCAGAATAGATCACATCCTCGGTCCTAAATCAGGACTCAACCGGTATCAAAAGATTGGGATCATTCCCTGCATATTTTCAGACCACAATGCTCTAAAGCTAGAACTCAACCACAAAAGGAAGTTTGGAAAGAACCCAAATACATGGAGACTAAACAGTATCCTTCTAAAGAATGAATGGGTCAACCGGGAAATTAAAGAAGAATTGAAAAAAATCATGGAAACAAATGATAATGAAAATACAACGGTTCAAAATCTGTGGGACACAACAAAGGCAGTCCTGAGAGGAAAATATATAGCGGTACAAGCCTTTCTCAAGAAACAAGAAAGGTCTCAGGTACACAACCTAACCCTACACCTAAAGGAGCTGGAGAAAGAACAAGAAAGAAACCCTAAGCCCAGCAGGAGAAGAGAAATCATAAAGATCAGAGCAGAAATCAATGAAATAGAAACCAAAAAAACAATAGAACAAATCAACGAAACTAGGAGCTGGTTCTTTGAAAGAATTAATAAAATTGATAAACCCCTGGCCCGACTTATCAAAAAGAAAAGAGAAAGGACCCAAATAAATAAAATCATGAATGAAAGAGGAGAGATCACAACTAACACCAAAGAAATACAAACTATTATAAGAACATACTATGAGCAACTCTACGGCAATAAATTTGACAATCTGGAAGAAATGGATGCATTCCTAGAAACATATAAACTACCACAACTGAACCAGGAAGAAATAGAAAGCCTGAACAGACCCATAACCAGTAAGGAGATTGAAACAGTCATTAAAAATCTCCAAACAAACAAAAGCCCAGGGCCAGACGGCTTCCCGGGGGAATTCTACCAAACATTTAAAGAAGAACTAATTCTTATTCTCCTGAAACTGTTCCAAAAAATAGAAATGGAAGGAAAACTTCCAAACTCATTTTATGAGGCCAGCATCACCTTGATCCCAAAACCAGACAAGGATCCCACCAAAAAAGAGAGCTATAGACCGATATCCTTGATGAACACAGATGCGAAAATACTCAACAAAATACTAGCCAATAGGATTCAACAGTACATTAAAAAGATTATTCACCACGACCAAGTGGGATTTATTCCAGGGCTGCAAGGTTGGTTCAACATCCGCAAATCAGTCAATGTGATACAACACATCAATAAAAGAAAGAACAAGAACCATATGATACTCTCAATAGATGCTGAAAAAGCATTTGACAAAGTACAACATCCCTTCCTGATCAAAACTCTTCAAAGTGTAGGGATAGAGGGCACATACCTCAATATCATCAAAGCCATCTATGAAAAACCCACCGCAAATATCATTCTCAATGGAGAAAAACTGAAAGCTTTTCCGCTAAGGTCAGGAACACGGCAGGGATGTCCATTATCACCACTGCTATTCAACATCGTACTAGAGGTCCTAGCCTCAGCAATCAGACAACAAAAGGAAATTAAAGGCATCCAAATCGGCAAAGAAGAAGTCAAATTATCACTCTTCGCAGATGATATGATACTATATGTGGAAAACCCAAAAGACTCCACTCCAAAACTGCTAGAACTTATACAGGAATTCAGTAAAGTGTCAGGATATAAAATCAATGCACAGAAATCAGTTGCATTTCTCTACACCAACAGCAAGACAGAAGAAAGAGATATTAAGGAGTCAATCCCATTTACAATTGCATCCAAAACCATAAGATACCTAGGAATAAACCTAACCAAAGAGACACAGAATCTATACTCAGAAAACTATAAAGTACTCATGAAAGAAATTGAGGAAGACACAAAGAAATGGAAAAATGTTCCATGCTCCTGGATTGGAAGAATAAATATTGTGAAAATGTCTATGCTACCTAAAGCAATCTACACATTTAATGCAATTCCTATCAAAGTACCATCCATCTTTTTCAAAGAAATGGAACAAATAATTCTAAAATTTATATGGAACCAGAAAAGACCTCGAATAGCCAAAGGGATATTGAAAAAGAAAGCCAACGTTGGTGGCATCACAATTCCGGACTTCAAGCTCTATTACAAAGCTGTCATCATCAAGACAGCATGGTACTGGCACAAAAACAGACACATAGATCAATGGAGCAGAATAGAGAGCCCAGAAATAGACCCTCAAATCTATGGTCAACTAATCTTCGACAAAGCAGGAAAGAATGTCCAATGGAAAAAAGACAGCCTTTTCAATAAATGGTGCTGGGAAAATTGGACAGCCACACGCAGAAAAATGAAATTGGACCATTTCCTTACACCACACACAAAAATAGACTCAAAATGGATGAAGGACCTCAATGTACGAAAGGAATCCATCAAAATCCTTGAGGAGAACACGGGCAGCAACCTCTTCGACCTCTGCCGCAGCAACATCTTCCTAGGAACAACGCAAAAGGCAAGGGAAGCAAGGGAAAAAATGAACTACTGGGATTTCATCAAGATCAAAAGCTTTTGCACAGCAAAGGAAACAGTTAACAAAATCAAAAGACAACTGACAGAATGGGAGAAGATATTTGCAAACGACATATCAGATAAAGGACTAGTGTCCAGAATCTATAAAGAACTTAGCAAACTCAACACCCAAAGAACAAATAATCCAATCAAGAAATGGGCAGTAGACATGAACAGACATTTCTGCAAAGAAGACATCCAGATGGCGAACAGACACATGAAAAAGTGCTCCATATCACTCGGCATCAGGGAAATACAAATCAAAACCACAATGAGATATCACCTCACACCAGTCAGAATGGCTAAAATCAACAAGTCAGGAAATGACAGATGCTGGCGAGGATGCGGAGAAAGGGGAACCCTCCTACACTGTTGGTGGGAATGCAAGCTGGTGCAGCCACTCTGGAAAACAGCATGGAGGTTCCTCAAAATGTTGAAAATAGAACTGCCCTATGACCCAGCAATTGCACTATTGGGTATTTACCCTAAAGATACAAATGTAGTGATCCAAAGGGACACATGCACCCGAATGTTTATAGCAGCAATGTCCACAATAGCCAAACTATGGAAAGAACCTAGATGTCCATCAACAGATGAATGGATCAAGAAGATGTGGTATATATACACAATGGAGTACTATGCAGCCATCAAAAGAAATGAAATCCTGCCATTTGCAACAACATGGATGGAACTAGAGCGTATCATGCTTAGCGAAATAAGTCAAGCAGAGAAAGACAACTATCATATGATCTCCCTGATATGAGGAAGTGGTGATGCAACATGGAGGCTTAAGTGGGTAGAAGAAGAATAAATGAAACAAGATGGGATTGGGAGGGAGACAAACCATAAGTGACTCTTAATCTCACAAAACAAACTGAGGGTTGCCGGGGGGAGGGGGTTTGGGAGAAGGGGGTGGGATTATGGACATTGGGGAGGGTATGTGATTTAGTGAGTGCTGTGAAGTGTGTAAACCTGGTGATTCACAGACCTGTACCCCTGGGGATAAAAATATATGTTTATAAAAAATAAAAAATTAAAAAATAAATAAATAAATAAATAATAAATTAATTAATTAATTTAAAAATGATAATAGACATAGATTTTATTTTACATATAAGTTTCATAGTTTTATTTTATACATAAATTTTTACATTTTAATGTTTAAAATGTGTTAAAAATTTAAAATATGTATTAACATAAAATATGCCAACTTTGAAAAATATAACAAAGCACAGAGCAAAAATTAAATAAATATAAAGGAAAACAAAAACAAATATAAAAGCCCCACCCAGGTGTGTAAAATTTGTTCAGAATTGTTTATCCATTGCTCTCCTTGCTGTTGTTAACTTTCAGAGTAGACTTTTCTGGACCACTGACTTTGGACTTCTTCATGTGACTTCTTTTGGTCAAAGAACTATGAGCAGCTTGGGTGTGATGCTCAAGAAGTTTTAGAAGCCGTACACGTTTTTGCCAGTCTTTTTGTGTTCTTATAAACGTTGGTGTAGATTATTGGAATCATGTTACCCTCTTGTGCTATTGTCTTCCACCAAAGGAAAACCCAGAAAGAAAGAGGTTTTTCAAAGGACACCCAAACCTGATTTTCAGGCTGGAGCCAAGCTCGAGAGAGACCTTCTTAGAGCTGCAGGACCATGGAGTCTGAGGATGCGTTGAGGTACAGCACTCACCTTTATATAGTGTGAGTGAGAAATATGTATTTGTTTTAAGTTATTGAGATTTTGTGTTTGTTTTTATTGATCATATGCGAGGAAATGCTGACCAAGACATGTAATATCTTATCCCTCTGCCCTTTCACCAAGTGGGGTGGGTAAGGAAGAATCATTATCAAATATTTTAAAATATTTTCATACAAAAACGTATTGCTTATATGTTTATGATTTATGTATGGTTTCAGGTGATATCTTAAAATGCAACTTTCCAGCCTCATATTTTAACATTGTTCATGATAGGTCAATTTCATAAAGCCCATTATAATGGGTTCACAATATTTCATCATATCAAGACCCAAATTCATTTAATCATTAGACCATTAGGTTGTTTCCAATTTTAAATGGCACCAGAATGAACACTTTTGATCTTAAACTTGTGTTTATATTACAGAAAATAAGGATAGGAGAATCCCCTGGAATGGAATTAATTCGTCAAAACAAGAACATATTTTAAGTTTGCTGATGCACATTGTTTTTGTCATCCAGATAGTTTGGGCCAATTTACCCTTCCATCACCAATACATGAAATTTCAATTTTCTTGTACTCTCATTATTATTAGGAACTTAAACTTCTAAACATTTCCTAATTGTATAGGCAGAAATGGCATCTTATTTGAATTCACATTAGAATTTAATTTTAAAATACTGAATTATAACATTAAAAGAGAAAAGACTGCTCATCAGGAGTCAGCCTGCGATTATAGTAAGTTATGTGACATTAATTTATGCCACACTGCCATTGTTTACTTTGGAGGACAGCATTATAGAAATGGTATGCAAAGGATTTCTGGAGACATAATACATTGGCATTTCAAAAACCATTTTACAAAGGCTCTTTGTGAATAAAATTGAAAAGACATGTACTTAAGGGTATTAGAAATAGGTGAGTTTGTGATAGATTAAAATAATGATTCAGATGTGGTCTTGCCAATAATTGGGGAAATTTTGAAAATCTATTTTGAGGTGTCACAATGATTTAAAGGTGTTGTAAGCATTTAACAGGTGAGGGAGCAGGGATGGTACATTTCTTGTATTTTATAAGGTGGTCCTTTACAAAAGAAGCTTGCCACAAGGCTAAGCACAATAGATAATAGAATATAGATATCAGATCAATAACAACCTACATAATCTCAACAAGATCTATGATAAGTTTTTTTCCTTGGCTCCTGTTTCTCTTCCTTCCTTTCTTCCTTCCTTCCTTCCTTCCCTCCTTCCTTCCTTTCTTTCTCTCCTCTCACTTTAAATACACACACACACACACACGCACACACACAAATACTAAATATTTCGTAATGAACTCATTTAATAACTTGAATGGGGTTAACGTTGCTATGCAGCTCAAATTCATGAATATCAAATTCAAGAATAAGAAGGAAAAAAGCCAATGTCCTGGCTAAAAAACCAAATTCCAAAATATTATAAAAGACGTTCAACCACTAGAAATATTTTTAACAGGAAAAAACTTAAAACAGAAATAGTAACTTAAAATTCAATCAGAAATGCTTTGTGACCAAGAGTCAATGAGAGCCTATTAGCTTCTAGGAAATCAGGAGGTGTAGAAATTGACCATAGGCTTTGCCAATGATTTGAGAAGGCTCACTTGGAATCTTTTGAAAACCTACTCATAGCCCTCTGTGAGGGCTACCAGCTTCTGCCATGGGAGAACAATAATGCCTTCTCCTTCTCCTCCGTGTTCCAAATCTCATGTTAAGTGTCTCTTACAGTCAGACCCTAAGCTATAATCCAACTAGTCAGGAAGTGAGGGAAATGTGGTTTTCAGGTGTCAAGCCCTTGTGATGCTATGAGAATATAGAAGGGGAGGCAGTGGTACTGAGATGTCAGTAGTCAATCTGGCACACTAGGCAGGATTTCCAAATTCCATATATTTTCACTTTTCCTTTTGCTCCTTGAAGCACAGTATAACTACACCATCTGTTCCAATTTATTTTTCTCCCTTAATTACATTCGTGCTTCAGAAGAAAGACTATAAAAGATATGTTCAAGATAGAATGCAGTTTCAGAGATACAGCTATGTTGAAGGTATAGCTAGAATGTGGAAGCCACTGTAGGATCTAGCTCCTGAAATTCATAATTTCAGCAACACTAACCATGAGAAGGTCTGTGTAGAACACTGGGATGCCAGGTGGCCAGAAGAGGGACAATGCCAAAAATACAAGCATAGACAGCATTCGAGACCAAGAGCAAGAATGGATTAGCTGGCATTGCACAGAAGTCGGAGAGATTCATGGAGAGCATGTAAAGTGAGAATTACAAAAAGTGAGGAACAGAAGGCTCAAGTTTATTTGGTATGGACAGGAGGAGAGGACTTTCAAGGTAAAGAGAAGTGATCAGGAAAATGAAGGAGGCACACAAGAACTTTTTTTGGATGTAAAAGAGTACAATCATTGCTGTCCTTTTTCCTAAATCACCACTATGCAACCATTCCATGATTATCAGAATGTGGTCTAAGTCTTATAAGAATGTCCCTTTCATTTTCCATTATTTTAATGTTTTTTGAAAATTCATTCTTTAACCCATTTCTCATTGACATATTGCATTCCTTTCCCTAGAACTCCAAATTCTGCTCTTCAGCATTCAGCATGTACTTAGTGGCATTTGTCATGAATACAAAATAATCTCCATATTGCATTCCCTAATGACTCTATGGGCCATAATATAGTTCACAGTTATAAGGATGGAAGAAGGAGTCAATGTGTTCACAAATTTTGATTCCTTATGTTTTAAACCGATGGTTGGCAATGCTTTTCTGTCAAGGGCCAGAAAGTAAATATTTTAGGTTTATGGGGCCATACATTATCTTGCAATGACTCAATTTTGCTTTTGCAGTGTAAAAGCAGCCAATGACAATGAATAAATGAATGGATGTGGATGTGTTTCAAGCAAACTTTTTTTTTTAATTTTAAAATTTCTTTTCTTTTTTTTTCAAATTTTATTTTATTTTGTTCTTTTTTCAGTGTTCCAAAATCCATTGTTTATACACCATACCCAGTGCTCCATGCAATATGTGCCCTTCACAATACTCACCACCAGGCTCACCACACCCCCTAACCCTCTCCAAAAACCTCAGCTTGTTTCTCAGAGTCCACAGTCTCTTATTGTTTGTCTCACCCTCTGATTTTCCCCAACTCACTTCTCTCCATCTCCCAATGTCCTCTGCGTTATTCTTTATGTTCAACACGTAAGTGAAACCATACGATAATCGACTCTCTCTGTTTGACTTACTTCACTCAGCATAATCTCTTCCAGTCCCTTCCATGTTGATACAAAAGTTGGGTATTCATCCTTTCTGATGAAGGCATAATACTCCATTGTATATATGGACCATATCTTCTTTATCCATTCATCTGTTGAAGGTCAAGCAAACATTTTTAATTGAGAGTAAAATTCAAATTTCATATAATGTTCATTTATCACAAAATATTATTCTACTTTTGATTTTTTTCCCTAACCATTTAGAAAACTTAAAAAAAAAAAATCATTCTTAGCTCTCTGGCCTACAAGTCAAGGTGCATGCTGGATTTGGCCAAAGAGCCAGAGTTTGCCAACCCCTTTTTTAGCTCTCTACTCTCCAAGAATAACCACTTGCCACATGTGGTTATTGATCACTTGAAATGTAACTAGTATGACTGAAGAACTAGACTATTTATGTACTTATTTTTAAATTTTTCTATTTTATTATTTAAATTCAATTAGCCAACATAAAGTACATTATTAGTTTTTTGGTTTTTTTTTTAAGATTTTATTTATTTATTTGACAGGCAGAGATCACAAGTAGGTAGAGAGGCAGGCAGAGAGAGAGGAGGGAGCAAGCTCCCTGCTGAGCAGAGAGCCTGATGCGGGGCTTGATCCCAGGACTCTGGGATCATGACTTGAGCCGAAGGCAGAGGCTTTAACCCACTAAGCATCCAGGTGCCCCTTTCATTAGTTTATTATATAATGTTCAGTGATACCTTAGTTGCCTATAACACCCAGTGTTCATCACATCATGTGCCCTCTTTAATGCCCATCACCCAGTTTCCCCATCCCCCTACCGACCTCTCTGTTATTTATTTTACTTTAAATTTCCAAAAAGAAAGTTATTCATTTGGTTATTATAAAATTTGGTGCATTTAGAAGAACCTAGGTGTGTAAACTTGCTTTTCTAACTGCAAATTTTATGATATATAAATAGCAATAAATATCTCTGATTAAAATTTAACATCTGAATTCAAATGTGCTGAAAGTATATAAAACACACACCAGATTTTGAAGACTTGGTTTGGAAAATAATGTAAAATGTCATTAATAATTTTATATTGAATACATGTTGAAATGATAAAATTTTGAATATATTGCTCTAATTCAATTGCTCTAATTAAATAAATTTGTCTAAATAAAATATATTATTAAAAGCACTTTTATCTGTTTCTTTTTACATTATAATGCGGCTACTAGAAAATTTACAATTACATATGTGGCTCACATTTTATTTCTATTGGACCGAGCTGCTCTAGACATATAGCTAGGTTACATTTCCTGGCGTCTCTTGCAATTTGGTGGGACTATATGACTGAGTTCAGGTTGAAGGAATGTGGGTAGTAGTGAAATAAGATACTTCTAAGTTTTGTCCATCAGTATTCCCATGCTTTCTCTTTCACCCCCTGCCCAATGAATGCAGAAAACTCAGTAGAAAAGTAGGAGGCTTTAGAGCACATTACACAGAAAAATGAAGGGAGCTTGGGTCCTGAGAGACAGCATAAGGACCAGCTGGCCTGGAGAATGACCTGACCTGATATCCCTATCCTGAACTATACCACAAGCAAAAGACAAACATTTATTGTCCTAAGCCACTGAACTTAGTATATTGTATTCACCTTAAGGAATCCAAAAAGCTTAAAAAATATCCCATGGAGCCAGCAGAGTTCAAAGAATACATTTACCCTTCTACTTTAAACAATTAGAAAATGGGCACAGTTTTTGACAACCATTTTTAGACTTAGAAAACTGGAATAATGGGACCATGACCTTTGAAAAAGGAAACAAACAAATTAAGCCCTATCTTTGAGGGAGAGAGAGAACTCCAAAAGCTTACAGAGGGGACTTCTCTACTAGCTGACTGACACCTATCAGTAAATGTGTGAAGGAAACTTCATGAGACCTGTGAAAGAGTGATCTAAAAGAAATAGGCAGAGGCATGTGGGTGGCTCAGTCAGATAAACGTCTGCCCTCAGTTCAGATCAAACCCCCATGTTGGGATTCCTGCTCAGGAAGGATCCTCCTTCTCCTTCTCCTGCTTCCCCTGCTTGTGAGTGCTCTCTCTGTGTCAAAAACAAACAAACAAACAAACAAGCAAGCAAACAAAAAAAAAACATGTAAAAGTAGGCAAATGAATTCTGGTGTCTGTGATGTGAGGTGGGAGAATTTGTGTTTCCATCAATCCTAGAAAAGAGACACAGTAATAAATGAGATATGTGGTAGAATTCTTAGAACGGTATTGTCTTAGTCATGAGGTTGCTCTGGACCCAATTTGAAGACCTTGAAATAATCAAACTAATTCCAAGAAACTTAACAGAGTGCAAAGACAAAATAAAATATTATTTAAAGGATTGCAGACATATCCAGCAACCAACAATATAAGAGTTGTAGCTCCAGCATTCAGTAAAAATTGCCAGATGTACAAAGTAGTCAGAAAATATAATTCATGAGCAGGAAAAACAAAAAACAAAAAACAAAAAACACGGAATGGAAGCAAACCCAGAAATAAAATAAGTAATGGGGCTAGAAGATAAAGACATTATGAGAACTATTATTAAAACACTGTGTATGTTGAATAAGGTAAAGGAAAACACCACCATAAGGATAGAACTAGAAGATATAAAAAATCCAGTCAGAAAATCTAGAGATGAAAAATAAAATATCAGAAATGAAAAATATCTCAGTTGTGATTTGCCACAAATTAGAACAGGAAAATATCAGTTAATTAATTTGAAGATATAGCAATAGAAATCATTCAAAATAATGCAGATGGGGGTAAAAAAAGTAAAACCTGAGTTTCAGTAAGCTCTGGAACAATAACAAGAAAATTTGAAACTTAATAAATGGAAAAATGGCATGCAGAATAAGTATTTTTTATTGTTTTATTTTATTTTATTTGTGTATTTATTTGAGAAAGAGAGAGAGAGAGAGACTGAGAGAGACAGCACGCACAAGCAGAGGGAGGAGAAGCAGACTCTCTACTGAACAGAGATCCAAACTCTGGGTTCCAATTCTAGGACCCTGGGATCATGAACTGAGCTGAAGATAGACACTTAACTGACTAAGCCCACCCAGGCCCCCTGGAGTAAATATTTTTTTTTAATATTTTATTTATTTCCTTGAGAGAGAGAAAGAGAGAGAGAGAGAGATCACAGAGGGAGAGGGAGAAGCAGATTCCTAGCTAGGCAGGGATCCCAATGCAGGGCTTGATATCAGGACCTTGAGATCATGTTCTGAGCTGAAAGCAGATGCTAAACTGACTGAACCATCCAGGAACCTGTAGAATAAATATTTTTTTTTTTAAATGCCAACCCACATCATAAACAAATTACTGAAAGTAAGAGTTATAGAGAAATTCTTAAAATTACCCATAGGGAAAGGGAACAGTATCTACAGAGGATTAAATATAAGAATTATGAAAACTGTTAAAAAAATAGAACATGTATACAGATAATCTGATAGTGGAATAGACAGTGTAATCATAAAAATGTAAAACAAAGTAATGCAAAAAACGTCAGGAAAGAATTAAAAAGTAAGAACAGAAGGAACAAATAGAAAACGACAGCAAAACGGAAGGCTTAAAATGAACCATATAAACATTTTAATGCAAATGGTATAACATGGTAAGTAGAAGTGAGATATTCTCAGATTGAATAAAAAGCCAGACCGATATGTTGTTTATAAGAGACTCATTTTAAATATAAAGACATACATAGCTTAAAAGCAAAAGTGCAAACAAAATACCATTCAAACAACACTAAGAACATATGACTGACTGATGTGGCTATACACTATTATTAAGAATCAAATTAAGTTTCAGAACAAGGAATATTGCCAGGGATAAACAGGAAACATTTATAATGATAAATGGGTCATTTTAGTAAGTGGATATAACAAATCTAAATGTGTTTGCCTCAAATGATGTGACAGAACTTGAATGGAAAAAAGAAATAGATGAAATCCACATGTATAGGACTTGACAAAGAAATATGTAGAAAATCAGTAAAAATATCATAGACTTGAACAGAACTATTAAATAACTTGACCTAGTAAGTATTTATAATATACTCCACTCAACAACAACACAATAGCTATTCTTCTGAAGTATGCATGAAACATTCAACAAGATAGATTCTATCCTGGTCTGTAAAACAATTCTGAATACAGTTAAAATAATTAATCATGGTAGGTATGTTCTCTGCCCACAGTGAAATCATTAGATCAATAACATAAATATATCTGGAAAATTCCAAAATATTTGGAATTTAACAGCGATTGCTCAGCAGCCCCTAAATCAGAAAAGATATCAAAGGAAATTAGATTGCAGAGGTGGTAAATCTCTTCCTAGTTTCAGGGATGAGCATGCAACCTGATCCTAAACTAATCTGATCACACAATCCTTCTGGCCTCAGTCACTGATTCAGAGAATACACAAAAGAAGTTTATCCAGAGACCATCATGGTTACTTTGCCAGAGTGAATAGTTACATAGAGAGGTGCTTCTCTTTTGCAGTTGTAAAGAAAATAGGACCCAGGCTTCATGCTGCTGCTGTCCTCATGTTATCTTGAGAAAAAGAGTGCCCTTGAACATAGAGAATCTCTCAGGAAATGAGGGCCAAGAAATAGAAATTGAATTAGTGCTGATGATATCGCTTGAATTACTCAATTTAGCAGAATCTGAACCCAGAACTTGCTTTGATCTTTGCAGTTACAAGAGTCAACAAAATTCCCTCTAAGCCAGCATGTACTGAGCTTTTCAGCTTTGTGTCAGAATAGGTCTGAAGTCCTGTGTGCATCAAACCATTTCTTTGTGTCTTTCCTTCTTTGCAAATATAGAAATAACTTTATTCCCTGGTACTGATTTTGAAAGACATATAGGACAATAGTATTTTAAAAATGAAAATAGATCAATATTCAACTTATTTTCCCTGACCTGCATGTGATCTGCAAGCTTCTAGTTAGATACACAGAGGGACTGGTAGCCAATAGATGATAATTTATTCATCTTAGGGCAGATTTTGTGGTTCAAAACTAAATATCTCTGGAAACTGAGCCCTGTTGCAAAGGCAGTTATCATTTGTTTTTTATTAGTTACATTTTCCCACCAAATTATCTGTTAAAAGGAATCATAGTCAAGTGTCCCCAATGGATGACCCCTAGGTTTTACTTTTTAATGATTTTATGAGTTTAAATATAATTCCTTTGCTAACTACAGGATATTTTCTTTAATCTGTTTGATTAAGCAAGCCAAGAATTGGAAAGATAATGTTTCCTAACTTCCTTTCTGATGAATAATGAATGTCACTAAGGAATTAGATAGTAGGAGGTAGTTGCCTCGGCCATCTGCTGCATATGGATACAGAAGAAAGATATTAAACTTTAAATTAGGTATTGCTTCACAGGACCTAAAAGATGAAAGGAAATACACACTCAACTGGAAGATAATAATCAATTTCTATCAGACAATTTGCTTCTTTCAAAGTACAAAAAATATAATTATCTCTTTTACTCCCTGGTCAACATATTTTGTATTTAATTGAATACAGGAAATCAGTAATCAGCACATCCCTTTTTCAGTCTAATGTATATTCAAATGTCTACAAATAAAAGTGCAATTTTTTAAATATACAACTGTTGAACATCTAAGAAAAAAGAAAAAAATACTTTTTCCACAGATATGATACACTAAGGAAACAGAATCTCATTTCCATGGCAACTACATCAAAGGTTAAAGGAGAGAAATAGAACATTTATTGCTAAGTACACTTACTTTAAAAATTATTCACCAAGTTATGATCACCAGTGTAACAGTTAATTGTAATGAAGGACGGACCTCTCCATTGCTTCATTTCTCTGTATAGTTATTCATAAGAAAAACGGTGTCTATTTATATATCTGCAAATGTCTGCTATTTTGATATGATATCTGTTTAAGCAAGATTTAAGGAAATAGATTTTTAGGTGAAGAGTGTAAATACTGGAAAGGATGCTATGGAAATAATTTAGTGTAGTCGTTAATAGCGTAGCTACCAAGTCAAGCAAAGAGATTAGATTAAAATTGTATATATGACACTTGGACATGTTACCTAATTTTTTTAGCTCTCAATTTATTCATCAATAAATTGAGTAAATGTTATTCATTTCATCTAATATACTAAGTACATAAAATAGTGTAAAGACACATCAATAAATTTTAAGTGAAGGGCTTGGAAAAGCAATTTGGAGGAAAAGGAATATACGTTATAACCATGTTAAAAACACTCAACTTCACTGGTGATTACATAAAAATGTATTTACTACCTTTCATGAGCTAAATTGAAAAAAAAAATTGTAAAAGATTTAGAATATCCAGTGTCAGTAGAGCAGAAGGGAAGGATAATTCTTTCACGGTGTTGTTCAATGTACAATTGGGGCAACATTTAGGGACAGTATTTAGGAAGCACCTGAAACATTTTAAGATGTGTCTGCTCTTTCATGTATTTATTGTGTGATTAGGAATCAACCCTGCTGAGATACCAACAGGTTTATAGCCATTTATATGAAAGGAAATGTTTCGCTGCACTATTTGTGATAACAACAACAACAAAAAAATCTCATAAGCAGATGAAGGGACAATGACACTATGAAATACTATGTAGTCCAAAATAAATAAAGTCTGTGTGTGTACGATGACATGGAAAGAGGTTTGTGAGATACAGTTTCATGAAAAAAAGAACAGGAGAGAAACAACATATGTACTATGATTTTCTGTTTATAATCGTGGATATGTGTTTCAAGGAGTATATTTAGGTTTTATATTAAAATGTTAGACCTACATTAATTAGACTGTTATTTTATAAGCTACCCAGCAATATTTCTAGTGCAGGAGCTGTGTTAAATAGTTATTATTATTTCTGCAATTATTTATTTAATATTTTGAGTCAACTAGAATAAGAGCTAATAAAAATAAGGTTGTCTAACCTAAAAATGAGAAGTTAGAATAAAAACAATTGCACCCAAGTTATGGTGATCATGGGTATCTTTCCAGGAGTCTAAATTGCATGATTTTATGATATAGTATAGAGTATTTCTGTTGCTTCTTTCTGCTACTATAGACTAAATAATAAAAGTATTAAGATGCATCTTTCTTTCTCATTTTTTAGAAAAATAATGATTATTCAGGCTTTCATGATATACCATGGTCTGAATTCTTGGCTTATTTTTTGTTTTGTTTTGTTTTCTTTTGTTCAATGTGGTTGGTTTTACGAGTGTGGTAGGAACATCAGATTATAGAAGATAGGACACTCAGATGCATTAGGTCAGAATTAGGGAATAGATAAGGTTGGAGGCTGAAGAGCTGAGGGAAAAGAGAATATCTTAATATCTTTTTTTGTTTTTGTTTTTGTTTTAGGTTCAGAGATTTATTGCTTGGATGGGAGAATATCTTAATATCTTAACCCTAGTGGAAAAGATTTACATTCCTCAAGGCTAGAAGACTCAGGAGTGCTGGGATTCTCATGTGAGAGTCTTGCACACCCCACTGGTATAAACATTCCAAAAGGACAGATCTTTACTTGGGGGTGATTTGCTTTGAGACCAAACCACAGGTTTTGTGTGCAGTGGATCTAGCCAGCTCTGCAGTGGGTTGATGTTATCTGAACTTCTTATAACTACTAAATATTCTACAAGAGCGTCATAAATAAAATGTGTTGAAAACCAGAGATTCTTCTTAATATCTTCAGACTTCGTAGGTCACAAATACCATGAAACATACCATGGGGAAAAGGACACACACACATCAATTTTCCAGGTCTGGCTTCAAATAAGATTATATAATGTAACACTAAGTAGGTGATTAATAAATAAAGTAGATCATAATTGCAGAATGTTAGCATTTTAAAATAAGAAGCTAACAATTTAAAATTTCTTCAACTTAATTCAAAGAAAGGTAAGCTGAAGTCTCATGATCTATGTGGCTCTCATAAGGCCAAGTGTTGGGTTTCTTGTCTCTTTATAAGATATAAAATGGAAAAAATGGGGGGGGGGCACCTGGGTGGCTCAGTGGGTTAAAGCCTCTGCCTTTGGCTCAGGTCATGGTCCCAGGGTCCTGGGATCGAGCCCCACATCGGGCTCTCTGCTCAGCGGGGAGCCTGCTTCCTCCTCTCTCTCTCTCTCTGCCTGCTTCTCTGCCTACTTGTGATCTCTGTCTGTCAAATAAATAAATAAAATCTTAAAAAAAAAATGGAAAAAATGGGGTTTGATATCTCCAGCCAGGATTGCCTCATTAGTTGGCTATATAAACTGTTCCACCATTATATGATTCAAGCTGACTGCATGTCAGTTATTGAGCATGAACCATCTGCACTGACTGTTAAAATATCCAGCTGACTAATTTATCATAGATCCTGAGTTCTATACTTTCTCCTTAGCTGGGGAATCTACAATTTGCAATTTAAATTGTTTTTCCAGCACCAACAGGAAAGACTCCAGTGATTTCTGTTTAGTTTTCTCTTTTCTTGTTAATTCCTGGAAAAGTTCATAAAGTTCATAGGATTTTTATTGACTTTTGTTCCACTTAAAAATTTATCAACAAGTTACTGATACACGTTGATAGATTGAATAGGCATGTGGAGAATACAGCTAGGATAAAATGCTAAATTAACTGGATAATAAAATCAAGATACGAAAATATCTCACCAAGTTGAAACAATGGGTACTTGCTAACTCAAGAGGTGGAGATCAATTAATATGAAAACAGGTTAAATAAATTAATTCTTGGGGCGCCTGGGTGGCTCAGTGGTTTAAAGCCTCTGCCTGCTCAGGTCATGATCCCAGGGTCCTGGGATCGAGTCCCGCATCAGGCTCTCTGCTCACAGGGAGCCTGCTTCCTCCTGTCTGCCTGCCTCTCTGCCTAGTTGTGATCTCTGTCAAATAAAAAAATAAAAATCTTAAAAAAATTAATTCTTAAAATTTAAGATATGGGGAAAGTAGCTCAGTGGCAATTCAAACAGAAATAACCTAGGTTTGATTTGATTGAAACTCAATATATACTCAATATAACAATGTATAGAAAAAATGCCTACTTTCACATCATTTTAGTTAATAGTGCTGTGATAATATAACTTAGAATATTTTATCACATTTTGAAACAAGAACCACAAAGAAGAAAAATTATGCTCAGCTTAGCTGTATTTTAATTTCTATGATAGCATAAAAGATATTTAAGTTCAGAAGAGAGACTCTTATTTATATATATATTTCAGATATACTGAGGTTATATAGCCAGTAAGTTCAAAACCTGAAATGTGGACACAAATCTGATAATAACCTCTTTTTATTATATTCTACCTATTAATATCCAGGCTCTATGAGTGGGGAAACAAATCTTTGTATTTCCCAGGAACTCTGTGTAGTTCATTGAGCATAGTGGAAGTTTTACAAAGTAATATGAGATTTTGATTTATAGTTTGTAAACTATTGTTTTCATTTAGCGACCATGATACTGGGAAACAGTCTTGATTGATATTTATCAGTATTATTTTTTTAAACCAAAATTCAGGGGGATAAGGTAGTTTGCTCAAATCAAATCATAGAAGTAGCAAAGCAAATCCGAAGTAAGATTTTTGTTTTTATTAACATATAATGTATTATTTGCTTCAAGGGTACCGGTCTGCGAATCATCAGTCTTACACAATTCACAGTACTCACCATAGCATATATCCTCCCTAATGTTCATAACCCAGCCACCCTATCCCTACCTCCCAACTTTCCAGCAGCCCTCAGTTTGTTTCCTGAGATTTAGAGTCTCTTATGGTTTGTCCCCCTCCCAGGTCCCATCTTGTTTCATTTTTTTCCCTCTCTACCCCTCACAATCCCCCCACCCTGCCTCTCAAATTCCTTATATCAGAGAGATCATATGATAATTGTTTTTCTCTGACTGAAGAGATCTTGCATCTTTAGACTTTAGTTGAGTACTCGTAAGTGTGTTCATCAGGTTTGAAGTTTTTCTAGTGAAATTTCTTCAAAGTTTTTCATTGCTATGAGTATAGCAAAGTAACTGTACTTGTGGGTAACTCACATCTGGAGTTCAGTTTTCATTGCTATAATTGCAATTACAGACTTGCAACAGTTCTTTGTACTCATAATTTCCTTAACCTACATCAATTACATTTATCCCATGTCTAAATTACCCTGAGAGCAATATCATTTGGCACGTTTCCTTAGTGGATTTATGATTAGATCAGGATCACGAGCGAACAAAGAAACGTGACAGGAGAATGGACAATGTGGAAAATACCAGAGTGTGGTGACTCAAATCAATGAAGCTACAAAAAGGAAAACAGGAAGAAATAAAGACAACATCACCAGAAAAAAAAATAAATATATGAAGTCGGTATTTTTAACTCAAGTGACAGGACTTTATAAATATTCATTTTTGAACATGATAAATTTCATACAGTCATTAGGTAGGTTGTGAATTCATCTTATCTTAAAATAATTGGTAAGATGAGACATCTGATTTACTGAATCAATATTCATTAACAAAAATATTTATTGTGCATTTTTCTGTGCCAGGCACAGGGTCCATAATTGAATATTACTTTATCAGTAATTGAGCCCTATAGTAAAATATGGTCCAGGTCTTATGGGTTGTCAACAAACCAGTGTACAACTAAACATAACTGACATAAAAACACACTGAATGATTTAACAGTTTTTCTGGAGGCTTTCAGAATCCTTTTCATTCATTTAATCCACATACCCTATTGAGGTGCACTTTAGTGGGGAATGCAGTATTAATCAAAGTGGTCTTGTGCTTCAAGTTGTCCAAAATTTAGAATTGACAGGAATAGTTCCAGAATTGACAAAACAACAGTGTGAGAGCTGCTCTAGGATTGAAGGAAGTCCAGTGGACTATGTGGGTCCAGGAATAGTAAGTAATTCTTCTGAGATAAATTTTTAAAGAAGAGAGGATGTTTGAATTTGGTTTTGAGAAATAGATATGAGTTAGTCAGGTTTTATTTGGGAGTGGGGATACAGTACTTCAGGCAGTGAACCATTTATTAAAATATTTTAGGGCTACCATTACTCTCCTCCAGGATGATAGAAATTATAGAAAATAATTTCATTGACTGTCTGTCACATGAGACACTTACCGCCATGGTAATGGATGTCTAATATCAGTTTATTTTCTATTTGCCAGTATATTTTTCCCTTGGAAAAGCTCCTTTCATTTAAGAATTAGTTTGCATTATCTTCAATTGGATAGGTTCCCTGTTCTTACCCACTAAACTGGTTAGGTAATCTCTAATGAACCCTGATAAGCATTGTGTGGATAACACCATCACAAGGGAAAGGGCGGAGGGAGAATATAGAGAGGAGGAGAAAGTGCTATCACAGTACTTGTCAAGTTCAATTGGCATAATAGCTATTTATGCATGTTGCCCCACTGGGCTGTGGGCTCCTCATGGACAGCTCTTATCAAAGTGCCTGCCTCATGGCAGGTGTTCCATAAAGGTTGAATGAGTTAAATAATGAATGAGAAGAATATGGAGATTTTCAATTGTTTCATTTTGCAGTGAGAGTTGAATACATATTCAAGCAAATGTTCTCTGTTGCCTAGGAAATTGCAAACAAACTGCTTAGCCCAGCACTCCATAGCTCCGCAATCTCTTCTTAATCCATGTTTCCATCCCTATGCCACTGACTGCACATAGCAACCTTATGCACTATACAAACTAGAATTTACCAGAACCTGGTTTGGACTTGTCATACCTCCACTTTCCTCTGTGTCCTCTCTTCCCTCCAGTGTCTTATGACTATTGAGTAAACTCTGAATACTGACTACGATTTGGAAGACACAGATTCTAATCTAGCTTAGTCAGTAATCCCTATAAAACCTAGAATATGCTGTTTGATTAATTTGGTTGTCCCCTTATTATCCTTAAATAGTTATTTGTCAGTCTAAGCCTTGGGTCTTCTCCAACCCAGTCTGCTCCCACAATCATTGTTGAAAAATTATGACAATTTCTTTCCTTTGCCTTAATTTTCTTCATAACATGTACCATTACTTGGTGTCCCAGAAATTAGAAGAGTACCTAGCACAAAGTATATGCTAAGAATATATTTACTGAATGAATAAATGAATATATAGTTAAGTGACTCTATGCTTGTTTTATAACGTAACCCTGAAATCTTTAAGGTGGTCTTTGTCTAATATATCTACCTCTGTGTCTCCATCATGCATCAGTCTGAACCAGCACATTATGGATCTTCCAGGAATATACTGTTTTTGCATGGTGGATGCATGCATAATGCTTGAATAAATGGTTCTCATTTAAGCCTACAGTAACCATAGCACAGAGGGAAGTCTGACTTGTTCATTATTGTAATAAAATCATGAGCTAAATAGAATTTTAAAAACAGTATTTAGGATACTCTTTTAATGTAATGTATACAAAGCATATAATTAAGCTGAGATACCATTTTAAGGTATTGAGGAAAAGACACAGTATCATATATTCTCTGTAGAGAAAATAGCATGCTTTGGACACTGTGAAGTTGACTTAGAACAAAATTAGACTCTAACTCTAGGAAGCAATTTCTGCCTCTTCTGAGAAGCTTGTATTTATGAGATGTGGTTGTACCCTCTTTGAACCCTGGGACACTGTGGATATTACTCTAATTTTACACACCTGATTCTACCCATTTTAGTACAGTCATTGTGTGTGGGTCTTATTCCTCTTATTAGCTTAAAACAAACCCAAGATCCAGGGCTCCTTTCCTGTCTGTTCTTTCCAGTAGGGTGCCTTGAATACAAATGACATCTGTATATCTTACTCAAACACTTAGTTTTATTGAACTGAGAGGGAACACTCTGTTTCCCCTTCGGCTGACTTACTCCATTTAAGAAAGGCACAGGGAAGGTTCTGTATTCCTAGGGTGTTCAAATATACCTATTCATTTTATCCAAATACTCTCTTATTCTCACTGTGACTTTATCTCAGCTTTTGTTGGCCTTGGTCAGGAAGAAGGGGCTAGAGGGACACACAGGACCTTGACTTTGTAGTTCAGCTCCTCCATCACTCACTGCTCCTCAATTCCCAGATAAGCATGATTTCCAGGTCCAAGACAGAGGATATGGCTGACAGGACCATTTAGGGCATATTCCAGGCCACATCCTCAGTAACTATGGTAACTGTACTTGATAAACCAGATGGTGGGACTATGTCATGTAAATGAGCCAAAGATGGTCTTCATGTATTGGGCTCTAGGTGTTTACTTCTTTACTGCAGACTGAGACTCATTAGCTCAAAATCCTGCTGGCACCAAACTCAAATTTATATGCATTCATTTATTTTAAAAGTCACACAGCAAGTGGATTTTTAGACATTTAGATCCTGTCTCCTTTGCATACCTTCTGAACCCTCACCTCACATCTGTTGGTCACTGGTAAGAGAGAGCCTCATGATTATAAAAGTCCCAAGCTGCCCCTTCTGAGTTTATCAACCCAGAGATTCCCAGCTGGGAATTCAGCTGCTGGGCTGGACCCCTAGAAGGGTAAGCCTCTCCCTTATTCCCAGAACTCCCTTGACCTCTTCCCCTTAGGGACTTCCTCTCTTATACAACCCTGACCAAGTGTTACCCAATAAAACCTATTGGGTCTAACTACCTATTGTGCATATATATATATATATATATATATATTTTTTTTTTTTTCCTAGTCAGCTCCAAATCCCTTGAACAAACTATCATCAAAGTTCTTTCTCAGAAGGAAAAAAAAAAAAGGGAGATAAATTCATTTATTCCTGGGAAGAAAACAGGTTATCAGGATTATATTAATATTTTAGCCTTCATGCATTCATATTGTTACTTATTAAAATAAATGTAAACTCTTGGTCTTTTCCTTTGTCACACACACACACACACACACACACATACACACACACACATACACAGAGATACACACATATATACATATATATGGATTTCCTTGTTTCTGTTGCTTTGCCATGTTCTCATTTTAGCTCACACTTTTCATCATTCCTTTCACTTTTCCCTTTTAAACAGTCTCATGGGTTTTCTTATACTTCTATGTATTTTCTTGAGAAACAGAATCTTAAACAGGCACAAGTTTATGTAATACATAAAGACTTAGAAACAAGCACAGCGAAATTGTCCTGAAGAGTGAGTGTGTGTGTAAACACACACATCCTGACCCGCAAATTACCCAACAAGAAAATCTGCTGAGCAAGCTTTCTGTGATCTAGGAGTTGGTTATACAATCTTTATCTTGCACAGGGGGATTATAGCTATTAGCCTTATTCCTGGTTTGTTTGTTTTTAAACTACAGGCTTGATAAAGGATCGCTGTATCACACAGGTTTTCTCTTGGCCATCCTTTATAGGCTCCAGGTCTGGTCATTTCAGGAGCCCCTCAACACCCCTGAACTCTTCCATGGCTTTCAATCACAATTAGGGTTAATAACGTTTTGGCCTCCCCCTGTGTGTGTTCCTCTTCTCCAGCTGCGATTGAATTCGGGCTTCCCCACAGCCTCAGCTCTCCCTGCCCCCCATTGCATCTTGGAAGGAAGCTCTCCACTTTCATCTAGGCTGATTATGCAGGTATGAGTTTCCCATGGCAGCTGGCTGAGATCGCGGTGGCAGCTTGCCTCCCCCTGGCATATATACTCTGTCACCAAACGGCACTTTTAAGTCTTCCTTTGCTAACATCCTTTATAGCTCCTTGCTAGACAAAACAAATCCTTAAGAGAAAAAAGGACAGTGAAGGGGGGGCAGGGTGTGGGGAATCACAAAGGAATAGAGAAGGGAGGGAAAGGAAGAAGACTGAGCAACAACTTCCCTTCTCTTCAAGTGCCCTGATTTAGCAAGCTCCTATAAAACTATTAAAGGGTGCTAACAGGATTTTAGGAAGGAAACCAGCATTTACCAAGACTTTTATGTAAAGAGGGAATCCTATTGAATGCTCACTATTACTTAGCAAATATTTCAACTGCAACAACTCATTGAAAGTGGACAACATATTTATTTGATGGTCACTATTATTATTATTTTATTTTACCAAAGAGTAAACTGTGCCAAGTTATGATACCTAGTTAACAAAGACAGGGCTTGGATTATACTCTTCATACCTGTGAATCTCTCTTACCCATATCTATGAGTTTATCCAACCTCATGATAAATCAAACATAGGTATTGTACCCTACTTTAGGTGAAGTTCCAAATTGAAGTTTGGAAAGTTTGATATATATTCCATTTATTATTATTTTTTTTTTGAGAGAGAGAGAGAGAGAAAGAGGGGGTACAAAGACAGAAGGAGAGGGAGAGAGAGAATCCCATGCAGGCTCCACACAGTGCAGAGCCCAACATAGGGCTCAATCTCACAACCCTGAGATCATGACCTGAGCCAAAATCAAGCAACCCCATTTATTCTTATATATATATGTATATGTGCATGCACTTTCCCATTAAAGGGACTGTGGTACTCTTCAGAATAACTGCAAGCAGTAAAATTGGATCTTCAAAATTATAGTTGCTACCAATGTAGTAAAATTATGGAAAGAGTTCAAGAACAGACATGTCTAGCTCCCAAACACTCTCAACTTCCCACACATCCTATTGGCTTCCAAAGTAGCCTAACGGAAGAGAACCAGTCTCATTCTCAGAAAGCATTCTGGGGGGAAAGGTAGTTAGGTTTCATTGATGTGTAAGAGTTCTAACCTGTAATGGTCATATTTGCTAGAGGACTCTAAGTTATTTGAGACCCTAGTACGGATATAGGCACATATGCAACCAACAAATGAATGGAAAATCTGACAAATAACAGCCTATCCCGTTAAGAAAAGAGAAATAAAAGCATTTTTCATTTTACTGGTCATCTAAGTAAGTTTGAATTTAAGGGGTCAGGTGGGCAGAGATATTTAATAGGAACAGATCCTTGAGTTTTAAATTGTTACTCTGGGTATTGGCTTTCTAATCACCAATATGGAGAACCTCACCATATAACTACAGAAAGAAAGAACACTGCCTGGACCAATGCCAGTGTGAGACTGAAAGGGAGAAGGGGGATTTAGGACACCTACTGAGTAAGTAGGAAAATCTGCTGAAAACCAGATTCTCAGGTTAACATATGGCATGTTATTAAGGCATTTGATATATGGTTAATAAGGCCTGTTTTGTTTTATTATAGCCTTTTTGAATTCCTATTTCCTATCATATAGTTGACTTGTATATGACTGGAATTTGACACCACCTTCACCATGCTAGTAGTTTTCTTATTTTATTAGTTTATTTTATTTTTCAAACAATCCAAATTAATTAAATTTCTTTCTCTTTTTCTTTTTTTAAGACTTTTTTTAAATTTATTTGAGAGAGAGAAAGAGCACAAGCAGGGGGAAGGGCAGAGGAAGAGGGAGAAGCAGACTCCCCACTGAACAGGGAGCCCAACTTGGAGCTGAATCCCAGGACCCTGGGATCATGACCTGATCTGAAGGCAGATGCTTAACCAACTGAGCCATTCCTCTTCTTTCTTTCTTTATTTTTTAACTTTTTAAAAGTTTTAATGGGAGTATAGTTAACATAATATTATGTTATATATATATATATATATATATATATATATATATGTATTATATATATATGATGTTGGCTTCAGGTGTACATAGTGATTCAACAGCTACATTCATTAGGAGATGCTCACTGTGATAAGCAGAGTCGCCCTGTCACCAGACATCATTATTACAATGTTATTGACAACATTCCCTATGCTGTACTCTTTAATCCCGTAACTTACTTATTTTATAACTAGAACATCATACTTCTTAATAACCTCCACCTACTTTGTCCAGGCCCCCCTATAGTAACCACCAGTTGTTCTCTCTATTTATGAGTCTGTTTCTTTTTTTTTGGTTTTGTTTGTTTGTTCATTGTTTGTTGTTTTGAATTTTTAGAGTCCACACATGACATAATATGGTATTTGTCTTTCTCCGTCTGACTTACTTCACTTAAATAACACTTTTTAGGTCCACTCATGTTGCCACAAATGGCAAGATTCCATTCTTTTTTATGGCTGAGTAATACGCCTTTGTGTGTGTGTGTACACCACATCTTCTTTATCCATTCACCTACCAAAGGACCTTCAGACACTTCCATATCTTGGCTATTGCAAATAATGCTATAGCGAACATAGGGTTGCATAGAGTTTTTCAAATTAATGCTTTAATTTTACTCAGGAATTAATGGATCATATTGTACTTCTATTTTTAGTTTTTTGAGGAACTTCTATGATGTTTTCCATAGTGGCTGCACCGGCTTGCGTTCCCACTGATAGTATATGAGGTTTCCCCTTTTCCCACATCCTTGCCAATATTTGATTTATCTCTTGTCTTTTGATACCAGCCAATCTGACTGGTGTGAGGTGATATCTCATTGTGGTTTTAATTTGCATTTGCCTGATGATGAGTGATATTGAGCATCTTTTCATAGTCTTGTTTTGTATTTTAATGGGCAAATATAATCCAGTGTTTTTACAGGCATTATTTATGGGAAGATTCATTTACCTTTTTGCTGTTCATCCATATCCATACTACTATTTAGTAATTACCAATATGCGCAATCTTGGATTTTTTTAAATTATTTTATTTATTTATTTGACAGACAGCGATCACAAGTAGGCAGAGAGACAGGCAGAGAGAGGGGGGGAAGCAGGCTCCTGCTGAGCAGAGAGCCCGATGCGGGGCTCAATCCCAGGACTCTGGGATCATGACCTGAGCTGAAGACAGAGGCTTTAACCCACTGAGCCACCCAGGTGCCCCACAATCTTGGATTTTTAACCTATCTTTGTTCCCTATGAGATGATGAAATTCTTAAACAAAGAAACTCTAGCATTATAATATCCTTTTAATGTTTTTAGTTTTGTTCAAAACAAGTTGTCAATAAACGATTGGTGATGACTTAATTGGATAGGCACATTTTATGTTGGAGAATTACTGAGTGGCTTGTCGGCTACATTGTTCAAAGTACTACAGTTTATGAAAGGGAAGGAGGAGAAAGCGTTTGATACATACTCCTTGCCTTCTGAATCCATTCTATACTCCAAGGACTGCAACCAGGAAATCCCTTCCTGCTGTCTGGCTTTGGTTTGGGTGTGGTCAATGTGAAATATAGGCAGGCATCAGAAGGATGTCAGAGAATCTATTACCCTGGCTATCTTCCCTGGGTCACCACAGTTGGAGGTATTCCTCCATAATAATTCTCATCAACCCCTGATCCTCTACATACCTTTCTCTAGCTGAATTCTACCCTTCCACTTACTTCTCCAGACCCAAAGGTAGGAAAATTTCCCTGCTGTCACCAGCCCCAGGAGTACTGTACCAATCCATATTCTATTCTTTAAACTATCCACAGCCTTGAATATAGTTTCTTTATTAAATTCCTCAATTACCTATCTCCAGTGTGCTGTTTCTTGCTGACAATAAAGGTATTGAATATATCACATGTTAGCACTTGACAATTATTTACAGTGTGCCCCTGTTTGGCAGGTATCATTAAGTAAAATAAAAATATAAAAAACAAAGGCCAGATTTTTATAAGTGAAAGCTAATCTAAAAAATTCAGGTCTGTAACTCGTGGCTTTTTCATATGATCCCAAATAATAACTTCCATTTTTTTTTTCCACTGTTCTGCACTGACATGATTTGATTCACTATGCTGGGCAAAAAGCTAGGTGTGGTTATATGACTATAGCCCAAAGTCTCAATAACCAGAAGTGGAAAAAGTAAAGAGTGATAGAAGTTAAAACCACTATTACCAGCTTCACACATTCATTCAGCTTTACATTTTTAAAGGAGTTTTTCTTTCTAATATCTAGTTCTACAATGGACTCAAGATAAACAAAGACTGAAGCATGGATAATTATACTTTAAAATTTCAATTCAATTTTATGAAATCATGCAGCACAGATTTCACAGTTTTTTGTTTGTTTGTTTGTTTGTTTGTTTCCTCAGATGTCTTTTCTGGATACTTTCCAGTGTGTTATGTATAAATTGAAGAGTCCATTGAGAAGTGCCTTATAAATTTGTAGAGCATTTCCTTAGGATGTTTGGGGTTGAAATGGGTGGAGGGTTGTTCTTTTTTTAATAGTAAGAGAATACTTAACTAATAGGAAAGGAAATTATACATTATATGGGAATACATATGATCTGCCTTTAAGACCTATTAAATTGTTCTTTTTCAAAGATACAGAGGAAATAGTTCACTGATAGTGAAATTGACTGAGTTTACTTTTATGCCACAGGAACTTGACCTTCATCTGGTTACGTAAGCTAAATTTATTGCTATTGATACCCTTGCTCCTATTTCTAGTTCCACATATTTTGTGTGCCCCAATTCTGACAATATAAAATCTAAAACTGTATTCTATCGAATATATAGATGGGACTGGCCTACAGAGTGTGCCCTTTAAACTATTACTGTATAGAAAGATCCTCAAAATGGTATTCAAAAAGCGATTCATAGGCAAATTACCATAATCGTTGATTTTGTGATTTCATTTTCAGGCTATAAATATCAACATTCTGTAGTAATTAATCAATTTACATTCTTTTTTCCCTAATTGCTTACATTTCAGTTAAAAATGATGTATTTGTTTATTCAGTTGTTAAATGCTCAGAAAATATGCAAATTCTATAATTTTTCAGAACATAAAAGTTAATGAAGTGAGCATTTATTGACACACTATCTTTTCTTATTATTTATTCAGAAAATAGGTTTTAGTTTTTACTATGTGCCCATAATGCCTAAAAGAAAATACAGGAGCCAGATTCAAAAAATATTTGCAGTTTAATGAACAAAGAGACATATCACTAGATAATATAGTGTGATGAGCTGTCAGCTGGGAAAAGATTATATATATATATACACACATGTAAATTAGATCACAACATTAAGAACAATTATATTACTCAGGATAGATTCAGTGATGTGATAGTAACACACAATCCCCATAATCCATGGGACTTAACTGCATTTTATTTCTCTCTCGTTCTGTATGTTGAATGCAAAGGGACACGTTGCTCCAGTTATTACAGACACCCAGAGGTCAAACTAACAAAGGTTTGATCTTGACACATACTTTAATAATCACCATACCAGGGCATACATGACAAACCACACACTGAATCTTAAAGCTTCCAGCTGGAAGTGACATATTTCACTTCTTTTATGTTTTGTTTTGTTTTGTTTTGTTTTTCCTTACAAATAAGTCATACAACTACCCTTCCCTTCAGAGGAAGTAGGAAAGCACAATGTGTTTAGATCTGGAGAAATGAAATATTTGTTAACAGCCCAAATGATGAACACAGGGTTAAATCTAAATATATACCTCAGAAAATATGCTGTAGAGAGGGTAATACTTGAAACAATTCCTAAAATCAGAAAAAACATTTTTCCAGGAAATACTTATGTTAGAGCAAACAATTTTTTTTTACCCTGATCTATTCTATATGTCCTTTCAACTTATTTTTGTTTAATAGCTTATGATAATAAAGATGTGTCTTTATAACAATTAACCAATAACTTTATACACATAAGAGGTCTTTCTATACACAAAGATATATTACAGACAAATCATGATCTATATTTTTGATAAGCCTAAAATATTTCACTAGTATTAAAAAATTATTCTATGCCTATAGTCACATACACACACTAATACCAATGTTTTCATAAGTTTATAAGTACGGCCTGAATTATTTTTTGAGCGGTTTGGGTTTTCTCACACGCCAAGTATTTCCCCCCTAGTTGTTTGTTCTCAGTCATTTTCAAAGCAAAACTAGATGCTATGAATTTGATTGATTTATTAAATGACTTTTATGAGTTTTTTTTTTTTTTTTTTAATGTTCCGATATTCTGGAAACTCTTTACAAGGGGGGAAAAAAGAAAGCAAAGTCAAAAATAAATGCACAGAGAAAGTGTTTTTGTTAGATAACAGAAAATTATGTTTTGCTATTGGTAAATGGAATTTTAACTTGGAAAGGTTGTATCTTGTTCACAATTCAAAAGTGACAGTACTGAAGCAAACTCTGGACCTGAAAATTCAATTTGCTAGTAATTTAGGACAGTCATTAGAAGGTACATATTCTATTTGATAGAGTTTATTGGTGGAAGAAATGATAACAGATATAACAGATTTGATATATTTTTTAAATGAATCCAAAACAAGTTTCAACTGTAACATTAGAAAGGTTTTCAAAGGCTGTAGATTCATGAGAAAAGAGTTGTAATCTTATTTCTAGTATCTTTTGGGAGATAATTTTGAACAGTGGGAATTTTGGTAATATATTTATAGTTTTCTTTAAAGCCCATAATTTCTATCTTTTATCCCAACTATTAAAAAAAGCTGCTAAAGTCCTGCCAGTCTTTCCAAATGAATGAAGTTTATTTCCATCCTCAACTACATATTCAACTTCTTTTTCTTTTTTTTTTTTAAAGGTTTTATTTATGTATTTGACAGAGAGAGATCACAAGTAGGCAGTGACGCAGGCAGAGAGAGGGGGGGAAGCAGGCTCCCCGCTGAGCAGAGAGCCCGATGTGGGGCTTGATCCCAGGACCCTGGGATCATGACCTGAGCTGAAGGCAGAGGCTTTAACCCACTGAGCCACCCAGGCACCCCATCAACTTCTTTTTCTTTATACAACTCCTTCTCACTTTGTTGCCTCTTCTAATACTTCCTTCAGTTCCACAATTTTCTTTCTGAATGTCCTAAGTTTTATTTTTTATTTTAATTTTATCTTCTGATTTTTAATAATTGTTTCAGTGAAATGATACTTGTTTCTCTTTCAAATTCCTTGGTTAAAAAAAAATATCAGAAAGTCCCAAGTCATTGACTTGTACACAGCTCTTGGAATCTCACAAGTCTTACTGTACTATATCGTACAGGTGAGGAAACTGAGATTCAGAGAAATAATAACAATAACAGAAATAATTATAAGTTAACCTGTTTCTATCTTTAAGCACTGTGATATATCTATTATAGAAATTATCTCAATTAATCCATACCATAGTCCTAAGAGCTAGGTATTATTGTTTCCATCTCATAAAAGAAAACAAAACCCCAGAATATTAAATAATTGGCCTACAGAGTGGGCCCTTTAAACTATTACTGTATAGAAAGGTCCTCAAAATGGTATTTAAAAAATGATTCATAGGAAAATTATCATAATCTTTGATTTTTATAATTATCTATTTTCAATTGACTTTAGCTCTCATATCAAGTTCATATATCAGAAATCAAAAGACTGCTTGTAGTATGCTGACGAATCCTGAGGTGAAGATGGAGTCTTAGTCTTTGTCAGTTGCTATAAGAATTAACAGATCAGGCAACTTAAAAACAACAGTTGGGAGGCTGGAAGTCCAAGACCAAGTTGCCAGCATGACCACATTCTTGTGAAGGCTCTCTTGTTTCCGTGTTGACACATTGTCACTCTGTTCTCACATTGTCCAAGAGCAAAGGGTCTCTCTGGAGACTCTTTCATATCAGCACCAATCTCATTCATGAGGGCTCTGCCTTCCTGACATAAGCACCTACTTTCCAAAGGCTCCACCTCCTAAGACCACCATCTTTGGAGTTTAGGATTTCAGTGCATGGATTTTAAGGAAACGTAAGTATTCAGAATATAGCAAATGGAGATTTCACCTCACAGAGAGTCTAGTAGTTGGTATCGCTGCATCTTTTGCATTTGACTGGAATGCTCAGTCAGTTAAGTATCTGCTTTCAGCTCTGGTCATGATCCCAGGGTCCTGGGATTGAGCTCCTTGCTCAGCAGAGAAGCCTGCTTCTCCCTCTGCCCACTCCCCACTTATGCTCAACAGCCTTTGAAGAAACTTTCTAATATTTCTAATGCTCTCTCTCTTTTAACAAATAAATAAAAAAAATGTTTTTTAAAAATATGCATCAGGGTTAAATTACCAATAGTTAAATCAATTTATAGATTATATTCTCTTAAATACTTCTATGTTTTAATAATCTACTTTGTCATAGCATAAGAAATGACTATAAAATTATATTTTGAAACTTTAAAAAGTTCATTTGTCATCTCATGGCAAAGAACTTATAAGAATTGTCAGCTTTCAAGATAAATTGTGTAATTTATTTAGCTTAAAAAGCATGGGTACTTCAATTGATGATCTTTTTATGGTATTGTGGAGATTAATTACATTTGTACCCTCTTCCATGTAACTCTGCATGGTTTCCACTATGGGTGGACTATATTTTCCAGGGCCATGGTGTTGCACTTGGCTTGGTGACTCTCTTGGTTTAATGTAATGTAAGTAAACATGATACGGGCTTGAACGTGTGGGTATAGTTTGCCTTGCCCTTATGAGCTCCTATGACCTGCTATAAGAATGTGACATGAACAATTTCTGATTAAGAAATTATCATTAGAAAACCCAAGCAACAGAGTTGAACCCAACCAACAGTACATATCCAAGACTAGTTGATCCTAAATCAGAGCCACAGCTGACCCACAGACTATAAATATATGAGATTGTTAAGCAGCAAAATTAATACAGATATCAAGTGGTAATTAAGGAGTATGCTGAAAAGCAGATATTTTTGAAAATATGAACACCCAACATCCCTTCTGTCAAGAAAAATGAGTATCATGGGGCACCTGGGTGTCTCAGTGGGTTAAGCCTTTGCCTTCGGTTCAGGTCATGATCCCAGGGCCCTGGGATCGAGCCCCGCATTGGGCTCTCTGCTCAGTGTGGAGCGGGGAGCCTGCTTCCTTCTCTCTCTCTCTGCCTGCCTCTCTCCCTACTTGCGATCTATCTGTCAAATAAATAAATAAAAATCTTAAAAAAAAAAAAGAAAAATGAGTATCACATAACGAAAATGGTTATTTGCTGTTACTGCTGTTACTCCCTGACAATTTAGAATAGTAATTCCAGTTCATATGGATATGAGCACTCTCATAGAAATTGATTCAGAACTTGACAATGTTCTTATAATTGATTTAACATTTTAGTTATTCATGAAGCTCTTTGTTATTTTACTCCTATAAATTTTAGCACCCTCATAGTGGGCTTTCAGCTCTTTCTCCTTTCATTTATATCTTTATAAATTAATTCGTATCTCTAAGTCAATTCCAAGGGCTCAATCAGGTAAAATTTTATTATATTCTCTTAAATACTTCTATGTTTTAATAATCATGATGGAGTTGCTTTTGTATTTTCCTCTGTTTTTATAACTTCCTTCTTTTGTTCCAGCAATCATATTGAAAACACATATACATATACGTTGTGAACATAGGCTCTGAAATTAGACTACTTGAATTAAGCCAAAATTATTTAAATCTTATTAAATTTAAAGTCATTTTTAAGGTTTTTTTTTTTTCTTTTAGGGAGAGAGTGAGAGAGAGCAAGTGAGCAAGTACATGGCCCATATGAATGGATGGAGGGCAGAGGGAGAGGGGGAGAAACTTAAGCAGGCTCCGTGATCATCAAGGAGACTGACATGGGTCTGGATCTCACAACCCTGAGATCATGACTCCGAGATCACTATCAAGAGTCTGATCCTTAACTAATTGAGCCACCCAGGCACCCCAATCTTATTAAGCTTTAAATGCCTGTTCTTGTGTGAGTTAATTTTAGTATTTGTTTTTAGAGTTGTTGCCAGTGTTACATAAGTCAGTATATTTCTTAGTACAGTGGTTGGCACATAAAAGTGCTCAGTGGGCAGTGTGGGAGACTGGAAAACAAGGATGATAATGCAAACGACTACCTCTTTGGTTTAGCAGACAAGGACCATGATTTTGTCCAAACCTGCCTTGAAATCTACCATATAAAACACCTCATCCCATTTATAGAATAAATGCTATTCACACCATTCCTCCTCACTTTAATATATGCTTTTTTATTCTGTCTGTAATATTATAGATATCCTTGTTCTTTTCCTTATTCTTCAACAGCCAGACTTCTCTTTTTTAAGACTTAACTCATTCTTACCTCCTCTGAGAAGCTCTCTGTGATTCGTCTGTAGTGCGTTAGTCATTTCCTCAACATTATTCCTTAACCTTTTGTGCTGTAATTATGAGTCTGTGTGAAATATCCATCAAACAATCAGCAGCAAGAATGCTGGTCATATTTATTCATCTCCATAACACTCATGACTATGACAGTGCTCAATATGTATTTGTTAAATTAGTAAATGAATGCATGTATACAAGGTGAATGAGAACAATTTTTCACTTTTTGTGAAACAGTCAAAACATGAGAAGACTGGGAAAAGTCAAGATGGCGGAGAAGTAGCAGGCTGGGACAACATCAGGTAGCAGGAGATCAGCTAGATAGCTTATCTAAACATTGCAAATACCTACAAATACAATGGGAGATTGAAGAGAAGAAGAACAGCAATTCTAGAAACAGAAAATCAACCATTTTCTGAAAGGTAGGACTGGCGGAGAAGTGAATGCAAAGCGACGGGAAGATAGACCCTGGGGGGAGGGGCCGGCATCCGGCAAGTGGCAGAGCAACGGAGCACAAAATCAGGACTTTTAAAAGTCTGTTCTGCTGAGGAACATTGCTCAAGAGGCTAAACTGGGGTGAAGCCCACACATGGTCAGCGTGGCCCCAGGTCCCACAGGGTTACAGAAGGATCGGGGGTGTCTCAGTGTCGCAGAGTTTGCAGGTATTAGAACAGGGAAGCCGGCTACCAATACAGAGCCGAGGAGTGAGCTCTCAGCTCGGGGTTACCTTGAACTGGTCGCAGGCTGGGTGAGCTTGGAGCGTGGCCGGAGGCCAGGGAAACGGGAGTTTTTGGGTGCTATTCTCTGAGGTGCTCAACTAGCACTGAGGAGAGGGGGCCCGGAGCTCTCAGCTCCTCTGGGCCGGAGACCAGAAGGCCTCCATTTTCATTCCCGTCCTCCGGAACTCTATGGAAAGCATTCAGGGAACAAAAGCTCCTGAAAGCGAACCTGAGCTGATTGCTCAACCCGGCCCCTGGTAAGGGCGGTGCAATTCCAACTTGGACAAAGACACTTGAGAATCACTACAACAGGCCCCTCCCCCAGAAGATCAACAAGAATTCCAGCCAGGACTAAGTTCACCTACCAAGGAGTTCAGTTTCAATACCAAGGAGAGTAGCGGAATTCCAGAGGAGGAAAAAGCAAAACACTGAACTCATGGCTTTCTCCCCATGATTCATTAGTCTTGCACTTAATTTAGTTAGTTTTTTTTTTATTTTTTTCCTTTTTCTGCTAATTTTTTTAACTTTTACCCTTTTCTTTTTTAACGTTTTCTAACTAGTTTATCTAATATATATATATATATTTTTTTCTTTTTATATTTTTTCTTTATTTGTTTTCTTTTGTTAATTGTTTCTTTTCTTTTTTTTTTTTCCTGAACCTCTTTTTATCCCATTTCTCCCCCCATTATTTGGGGTCTCTTCTGATTTGGTTAAACCATATTTTCCTGGGGTCTTTGCCACCCTTTTAGTATTTTACTTGCTCCTTCATATACTCTTATCTGGACAAAATGACAAGGCAGAAAATTTCATCACAAAAAAAAGAACAAGAGGCAGTACCAAAGTCTAGGAACCTAATCAATACAGACATTGGTAATATGTCAGATCCAGAGTTCATAATGACGATTTTCAAGGTTCTTGCCGGGCTCAAAAAATGCATGGAAGATATTAGAAAAACTCTCTTGGGATATATAAAAGCCCTCTCTGGAGAAATAAAAGAACAAAACTCTAACCAAGTTGAAATGAAAAAGGCTATTAATGAAGTGCAATAAAAAGTGGAGGCTCTCACTGCTAAGATAAATGAGGCAGAAGAAAGAAGTAGTGATATTGAAGACCAAATTACAGAGAATAAAGAAGCTGAGCAAAAGAGGGACAAACAGCTACTGGACATGAGGGGAGAATTCGAGAGTGACACCATAAAATGAAACAATGTTAGAATAGTTGGGATTCCAGAAGAAGAAGAAAGAGAGAGGGGAGAAGAAGGTATATTGGAGATAATTATTGGAGAGAATTTCCCTAATATGGCAAAGGGAAAAAGCATCAAAATCCAGGAGGTGCAGAGAACCCCCCTCAAAATAAACAAGAATAGGTCCACACCCCATCACCTAATAGTAAAATTTACAAGTCTTAGTGACAAAGAAAATATCCTGAAAGCAGCCAGGGAAAAGAAGTCTGTAACATACAATGGTAAAAATATTAGGTTGGCAGCAGACTTATCCACAGAGACCTGGCAGGCCACAAAGAGCTAGCATGATATATTCAGAGCACTAAATAAAAAAACATGCAGCCAAGGATACTATATCCAGCTAGGCTACCATTGAAAATAGAAGGAGAGATAAAAAGCTCCCAGGACAAACAAAACCTGAAAGAATTTGCAAATGCCAAACCAGCTCTACAGGAAATATTGAAAGGGGTCCTCTAAGCAAAGAGAGAGCCTAAAAGTAGTAGTAAATCAGAAAGGAACAGAGACCATATACAGTAACAATCACCTTACAGGCAATACAATGGCACTAAATTCATATCTCTCAATAGTTACCCTGAATGTTAATGGGCTAAATGCCCCAATCAAAAGATACAGGGTAGGGCGCCTGGGTGGCTCAGTGGGTTAAGCCGCTGCCTTCGGCTCAGGTCATGATCTCAGGGTCCTGGAATCGAGTCCCGCATCGGGCTCTCTGCTCAGCAGGAAGCCTGCTTCCCCCTCTCTCTCTCTGCCTGCCTCTCCATCTACTTGTAATTTCTCTCTGTCAAATAAATAAATAAAATCTAAAAAAAAAAAAATACAGGGTATCAGAATAGATAAAAAAAAAGCAAAACCCATCTGTATGTTGCCTACAAGAAACTCATTTTAGACCCGAAGACACCTCCAGATTTAATGTGAGGGGGTAGAAAACAATTTACCATGCTAATGGACAGCAGGAGAAAGCAGGGGTGAAAATTCTTATCTCAGAACAAATAGATTTTAAACCAAAGACTATAATAAGAGATGAGGAAGGACAGTATATGATACTCAAAGGATCTGTCTAACAAGAAGATCTAACAATTTTAAATATCTATGCCCCTAACATGGGAGCAGCCAACTACATAAACCAATTATTAACAAAATCAAAGAAACACATCAACAATAATACAATAATAATAGGGGACTTTAACACTCCCCTCACTGAAATGGACAGATCATCCAAGCAAAAGATCAACAAGTAAATAAAGGCCTTAAACGACACACTGGACCAGATGGACATCACAGATATATTCAAAACATTTCATCCCAAAGCAACAGAATACACATTCTTTTCTAATGCACATGGAACATTCTCCAGAATAGATCACATCCTGGGTGCAAAATCAGGTGTCAACTGGTATCAAGAGATTGGGATCATTCCCTGCATATTTTCAGACCACAATGCTCTGAAGCTAGAACTCAATCACAAGAGGAAATTTGGAAAGAACCCAAATACATGGAGAATAAACAGCATCCTTCTAAATAATGAATGGGTCAACCAGGAAATTAAAGAAGAATTGAAAAAAATTCATGGAAACAAATAATAATGAAAACACAACGATTCAAAATCTGTGGGACACAGCAAAGGCAGTCCTGAGAGGAAAATATATAGTGGTACAAGGCTTTCTCAAGAAACAAGAAAGGTCTCAAGTACACAACCTAACCCAATACCTAAAGGAGCTGGAGAAAGAACAAGAAAGAAGTCCTAAACCCAGCAGGAAAGGAGAAATCATAAAGATCAAAGCAGAAGTCAATGAAAAACAAACAAACAAACAAAAAATCACAATAGAACAAGTCAATGAAACTAGGAGCTGGTTCCTTGAAAGAATTAATAAGATTGATAAACCCCTGGCCAGACTTACCAAAAAGAATAGAGAAAGGCCCCAAATAAATAAAATAATGAATGAAAGAAGAGAGATCACAACTAACACCAAAGAAATACAGACAATTATAAAGAACATACTATGAGCAACTCTACACCAACAAATTTGACAATCTGGAAGAAATGGATGGGTTCATAGAGACATATAAACTACCACAACTGAACCAGGAAGAAATAGAAAACCTGAGCAGACCCATAACCAATAAGGAGATTGAAACAGTCATCAAAAATCTCCAAACAAACAAAAGTCCAGGGCCAGATGGCTTCCCAGGGGAATGCTACCAAACATTTAAAGAAGAATTAATTCCTATTCTCCTGAAACTGTTCCAAAAAATTGAAATGGAAAGAAAACTTCCAAACTCATTTTATGAAGTCAGCATCACCTTGATCCCCAAACCAGACAGGGATCCCATCAAAAAAGAGAACTACAGACCAATATCCTTGATGAACACAGATGTGAAAATTCTCACCAAAATACTAGTCAATAGGATTCAACAGTACATTAAAAGGATTATTCACCACGACCAAGTGGGATTTATTCCAGGGATGCAAGTTTGGTTCAACATCCACAAATCAATCAATATGATACAACACATTAATAAAAGAAAGAAAAAGAACCATACGATACTCTCAATAGATGCTGAAAAAGCATTTGAGAAAGTACAACATCCCTTCCTGGCAAAAATCTTCTAAGTGTAGGGATGGAGGGCACATACGTCAATATTATCAAAGCCATCTATGAAAAACCCACCTTAAATATCATTCTCAATGGAGGAAAACTGAAAGTTTTTCCACTAAGGTCAGGAACACGACAGAGATGTCCATTATCACCACCGCTATTCAACATAGTACTAGAAGTCCTAGCCTCAGCAATCAGACAACAAAAAGAAACTAAAGGCATCCAATTCAGCAACGAGGAAGTCATACTATCACTCTTTGCAGATGATATGATACTATATGTGGAAAACCCAAAAGACTCCACTCCAAAACTGCTAGAACTTGTACAGGAATTCAGTAAAGTGTCAGGATATAAAATCAATGCACAGAAATCAGTTGCATTTCTCTACACCAACAACAAGACAGAAGAAAGAGAAATTAAGGAGTCAATCCCATTTACAGTTGCACCCAAAACAATAAGATACCTAGGAATAAACCTAGCCAAACAGGCTAAGAATCTATACTCAGAAAACTATAAAGTACTCATGAAAGAAATTGAGGAAGACACAAAGAAATGGAAAAATATTCCATGTTCCTGGAAGAATAAATATTGTGAAAATGTCTATGCTACCTAAAGCAATCTACACATTTAATGTAATTTAGGAATTACATTTGATAGGTCAAAGTACCATCCATCTCTTTCAAAGAAATGGAACAAATAATCCTAAAATTTATATGGAACCAGAAAAGACCTCGAATAGCCCAAAGAATATTGAAAAAGAAAGCCAAAGTTGGTGGCATCACAATTCCGGACTCAAAGCTCTATTACAAAGCTGTCATCATCAAGACAGCATGGTACTGGCGCAAAAACAGACACATAGATCAGTGGAACAGAAATAGAAATAGACCCTCAACTCTATGGTCATCTAATCTTCAACAAAGCAGGAAAGAATATCCAATGGAAAAAAGACAGCTTCTTCAATAAATGGTGTTGGGAAAATTGGACAGACACACTCAGAAAAATGAAATTGGACCATTTCCTTACACCACACACTAAAATAAACTCAAAATGGATGAAAGACCTCAATGTGAGAAAGGAATCCATCAGAATCCTTGAGGAGAACACAGGCAGCAACTTCTTCGGCCTCAGCCACAGCAATGTCTTTCTAGGAACATTGCCAAAGGCAAGAGAAGCAAGGGCAAAAATGAACTATTGGGATTTCATCAAGATCAAAAGCTTTTGCACAGCAAAGGAAACAGTTAACAAAACCAAAAGACAACTGACAGAATGGGAGATGATATTTGCAAACAACATATCGGATAAAGGGCTAGTGTCCAAAATCTATAAAGAACTTAGCAAACTCAACAACCAAAGAACAAATAATCCAATAAAGAAATGGGCAGAAGACATGAACAGACATTTCTGCAAGAAGACATCCAGATGGCCAACGGACACATGAAAAAGAGCTCTACATTGCTCAGCATCAGGGAAGTACAAATTAAAACCACCTCACAGCTGTCAGAATGGCTAAAATTAACAAGTCAGGAAATGACAGATGCTGGCAAGGATGTGGAGAAAGGGGAACCCTCCTACATTGTTGGTGGGAATGCAAGCTGGTGCAACTGCTCTGGAAAACAGTATGGAGGTTCCTCAAAATGTTGAAAATAAAACTACCCTATGACCCAGCAACTGCACTACTGGGTATTTACCCTAAAGATACAAACGTAGTGATCCAAAGGGGCACGTGCACCTGAATGTTTATAGCAGCAGTGTCTACAATAGCCAAACTATGAAAAGAACCTAGATGCCCATCAACAGATGAATGGACAAAGAAGATGTGGTATATACACAATGGAATATTATGCGGCCATCAAAAGAAATGAAATCTTGCCATTTGTGATGACATGGATGGAACTAGAGAGTATCATGCTTAGTGAAATAAGTCAATTGGAGAAAGACAATTATCATATGATCTCCCTGATATGAGGAAGTGTAGATGCAACATGGGGGGTTAAGGGGTAGGAGAAAAATAAATGAAAGAAGATGGGATTGGGAGGGAGACAAAGCATAAGTGACTTTTAATCTCACACAAAAAAAACTGAGGGTTGTTGGGGGGAGGAGGGTTGGGAGAGGAGGGTGGGGTTATGGACATTGGGGAAGGTATGTGCTATCGTGAGTGCTGTGAAGTGTGTACCCCTGGCAATTCACAGACCTGTACCCCTGCGGATAAAAATACATTATATGTTTATAAAAAATTTAAAAAAAACATGAGAATACTCCTTACACATTCGTATTTCCTGACAAAATGAATAAACCCAGAGCTTCACAGATTTAATTGTCCAGGAGTCTACATGTCCAGAGATTTGTGAATACCACAGAAACTTCCAAATATTTCTTTATATAATATTAGGTGAGTTCATCAGGTACTCATATTTACATAGTTTTAATATGTTATATCTTGTCATTTTATTCAAAATGACTCTATCAGTCTGTCATATTTGACACCTAAGGTAAATATTAAGCATTTTAGGAGTTTCTGGGAATTTTGCTGTCCTTGTTATACTCTCTAAATTGGATATTCCTTGTTCACATTTGGAGAGCACAGTTGGATGTCTTTACAAAGTCTTGAATAATTTTGATACTAATTTAACTGTGATAGACTAGCTCAAGCATCTTGATTAGCCTCAATATTTTTAGTGCTCAATGAGGCATTTTTGTCAATGGTTTAAAGCTTACAGAATTTAGAAATGAACATCTGCTATTCTCTCTATCTTCAGTACATAAGAAATTCAATTTCAGAAGAAAATCAGAAAACCCTCTAGCATTAAGTGTCTCTCTATAGATCATCCTTGATTTCACCAATATCCATTTTTTTAAACGTATATGTAGACATTAGTTACAGTAACAATCATCTCAGACTAGGTGTGCCAGACATTGTGTGGCCTTCAGACTTCAGACAAATTACTGAATTCTAAGTTGATACAAAGAAATAGCTTTCATTACTTCAATGTAGATAGAAGGATGGACAGGTAGATAGATGAAGATGTGGAGCATCAGCAAAATTAATTTGCCTATAGACACATATTTAATAAGCACCAAATAAAACACATATTAAATAAGCATCATGGCTTTGAATTCAGTTTTGAAAGATTTCAAATCCCTTAATCTTGTACCACATGGCCCTCTCTGCAATTTTGCACTTAAAAAGAGGAACTTAGTTGTTCCGTTAAAGTATGTAATAAAGTATTCCATAACAAAGACAATTCTAGCCATACAGACACACTCACATATACACACACGCATGCACACACACAAGCTAACTTTGGTCCCCATTCCCCTAACTTGGCAAAGTCTTGATATGCAATTATAATATAGCAGGCATAGCTTAGAAGGCCAGGGGGTAATTTTCTCCTGATGTTCCTTTGATATAAATGAGCTGGGAAGGCAAAAAATATTTCAGTCTTCCTCTTATTAACCAAATGAACATCTGAGGAACCTGGTTAAAACAGTCTTTGATGTAATTTATGGCTCTTAGCAAAGTTTTGCCCAAAGCTCTATTATAAAGATGAATAAGGGCATTATTACCAAGTTAACAAAAATATAGATCTTTGATACAGTAATTTAAATAGAGTTTATGATGTAACTTAAGTACATGATGAGTGTAAAATGGAAGAGAAAAAATGATGAATTGTAAATATGTGGGAAAGGATATGAATTTTTATCAGATTAAGTATATTAACTGACTAAGAAGGGAAATTTTGGCATTAAGTAAATATTTAGTTCTCTTGTTATTTCATAGTATAGGCTATGTTTTCCAATATAGCATTGATTGTATTTAAAAATTAAGTGAGCACAGATTTGTTTGCTGCTTATTTTCTAGCAACAGAACTTTTTTTTTTTTTTTTTTTTTTCCCTGAGCAAGACAAAGTTCATCATGTATTCTCAGTCCCAAGCACATAGTGGATGCTTGCTAAGTATGATTTTGCATAAATCAATGAATGAATGTATTTAAGTCTACTCAAATCTGGTCTAACAGAAAACAACCAAAGTAAAGTATCACATTAGCTTGAAACACAACTTTAAACTATTTTATAGTGCAATATAAAATAGTGCTCCAGACCTAGCTTTACTGTGTACTAGTTATATGACTTTGGGTAAGTTATTCAATTTCTAATACCCAGTTTCCTGCTCTAAGTTAAGATGATCTACCTCATAGCAGTTTTGTGGAGATTTCAAAAACTGAAGACAGTGTCTAGTAAAAACTGTGTGTTAGTTCTTAGCTTTGTTCCTTATTAATGACCAGGCTTCTTGTTCTGCAACATCATTCCAAGCCATGTTGAGTGGGCAGGCTTGATGAAGACGATGGGCAGTATATTCAGGCTAATCTCTAGTCCCTTTATCAGGACTTTCTGGCACCAAGAGTTTTCCATGAGGGCAATCACATTTCCTTAGTAGTTTTTATCTTTCATCAGTAAGCAGATTCAGATAATTTTCTAGCAATCAAGGAACAAGCTTGGGAATTGAGTATCAGAACGGGAAAAAGAGAAATATTACAGTCCTATAGACCTACCTTCACATTCCGGTTATGAGTGTGATCTTAGGTAAGTATTCTTTTGAATTTATGTTTTTTCATCTGTGAAATGGATTTTTTTTTCCAAACTGCTTTTCAAGATTATATCATGCAGAATCTTAGCAAAGTTGTAATTTCTGCCAGAGAATTTGATATCTCTTTTTAACTTTCATATTCTCCCTCACCATCTATTGACCTCCCAAAACAACCTGAAATTGCATGGCCTACTAGATTGAAAATTTGTTCTTTCTGGTCCCAGGGGGATGGGTATTGGGCAGTAGAAACTAGCAGGATACTTTAGCACTCACAACACTGAAAGAAACAATATAGATCTTGAGTCAAAATTCTAGTTCCTGGACATTTTCATGCACTGGGACTTGAGAAAAGGACCATATTTCTAAGCCTTTGGGTAGCTCTACTAAGTTTACAATAATTATGATGTTTAATCATAATAAAGACCAAATGAGAAAATGTGGGAGAAAATACATTCAAATCCACAACGTGCTGTACAAATGTAATTGATTGGGTTATATTTATTCAGGGACACAATTAGGCAACCTCCATTCATTTGGAATCCAGCAGACACTGCTAGGGAATGTGGCTGGGCATTTATTTGGCACACTTGAATTAAAACAGGAACTATTAATCTGTCTTCAAGTATTGTGAAGTTCATTCATGATTCGCTCTCCTCAAGCTTCCCTGCTAACAAATCCACTGAAATACAGCCCGGCCCACTCAATACAACTTACTCACCATGCTTATTGCATTTCTCCTTCATCCATTAGGGACATGTACTATTGTTTCAGGCTTTGTTATTTTTTTTAGCAAGAAAAATTGTGTTGCTGTCCTTTTTCTGAGTGAAAACTCTCATTTTATAATGATATCTTACTTTCATATCAAACACATTAGCACAGGCTTTGCGATAATGTAGTCTTTATTTCAAGTATACTGATTATAACGCTAAAGTCAAGAGATGGTGTATTAGTCTGCTAGAGCAGCTGCCAGAACAAAGTGCCCCAGACTGAGTGATTTCAACAACAGATTTTGCCTGTCTCACAGTCTTGGGGGCTGAAAGTCTGAGATGAAGGTGTTGGAGAATTGTTTTTTTTCCCGGGCCTGTCTCCTTGGCGTGTAGATGATCATCTTTTCCTGTGTCTTCTCATGGTTTTCTCTGCATTTGCTTGTGTCCTGACTTCCTCTTCTCATAAGGATACTGGTCATATTAGATTAAGACCCATTCTAATAATATGATTTTGAGCGTTTCTTAAAAGACCCAAATGCAGTAACTTCTGAGATAGTGGAGTTAGTTTTTAGAGGACACAACAGCCCACGACTTCAATTGCAAAGGAAACACTTCTAAGGGAATTTGATGGAGTGTTTTAAAACATCTTAATCGTTTATTTAAATAACAAAAGTTTAGCAAACATTTACTAAATATTGATTTAAAGCAGGAGCCTACATTTTCCTCTGAGAAATAATAATGTGGAGACACATGTAAAATAAAAATCAGACTTCTGCAAGTTTTAATTATCTTCCTAAACACCCTGAGACATTGTGTCTATTTTAGAGAACAGTAAACCAAGGTAAAGGTTACTTGTTCAAAATCATATAAATGGTAGATGGCAGTCCTGACAATCAATCCCATTGCTATTGTACTTCAAAGCCCATAATTCTTTATTTTATTTTATTTTTAATTTTTTTGCTCTACTATTCAGACTCTCTAGATTAATAAGAGGCTGCAGTAATCAAATATTTTTTTAAAGATTTTATTTAAATTTTTTAGAGACTGAGCATGAGAGAGTAAAATCAGGGCGAGTGGCAGAGGGAGAGAGAAGCATCCTCCTCCTGAGCAGGAAGCCTAACTTGGGGGCTCGATCCCAGGATCCCAGGATCATGACCTGAGCCAAAGGCTGATGTTTAACTGACTGAGTCACCCAGGTGCTCCAGGATTAAATATTCTTAAGGACTTCAAAGAAGGAGAAATTTACATAGGGGTTGGTCTCAAGTGTAAGCTTTAGAATATGACTGTGGACTCATACCCATGAACCATTGTATCTCCAAGAATTCCTAAATTGTGCAGTCCAGTGGTTCAAAATCTTTTCTCTCTGGTCCCAGAAGGATGGATACTGGGTAACTGGAGCTTCTTGTGGGGTTTAGCAGCCAGAACCTTAGTAAATGAATCCAAAACTCTAAAGGATAGCAATTCAACAATACAAGCTAAAAGGACAGAATGAAGAAAATCATAGGCCTGGGAAAGCATGATGTGATCAGGAAGCAAGGAGGAATCCGATACATTAATATGTACAGAAATAGATGGTATAAAATGGCCTCAGAAAACCAGCTGAGGGACAGATTTTAGAAGACAGTGAATGCTACATTAAGTGGTTTATGTGACAGTGTGGAGGTTCCTCAAAAAAATTAAAAATAGAGCTACCCTATGACCCTGCATTTGCACTACTGGGTATTTACCCCAAAGATACATATGTAGTGACAAGAAGGGCCATATGTGCCCCAATGTTCATAGCAGCAATGTCCACAATAGCCCAGATGTGGAAAGAGCTGAGATGCTCTTCAATAGACAGATGGTTAAAGATGTGGTCCATATACATGATGGAATATTACTCCGCCATCAGAAAGGATGAATATCCAGCTTTTGCATCAGCATGGATGGGACTGGAGGATATTATGCTGAGTGAAATAAGTCAATCAGAGAAAGTCAATTATCATGAGGTTTCACTTACTTGTGGAGCATAAGGAATAGCATGGAGGACATTAGGAGAAGGAAGAAAAAAGTGAAGGTGGAGAAATCGGAGGGGGAGACAAACTATGACAGACTGTGGACTCTGAGAAACAAACTGAGGGTTTTAGAGGGGAGGGGAATTGGCAGGATGTGCTGGCCTGGTAATGGGTGTTAAGGAGGGCATGTAGTACATGGATCACTGGGTGTTATATGCAAACAATGAATCATGGAACACTACATAGAAACTAATGGTGTACTGTATGGTGACTAACATAAAAGGATAAAAAACAATTAAAAATTAGAAAAATATTAAAAAAGGCGATTTATGTAGTAGTCTCTAGGCTGGTGGTTCTAAACATTTGTTGTGCAAAGGAAATACCTGGAGGACTTGGGACTGACCCTAGAGTTATTTATCTTGAACCCCAGAAAATTCTAAGGCTAGGCTTCCCAGTGTCATCCTTTGAGAATTATGGCTACAAGTGATGTGTAGTCAGGAGAGGCTGATGAGCAGGAATGACGTATAAACTGGCAAATGAGGGTTGGGAAGGTGGAAGACCAATTGAGAGATTATTTCAGTAGATGTGTAGGTGGTTATAAATTCCAAATATTTCACGTTTTAATACACATACAGCATTCGCTTATTCAACTTAATGGGAGGAAAGTTGCTTGTTATTTTAAGCTAGGATTGAAACTGTGTTCGGTCCCAAATAATCTCAGAAAGCATTTTAATTCTCTGTAAGCATTTTGGCTGCTTATCGGATTGTTTTTCCTTTAGCTTTAATCTAATAAGATAATAAAGCCACTAAGAAAGGATTAGTGATCCCTGACCTGTTCCTCTAAGATGCTTTCAGTACTAGTATTATGAATCAACTGAGCTGACTTAAGTAAAATAAATGACATCCTTTACTTTGTTTAATCTGGCAGTCAGAAACACCAAGATCTTTCTTAATGTTCCTGCCAAAGTTTCCACTGGGTTCACTGCAAATCCTTTCTCCTGTTGAAGGGACCTGGACTCCCTTTCTAGTTATTTGCCCTGCTCCCTGAGCAATTCCGGGAGAGAGTGCGGTGACCAACTCAAGTTTATACATACAAAATGGCCCACAAAAACAATGAAACCTCAGTTAATCAGAATATTGCCGTGATAAAGTCTTCCAGGGAATTAAATTTTCTCATTAACAAAAGGTTGATCCTATACTCCTTTTGGTTCAACCTATCTTTAAAATCATGGGATGGAGTCTAATTTCTATTTATGTTGGAAACTGTCCTGTCAGACACAGCACCTATGGAGTTTGGGTACTTGAAACAAAGTAAAACAAAACAAAAGCTATTGAACTGGATTTCTGTCTTCATATATTAGATCTAGTGAATAGTACTACTGGAGAGACTTGAATCTCTCTCCAGTCTATAACTCTGTGAATATCTTCTGGCAATAAAATAATGTTAAGACTATAGAAATAATATGTATCTTTCTGCATTATTGAGAAAATAGAGACAACAACATTAAAAAATTAAAATATTTATATTCTTACCAGAAAAAAATAAATTAATAAAATATTCTTACAGGATTTAGTTTGTTTAAAGATACACATTTTGGTTTTTTGCATACCTTTAAGTCCATATATTCAAGCAGAATACACATATGCACAACCATGCATCCATATATCTCTATATTCATAGTTTGTGATGTAGGCTGATACCCATATTTTTGCCTACCACAGCAAGTTTTATCAAAGGGGTTTTTACTTGGTATTACTGATTAGAAATAATACCTCACTTCCAGCCTCATATCAAACTGTGTTTCATTAAAAATAATGTATCCATTAGTTAATGTACTTATTCATTCAACATTTATTGACTCACTGCTCTATCTAAAACTCTGTGGTCAGCATTGTTGGAAATATACATATGCAAAGTGCACACTCCAAAGTCTCAAATAGTTAGCTTATAAAGCAGTTTCTAAGCTCCTGAGCCAGTTTTATCTTTTACCCAGAGCCTCCCAGTAGTGCCTGGGCAGTCCACATAACTCATTTGCTGACAAGTCTTAACCCTCCAGAATAGGATAGAAATTCTTATGGACCAAGGAAAGATACCAAAAAATCATCAACTTCCATCGTGTGACCCATATGCTTCTTATGCTCTTTCAAGGATATTTTGCAACCATGCAGATGAGACATGTCTCCAGAGGAAATTCCTTCTTCAGTGTGTCTTTTATTTGAGGAATTGGGCTACACGATGGATGGCTCTTCATGTATGAGATTTGGGGAGCTGATGTTCTTGGGCCACTCAACAGTCAGTTTTTACCTTGTGAGAGAAGAGAGATGTCCTCATTCATTGGTGGCTACTTACTGAACGTATGGAGTCCACAGATCAGTAAAATAGAGAGTCATTCTATTTTTATTTGTAAGGCCAGAGAGAGTATCAAACAAAACATTAACTTTTGTACTTATCAGAGAGCACCGTCAGGATTTATACATTGGTTTTCTGGTTGAAATAAATCAATTTTTAAAGTCTATTTAGCTGTTCAGTAAAAATATTTGTTGATTGATTTAAATTCAATTCACCAAGGTATAGTACATCATTTGTTTTTGATATAATGTTCAATGATTCATCAGTTCAGTATAACACACAGTACTTAATTTTTGAAATAATTATACTGAAATTCAATTTGAATGGGTTTTTGTGTGTATGTGTGTGTGTGTGTTTTGTTTTGTTTTCAAAGCTTGGTCCAATTTTGGTAATTTCACTTACTTTGGAACATAAGATATTTTGTTTCAATATGACTTCCGGTTCTTGATTTCTTAGGTAAAACCTGATGTTCCCTTTATTTTGATTTTTCCTCAGAGATAATACTAATGACTGAGAAATTTTCTATTGAATTGTGACACATGTTTTGGATAAGATTCATAAGTCACTCATTCATTCATTCTTCCATCCAATAAACATTGCATGACCAGAAAGTATCAAATTCTGGGTTGGATGCTGGACTAGTTGAATAAGAGGTGATCACTTAAGATGACCCAGGATAAGATATTTTGAATGAGTATGTGTGTGATGCCAAAGAAATATAAAACATGGGTTTCTTATGAAAACTATGGTATTCTGGAACCATTTTTTGAAGATAATAGGATGCATGAGGTCTTAAAAATGAGCTGCCATGACATGTTTGGAAGACATGGATTAGTACAGTATGGTGGAGGTCAGGGCTGGGCTTTTGAAGTCATGATATGGAAGAGTGTTAGGAAGAGTTCCATCTTAGAGGAAGAGAGAGTGAAATGAGGGTAGCTTAGCAGAGAAGAGGCAGAGGAAATTTGGGGAGGGCAGGCAGGAAGGCTGGGAGAAATTGGTAATATTCCTTCAGACCTACCTCAGGCGGGTAAGACACCTCAGGGAGTTGACTGACACTGACTGACACTGGCATGTCTGTTGCAGGGTCAATGCCCAGGAAATTAAGGCAGCTAATACTAGAACAATATTCTTGTTAGAATTTTCTGATTATAAAAATAAAACTTTTTTATGAAAAAAAGTTCTTTGGAAGCTATGGTATAAGTGTTCTATCGCAAGTAGGAAGGTATTTCAGTAAGTTCCATATTCACAATTTTGGTCATTATCAGGTTATTTATAAACAAATGTAATAAGGTGATGATATTAACAAGGACAGAATTTGAATCATTCTTCTCTATATTTTCCTCATAGTGTGCCCTTTTCCTAGAATAATTTTGCCCACTACTTCTATGCAGAATATTCCTATTCATCTTCTAAAACTAATTTTAAGATCACTATTCTAGGAACCTTCCTCTTTCCTCCTACCCTTAACAGCCACACCCCTCCTCTGTGCCCCTTTAATGCCACATTAATATCTAATTCACTGAAATTGCACTGACATTGCACCTGTCAGGTTCCTTCACTGATCCATGAGATTTGTGAGAAAGTAATTGTGACTAACTCATCTCTGAATGTCTTATGTCTGGTGATGGAATAAAATGGAACAGAGAGTCAATCAATGCTAGTTGAAGAATGAATGAACAATAAGACTTTCTAAAGCAAAATTGTCCCCTAATCAATACTCTTTTACCTCCTTTCTCCTCTGGCATCCAAAAGGTCCTCAATTGGATTATTTTAAATAAATTATATGCTCTGACTCCCAATGGTTTTTAAATAATGCACACATTTTATTAAATGTTTAAGAAATGCTAAACAGCAAAGGGCAGAAAAAACATACCAGAATCCTACCACCTAGAGATAATCAGTAGTAACATTTTGGAAAACGTGTGTAGAACTTTTAAAATTTATTATGGAACAGTTGGTTTTGTTTTGTTTTGTACTGCACATAGTACTTGGCAACCGGTTGAAATAAACTGAACATATCATGAAAATGTTTAGTTTATTAAAATTCCTTTCTCATTCAACTTTTAATAACTGCATGATATTCCATCATATGGGTTTGATATGATTTATGAACCATTTTCCTCCTTTGGGACATCGATGTTTTGTTTTTAAGGAAGGACTTATTATAATAATTAATGATGTGAAGAAGATTCTTTGATTTCACCTATGACTGAATTTTTATGAGGCTTTTGTAGAAATCACAATGATAGGTACAGAGAGCACCAAAGTTGAAGACTTCAATATATATTTTAAATTGCCAACTGGAAATGTTAAATAATTTATACTGTCATCAACAATGACTCAAAATAGGAATTTTCTCAAATAACTTTATATTATGTTCATTAAAAAATTGTCAGTTTGCTAAAATAGAAATCTCATGTTTAAATTTGCATTTTTCTAATGACAGAGAATTTAGGTATTTGGATATTTTCATAGTAGTCTTATTCAGTATAATTTTGTTTTAATTATATAATTAGGATTAATTTACAAATTTACAAGGCTGTCTGTCAAATTGCCGTGAAGGTTTGTATGGATTTCCAGTTTTTCAGACTAACTTTGTCAAAGATTGCATAGATTTTTTCCATTTCTATTCTAATACTGATGGAATGGCCAGAAGTCACAAACCACAGCTAAAGGCAGGTATCTGCAACTTCACGAAAGTTTGCCTTACACCACTTCGCTTTTACTAAAGGCTTACATTAATACTTGTTTTCACTAGCTGAAATAAATCTGAAGGGGATTTTCAGTTTTACAGAAAAAAAGCAAAAAGGGAAAAGAGTGTTCAGAGGTAGTTTGCAGCAAGCTTTTCAGAGACAGCACCCATCCCAACCAGAGTGGCTTCACCAAACTCCTTCCTTGGGAACTGCACTCAGGTATCTCAGCATCAGGCTGCTAGGGCTTTGAACTATGTGAGTATCTGGGCTTTATCTCAGTTTAGCTTATGCAACCATTACCAAGATGTGTTATAAGATATCAGAAAAACCTAATAGAGGTAATTTTTGGGGGGTCTGGGAATGCTTAAATTTTTTTTCCATATAAATGAATGGTAATTGCTTCTTTGCTTTAAGCCATTTTAGACTTATGCAAGAAATTTCATAGGAATCTGCTATTTTCAGCTAATGGGAAAACTGTACTAGGAATGACACTGTGTATCTTTGAATTTTTCCTAGAGTTTGACTCTAATGTGAATGTCTTTATAGCATTATTCATAATTTATATTAGCTTTCTAGATCTGAGATAGATTATCTTCTTTCTTATAAGGAAATATTATTTTATTCTCAATTCATGAAACTATTTTTTTAGGCATAGATGATGACTTCCATCAAATGTTTTGTACATTCAACTAGATGTAATTTTGTTTAATAATTAAAGAAATTAATGACATGACTGATTCCCCAATATTGAAACACTTGGCATATATGAATAGTTGTCTACCTTTTTGTGGTTTTCTTATTCCTTCAAGGAAATGAGGGACAAATATTTGCAGCTATAATCATAAGTGTCTGCTCACTTTTTTTTATTTTTTCTATTGAGACTTCTTTGTCATGTTGTGACTTCAGAGTTGATTGATTGGATCAGTTCTATGATTTGGAAATCTGCAGACTCTCTTCTCTTTCAATTAAATTAATAACCTGTGGGTTAGTTAAAATTATTCTTCCTTAGAAATAAAGCAATCAATTCTAGTCCTTACTCTTTTATTTCAGGACACTATCACATTTTGCTTATATTATTTTAGTAGTCTTCTAACCAGTATCCTTACATCTACCCTTGTGAGCCTACATTCTGTTTTCCACATAGGAGCCAGTGACCCTTTCAAAACACAAATCAAATTATGTCAATCTTGTGTTTAAAATCCTCCAAAGGCAGCTCTTGACACTCAGAGTAAGAGACAAAACATTCTTACCATGAATTCATAATCTACAGCTTGTACAGTAGAAAGTAGTTAAGTCCCTAATCAATTTACTGAGTGCCCAAATAAGGGGTGAATGTAGGAGGTATAAGAGGGGGTGTATCCCACCCCCGCAGCATTATCTTTTATTCCTCAACCCCAGATAGAGCTGGCATAGAACTAACTCCTTCAAGAATCCCAGAGCATCCATTTGATGCTACCTGAATATTAAAGAGGTGAAGATGGGAAATTATTGTAGAAAATAGAATTATCCATGCCATGATAAAATGGAATCAGAAACTAATGTAAGTATGCACACACACATGGATGGATGTACCTATAAGTATATGTGTGTATGTGTGTATAATTTTATGAAAGCCATACAGGCATGTTATTTTTAAAACCCACATGAAGTGTGAAAAATTAAGTATGGACATATTTGTTCTACCATAATGTAAAGTTGAAAATCTTTTGGTTAGTAAAACCCAACTTAGACAATGCCGTACCCATAATTCCATAGAAAGTCCTACCTCCATTATATTTAGTTCTCTCCCCAGGTAGATTACTTTAGTCCAGTTATGTCTTGGCAATTCACTTCATATGACTGTAAATCATACCAGTGTTAGATCCAACTTAGTTGCTGAAAATACTTGCTCTCAGAATATGAGTGGAGCAACATGAGATATAAGTATAATTCAGATACCACTTTATCTCTATGCACCTAAAGAAAATGTTAAAATATACTCAGCCATTCTTATTAGTATTGTTCCCTTCAAATTCAAACATGGAAGATTAGAACCATAGACATAAAAAAAAAAAAAATGCTAGCTTTCACAGTAGGTTTTAATTGGCCTGATAATATTACTATACATAATCTTTGCTTTGGTGCTGGACTTTGCCTTGGAGAAAATGTTAAATTATGAATTCCCATTTGATTTTTAATATTTGATTAGTAACACCACAAAATAAGATGTCCCAATCTATTCTACTACCAATTATACACAACATATAGGGTGGTGAGATAATTTTAGATCTGGTCAACAAAAACATAAAGTACCCATTCTATGGGTAATTTAGGGGATGCAGATGATCCATTTGAGTAACTCAGTCCTCAAGAAGGCAAGAGTGAACTAAAAACAGATTCTTCTGTTTTTAATAGGTAGTAGCACCTATTAACAGTTACTGTTAATTGCCTTGTTATTAACAAGGTAGTAGCAACTGAGTGGACTTGAATGAAGCCATCAATAAATCCAAGCTGAGAAATGCGTTGTTGCTTTAAGAGAAGAAATACTTATATTGGTTTGTTTTTATGCGATTTTATTTATATTTATTTTCTTTCTTATAAACCATATAGGAGAAATTGGAGATAATAAATGCCTTCCTATTGGAATGGAAGTGGAGGGGGGGAGGATGATAGTGAGGAAAAACTGGACTTCCTCCAGGGAATTAGGTCTTCATTTTTTTTTTTTTTAAAGATTTTATTTATTTATTTGACAGACAGAGATCACAAGTAGGCAGAGAGGCAGGCAGAGAGAGAGAGAGAGAGAGAGAGAGAGAGAGAGAGAAGCAGGCTTCCCGCGGAGCAGGGAGCCCGATTCGGGGCTCGATCCCAGGACCCTGGGATCATGATCCGAGCCGAAGGCAGAGCCACCCAGGCACCCCAGGTCTTCATTTTTTAATGAACACTTCTCAAGGACCTACACTATCCAAATTATACTTTATGAAGTGAAGCAGGTATACACGAAACCAATAATAGAATAATAAGTTGCTGTAAAGGATCTAGAAACAAATGCACGAAAACATTAAAAAAAAAAAAAGAAAAAAAAAAGAAAGAAAAGAGCACTGATATCTCAAAGTTTTATTATATAGATGCTGCTTTAAGGTCTGGTATGATTGGCTACAGAAATTTGCCAATCATGTTTGAAAGAGTAAAAAGGGAAGAGCCGTTTGGAATTTGATACATTTTTGTAAGATTGTGAGTCATGCTCGGTAAGTGTTTGATGAGTGAACGACTGTATAAATGAATGGAGAGAAGAGTTATGATTACTTATTTACTTGTTGTCTTGTGATTGGTTATCGGGTCCATAACTCCATCATTATTGTCCCTTTAATACACATTTTTAGCAAGATTTTGTTTTGAGGAATTTTGAAAAAGATGCTCTTTTTTTTTTCATGTAGTGAAAAGTGCCTTGTATTGAGAAATAGATTTCCAGGTTTTAGTCTTGGACTATAAATAACACTTGCACTTGGATAAAATTAACATTATATAGCTCCCATTTTCTTATTTGACAAATAAAAGTGTGCATGGATATTCTCTGTAAGTCTTTAGCACTTGGTGCTTCTATAAATTCAACAAAAACAAATTACAAGATTACTCTTAAAATGATTTTGAATATTCTTAATTATTAATGTAATTTTTAGGCCTGGAATTAAATTTATTTTTTTATTATATTTATAAATATTTTCACAAATGAATTTTAAAAGAAAATGCTCTCCTTTAAAAGAAAAATAGGGGTGCCTGGGTGGCCCAGTCGGTTAAGCATCCCACTCTTGATTTTGGTTCGGGTAATGATCTCAGGGTTATGAGATCAAATGCTGTGGAGGGCTCTGTGCTGGGTGTGGAGCCTGCTTAAGATTCTTTATCTCTCTCTCCCTCTCTCTCTCTCCTTCTACCCTTCCTCCTATTTAAAATAATAAAGAAAGAGAGAAAGAAAGTAAAGAAAAATAAAAGGAACATAAACTTAACCTTGATCTATCCTCAATCATGCCAATCACTTACATTTATATTAGACGGTGACATAATGAATACTCTTATTTCCATGGGGGAATTGGGTTAGTTGTTTATAATATTGTGATGAGAAGACATTGGTATCATTTTACTTTTCTTTGATTTCTCTTTTATTTTGGAAATGAGTTTAAGTAACCTAACTATGGATTGGATTCTAAGACAAAATAAATACAATTTCTTCATTGTCATTAGTACAGATGTTCATGGTATGAAGCTGATGAATGTGGAGCCTTTTTTCATGGGTGCATCAATGACCTCAGGTCAGGTTTCTGACCTGAAATAGCCACCTCAGCTAAGAAAAAGTTTGTCTGTATAGAGCAAAACAAGAGATACTTATTAAAACAAAAAATAAAAACTGTTTGCCACACCTAATAGAACAAATGCTTAATGTAATTAAGTTCACACTAATAAATCACTAACTTAAATAAGCTAAACATTTCTGTAGTTAAGCTGTCATTTTCCCTGAAATTTTTGTTGCAGAGTCATCAATTCATTGAAAAAAGAATATCACTTAGCATCAGAGAAATACAATCAAAACCACAGTGAGATACCACCTCACACAAGTCAGAATGGCCCAAATTAACAAGTCAGGAAACGACAAAAGCTAGTGAGGATGCAGAGAAAGGGGAACCCTCCTACACTGTTGGTGAGAGCGCAAGCTGGTGCAACCACTCTGGAAAACAGCATGGAGGGTCCTCAAGAAGTTGAAAATAGAGCTACCCTACAACCCAGCAATCGCACTACTTACCTCGAAAGATACAAATGTAATGATCTGAAGGGGCATGTGCACCCAGATATTTATAACAGCAATGTCCACAATAGCCAAACTATGGAACAAACCTAGATGTCCATCAACAGGTGAATGGATAAAGAAGACGTGGTATATATATATATATATATATACATATATATATATATATATAATGGAATATTACGCAGCCATCAAAAGAAATGAAATCTTGTCATTTGCAATGATGTGGATGGAACTAGAGGATTTTATGCTGAGGGAAATAAGTCAATCAGAGAAAGATAATTATCATATGATCTTCCTGATATGAAGAATTTGAGAGGCAATGTGGGGGGGTTGGGCATAGGGAAGGGAAAAAAAATGAAACAAGATGGGATTGGGAGGGAGACAAACCATAAGAGACTCAATCTCACAAAACAAACTTAGGGTTGCTGGGGGGAGGGGATATGGAGAGTGTGGCTGGGTTGTGGACATTGGGGAGGGTATGTGCTATGGTGAGTGCTGTGAAGTGTGTAAACCTGTCAATTCACAGACCTGTACCCCTGGGCCTAATAATACATTATATGTTAATAAAAAATAAATAATTTTTAAAAAGAGTGATATCAAACATCTAACCTCTTTGGGTGCATGTATTATTTGAGATAGAACAAGATAATATGTTTCTACTTTTTGTTTCAATTACCATTAATAGTTTCAGTTCTGTTTCAAAATATGTTTAAAATTCTTTAGAAGTGGTATCTTCTAAGGATTCATAGATAATTTCCAATGTTTACCTCTCAGTCATTAATTATCAATCAACATGCACATAACTGTAGGGGTTCTGAGAGCCTACCAATGTTTTCAGGAGTGATGACTCACTGGTCAATAATGGGTTGAAAGTGAAAACTCTTGAGTCTCACCAGTGATTTCAAATCCTGTCCTGGCCATTTACCAGTTACATGATCATGGGAAGTCACTCAACTGCTCCAGGCTTCTGTTTCCTCATCTGTAAAAGGAAACAATAATGGACCCCTCCGCAAACATTGTAGGAATTAAATGAGATTATATATAAGAACTTAATGTATAAGAACTGCTTAAATAGTCCCTGGTATATAGTCATGTTATTTTTGTAATAGGCATAATGCATTTCACTGAACACCATATGCGAACTATGTAGGAGCCAGAGATACAATGGAGAGCAAAGTACTTCCAAAGGACGCTTGAGGAGGCAGGGAGAGGGAGGAGGGAGAGAGTGAGGAACAAGAATTATAATTACAGTGCATTCACATGGAACACTGGGTGTGGTTCATAAATAATGAATATTGCAACACTGAAAAAAATAAAATAAAAATATTACAATGCATTCATATTTTGCAATTGCATGCCACATCTATGACGCAGTGATTGTTCTTACTTCAGCATTACTTTATTTCAGGTAGCAGATGTCTTTTTAAAATATTTGGATACATGAAATATATTGACTTGATGTAATTTGTCTTTGAAATGGGGGAACATTTTCCACATTGAGGATATATTTTTAAGGTCAGTAATAAAAGTTGGATTAATGAACACTAGATGGCGGCATTTATGAAAAATTAAATTGGAATAAGCTGTTGAGCCACCTTGAATATCACAAACCTCTTTTTCACAACAGTGACTTTGTTTTTTCCTTTGGTTGTTTGTTCATGTTTTGCTCATTTGTACTATTTCAAAGATAAAGTTTGAAAAGTCACATGGAAAAAGAGATAGGCAGGAAGATACTAAATGTATTTCTCTTGCTTTACACATAGGATTCTTTGAAACACTCTACTCCTGAGTGCTCAGATGAGTGTTTGAGTTGTTGACCTATTCCTAGCAGAGTGATGAAAGATTGACAATGTACAAGTGTTCACTGAGAAAAAATAATTTCGGAAGAAACTCATTGTAAATGCAATGCCTGGCATCGAGGAACTAATGATTCCAGACACAGTTGTGCTATTTTTTTTAATACATAATAATGGATAGAATTAATTGAGGGTGTAGGAAAGTCCCATGTAAGGGGTTGAAATTTTTGCAGGTATAACCTCATTATATCTTCTTATAGCCTAATAAGGTAGATACATTTTTGGTCCAGTTTTGCAGGTGAGTAATTGGAGTTTTAAAAGTTTTGAGAACTTTTGAAAAGTTACACTGATAAATGAAGGAGTTGAGTTTCAAAGTTCAAATCAATGTCATTCTGAGTATGAACTGATATTTTAGCCATTTTGTTGTACATACATTTAAATCACAGATTTAAACTACTTAATGTAAATACTCAATTTTGAGACAGCGATAGCATCAAGAAAAGTTGAAAGTAACTTAGAAATGGTTTGACCTGCAGATGGGAATCAAATTACTTAACAGGAAAAAACAAATTGAAAATGTTGGGCTCTTAATATCCAGAGGAAATATTTGGCTCTTTTGATTTCATTAGGTCAGGAAAGTCAATTAAAGCTAATCATTTTGTTTTACAGTTATCTTAATTGCTGTTTTAGACTGAATCAGTTATTTGTGGAAATAAAACTGTAACATACTACAGAGGAAACAGATTTCATTTTTTATTATCTTAAAAGTCTAAAATTAATGAGATTCAAGAAAAAAGAAAATGGGAAAAAATCAATATGTTTTTAATGTAGATAACAAGGTTATAATGCATGATTTATATTCTATGTAAATTATAGAACAACTTACGGTTTTCATATTTTCAATGTTTAACAGTCATGTTACAAATTATAACACCTAAACTTTATGAAATATGTATTTCGAGCTTAACTCCAAAAGAATGATATTTTATTTTAAAATGAGACAATTTCACAACTCAATTGTATATTTTATGTAATTATGTTAATAGTTGTTAAATTACGGAAATGAATACTAAACTCAAATCCTTATAAAATTATGAGGAAAATTGTTAATCATCAACATCTATTTTTTTTGTAGCAGAAGATAGAGAAGAATGGAACCCCATTCATTTATTTAATTAAACAGTTCCACATCCCAGCTGACTTATCATTTACATATATCAAAGTTTTTTCTTAATTTGGCAGATTAAATAGATCACCTCACATGCAATTATAACATCAATCTGTTAGTCAGACCCATCTAAAATATATTTTATCATGAATTATTGTATTCTCAATGTAGAAAACTTTGAAAAATATGGAAAACAAGATGTTATTAAAATATACATGCTGTTCCCAATCCAGAGATAGCCTTATTTTTTTTTAATTTTTTTATTTTTTATAAACATATATTTTTATCCCCAGGGGTACAGGTCTGTGAATCACCAGGTCTACACACTTCACAGCACCCACCAAAGCACATACCCTCCCCAATGTCCATAATCCCACCTCTTCTCCCAAACCCCCTCCCCCCAGCAACCCTCAGTTTGTTTTGTGAGATTAAGAGTCACTTATGGTTTGTCTCCCTCCCAATCCCATCTTGTTTCATTTAGTACATTTTTTCTAGTGTTTTCTTGATGCATTAACTATGAATGTGAAAAAAAGCAGCTGTATAGGCACATAAACACAAACATAGATACATTACATGCACATCCATATGTCTCAAAATGGAAATAATATTGAATATAAAACTTAAGATTTTTTTGTCTCTTTTAAACTTAATATTAATTTGTTTACTAATGTACAGTTGGCTATAGGTATTCATTGAAAAACTACATCATGCACTATTGTATTCACTTAACAAAATTTATTTAAACATTCCCGTATTGATGAATACTTAGGTTTATTTCCATTATATTTTGTAATAAATGTGGTAACAATTTCATATATACATTTCAAGTGTTTTTATTTCTTTCAGGTGGATTCCTAGAGATGAACATACTGAATCACAGGATGTGAATATTTTATTATTCTATACTGCACTTCTCTGTCTCTTATTACAGTCTTTGTTTTAGGATTCTTTGTATACATGCCAAATCATTTTCCAAAAAATATGTTCCTATTTTTATTTCTACTGAGAGCTCATTAAAATATTACAACACACACTCAGCAAGTTTTAGCAATTTTTTAAAATCCTCATCAACTTGGTGTGTAAATAAATAGTATTTCATTGTTTTAATTTGCATCTGATTGCCAGGAAGCATGGGCAGTTGTTCATGTCTGTATGTTTTATTTGTGTTTCTTTTGTGCATTGGCTACTCATGCTCCTTTTAGGCAACTTTATTGAAATGAACATGAAAGCAGCGTCAAAACAACATGGTTGCCACACAATTACCAAGCAACTTAAAGACAGTTTAGCCCTTTTTTGTTTAGAATATGAATAATGTACAAAAGAATTCTGAAAAAAAAATCTCTAGGGTAGAAAACTGATGCTAATCATATCATTGTTTTTCATGAAAATAAGGCATGCTTTGAAGTATTTTTGCTACTTCCCTTCTATTCCCTTGGCTAAATTTTGTTTTCATAATGTTTATTCAGTTAACCTCAGTATTTTTAGCACTTATCTAGTCTTGATGCTTTCTCCAAATCCCCTTCCCTTTTTAACTCATGAACTTTGGAATTTCTCTAGTTGATTTATTTTTGTCAAATATAATGTACTGTCTCGGGATCAATTTCTTATAACATGACGATTGCTTAGGAGAAAGTATGTTTCATGTGGAGATAAATATATATTTGCAAACTTTGAACACTATTTTCCATTTGCGTAGCAGAAAGCTAGAGCTTTAAAAAAGTAACACTGCCCACATCTGGCCTGGTGATAGACTTCTGTGGCTTTCTAGTATTGGCTAGTGTGTGTTTATATACAACAGATACGTAGGCACCCTCATACAAGTAGTGAAATGAGATCTTTCCATCCTTATCCTTTAATATATGTATGTATATATGTATGTATAATATCAATATAGCGTGAGAATATATGTATATCAGTGTGTATATATATGTCTATATCATATTTTGCTCGTGGAATCTCTTTTCAGTCAAAAATAATTATATAACACTAAAAAGGAAGGGAGTCACAGGGTCATGTGGTTGAGCTCTGCACTGGATTCCCTGCTCAGTGGGGCATCTGCTTCTCCCTGTCCCTTTGTCCCTCCACCCTGCTTGTGCTTTCTCTCTCTCTCTCTCAAATAAGTAAATAAAATATTTTTTAAAAATTTAATAAAAGAAGGGAGTCTTTTATTTTCATTTTGGCCAGTGGATAATTGGGAGTGATTTTTGTTGTTGTTGTTGGTAGCAAGGAATTTCATTTCCTTCTAGAAATGAAATATGAAAGCTGAAGTAACTGATATTTTTCACAGTCATGGTCTTGTATCACCTTGGGAATTAAGTAAAATCTCCTAACTGATTCTGGAATACTTGATGTAGAAGGCAAAACTCTATAGAGGTTTGATTTGATTTGATTTGAATTGAGATGTTCAAAAGATCCTTTAAGATTTAAGACTATTTGCTCAAGAGAAAGAAAAGGATATATATCATGAATGGAAGTGAACTGATTTTGCCATCTCAAGGGTCAGACTCTTAGAGCTGTCTTGTGCACATGGAGATGACAATTAAATCTATAAGATTAAGTGACAACACTATTCAAAAGATTAAGGCTATAAGCTCTGACTTGAAGACAAACAGATCAATCCTTGCTCAAGTGCAACATAGTTCAGTTTATTTTAATATACTGAAGATTATTAAAACAATGTTTTCAGAGCCTGCATTTTGTTGAAAATGTTTGAACATGAGTGCTATTTGTTTATGCTGTCAATCTCATTGTCCATCACTTAACATTTTCTTTTGAAGAACCCACATTACCTGAAATCACTTACATAATTTACCTTTTTGTGTGCTTAATAAATAGTTAAATTAATTGTTTGAATTGTTGTTTTCCACTGGGCAAATGGACATATTTTTGCCAGTATATGAGCCATACTAGTAAATAGCAATTTATGTCTGCATGTTTCTTTTTTTTTCTTTAAGAAACAAACACTTTCGGGATGCCTGGGTGGCTCAGTTGGTTAAGCAGCTGCCTTCGGCTCAGGTCATGATCCCAGCGTCCTGGGATGGAGTCCCACATCGGGCTTCTTGCTCAGCAGGGAGCCTGCTTCTCCCTCTGCCTCTGCCTGCCATTCTGTCTGCCTGTGCTTGCTCTCTCTCCCTCTCTCTCTCTCTGATAAGTAAATAAAATATTAAAAAAAAAAAAGAAACAAACACTTTCTAACAATATTGTAGGAATAGTGACAAGTAGAGACTTTTAGTATCACTGCATCTACTCTTCCTATCATCATCAGATTATCTCTAAAGTTCATTCATTGGGGGAAAATAAGTCACCTCAAATGTTACCCATCTTGTCAAGTGATTTTCTCAAATAGACATTTAGTCCCATTCTTCACGTTCTTTCTCCACTTCATTTTCCAAATGCTTAGCTGGTGATAGAGAGAGAGAAGAGAGAATAGGAGAGAAAGAGAGACTCTCTGACATTGCAGAAGGATTTATTTGTCCGTTCAAGCACATCTTCTTTGTGATAGAGATATAATTCCTGCATTACCTAACAAAGAAGATCTCAAGCAGCTGATTTGTGCTAAGTAAAGCTTAAATCATCCAAAAAGTATTTTTTTAAATTTTTTATTTTTTATAAACATATATTTTTATCCCCAGGGGTACAGGTCTGTGAATCACCAGGTTTACACACTTCACAGCACTCACCAAAGCACATACCCTCCCCAATGTCCATAATCCCACCCCCTTCTCCCAAACCCCCTCCCCCCAGGAACCCTCTGTTTTGTGAGATTAAGAGTCACTTATGGTTTGTCTCCCTCCCAATCCCATCTTGTTTCATTGATTCTTCTCCTACCCGCTTAGTGGTGATGCAAAAAGTATTTTTTAAATGAATAGATACCCATGCTTGTTGGGGCCACTCTGGATAATTTTTTCAGCCCAAGAGGATTAATCCTGGAAGAGATGCCAGATTTAGCAAATATAAATAGAGAATACCCAGTTAAATTTGAATTTTAGAAAAAGCAAAAAAAAAAAAAAAAAGACATTTTTAGTGTATACAAAGTCCGCATTTTTCATGGTACATAGTTATACCAAAAAAAAAAATCTATTAATTGTATATTTGAACTTCAAATGTAACTGGGCACTCTATTTTATCTGGCAAGTCTGTCCTGGAACCACTCTTCACAGAGCTGGGACATTTGTCCTTACTCTCCATAAGCTAGCTATTGCTGTCTTACAGTTGTGCTCTGATAAATGGAGAACAGATAACAAATAGATAAGAACCTATCATACTTTCACTTTTCTTTTATTCTTGCAAACAGATGTTCAAGGCTCTAGAGGAATTTTAACCTCTGACCCATATCTGTAACACTATCCACCCATTCCAGGAGGGAGCCAGGGCCTACCCCCTTATTCTGGACTCAATCTGGAAAGCACAGTGTTCTGAACACAGTCATCTAGAATGTCACAGTCTTCATTTCAATGATGTAAAATGCAAATGTACTTGGATGATTTTAATACTTTGCTGCTTTCCATACTTTCATGTAAACTGCTTGGAAAGTTCCCTTTTTTTCCTTGTAGATTGTCCAAACTATATTTTCTGCTCAATCTCCTATAGGTAAAAGTGATACTATTATCATTGGCATGCATTCAAGGAATAGCCTAATGGTCAGGCTTGGAAAGAAAATTGTATTATTAAAGCAACTTGACCAATTTGATCTTTTGTTTCTTTAGCAAAGCCATACTTGACCCCTAGGCTACATAAGGTCCACAGTTCTATGCACTCATGTTAAGTTTCACCATTTTGAACTTGCATATTTATTCACATGATTACTATCTTCCTCTCCTAAAAAGCTCTATAGAAGGAAAAGGTATATTTGTATTTCCAGGGTAGGCACTCAGAAAGATATACAGCAAAAGTAATTTTGAATGAACCATGATTTGTAAGATATTCTTCTCCAAACAGCTGGAAAACCCCAGCCTCCTAAATTTTACTTGAAACAAAGATCTTTCTGCTTAGATTAATTTTAGAAACACATGTTGAAATATTGGTGTAAACTAAGCTCTAGTTTATAGGGCTTCTTTTTCCACTCATCTTCATGGGTATTACAGGCCAAACAAGATTCTTACCTCTATGAATTCAGAGCATTTTATTATACTTTTATTTTTAGATTTTTTAAAGATTTATTTATTTTTTTTTTTATTTAAGAGAGAGAGAGAGCGCAAGCAGGAGCTGGTAGGGCTGGAGGAGAGGCAGAGGGATGTGAAGAAAGACTGTCACAGACTCCCCACTGAGCATGGAGCCAGAGGTGAAGCTCTATCCCAGGACGCTGAGATCATGACCTGAGCTAAAATCAAAAGGCAGACCCTCAACCAACTGCGCCACCCAGGCATAACTTTATTATATTTTTAATGAAGAAGATTGGCTCTCTTTTGTTGTATGCATTGTGTGTCTAAAAAAAAAGAAAAGAAAAAGAAAAAGAAAGGAGAAAAAAATTAAAAAAATAAAGAAAAAGAAAAACACATGTAAAAAATAAAATTAATAATTCCAAGAGCAAAAAGAATAAATTACTATGAAAATTCTGAAGAATGAGTGCTATATTCTTAAGGGAGTGATTAGAAAAAGCTTAGTACTAGATCAAGTGATATTTCAAACAAACAAACTACTTTCTGCTGTAAATAAAGGGACTAAATCATCTCTAATTCACCACAAGAACTATTATAGTCTCACCTAGTAAGTATACAGGAAATGTTGGCTGAAAAGTTAGAAACTGAGCATAATCCTCTTCTCTTTTCTTTTCTTTTCTTTTCTTTCTTAGCTAAGAGGTGATAGGCTGTTAGAACTTAAAGGATCTGAAGAAACTAATGAGTCTAATTTTCGAGGTATATAATTTAGAATAAATATCCAAAGAATTTGTAATTTGCCAAGTTAGAGAAATTTAAATTATTGTACATAATGATAAGTGTTCTTTCTTTCCTTCTTTTTCTTTCCTTCTTCTTTTTTTTTTTTTTTAGGTTTTATTTTTAAGTAATCTTCACACCCAACATGGGGCTTGAACTCACAATGCCAAGATCAAGAGTCACATGCTACACCCACTGAGCCAGCAAGGAACCCCTTCATAATGATAATTATTTTGAAGAAAATACACCAGAATAGTGAGATAGATGATTATTCAGTGAGGCCAAGTGCTTGCTGAAGGCCCTTTGAATTGAGAGCAGAATATATGGAAGAGCTCACTATGTCTTTATCCAAGGCAAAAGCATATACGCAGATGGCATAACATACACAAAGGTCCTAAGGTTCATATGAATTTGAACTACTTAAGGAACAAAGAGAAAGTCAGGGAGATTGGATCACTGTAGGTGAGAGTGAGTTAAAGTAACAAAAGGAGAGAGAGAATGGTGACCCAAGAAGACTTTGTGACTATGGCAAGGCATTTGTGTCTTATTTCAAATCGAATGAAAAAGTATTGGAGGTTGTATGTATACATGTATACTTGTATACATGTAGACAAACCAATGTTTTATTACAGTTATAAATATTTATTAAACATCTCCTGTATAAAGTCAGCAACTGCCTATAACCATTACAATCAAACATGATTTAGACAAAGGTCTTGCCTTCTAAAACCTCATAAATCTATCAGAGAAACATATAAAAACTATATACTTATAGCAAAATGTCATCTCTGCTCTAGTAGGGACAGACTACACTGTTAAACCTGTGCGGACATTCTATAACACCGTGTCTGGCACGTAGTAGGTGCTCAGTGAATGTCTTTGGAAGGAAGTGAGTGGGGAGGGAAGATAATAGATCCTTGGGATAGATTCTGTATCTAGGAAAAAAGTACCTCACACTCAGTGCTCCTATTTTCCATGAAATGACAGAAAGTTTATCATCTTCATGTTTCCAGGCATAAATCTATAAACCTATAGTTACTGAGGTACATGCTGTGGGAGCATGGGTTCTCATGGTAAGTGTAGGAAAAGCTATCATGGTGTTGCAGGTGGGAGATTACATCAGCCAGCCAACTTATCTGGAGCACAGGTAACACAAATGGAACCCAAAGACATCAGGAATTTGTTTGACAGGCTTTGTGGAAATATCAGCGAACATAGGGCTTCTTTATGAAGAGTATGGGTGATAGTGATACTGTGGAAGATGATATTAGGGCAGTGGGGACCAAGTGAATGCTGACACCAAGTGACCAGTCACCAAGAAGGGAATGGAAGACAAGGGAGAAGACCTGAGAAAAACAATGGAGTCTTGCAAACTGAGTACTTGTTGTGAATAAGTAACCAAAGGAAAGGAACTATTTATGTAAATCTTGAATTCTTTCCTTCAAAAAACCAAATACTGGGAAGGCAGCTCCTTTGTGAGGAAGTCACTGTGATTTTCATTAGGAGCTCAGAGGCAGCCACACAGTGGAATTATTTGCTATTGTTTTCTCCTCTCCTCGTAACAATTTTGGAATGGCAGCAGCATTATGGGAGAGAGCTGGAAGGAAGAATGTTTGTAGAACTTCAGAAGTAGAAGGGCACTTAAAGATTATCTATTTCAAAACTTTCATCCCACAGACAAGGCAACTAAAGTTTAGAGAAGGCAAATAACTTGCTAAGGTCACTTTGTTGTTTCACAGCAGATCCAGTGACAGAATCCAGGGCTCTTGATTCTCAGTCAAAAATGTCTCCTCACAAACAGTAGAGCTGCATTTTTAGGCACAGTGATCTGAAGGTGGTTTGGCCTGCCGTGGAGCAAGGAGTGGTCAGCGAGCTCAAATTCCTCATCTGGCTCATTTTCCAGTATCTATATTTATTGTTCAAGTAGTAAACAAAATGAGTTAGATGAGAAACCAAAAATCCAAGGGGTCATTTAATGAACTTTCTTAACTGGCATGTTTTACTTACCATATTTGGCAACTCAGCATTTAGTTCAATTCAGACAAGTCTTTTTTTTTTTTTTTTTAAGATTTTTTTAAAATTTAATTTTATTTTTTCAGTGTTTCAGAAACCATTGTTTATGCCCCACACCCAGTGCTCCATACAATGTATGTTCTCCTTTTATTAAAGTTTTTATTTATTTATTTGACAGAGAGAGAGAGAGAGATATCACAAGTAGGCAGAGAGGCAGGCAGAGAGATAGGGAAGCAGGCTCCCTGCTGAGCAGAGAGCTCAATACAGGACTCTATCCCTGTTCCCTGAGATCGTGACCTGAGCTGAAGGCAGAGGCTTAAACCACTGAGCCACCCAGGTGCCCCCGACTCAGACAAGTCTTAAAAATTGCCTGGCATGGTAGCTATTAAACAGTCACTGTGTGGTTAACTAATGAGTCCGTCATGAGGTGGTGAGAAGCCATGGAATGGGCAAGAGATTTAACTTACCTGTGCTCCAAGCTTATCTCTGCTCCTTATAAATCATGAGAACACGAGGGGACATAGGTAGCTCTTTGTGCCTCTGTTCCTTCCTGCATAAGATAACTTTAATGGTCTTGAAGAACTGTTGTAATGATTGGTTATTGTCTATAAAATGATTTGGGGTGTGTGTATATATACACACACATACATGTGTATGTGTGTGTATATATATGTGTTTGCATGTGTGTGTGTGTGTATACACACATGTATTCAGGACAGTCAATAGTAGACTTAAAATATTAATTTATGAACATTATAAAGGGCAAAACTAAAATTCTGGGACAGTACCCACGTGGGCAACAGGATCTGGGGATTCATGGACTTCAAGGATTCACAGAGTGAGCTTTCAAGTTATAAAGATCTATATTCCTGGTTCTCTCCCTTGTCAACTATTTGAACACTGAATAAGTGACCTAGTGATGCCAAACGTTCCTTATTATTAAGAAAATGGGGAGGCGGGGATGAGAACTTAGTAAGTAAACCCCATGAGTCTCAAGTTATTTAGCCATGTAAAAACTTGGTACTCCTGGCTCAGTTGATGACAGCTCTGATTATCAGCCTCATTGTTGTTACTCATATTGTAGCTGTGCAGACATGGTATCTTCTAAGATTTGGTGGTATTGGGGAAAAAGGTGAATTGGAGACAAATTTTCACTCTCTGGCTCTACTTTTTTCACTTTTAATCACCACTTATATTCTTCTGTTAGGAAGCTAGTTAATGGAGAAAGGGTTAAGGGATCATTGTTGGTGGCTCAAAGATTGTGACCAAGTCACACTCAACCACCAATGAAGAAATATGGTTATTACTTAATGGAATTTGTCATGTATCAACAGTCCTATGTCAATTCTGAAGGCAATGTGTGAGTGCTACGTTAGTCTCCTCTCTTCCTAATGACTAATCATATAAGAAAAACATTTTCACCTTCCAGAGATTATAGTACTGCCTTAGAACTACAGTTATATACAGGGGATAAGAGAATACCTCCTCTCTTTGTTTTCACATGGGGAAACAGAACAGACAACACTGAACACTAGTTAGGGAAAGAGCTGAAACTAAAATTGGCGTTTCTACCAAGAACTATTCATTGGATCAGGCTAACTTCATATATTTCTGTTTTCTTCAACATAAAATACTGACTATGATTAGGTATCACAAATAAACATTTAATTCATTCATATACCTTTTTGAAGAAATTTCATGAAAGTTGTTCATTCACACACTGAATCCAGGACCAGGAACATGCTGCAGAGTGGTGCTACCATCCACTACCTACCAAAAGGACATGAACACAGAAAAAACCTAGGACTGATACCAATTTCAAAGCAATTCAGAGGAGAAAAAAAGCCTGAGTTTAGAATTACTACCTACCATGTCCCGAATGAATCCCCTATACCAACAACCATTTCCATCAATAGGAAGGGAATAAGACATATGAGAAAGAGACTGGATTTTAATGACAGAGAAACTTGTATCACATATCTGGTCTCGTCACTAATTATTTGTGGAATTCCTGGAGCCTCTGTTTCCCCATCTGTAACATGGGATAATACCTACTTCACAAGATTGTTCCAAAGATTAAATAGAATATAAAATTAAGCAGCATACTAATAAGTATTAAATGAATACTGGTCATGTTCTCTTTTCCATTTCTTTAGTTCTTGGGGATTCATAGCTCTAAAATCCACCTTCCCTCTCCTGGTAGGGCTTGTTTTTCTTGAGAGACGTCCACAGACAGCATTCCTTGCAACTGCATGCTTTGAACTGCTTGGTAATCCCCTGCAGTGACATGAACCATGTCAGTCTTTGACTTCCATTATCATGGCTATGATCACCAATCGCTGTTTGGCTTCTGTTCAACTTGTGATCCTATTTATGATGATCCCTTTAATTCTGTACTCAAGGGAAAGATGCCTTCCCCACTAAACACGTCAATTGGGAAGGACATGCAAAATGTTAGTGTCAAAAGTAACTACAGAAGAGTAAATACTACTTAACTTTCACTTGAGAGAGGAGAAACCAGACTCAGAGCCTCACACTGAGAACTTCAAGCATTCCACAGTAAATTTTTCAAATATAAAATTTCACCTTACTGTATTGATTGAATTTCCAGATACTGGCTCTGTACAGCGGTAAGAAAATTACTAGAACTAGAGGAAATGTTCTGAAATTGGAGTAAGTACAAATAAGAACTAATTAAATGATTTAGAACCACCAAATCTTATGCTTGGAAGGGGACCTCATAATCATCAAGCCCAACGGTGAGCAGAATTCCAACCCCAGTCAAAATAACCATTCCTTATAAAAACTGGAACAAATTTTATAGACCCTATGTGTTTCATAAGATTTTTAAAAATCTACTTTTACTTCCATGGTAATATTTTAAACAATATGAGAAAAGTTTATGCAATTTGAATGACAATATCAAAATTAGAGATCTCAAGACTTTGGTATCAAAATGTACATTTGTATTTACAATTACATTGGCACAAAAAATTAAATCACAGTACTTAAATATGATTGCAGTATTTATTTCTGAAATATTGGGTGCCTGGAGTGTGGAGAGTCTAGATTTTCATTTTCCTTTTAAAAACTACCAACCATATTATTCAAGTATTAAAAACATGGCTCTAAAACATATAATCTACTGATTACTAAGTGGGTGACTTTGGGGGATTTGCTTACGCTTATAAAAACTTAGTATCCTTACTTATAAAGTAGAAGTAATAATAGCCTTACAGGCCAATATTTAATTTAAGGTATTTAACTTGTGATCTCAGGTAGGAAGTGTGCAATGAACTTGATTTACCCCTTCCCTTCTTCTGAACTCTAAAATTCTTCTTGAGGCCATCAACCCAATGCATTCCATATATAATTAAATAAGACAAATAATGGACATGTTTTGCTGCTAATAAAATAAGTGAAAAAGTATTCCTATGCAAAATGATTTGAATGTAGATCATCTCAGGAGAAACACATCTATAATAGGTGATAAGCAAAGGTGGAATATTTAGGGATACCTTATTTGCTTAGGACAGCTTTCTGGTCTGTCTTGGAGGGAAGAAACCCAAAACTGTCCCCATGATAGAAGAACCCTTTGATTCTATCTTCTGTAGGGAAAGCATCATGCAGAAGTGAACTATACCACCTATAGTTAAAGGTGTATAACATTAACCAGGTTGCTTCTAGAACTGTGTCTAGTGAGTTTAGGATAAGTCTTGAGTACTCTTTCACCAAAAGGTGACAGCCTTCCCTGAATTCACCTTCTCTTTTCTCCTTATTGGACATTATCCCCTCTTAAAGTACTGGCATATAGCAGAAATTGTGCTGCCATTTGATTTTTGTGCCTGCCACTGAATTTCCTGGCCTGAGTGAGGTCAATCCTATATTTTATGGCCCTGCCAAGCTCATTCTTTCTCCTGGAATCTTGCTCCTAAATCTCCCATTTAATGTAGAGTGACAGATAGGTGACATGATAAGAAGACTCTAAATACTGCAAATTAATATTCATTCACTCACCAAATAATTATTGAATTTGCAAATTTTCAGGGTCATTTTGAGGATTAAGTGACTGAATATTTAGGATGCCTAGTACAGTACCCAGAATGCATGGCAGACATCCTTAATTATAAGATGCTTGCTCTAATTTATCTTAGGGTAATTTATAAAGATTGTGAAGCCTTTACAAACCTCTGTAGGAATTTAGTATATAATTTAGCTCTTTCTTAGCTACCTAACATATAACATGATAAGAAGTTGTGGATGTCAGGAGTGGTAGGGGAAATATTTAGTAGGGTTCAAATCACTGAGAGAAATAGATGAGACGGGAAGGTGCTGGATTTGTGCAGATGTTATCTATGTTGGGATAAAGTCTTAATCCTGAAAGACAGGAGGGTAGATATACAGGCCAAAATTGTAGCCACATTGTAAATGAGTAGTCTGAAAAATTGAAATCATCCTTTAGAGAATGTCCAGATCCTCCTAAAGGACTGTCTCGAGACAGGCCAGAGGCTGGCATGGAAGAGTCTGGAAGAGAATCAGCTCACGTGTGATAAACAGATAAAGAGGGATGGAACATGGAAGTGATAATGGTTAGAAAAGTCTGACCAAGGAGACAGAAGAAAATCCAATTGCATAATCCAAGGTGACAGCATCCAGGCAGAGTCTGCTCTGTAGGCTGAATGTCTGAGAAGAGGAGTCTGGAGCAGGCAGAGAGTAACTAGTTTAAAGATTTATTGTAAACAGAGATTGTCTAAACTGATTTGTATCATTCCATGAGACCAAATGGCTAATCCTGGCTGTTTCTTGTCTTTCATCTCCCTTAATATCACATCCTTGGGGTCCTTACTGTCAATAGACATGTATTATTTGAGTTTATTATTTGAGTAAATTCAGGAGAAACCAGATGAAGTGTGAGACCAAGAATCTGCGCCTGTATCAACTTTGTCTCATCTTGGTAACTTCGTACACACTTGTATTCAGTTGGGTTCATCATATGATGCAGTAGATAGGTATGATGGCAATGTATTAGGCTTGATTTTGAAAAACAATCTTTTTTTTAAAGGATTTTTATTTATTTGAGAGAGAGAGAGAGAGAGAGAGAGAGCATGGATAGAGGAAGGGACGGACAGAGAAGCAGGCTCCTTCTGATGAGGGAGCCTGACGTGGGCTTGATCCCAGGACCCTGGGATCATGACCTGTGCTGAAGTAAGACACTTAACTGACTGAGCCATCCATGCACCCAGAAAAAGAGTCTTGACCTTTTTTCTGTATCCAAAGATGTTCTATATTCACAACCGTGAAAGTAATGCAATTAGTTCAGTCATATTTGTTTCCCAAAATGATTTCAAATCTCCTTCTAAGTTACTCTGTAAACCAACATATATATAGTTTTAAGTTTATTTTTAATGAAAAATATTATTGTTCAGTTTAACCACTCCACTCTTTTTCAAGAATTCACTCTGATGCAAAGCAGTTTGCAAAAGTCAAATCCACCTTCAAGTGGTGATGATTTCTACCACTGAAGACATTCAGTATAGGATGAGTTGGAAAATGTGAACAGTTTTCAGTGGTGAATTATAGAGGAGTGAATCTAAGTCAGGACAAAAATCTTTATTGTGCCTGTGGAAATAGCCACTTGATATGTGATTTTATGAACTCATCTTGTTTATCTTCTTTCATTTTCTCTTTTAATTGACACCTTGGTTTTTTGTTGTTGTTGTTGTTGTTGTTTTTAACATGCTGTAGAGCTGACTTGATTCTACATAAAACAAAGAGAACATGTCAAAGAATAAAGTAACAGATCTGAAGGTAGTCACCTTATTATTTATCTAATATCTCTGCTTAATCAGTGAATTAACTCAGAAGGATTCTACATGTTGGGGTGATAAGTGCAGTATTTTGTTCTTCTTCCTGCTTTAGCATTTATACAGACTCCTTCATGGACATATTCCACTTGATCCTCAAAAACATGTAGAATATAAGGATTTTTTGTCTCTGTTTTAAAGATAGTTTGAATTCAGGAAATCTAAGTGATGTGCACAGGTTATGAAGAAAAGTAAAGTTTTGGCTAAAATTCGTTTCACGAAAGATTTCTTTCCTCTCTACTATTTGAGGCTCTGAAAGATTCATCTGCCATAAAAATCAATGTTAGTATAAAAGACCAAGTCTAAAAATCCAGGAGAGAAGGAATCTAAGTATTTCCAGATACCAGGGTAATTTGTTTGTGTGTATGTTAGGGGTGTGTGTGTGTGTGTGTGTGTGTGTGTGTGTGAGTGAGTGAATTTGTGTGTGTGAATGAATTGGTTGGAGAATACAGGTAGCTTAGATTAAATGTATTGATAATATTCTTAATATTGTGACATGCAAGTGTTTGGGAATGAGGGAAATACATTATATGGCCATTATCAACTCTGTGTCTGAACCAAATAAGGATAGGATGTAATATATATATATATATACATTGGCTCAGTGGGTTAAGCCACTGCCTTCGGCTCAGGTCATGATCTCGGATGTAATATATATATATATTACATCCTATCCTTATTTATATATAAGGTTATATATATCTTATTTATTTATCTTATTTATATATATCTTATTTATATATAAGGTTACATATATATATGTATACATATATACATATGTAGAATATATATATATATGTTTATATATATATATATATATTACATCCTATCATTATTTATATATAAGGTTATATATATCTGGTTAAGCTACTGTCATTCTCCACAAATCTCTGTTCTTATCAATGCCCCTGTTCCTGGCTTTTTTCATACAATGTCTTCTCTTTCTTTGGCTAAATCCTACTCCACTCTGTCTTAAAAGATAGCAGTTTAAGGCTCATCTCTTTGAAGAAATTTTTACTTTTCAAGATGCATACACTAAGTTTTCCTTGTCTCAATTCTATTGGCTTACTGCTTCATGGCATTAGTGCTTAATTATTCTAAGATTATGTTTCATCTATCAGTTTTCTTTCATTCAGGAAATAATTACTGAATGACCACCATGTGGCCAATTTCTGCCCTCCACCTTAACCCCATATCAAATAACAAAATGTCTAAAGTCAGAATAAAATGTTGCACTTTATATCTCCAGTACCAACACAAAGTTTTTACAAATTGGAAAATATAATATTGCATCATTGATTAATTATAATGGTGTCTTTGGTAAATTAATAAAATATTAGCAAATTTACATGAAAAGAAATTGTTTAATGACTAGTTGCAGTTGAGTTATAATTAATATAAAAATAACTACTAAAAATTTGAGGATATCTAAGGAAATTGAAGACATTTGTTCACCTAAAGTTAAATGTGTCTCCTAAGATAAAATATTATCATGTAATTAATTAGTTCACCAATGGCTTTTTTGGGGGGGATCACAGATCAAGCATTTTAGCTCAGTTTGCTTTTAGGTTATCAATTATGTATGTAGCTATAAAATTAACATGACATTGTGTGTATGAACCTATACATACATGTGTGTAAATGTACATAAAAAATTGTTGATGAACTGCTTCTAAGAAAAGATAGCATGGCAATTCTTTTCCCAAGTCATAGGGGGGCATTTTAGTAAACAATCATGGTATTGTATTGTCTAACACTTTTCACATTTAAACATCAAGAACCTAGAATGAGGGGCGCCTGGGTGGCTCAGTGGGTTAAGCCGCTGCCTTCGGCTCAGGTCATGATCTCGGGGTCCTGGGATCCAGTCCCGCATCGGGCTCTCTGCTCAGCGGGGAGCCTGCTTCCCTCTCTCTCTCTCTGCCTGCCTCTCTGACTACTTGTGATTTCTCTCTGTCAAATAAATAAATAAATAATCTTAAAAAAAAAAAAAAAGAACCTAGAATGGATTTTAAAAATGCTTTGTGATAGTGATTCGCCTTATCTCCTACAAAAAGACTGCTATGCTTTATACGTTGAAAAATAAAGAGGAGTAATTCTAGCCATTTGGTTGCCTGGGTGCTCTGGACACGTGGCAGGGAAGAGGAGTTATAAAATAGTATGTAGTTATGTAATTCCACTGGGATAGAAAGTGCCAATGTACAACTTAAAATTCCATTTGCATTTAAAAGAAGCACACTCTACAGTAATTTTCTCTTCGAACATTGTTAAGCGTGGATTTATTTTACATAACCCCCGTGGGACACTTTCCTGGTAGCAATTGAACACATTTCCTTACTCGAATGTTAAAGCCAATTTCTTGAGCAAGTTGTGCCAAAATACCTATCAAAATTATTTTGAGGTGTAAAAATATTGTGTCACCTGCTTCTAATTCCAAAACAGTCCAAGTTCTGTTTTATTCAAAAGTTTTTGCCAAAATATTCAACCAAGAGAAAAATAAAATAATTAGATAAAATTACCACCATTTATAGACTGAAAGAGTTTTAAGTGCATTCACAGGAGAATTGCAAATGTTTCTGTTTGTGGATGATATTTCCATTGTCTGAGATTCTACAGCACTCACATTTGTAAGAAAATACATAATTCAAATGCCACACATTTGACTGGGTTTTGGTAATGGAGAAAGAGAACAATATAATTTTTAAGCTGAAAAGTATATTCAAAATTTACCCTTCTGTGGTTTCTTGTCTGTTTGATTGATTTTTTTTAGAGATGGGGAAAACCAGGCCCAGAGACATTCACTTTTTCTCACATGTTACACAGCAAATAGAGTTCAAATTCAGATATTTTGTTTGTAGTTTCAAGATCTTTCCATTACTGCACGGTGTCTTTCTCGGTCAGAATACAGATGCTTTGATGTGGATACCTAGTGTTCTGATACCTCACCATAAAATTGTCCTGCCAAATCTGTGAGCTATCTTTCTACTATTTCTAGCTCAGGCATCTTTATCTAAGCGTCCTCTTAGAAACATTTTGTGGCTTTCTGGGCTTGCCCAGGACTCAATTGAGGCAACTTATCCCTTTGCATAAGAGTAGTTTCATGGGTCCTTACATCTTTTGCATCAGATATATAACCTCAGCTTTCTTACTTTTTAAAATAATAATTTTAAAAAGTCATCGCTACTGGCAGGGTTGCTGTGAAAATATGTGATGACAAAATTGTGAGCAAAGATTCTAATACATAGTTTATATTCCTTCAAATATATCTCCTCTCCTCTTGCCTTAGTGTTATTCCTGCCATTCAGGATATGGTTCCCATTCTCCACCATTTTCTGGCCATACTCTGCTATTTTGAGAATAGGCTGCTTTCAGCACAATTCCATCCAAACCTTACTCCCTTACAGATAATAGCTAGCTAATCTGAGAAGTTTGTGCTCTGGTCTCTGCAGACTTTAAATTCCCAGGCTCAGAAAATAAAAATTAGAAGCAACTATACATGTAATAAATGTCCAGTCTTACACTGATTGGTTGAGCTTTTACTAATACTTTGTTAAGCATTATACTTGTCTTGCTTTATTTAATCCTATTTAAAACTATTCTTAGGAGGTAATTATTATTACTATCCCCATTTGTGAAATCAGAAAATTGAGGTTCAGAAAGGTTAGTCACTTGTCTCAAACAACATATCTAGCAAAGAGCAGAGTTTAGAGTTTGACTTCCTCTGTATGATACCAAAGCCAGTGCAGAGTTATTTTCTTAAGGATTCTCCCTTTATGTTTAAACAAAAGTCTTTAATGTCTCATCCATTCGAAGGTACTCTACACAATCCAAATCAATTGTCATTGGATCTTTGAGTCTTAAGTCTTTGTTTCTCCAGGCTAAGAAATACAAACTTACAGAAACAATTAGGTTCTTCAGGACTCCCGCATATGATAACATTTCAGATCTACTCATTATATTGACCACTCTTCCCTTAACAGCCCTGACCATTTTTATCCAAACTTCACTGAAAATAGGTAACTCAAGAAGCCAACTGTTTCACATCTTTACCAGCAAAGAGTGGAAACACCCAATCATGTTTATTTTTCTATATTTTCATATGATCATTTCACTACTTTACTTGACATTTCCTTCATAAGATTATTTATAATAAAGTTACATGGCATTGATAGATGAATTAATTTTTTATTTTTTATTATTTTTAAAAATATTTAATTTATTTATTTGATAGAGAGAGTTCACAAGTTTGCAGAGAGGCAGGCAGAGAGAGAGAGGAGGGAACAGACTCCTGCTGATCAGAGAGCCCAACGTGGAGCTCGATTCCAGGACCCTGAAATTATGACCTGAGCCAAAAGCAGAGGCTTAACCCACTGAGCCACCAAGGCACCCTGAATTAATCTTCTAAAAACATATTGATTCATGCTTTCCTTTTCAGTACTATTAGTATTATTAGAGCAAGAATAAGAGATAGAAAGGGTGAGTATGTTAGCATGGTCATTTTTTAAATCTAGCCATTCAGTAACTATTCAGGTAGCATATGCTCTGTGAGAAGTGATAAGCTAAGCACTAGAGGCAGTATGATGACCAAGATGTCTGCTTTCTCCATAGGATACTTAAAGCTCTGAAGGGTAAAGCAGACAAGAAAATAAAGAAGATTCATTAAAGTATTACCAACTTTGTAATAGAAATCTGTATATATTTTTGTGGGGATACAAAGAGAGATTATTTTACTTTGAAAAAATCCAATTAAAATAGAGCTAATTCTAGAGTGATGTATTGATGATCAGGAATCTGAGGTGGGAGAGTTAGGAGCAATATAAAAACATGGAGTTTCAGAGAAGTGGAGACACCTGCCTTCATTTGCATGATTAACTAGCAGTGGCATTAAAATTAAAGTTCTCTGTAGACTCATCCTGAGCCTCTTCTAGACCTCAGATATGGTCTGTACATTCTTTACACACACACACACACACACACACACACACACATTCACACTCATGCTAGGTCTCATGAGGCAATCCTTATACCTTTTTGGGCTTCATTTCAATGATGGAACGATCCAGAGCCAACACACTTCCCTAGAGCAAGTTGAGGTACCATCAGGTAGCCGGTAAAAGAAGGACTTCCCAGTAGGAAAGTCAGTGTCTCATTCATCCTGCCTCAAACTCGACTTTCTAGACATTACTTGATTAAGCCTTCTAAGAAGACTAATATTGGATATTAAATATCTAATATTAGATATCAAAACCAGCACAGGAGAATCTGCTTGGACACCACTGAAAGATGCCAGAGAGACCTCTGTTACAGGGGACCTTGAAATGATGCTCTGATTCTTTTGAAATTATTATCTCAGTGAATTAATTGTGGAGAGAACCGAAGAATGTGGACCAGGTGGGAAGAAAAAGGAAATGAAAGTAAAGTGAGTGTCTATCAACGTTGACTGAATCGGCAGCTATTTAAGGAGATATCATCCTATCCTGGTTCATAAGTTTTAAAACATGTCTGCAAATTCTTTGATATTCCTTCCCAACAAGTGGGATCTAATTTCTTACCCCTTGAATTTGCATTAACATTAAATGACTCACTCCTAATGAATAGAATCCCCGTATAAATTATATAAAGTCTCTCTCTCTTTCTCTCTCTCTCTGGTCTTTGGAGCCTTGTACCTCCATTAAGAAGTTCTGCACTGGTAAACTCAGCATACTTCAGTAACCAAATGGGGATAGAGAGACTAGCCCAAGGAGCCCCAGCTGTTCCATTCCACAGCTGTTCAAGTCCAAGTGCTAGCATGTGAGTGAGATTTCAGATATTCCAGCCCCAGCTTTTGAGCCACCCCAGCTGATGGTGAGAAGAGTTTTCCTCACTGAGTCTTGTCCAGATTTCAGACCCATAATCTAGTCATGTTGTTCTGTTTTAAGCCATTCAGTTTCAGACTAGTTTGTTATAGAACTACAGCACCTGCAACATGAGCACAGGTAACTCAACCCAGTCTCAGAAAATTCCAGCATTTGCTGTCATAGAACTAGTGAGCACCAGAGCCAGGTGGTGAACCCTGGTTTTCTTCACATCGAAGCTGGTGCCTTTTTCATCCTACTACATGGACCATTATGTTTTATTTCAGCTGCGGACTCATGAGATCTCATTTTCACACTGTGATGTCTACCACAGTGCAGTCTAAATATATCACAAACAGATTTCTGTTGGTGCTAACAGTCACAAACCTGTTATCTAGATGGTTAATCTCCATGGAAGAAACTGACACTGGTATAATCATAACATCCAATCAATCCATAAGATCATAACAGGCAATTGTCTGTAGCATTCATAGTTTAAATGAATCATTCCTGTGGTAGCCATTCTCCTTCAAGAGAAGAAATTTGCATCTTTTCCTTTGAACTTGTGGCTAATTTAAATGATAAAATATGGATTATGTGGCATTCTGGGATTTCTGAGGTCTGTCATCTGCCCTTTCCTCTTATAACCTTGAGCTAGAAGAAGCCTAAACTAGTCTGAGAGAGGGAATGGCCACATGGAAACCCCATGAAGGATAACTCACCATGTGGACATAGAGGCCAAATGGAAAAGCACAGGTAGCAAGATATCCTGTCCTAGTTGTACCATCTGACTTAAATACCTAAGACATCCTCAGTGAAACTAGGAGAGGAATGTCCCAGCTGAGCACTACTCAACCCATGAAATTGTGAAGAATGCTAAAACAGTTATTGTTTTAAGCTTCTATATTTTGGGGTGTTTACTTACTCAGCAATAGCTAATCAGAACAATACCTATTATTGTCATTGTTAATAATTCACAGAATAAATAAGACCAATCAACAATTTGGGGTTGCTGTCAAGTGCTATCTAATCATCAATAGATTTTTGTGACAGAAACAATGTGTAACCACCTATAGATGGGAAGACTGAGGTGTTGAAAAATGTGGTTTGTAGCCAGAATTCATGCAGCTTAGAAATAATAGGAGTTGAGTTATGGATTCAAATTATTTGATGCTAAAATCTATTTAAATTCATTATTCCTCATTCCTTCATTATTCCTCACAGCAATTATCTTTGTTATTATTTTGTTTTGTTGTAATGAAAGTTAGTACCTTTTTCTTCAAGATGAGAAAACTTGGGGCGCCTGGGTGGCTCAGTGGGATGGGGCCTCTGCCTTGGGCTCAGGTCATGATCCCGGCGTACTGGGATCAAGGCCCACGTCGGGATCTCTGCTCAGCAGGGAGCCTGCTTCCCCCTTGCTCTCTCTGCCTGCCTCTCTGCCTACTTGTGATCTCTGTCAAATAAATAAATAAAACCTTTAAAAAAAATCCTATTAAAAAAAAAAAGATGAGAAAACTTAAGACATAGGAAAATCAAAGGGTAGCTTAAAATTAGAAAAAAAAAAGTAAATAAATAAGTACAGAACTGGAAGCTGAACCTAGAATTTTATTCCTAGTCATTCAGTTATTTTACTGAGCCATGGATATATTTTTATGTTCTATATCCCCACCTTATACTCCTGCAGTTCAGTTTTGGGCTGTTTCATACTTCTTGGACCACTCCCCACATGTAGGCTAATTCTGGTATTTATTCTCAAAGTAGTAGAGTGCAGCAGTTCTCAAATGTGGGGAACTCAGGAACCTTAGTTCTATTAAAAACTGTTGTTGACCCCCCCACAGAGGTTGCCTATGTTGGCTGTAACTGCTGCTATACATCATACCAGCTATTAAAACTTGTAAATTTTAAATATATATTAATCCAGTTAAAATAATAATGATAACCAATAAAAATGATAATCCAGATAAAATAATAATGATAGACATTGTAAGTTAATATAAAAAAGAAATTTTTATTAAAGATACCTACATTCGGGGTGCCTGGATGGCTCAGTCAGTTAAGTGGGTGCCTGTGGCTCAGGCCATGATTCCAAGGTGCAGGGATTGAGCTCCTTGTTGGGTTCTCTGCTCAGCAGGGAGTCTGCTTCTCCTTCTCCCTCTGCCCACCATTCATTTTCTGCCTGCTTGTCCTCTCTTTTGCTCTCCCTTTCTGTAAGTAAATAAGTAAATAAAATCTTAAAAAAAATAAAAATAAAAATAACTACCATTCTCCCAAATTAAAAAAAAAAATAGTGAGAAGAGTAGCATTTTACATGTTCTTGAAATCTCTTTAACATCTGCCTAAGGGGGGATAGCAGGATTCTCGTATCTGCTTATGCATTCACTCTGTTACAGTATCTCATCACGTAGCCTCTGGAAAACTCTACCTACACTTGTAAGGAAATGAATGAATAGGGTCATGTTTGTATAAAAAGAGTACTGAAATCACCAGTTCCTTGAAAGATCATGTGGATCCTCTCAAGAACTAGAACACACTTTGAGAACCACTGCTTTAGAAAAATTTTGCCCAGCCACTTCTCTGGAGACTAATCCTTGCTATGTGAAAGAAAGTTGGAAAATACATGCCTTTAAATAAAGTCAACAGATACCTTTATTCCATGGTCCTTTCTAAGACACTCAGATGTTAATATTTATTTTAAATTTCTAGAGGAAGAAAAGTCTGCAGAATTTCCTAATTACAGATCATGGAATTAAACCCCTCCACCCGACTGCCCCCTTCTACTTTTAATTTTCTTAGAACATTTAGTAGAACTGGTTATAGAAAACTGTACTTATAAGTGGATGCTTTGTAGACATTTTGGAAAACAGTATTGAGTACTGTTGTTTTCCCAGGGGAATAATCAATCAAATTTCACTATATTTTTCAGGAAGGGAGAAGTTCTAAAGTTGACTGGACAAAACTGTGTTCGGTCAGTGATCAGGATTTCTGAATATTTGGAGCAGATTGTGTACTCCCACAGAGCCATTAGATTCCTGATCCTAAAGCTGCCACCCAAGGATAAAGCTCTTTGGGTCCTCAAAGGTCCATACCAGAAGTTAGAGTCATGTTTGCTCAGGATAAACTCAGTGCATGAAAAGAAAGAGAGAAAGGAAGAAAAGAAAGGAAAGAAAGAAAGAAAAGAAAGAAGGGAAGAAAAAGAGAAGAAAAGATAAAAGAATTATATATCTTATTAAGTGACCACACCTAAGAAAGTGGAACAGATATCAACCTGGAAGGATTTCCAGTTTGAAATGAGAGCTTTAACATTCGTATTTGTCCTGCATTGTCCTGCATTATTCTATACTTTCAGACGTGTGTGGCATGAGTTACTTCTTACTACCCTGTTGTGTCTGGAATTGCAGAAATTATCCACCCCTCCTTTGGAGCTTGAAACCTAAATAACTTGATGACATGTTTTTCATTAGATATTGGCATCTAAAAATAAAATTGAAAATTTAGAGGAATATATATATATATATATACATATATATATATATATATATATATACACACATGTAGCCTGGGGTGGGGGTGTCCTTGATCTCAGGACCCTGAGATCATGATCTGAACTGAAAACAAGAGTCAGATGCTTAATAGACTGAGCTACCTAAGCACCCTGAAAATATCTATTTTAAGGGCAATTTCCCATTTTAGTTTTCATTAAAAAAAATCATTCATATTTACTATTTTTTCCCCAGGGATGCACTGGTAGATAAAAAACAAACAAACAAACAAAAAACCAAAAAACAAAAACAAAACAAAACAAACAAAAAACCTATCCTTTAAAGAGCTTAGAATTTCTTCCTTTGAGGACAGGTTTTTCCATAAATACCAAGTTACTCTAAATTAGAAAATATTTATCAGTGATAGTGTGTCTCTGTTTCATGGATGCGACCAAATAAAACACAAAGAAGAAATGAGTTTATGCATGTGAATAATTTTACAGACCCACAGATTATTACAGAAGAGACCCTAACAGTAAATGCTTCCCAACGAAGGAAAATAAATCACCAAGTGGCTTACAGAACCCAAGACTCCTGAGTTTATTTCGGCATTCTTAATTATCAGTTCTCAAAAGGGTTTGTAGTATGACTTTTCCAGGACACAGTAAGATGTTTCCTGTGTCATTAAAGCACTGAATTGGTTACCGTGTCACTACAAAGAGATTAAGATCACATGTTTTAGAGTCATTGGGTCCTGGGTTCAGATCATGACCCCTGTCTACAAGTGACATGATCTTGGATAAAATGATAAATTTCTAGGAGCCTAACTGCTCCCACCATTAAAATAGAATGATACATGTTGACTTTTTCTGACACCTGGGAATTAATCAATGATGGCATGAATTAGCTGTTTTCCCCCACTTACGTTTAATCCTTGAAGGTCTTTTATTTTCATGTCAACTCTCAGTTATAAAGGAAAACAGTACTCTCATGGTACTGCCTGTCCAGTTTAGAAAATATTTGGGTTCAAACTCTAGTTATATTATTTTACCAGCTATTATTTTATATTACATATTATTTTACCAGAACTTACTGGACTTTTTGTGGGTCTCAGTTCCCTCATCTATAAAATATGAATAACAATTATTCTTGCTGTTAGTGTTGTTAATGAGGAATAAAGGAGGAGTCCTAGGTCTTGCAAAGCTCTCAATAGGTGTTATCTATTATTCATTATTATTATTAGTTGAAAAATTTTAGAAATATGTGAGAGAGATCTAAATATGGAAAATACATGCATTTAAATAAAGTCAACAGGGTGCCTGGGTGGCTCAGTGGTTAAGCCGCTGCCTTCGGCTCAGGTCATGATCTCAGGGTCCTGGGATCGAGTCCCGCATCGGGCTCTCTGCTCTGCAGGGAGCCTGCTTCCTCCTCTCTCTCTCTCTGCCTGCCTCTCTGCCTACTTGTGATTTCTCTCTGTCAAATAAATAAATAAAATCTTTAAAAAAAAAATAAATAAAAAATAAATAAATAAATAAATAAATAAAGTCAACAGATACCTTTATTCCTTGGTCCTGTCTAAGACACTCAGATGTTAATATTTATTTTAAATTTCTAGAGGAAGAAAAGTCTGCAGAATTTCCTAATTACAGATCATGGAACTAAACCCCTCCACCCGACTGCCCCCTTCTACTTTTAATTTTCTTAGGACATTTAGTAGAACTGGTTTTAGAAAACTGTACTATGTAAGGAGATATATAACTTTTTTTTTCCTTTTTAAATGTACTTCCCTCACGCATCACCATGACTCTGAGCATCCTCTTCCCAGTAGCCTCAAATTTCTTCTCATACCACCCCAATATTGCTTTTTTCTGCCAATATCCACTCCCTTTCCTCCATTTCTAAATGTATTTCAGTCTTGGGAAAGAAAGCTGTTTCTTGACAAGGCATGGTGACGGGTGGGGAAAGGGGTAAAACTGACCTGGAAAGTATTCGATCCTCTTTGGCAACTGGAGGCAACATACCAAGGTTCAATTTTTTTGTGCAGTCACATGTAGCTTAGCTTCTTACCACATCTATTAAGTATTATCACCATTTTTTTTATTGTTAAGGAATTCAAAGTTCCCACAAAAGTTTTTGTCTATGAAGCGTTAGCGTTGGACTTCAAAACTGTTTAATTTTCAAAGTCTATGTCTCTTAACACGTCTACAAAGTACGTATTATTGTCATTTTTTGTTGATAAGGAATTCAAAGTTCCTCCAAAAGTTTTTGTTTATGTAGCCATAGAGCTGGATTTCAAATTCAAGTCTGTTTAATTTTCCAAAGTTTGTATTTTTCTTATTAGACCATTTTATATTATGGTTATTACTCCTATACCAGGAGACATATTTTGAGACAATAAAATTTCCACTAAAAACAAATTTCCAAGATAAACCTTATGTAGTCCCACCTGGGGATACATATGTTTTTAAGGTATAAGTCAGCCAGAAGCCATCTCAGCTCATGACTGAGGTCTCTGTGTTCTCATTCCTTCCCTGCATCTTAGGTCTTTGGACATGGATTTGAAAAAGGTTAGCTGTCTAGGCTCCCTGATGACACCATACTATCATACCTAGGGATCTTGTGATCTTATGTTCTCTTTCCCCAGTTGCAAGTTAGGCCTTATGTTTCTGTAGCAAACCCTGCTAGTTACATATCTGACATCCATTCTTCTCTTCATTTCTAGAGGTATCTAGGCCAACAGCGGGCCCACTAAGAACATAAATAATAATTTAAAAAAATACCTATCCCTTTAGGATGCAGTGTCTAGGGCAACGTCTGAGGTCAGTATATAGAGTGCTGCTAAGGTTCTGTGTCTTGTTCTGTGTCTTGATCTGGACTGGTATGTTCTATTTGCAATAGTTTATTGAACTGTGTGCCCTTTTATACAAACATCTTTTGGTAAGTGAATTATTGTTTAAGAGAAAGTGGGAAAAAAAAAAGAGAGAGAAGAACTAAACAGTTACAACGACAACAAAAATCACTTGTTTCTAAGACTTCTTACATCAAAAGCTGACCAGGTGAGCCAGTTCTTAATATTAAGATATAAGTTCATGGGTCTTGTCATAAAACTATTGCTTTTATGATAGAAGGGGAAAACTCAGCTTGACCATGAATTTGGTCTTTTTTCCTTCTCCTTTCCCTTCAATTTTCATTCCTGGGACTCAGGCATGAATCCAGAGTTAGACCATATCTCTTGTAATTTTAAGAATAAAAGTTATGCTAACATAATATAGGAAGAAGCGAGGAGGATCCTGGGCTTTGGCTTCCTTGAGCAAGGGCCTCTGTCCTAGATCATGACCTCTAGGCTTCTTGTTATTTGAGATAAATGTACTCTTTAATATTTATAGCACACAAAGTTTTCTCTTCCTTTGTTCAATTGTTCTTTTTCTTTCCTTCTTTTCTTCCTCTTCTTTGGGGTGTGTGTGTGTGTGTGTGTGTGTGTGTGTGTGTGCATAGCCAAATTCAATTCTAACTAACTTTCCAGCCTTTCCTGAGAAATTCCAATATTCATTCTGGGCCACTATTATGGCCAAACTATAGAAAGTTAAAATGTTTTATAGGTAGCATTAGAGAAACCAGCTAGTATCACCTTAGTGATCATGTCTAGAGAGTTTATGTCTGTTGCTGGGAATTGGTAATATTATAATGAAATTTTCAGATTTTTGTATTTTTGCTGCTTTTTATATTTACTTTCTTAAATGCTAGTACTATCTCATACCCAATAAATTGGAAGTCATGTTTTAAATAGAATCAAAAATAAGGTAAATATATATACTCAGGTCACTGTTTGGTTAAAATGAAATGAAATGTGAAACTGAATATATCCTGCAGGTCTTATATGTTGAATGAAATTCCTAAAAAAGATTTTTAAGGGCTCTGAGCTGAGCAGCATTACTGTACCAAGTAGATATTCTGCTAAGAAAAGTCACTTGAGAGATAGCATTCAATACTGCATATAAATTCTAGTACAAGCAAAGAAAAAATCAGCAGCAATTCAACAAATGTTGCATTTGTTCTCCCAGTTGTTCGGGTCCCAAACAAACCTTGAAGTCAGGCTTAATTCCTTAATTTCTGCCACAGGCCACATCCAATCCATCAAAATTTGTCCTATTTGCTGTCAAAATATGTGCAGAATCTGTGTACTTCTCTGCCATCACCTGCTTCAAATCCCAGCAGCTCTTTCCCAGACGATTCCAGAGTCTCTCTCTTTAACTCCCCTTTTGAACATTGTTTCCTGCCCTTCTTCCTCCCTGCAGACAACAGTCAGATCATTCCTCTAAACAAAAACCTACCTATGCCTTCCCAACTCACTCTTTTTACAGTGCATAGGATTTATATTATCTTAAAAGTCCTTTAATGACCTGCCCCTGCTATCCCGCTTACATTTTAATTACTTTTTCTTACTTTATCAAGATATGCTTTGACTTAGAGACCTTGCATTAGTTCTTCCCTCTACTTAAAACACTCTTATCCCCAAAAGACATCTTGATACATTCTATTCTTTTGTTCAGAGCTTCAAATGCATCCATTCCGTAGAAGTTTATAGATTACACTACCTAAAACAATCAACCACCCTTCACTTGCGTTCTTCTTTCTCTATCCCCTTGTCCAGCTTATATGTCTTTCATAAAATTTTCCAAAATGTCATGGTAATTACTACATCATAATTTATCGAATTATTTTCTATAAAATCTATAAGCTCCATGAGCAGTTATTTCGAGCATTTTATTCACCAAAGTGGTGCATGCGCAATAAAAGAAGAGCTGAATAAATAATTTAAGGAATGGACAACACACAATTCTGCTTTATCTTTGGACGTATGGTCAATTATTAGAACAAAAGTTGGAAGGAAAGAAAGAAAACTTCGAAGAAATCTGCTTCTCTGGAATTCTTTGTGTCAGACGTTCTGACAATCCTTTGTCAGATGCCCAATGCTAACAACGCACTTAGGACTTAAGGCGCCATTCATCACATTCAGCATTCCACATGCAGTGAGAGGAGGAAGCTGGCCTTTCTAGCTGAAAAACAACTCCCCCTGCATGACCCACTGTGATGCCTCACAGCACCAGGAGTACTGACTCCTAGTCTGCCAGTAAGAAACCCTTAGCTTCATTTAGGAGACACAGGACAAGTAGAGAAGCTCTGTTTTGCTGCTTCAAAAGATAAAGGAATGCCCTGAGTCTTCTGGTTTAAGTGACATGGTCAGGAATCTGGTAAATCATCAGAGATAAATGTGGTTTGTTTTTGTCTCTCTTTCCAAGATTACCTCCCTCCAGACTGCCATAAATGTCTTTAAGTTGTCCCATCTTATCATTGCACGGATGGTGTAGAAGTATGTGAGATGCTCATTTAAGTCCCATTCCAGCATCCCCATCTTCCTCTGACTCCTGCCTCTCATACTTAAGCTCACTTCTTTCTTTTACTTTTTTTATGATGTAAAACCTAAACACACGCACACACAAAGGTGAAGGAAGACATTATCATTTTTTAATTTTTTTTCTGGTAGTTTTGAACATGCTTTGCATGAGGAGTTTCAATTTTGAACTCTGACCTGCTTATCCAGGCAATGCATTCCAGGTTTCAGCAGAAGAGATTTTTAAAGGAAACCATCATCTTAGGAAAGCAAGAGATGGTGTTTTATTCAAACATATCTAATTCTTAAAAGGTTACATAAATAACCCAAGACACGATCACATTCAATCCTGTTTTTCTTTCAGCAATTGCACATTTTTTCCCTATTTCTCTCTTTGTATGTGGGGTCATACCATTAGGAGATTCATAGGATTAAAGCAGAAAACTTGGAAAGAGGCCAAACATATTGAGTTACCATTCCAGTTTTCTAACCCCTTAGGAGCAAACCATTGAACACATCATTTTATGATATGAATATTTCCTCTCATAAGTTGAAAATTTTATTTGAATGTTTGAGTTTAAAATATTTTTTTTTATTTTTTAAAATTTTTCTTTATTTATTTGACAGAGAAATAGAGTGAGAGAACATGAGAGGGGGGGTCAGAAGGAGAAGCAGACTCCCCATGGAGCTGGGAGCCCGATGTGGGACTCGATCCCAGGACTCTGGGATCATGACCTGAGCTGAAGGCAGTTGCTTAGCCAACTGAGCCACCCAGGAGCCCCAAGTTTAAAATATTTTTGAATTATGAAACTTCAACTTATTCCACAGGTGCATTTGATATGCCATTAGACATTGAAAATCTCCACCTTTTCTAATAATAGAATGTTAATACTTTAATTTCAGTTTCCTGGGCTAGAGATATTTAAACATGTTGGAGGATGCAGATATGTATTAAAAGTAACTAAGCTTTGAGAAAGGAAGCTAGACATACAATGCACCTTAAGTTTCTCATCTCATTCCTACAATATTTCTATAAGGAAAGATTATTACACCCAGTTTATAGATGAGGAAAACCTAAGTTAAGACAAGTGAGCTGAGTCTTGCAGTGGTACCTAGCTAGCATGTACAAAAACTAATGCTTGGAGATGGTCTGTCTCCCAGCCGGTGTACAGAGTACAAGGTGCTTTACTGAGGTTCTGAGATGGAGCTAGGATTATCTTATGTTGTGTGTCTGAGTCTTTGGTTCCTTAAATATGAGATCTAGAGAACATTCTAAAAAATCTTTGTAGGTGAAAGAAAACTTGAAGTCGACATTAATGGAAAATTGGTCTTAAAACAAGGATAAAGAAAGAATAATGATAGAATGGATAGGGGAATAGAAAAAGCTACATCAGTTAGAGCTGTGATTTTGTGACATTGAGCATGACTGGAGAGATAGTTTGGGTTAGGAGGTGGAAATTCTGGTCCATCAGGCTTTTGAGGATCCTGCAGATACAGGAAAGGTGCTGAAGATTTTGTGTAAGAGTTGCACATGTAAAGCAGTGGACTAGGATTATGCATCTGACAGTGGAGTGTGGGGAAATTAAAAGAGAGAATGGATAAAGATAAAAGTGAAATTAGAAACCTGTCATAACAGACTAGACCAGATGGTTGTTGTTATGAAGCTTATGGAGAATGTCTATACCATCATGAGCAGAATCGTTTACACATCACATAAAGAGAGTATTGTGTGCCCTAAAGATTTGGTTGCCATGGATGCATTCATTCTCATTTACTGGTGAGTACCTCTTCCATTTGCAGAAGCTTGGAATACATAATGGACAAATACAGTCCTTGATCTCAAAGAGCTTAAAGTCTGGTAAGAGAGACAAGCCAGTCAGCAGGCAGTCTCAGGAAGGACACTGTGATTACTACTGTAACAGTGGCAAATACAGGCCCCTCTTGGAGCATGGGAGAATTCATTACAATTGCAGCTTTGCTGTATCTTTGACCCAAGAATGATTTAGGACTGTTTTGGACTAGATTTTTTTGGTTTGGTTTTAAATTCCAAGTGCTTGGTGAATGAATAATTATGTGAACAGTGGAATGCTAATGAGGAAACAAAAGCAGAGATCCAATTGCACTGGATGAGCAAACACTCCAGAAGTGAGATGATAACTTTGGAAAACAGAATGGGTGTGAGCAAGAAGTATGGAACCTTTCACTCTTCCACACAGCATTTCTGGAAACGTACCTGGTAGGAATTGGACAGCCAATAGTCAGTTTTATTGTGAAGGCAAAACAATTATTGAGGGGTATGAGTACAAGGAGGTGGTTCTCATGATGAGTTAAAATGCTTATGAAATAGGTATTTCACAATAAATTAACAATTGAAGCCTCTCAGACTTGACATTTAAAATTGCAGTGAAAAAATTGTTGAGCTCCCCATTTATATTTTTCTCAGAATAAATATATTGGCTTGTTAGAAACAAAAGAATAATGACAGAATGAGTTTAAAATAAAATAGAAGGTAGCATATCATCTGGCAGAAAAAAAAGAAAACCAAACTGAATTGGGATATCAGAAATCTCACCCTGACTATAATGATATTCTAAATGACCTTGAAAACTAATAATGACCTAATATTAGGCAACATCTATGGAGTTTCCTAATGTTCTCTTTCTGTCCTTCTCATTGTCCCTTTAGGATATAACTATTCCCTAAGCTTCTTCCGTCTTCTCTCTTTACTCTCCCCCGTTTATATATCTCTTAACATGTCTATGGAGAAAGCAGAGCCAAATGATTAAAACAAGGTTCACAGTGACTTTCTCTTTTTTATCTTGTAGCTGAAGTTCCTTCATTCATAAAGTGGGGATAATAATGTATTGCCTACTTCCTAGAGCAGTTTTGAGAATGGAGATGATGATATGTATGAAATACTTAGCACAGTGCCCAACATATGGGAAAGAATAAATCATTTTTTTAAATTATCATAGTGTAATAAACACTTAGAGTTGATTTCCCAATTTAATGTCTCATATATTCTCTCAGATGTGTTAGGATTATCTGCAATATTAAAACATAGTGGTAAACTCTCCCCCATCTATTAAGCTATGCTACTTAATGCTGTGTTTGTCCACTCAAGTTACTGAGATCCTCAGAACTACACAAATATATTGGGTGAGTTTTGCCCTTGTATACCAAAAACTCTTGAACTAGGTAGGAATACACATATTCTTGCTCGCATGCTCTCTCTTTCTCTGTCTCTTGCTTTTTTCTCACATATCATGTGAGAGGAATGTGATGTCCATATTTCAATTTTATATCCTGGTTGTTATGATTTATTGATGACTAATTGGCAAGAGATCCCAGGAACTCAACACTGGCAAAGATAGAAGTTAATCTCATACTCTGTGCCATCCTCATTTGGAGCCCTCCAGACAGTCTGCTACTTAGTTCACTCACTCTACTTTTAACAAGGTCCCATTCATGTCTTACCTGGAGAGAAAGCATAGAACAAGAAAAGTTGAAAAGGAAATTAACAGCTGAGCTACAGCATCATATGCATTCATTTCTTTCTTTTTATAGAATATCTTAGATGGGACCAGGATCAAGATTATAAGGCAGCCCTCAAAATATTAAAAAAAAGAGATTAATTCCTGAATAAATATAGATATGCTACATCAAAGATGGACTCTTTGCACATTGTATATTTTATGGCAAACATTGTAATACTTTGATTAAGGATCAAAATAGCCCATAGCTCACTTGAGAAAATATCAAGAAAGCTTTTATATCTAATGAAAAGATTCAACAATTTTTTCATTTTTATAACAGCAACAGATAAGAGTAGCTTTAGCTATTTTGTAGCCCAAGAGAAGATTTCTCTCATAAAATGCTTAGGTTTGGCACTTTCCTTTGAGGTTTTAATATCACTCAAATTTAAAAGCATCTACTCTTCTATTTTTGTGGGGTATTTATTCCTATGTGTATATGATAAAAGGTGCATACCCCAGCACGAAGAACATACATACACAAATACATTCAAAATATTTCAGTTCAATAATCCAATCTCCTAGTGAAGTGCTTTCATTAACTCTTGAGAACTCATGAAGCCCTGCTTTTGAGAACAATACTGTCTTTCAAAATTAAATTATGGTCCCAGGAAGTCCAAATTTTCACTTCTCACTCTAGTGCACATAACAATCAAGAAAGTTTGTGAAATTTCAAAGATGATGGATTCTTAGAGGCATACTTTAGTTTGTTAATTCAAAAGAGAACAGAGTAGACTAAATCATTTTGAATAATGGTGAGTGTCATTCTCATAAAAATTCCTTCTGTTTCCTCTTAGAGATGCATTCTAGCTTTGTACAAGCTTTTTAGAGATAAGACCAAGACAAGCCAGGAGTTATGCCAAAAACAAAAAAAAACAAAAAACAAAACAACAGACTTCGATATTAATTGTATATGAAACCCAGCAACAGGTTAGGCCCAAACATAACAAAAATGGAACATTCACAGTAGAAAAGGTTGGCCAAACAAGTAAGACCTTACCATTCACTTCAGACTCCCTTTGCAGTCCATGGTGTACTACTAACATCATGGTTGCCTGAGCAAAAATTCTCAAGATATGACTCCTCCCATGAAGACCATGGTAAAGCCACAATTGCACAGTCAAAGGATTGGCAAGGCTGTCACCTCTTCTCCTGTACCAGCTCTCCATCTGAAATCTCAACCTGGCAAAGATCTGTACAGTGAAGGTTGAAATGTTTGGAGGTGGCTATACACTGTGTCATGGAGATTCAGCCAAAACACAGCTCTCTCCAGAGAGAAAGAGAACCATCTCCATGGCTGGAGATTTGGATAAACACTAAGAGGACTCAGAGATAGAAGTTGAAGCAGACTCTTCAAAGATTAATTGGTAAAAGATCCAAAGAGATTCAGAGGTGAGGAGAGAGTAAGAAGGGTGAGGGAGTGCTGAATAACGAATGATTCTCTTCTACTTGCTTCCAGTGTCTCTCTTCACTTCTTCCTTCCATTCTCTGATGGATGGTTGCTGAGATAAAGGAGCTCCACTTTAGATTGTACAGTCCTATCCCATGTTGGGGTCTATGCTGGGCATGGAGCTTACTTAAAAAAGTTAATTGCACAGCCTTACTAAGAACAGATGATTAAGACCTGGGATTTTTGTATTTTTGTTTTTCTTCTATTCTTGAGACTTCTGCTTCTCTCTATTCTCCACTGAGTCTTTCTCCCAGGCTTTAAATTTAATGCTTCCTGTCAGAAGTTTTTTCTCCTTTCCCTGGGATGACAGAGACATCTAAAAAAGAGAGAAAGAAATAGTTTCGATCATCCTATAAAGATCATAGGCATCAAGAGCCATCTTTTATTCATTTATTTATTAAGTGTTTATAATGTGCTATAGACTGAGGTAAATATTTTATGTTGATAACTCTTAACCATCACAACTCAGTAAATGGCTTTTTATTTGCATTTGTGGTTGAAGACATTAAGACACAGATATTAAATGACTTGACAATATTATTTGTGATAAAGGAAGACACAGGAAATATCTGCCAGGAGGAACAGGTACTGCATAAATTAATAAAAGTCAACATTTAAAGGTTATACATCCTATGCCATGACTATACCACATACTGGATATATATTAACACTTCTACCATCACCAGAGTTATATGAAATGGTTTCATTTTAACAGATGACAAAACTGAGAGAGCTGAAAGTCAAGTTGGTAGCAAGTATGATGGCTAATTCTACATATCAACTTGGCTAGGCTCTGGTGGTAAATTTTGGGGTGGAACATCAGCTGAGGTGTCACTGCAAAAGTGTTCTTCAGAGGCGATTAACATATAAATTAAAGACTTTAAGAAAGCAGTTTACCCTCCATAATGTGGGTGGACCTTAGGCAATCAGTCCAGGAACTTAGGAGCAAAGGCTGAGGTTCCTTGAAGAATTCTCCTCAATACTATAACACAGAAGCTCTGCCTCCATTCCAGCTGGCTGCATTGTGGAATTTGGACTCAATATGGCAACTATCAACTCTGAATTTGCAGCAAGCTTGGTTACCCTGTGGATTTCTGACTTGTCAGCTCCACGACTGTCTAAGCCAATTCCTTAAAATCTCTCCCCTCCCCTCCTCCTTAATCTTAACTAAAATGATAATTGTGATAGTGACAAATATTATGGTAATAACTAAATTTCTCAAAGCACATAAATTTGGGGAAGAATCAATATTATAAATTATATATATCTAGATTTAGAACTTGATCTAGCTATATTTAGCTATATGATAGATACATAGAATAATGGATAGATATAGGTAGATGATAAGCAGCTGGATGTATATGTCTATTATCTATCATCTACCTATCATCTTTCTATCTATCACCTGTCTATCATCTATCTATCTATCATCTATCTAATCTATATCAGCTTTTACTGCAGTAACAAACAGCCCTAATATTTCAATTGTTTTAAATATATATTTCTTTTTCATTACACAAGAACAGCAGTTTTCCCTTAGAGTAGGAAGCTCTGGGTTGTTCCAGACTTCTGGGTTATGCTGGACTTGATTCCATATGTCTTCTTATTTAAGAAATAAGGCTAAAGTGGTAGTTCCCCTCTGAAACATAATTTTCTTATAAATAGAGGTCAAGAAATAGAGAGACAGAAACACAAGTGCATTTAAAGCTTTGGCTCACATGTGGTGTATGGTATATTTTTTCACATTTAATTGTCCAAGGGAAACCATATGCCAAAGCCCAAAGGCAATTAGGCAAGAAAGTATATTCTGTTTACTGGAAAACATGGCAAGTGTGGGGAAAAATGAATAGTCATGAACTCATAATACAATCTACTACATTTTGTAGTCTATATTCTTTGCACCACAATGCTTTAGCAATAGCCATAGAAGAAGATGAACATAATTATATGCTCTTTCTAAAGCTGCTTAACTAATTGAGTGATCAATTGACCTTAGGAAAATGTAGTCTATGTCCTTACCTACAGAGAAGACCCATATTGAAGATAGTATTTTAAAGTGGAATATTAGAAAAAGTACTGGGTAATTTTAAGGAGGCAGATGAGATACCATAATCCTTTTATATATATTTTTCTTCATGTCCAAAACAAATTTTTTTTTAAAGATTTTATTTATTTGATAGACAGAGATCACAAGTAGGCAGAGAGGCAGGCAGAGGGAGAGGGGGAAGCAGGCTCCCTGCTGAGCAGAGAGCCCGATGTGGGGCTCGATCCCAGGACCCTGGGATCATGACCTGAGCCGAAAGCAGAGGCTTTAACCCACTGAGCCACCCAGGTGCCCCCCAAAACAAATTTTTAAAAATCACTGATAGCAGTACCTGGGTTGCTCTATCAGTTAATGTTCCAACTCGTTTTAGCTCAGGTCATGATCTAAATGTCTTGAGATTGAACCCAACTTCAGGCTCTGTGCTGGACCTGGAGCCTGCTTATGACTCTCTTTCTCTCCCTCTCCCTCTGCCCCTCACCACTGCTCACATATGCTCTTTTTCTCTTTAAGAAAAAAAAAAAAATATATCACTGACAGTCATTTTTTAACTCTCCAAATTTGCACCATTCCATATATAGTTACATTTATTCATTGAGGATTTACTGAATAGATATGAACCTTGAAAGGTATTGAATATAATAATTTAAATATTTGGACTAATTACTCCTACATCACCCATAAGCCTCAACCAAAACTTTACTCTTATAGCTTCTCCTTATAACATCTGGCTAGACAAGCACAGATAGCATTTTTGAAAACCACTTGTTGAAAATGGCCACCCATGCTTGAATTTGGTCATGAAATTGATTTTATCTAGCTGGTTTTATCACTTCTAATGTTTGATGAAATTCACTCTGGTGTCTGCCTTGCTTTCCCTTCAAGCTGACAGTGTGTGTGTGTGTGTGTGTGTGTGTGTGTGTGTAATATCCTCGGCTATAGGTTCCATTTATTGTTATCAATTAAATGAAACAGTTCATCTAAACAATTATATCAGCCTATCAATAGCTGACTGGGTAAATTTTCCAGATCTCACTCTGACACCTTACATTGAAGAAATCGTGTAAACATAAATTTACTGCAAATTAATTAGACCATGAGACATGTAAAGAATATACAGTTAAAATTGTTTTGATGGGTTTGCTTTCATTAATGGTGGGCAAGGGTATACTGCCTCTGTTTTAAGTTAAAAAAATGCTGAAGGGTAAGGGAAATGAGAAGTTCTCCTTTAATGGGTGGAAAGTTTTGGTTATATCAGATGACTACATTCTAGAGATTAGCTATGTAACACAGTACCTATAGGATTATGACCTTCAAAGTTTAAAAGAGTAAGTCTTATGTTAATTATTCTTACCTCACATATACATACACACACAAAGCAAAGTGACACAAAGAAATTCTGAGTGGGGTAGTATATGCATAATGTAGATTACCTAGATTTTGTAAGGATGGTATCCTGAGTGTTTGTGTCTATCTAGATTCATCAAATTATACACATTAAATATGTGCAGTTCTTGATACACTGATTATAACTCAAACTTAAAAAAACTTACATACAGACATCATTAAATTCAGCCTCACAACTGAATATTAATATGAATGCTATAATTCCAATCTATTTATGAGACTCAGAGCTATTAAATGATAGTTACACTTGTAAAAATCAAAATACAGTTTATTTCCTGTATGTCTATCAGTTATCTTCCTTCAGTTTTTACAACAATTTCTTTAAGTAATCTTTACATCCAACAAGGGACACAAACTCATGACCTTGAGATCAAGAGTTGCATGCTCCTCTGTCAACCAGGTACTCCAGAGTTACTTTTGTTTTATAGGAGAAATTAAATTTATTTCTTTAATTCTCTTAAGAACCACCTTATGTCATGGGGCTTTGACAGGATTCAAAGTAATAATAATAATAATAATAATAATAATAAAATTATGTCATGATTTTCATGTTTAACAGTGGATGGGTTAATTTCTATGACATCTTGATGGACATAATTCTCTCAGCACATTGAGTTATGTATTTATTTAAGAAAGAGAGAGAACAGAGGGAAAGGAAGAATCCTCAGGCAGACTCCCACTGAGTGTGGAGCCTGATGTGTGGCTCAATCTTAGGACCTAGAGGTCATGATTTGAGCCAAAAGAAAGAGTTGGATGCTCCACTAACTGAACCATTGAGACACCCCAGCACATCAAGCAATTTAGATAGCTTTACAACGGCAGGCACATGCTATTAAAGAATAGGAACACAATTTTTATATCACAGTTGAAAATATATACAATACATCATTTATCTTCTAGCCAATGTCTTAAAAAAGGATTAAGGAATTTGGTCTGTTTCTTAGTACAAAATCAATTAACCTCAATTGGAATTGAGGACAGAATTTGTTCCCTATGGTTTTTTTTTTTTTTTTTTTTTTTTTTTTTTTTTTTATTTTTTATAAACATATATTTTTATCCCCAGGGGTACAGGTCTGTGAATCACCAGGTTTACACACTTCACAGCACTCACCAAATCACATGCCCTCCCCAATGTCCATAATCCCAACCCCTTCTCCCAAACCCCCTCCCCCCGGCAACCCTCAGTTTGTTTTGTGAGATTAAGAGTCACTTATGGTTTGTCTCCCTCCCAATCCCATCTTGTTTCATTTATTCTTCTTCTACCCACTTAAGCCTCCATGATATGAGGAAGTGTTCCCTATGGTTTTAAGACTAAAGGTCCCAGCTTCTGACTTTCTGTTGCAGGCCAACTTCAGGTTTTAAAAGTCATCTGTACTACCCTCCTACTTGATCCTTTCCATAGGTCATCTATGGAAACATCTAGGCTGTTTGCATTCTGAAGGTTAGTAGGGAATCTCTCCTGCTGCAGTCTGCTAAACAGAATCTTACACAATGTAATGGAATTCTGGGAATAATATTTCACCTCATTCACCTTAAAATGTAGCCACATTAATGGAGTTACATCAAATCATTTTGCCATATTTTATTGATTAGAAGAAAATCACAGATTTAGCCTGCATTCAGTAGAAGAGAATCATACAAAGGCATGACGCATTGAAGGTGACCCTAATTTGCACCAGCCATACACTAGTTTATTATCATTTTACATATGAAGAAAACTGAGATTCGGAGTGCATAAGTAGCTTACTTATGATTAAAAGTTAGTAATAAAAAAGTTTGTATTTGAACTTAAGTGATATGGATCTAAGGTGCTTGCTCTTATTTTTATTTTTTCTAATATTTAATATACATTCCAAGTATATCTATTAGGTGTTTCTAATATGTTAGGCACTATAATAAGGCTGGAAATATTGTTTTTTTAATAAAAAATATTTTATTTATTTATTTGTAAGAGAGAGAAAGCAGAAGAGTGGTGGGTAGGGGCAGAAGGAGAGGGAGATGCAGACTCTCCACTGAACAGGGAGCCTGATGTGGGGCTCCATTACAGGATCTTAGGATCATGACCTGAGCTAATGGCAGATGCTTAACTGATTGAGCCACCCAGGCACTCCAAAGTGGAAATACTGTTACAGAATGGATATGATCCTTGCCCTCAAGACTCTCTCATCTAGTAGGGATATAATATACCCTGATGGGTGGCAAATACAATAGAGTATAAACACAATGGCTAAAGAAATGTGAGGTGCTGCGGAATCCCAGAGAAGGGACACTAATTCTAGAATTGTAAGGTCAAAGGAGATTTCCATAAAATGTGATATGTTATGGCCCAGAAGGATGGGGAGGAAGAGAGAGGGTAAAATAATGAACAAAAGTAGTAGGTAGGTGAAGTGCTTCAGTGGATGGAAGTAACAATGTTCAGAGGTACTGTGGTGAGGGAAACATCACTCTGACAATGAATTAAAAGTACTTCCATGGATTCAGCCAAAGATTGTGAGGCCTTTATGGAAAGGGTATAGTTGGAAGACACATAACTCCTATATTTGAAAGGGACCTATTAAGGAACTTGGCTGTATACAAGGCAGGGAGAAGTCGTTGAAAAAAAAAAAAAAATTCTCCACTGTGCAAACATTTTACTGGCTGCAGATAGGAGGCTAACTGGAAGCTGAGCCTCAACCCTCCAATATCTTTGTAACAATCCAGGTAGAGATAACAATGGTTATGGCTTGAGCCAAGTTAGTGAGATCTAAGGTTGGACAGAAATAGATACATTTATTTATTTGTTTTTTGTTTAGTGAAGCACAATTGACATACAGTGTTACATTAGTTTTAGGTGTGAGACATATTGATTCAACGATTCTGTATATTACTCAATCTCACCATAATGAGTATTGTCACCATATGGTGTTATTGCAATATTATTGATTATATTCCCTACCCTGTACTTTTCACCTTTCTGACTTACTTATTTTTGTAACTGGAAGTTTTTACTTAATCTCCTATATGTATTTGCCTATACTCCATCTACCTCTCCTCTGACAATCACCAGTTTGTTAAAAGTCTGTTTGTTTTTTTGTTCATTTGCTTATTTGTTTGCTTTTTAAGATTCTACATATAAGAGAAATCATATGTCATATGGTTTTTACCTTTCTCTGACTTATTTCACTTAGCATAATATCATCCACGTTGTTGCAAATGGCAAGATTTCATTCCTTTTTATGAGTGAGAAGTATTCTATTATATGTACACACACACACATACACACACACACACGCGCGCACACACACACACACACACACACACATATATATATATATATATATATGTATAAATCTTTTTTATTTATTCCTCTCTCAATGGACACTTGGGTTGTTTCTGTATTCTTGGCTATTGTAAGCAATACTGCAATAAACATAGGAGTGAATATATCTTTCCAAATTACTGTTTTTGTTTTCTTTGGGTAAATACACAGTAGTGGGATTTTAGTATATATTTCTACATTATAGTCAATAAGCATATCTCACTTTTAATGTCTGCAATATGAGCTTTTAATAAGGAGCCAAGAAAACAAATATTCTCCCCAAACCCAAAGCTCTATTAATTTTCCTAAGTGAGCATAATACTGAGAAGACTGTTTTTACCAGATGAGATACTTATGCATTCTTTTCTACATTCTTTCCTAAAGAGTTCAGGGTTTAATAATGAAAAGTTACTTCATTAATTTTAATGCTCTTTCTGTCATGTGGATCTATCTATCCAGTTTTCCATGCTTAGCAGTAGGAAGTCAAAAGACTCAAGAACCTATTTTGTCCGTGACACAAGGTATGAAATGCTAGAATATTCCCCAAATGGACTGCAGAGCTTTTATTTCAACAAAAAGGACTTCTGGGTGTGCCTGGGTGGCTCAGTGGGTTAAGCCTCTGCCTTCGGCTCAGGTCATGATCTCAGGGTTATGGGATCGAGCCCCACATCGGGCTTTCTGCTCAGCAGAGAGCCTGTTCCCCCTCTCTCTCTCTGACTGCCTCTTTGCCTACTTGTGATCTCTGTCTGTCAAATAAATAAATAAAATGTTTAAAAAAGAAAAAAAAAAGGACTTCTGTGTCACATTAAGAAGAGAGAGTGAGCAACTCAGTGTGAGTCTTGAGATTATCTCCTCCTCAGCAGGTCAAAGAAGTGTGGTGCAGAAGATTGTCACAGAGAGGCTGGAGTTCTGAATTTGGGAGCAACTGTCCCATTTCCATCAGAGCAAAAAGTTCTATTGGACAGCGCTGGTATGTACATTTTCCCCAAGTTTTTAACAACAGCATGGCTAGCATTTAAGTCTCTCATTCTGAATAGCATGAAGACCTGAGTGTCCTTGAACCCTAACTGGTCTGAAAAAACTGTGCTCTGTCCATGATGCTATTACCTGGAAGCAGTCTGGGAGATATAGCAAGCTGAAAAATGACCATCTAAAGATATCAAGTCCTGATCCTTGGAACTTTAAATCCACCTTATTTGGGAAAAGGGCCTTTACAGATATAACCAAGGATTTTAAGAGGAGGGAATTACCCTCATTGATGCAGATGGGCCCTTAATGCCATCACACATACCCTTCTAAGAGAGAGAGAGAAAAGGAAAGAACACAGACACACAGAAGAGAAAGTGATAGGAAAATGACACAGAGAGAAAGGCAAGCCACGAGCCAAGGAATGCCAATAGCTGCCAGAACCTGGAAGAGGCAAGAAATGGATTCTACTGTGAAGCCTCTAAGTGTTGTGCTGCTGTGACGACACCTTGATTTCAGACTTCCAGCCTCCAGAAGTGTGAGAGAACACAGTTATGTTGTTTTAAGATACTCAGTTTGTGGCAATTTGTCATGGCAGCCCTGGGAAAGTAACACAAGAGGGATAAGATAAGGTTAGAACATATTTCGTACATATTAGGAAAGGATTTTATGTTCTGAAGAGAGAGTATTCCATAGACAACCAGTATGGAGGGAAAGTATCTGGATTGGATTTTAGTCACCATTTAGTTCTTCAAAAGGTACCTTTGTGGGGTGAACAATCTGCCCCACTGTATATGACAGTCTTAAGCATGAAAGAGAGAATGAAATTCTGGGTTTACAGAATGAAATCTAAGAGAAAGAAAAGTTCAGAAATAAGGCTGGTGGCCCAAAAGACACATTCCAAAAATAGTGATAATAACTTTCACTACAGAGTCCTTCTCAGAAACGGTTCATGTGAATTTTCTCTGAGCCCTCACAATGACCCTGTGTGAGGGACATTAGAACCATTGCTTCTGAATTCTGTTTGATACTCTCAGAAGATTAATTTCCAAATATTCTCTTCTGTTTTTTTGGTTTCCTGTCACCATTGGGTTGACTCGGTAGAATAATTTTCTTTTATAGAGAGTTTAATTAGGTAATTCTTTCAGGAAGCCTATCATGTCTGGATTGATTAAGATTGCTTTCAGAATGATATTTAATTGGGATAATGGTTTAAATTGGTTATTGATGGGTGAAGATTTGATTGTGACTAGCTTAATTCCCTCTGGATGAGAGTAGAAAGCTTTCCCGGCCCAGTCTTTAGTTCCTTGAATAACTTGAAAAAAAAAATATGTTGGGCATAAAAATTAGCAATTGAGTTAATGCTTGGCTAAGGTGAGCCAAGAATATAGCCAAACAATTAGGAGTGTAAACTCTCCAGAGGAGACGCTCTAACTGACAAAATGATCAACTTATGCAAAGTCGGCTGTGAATTCTGTACTAATTCTCTGCTTGCGCATGTATAGCAGGGGCCAGAAGCAGGCGTGTGCAGGTGAGGAATAGCTAAGAAGTCCAGAGCTCTGCCAGGGATAGAGCAAGGCACTTGGCACTCCATTCCTCTATGACTATACTGCTCTGAGCAGAAACTTCACCATCCTCATATAGCAAGGCTCTGAGATACCCAACAAATCACCTGAGACCACACAACGAGTGAATGGTGATTCATCTCTTCGAAGCCCAGGTCCGTGGATGTCTGGTATTAGTTCATTCATTCAGCAACGGTTTAATAAACACCTACTGTGAATTGTGCACTTTTCTAGGCACTTGGGATAAAGCAGTCTAGAACATATCCTCTCATCAAGAATCTTACACCCAACTAAGGGAATCGACAAATGAATACAAAAGGGAAGACATGATACATCAGGGTATAGAAGTCAAATGACCCCAAACATATTGGGCTCTCCTTCATTCTTTATTTTCATTTCCTAAGAAGGAGATACAAAGACAATCTCAGGTAGTCTTACCATACAAACCTACACTCAAGTAAGAATTTGCTCCTGCTGGTCCCAGAGCATCAATGATTAGCAAATAAATGATATGATAAAGAATTTAGGTGGGGTGATTTGAGAATTGCAATACAAAGAATTATTAAATCCTATTTTAGGAGCACCTGTATGGCTTAATTAAGGTTAAGCGTCTGCGTCTGGCTCAGGTCATGATCTCAGAGGGCTGGGAACAGAACTCCGCCTACACCTTGCTTTCTGTTCCCCGCCCCCCACTCCTATACATACTCTCTCTAAAATAAATAAATAAATTCTTTCTTTTTTTAAAAAAAAAAAAACCCTATTTAAAAAAAAATCACTTTTATATTTGCTTAAAAAGAAGTCCTTCTTCACATTGCCCCTATCTGCTTATAGGCTGTCTTTTGGAAACTTACTCCTTGAGGTTTGAGTCTCTGACCCTGTGGATTCCTGACAAAGACAACAGCTATAATATATATTATATATGTTATATTTATTGATAAGATATTTGTATCAAGCAGTGAGCAAATACTTTATAAGAATATCTTTTTTCGGGGCGCCTGGGTGGCTCAGTGGGTTGGGCCGCTGCCTTCGGCTCAGGTCATGATCCCAGGGTCCTGGGATCGAGTCCCCCATTGGGCTCTCTGCTCAGCGGGGAGCCTGCTTCCTCCTCTCTTTCTCTGCCTGCCTCTCTGCCTACTTGTAATCTCTCTCTGTCAAATAAATAAATAAAATCTTAAAAAAAAAAAAGAATATCTTTTTTCTTTATAACAACCCTACCCTGCATTATTTTTCTTAGTCTGCTGAAAGATAAGGAAACTGAAGCTTAGTAAACAAACATGATATGAGATTGAATATGAAAAAGTAATGCAAAATTAAATAATAGGAGTGACATGACACAGGGAACCATGCCACAGCTTCCTATAGAGGACCCTTTTGTGAATTCACTATGGTTATGTACAATTTCCAAAAGGCATTGCTTTAAATTTAAACTGAAACTTAAAGGATCCAGAAGATTTTGATGAGCCAAGGTAGCAAAAGATGCTACCAGGAAATCTAGCTTTAATTTCAAAAACTATACCCCCATACTTTTTACATGACGTATTTCTTAAAAAGGAGTGTGTCTTAAAAATTGAATACATTTTAGGTCATGGTACTTCTTTTATCTTTAAAAACCTATGATTAAAACAATGTTTTTATTTTGTTTTGTTTTGTAGTTGTCTAAAAAATTAATGTTTAGAATCAAGAACAGGGGAATTATTTATGTTTATTACATACATCTCCAGAAATATATCTCTCTCAATTTATTCCCAATAATCAAAAATAGTCCTTTTTTCTTTTTAAAAATTTTGCTTATTGATTTATAAGTAAGTAATCTCTATACCCAATATGGGGCTTGAACTCATGACCTTAAGATCAAGAGTCACATGTTTTTCAGACTGAACCAGCCAGGTGCCCCTCAGATTGTGCTTGCTTTGAATTACTTAAAGAAACAGAACTAAATTTCTGAGTGTATCAAATTCTACTGGGCTGCTTGGCATCAGGAGACCTGGCCCCCAATCCTTCCATTTCCACTCACTAGCTATATGACTAAGGTCATGTATCAAACCACTTGAGCATTGGTTTCCTCTGCTATGAAACTAGGATAATTTTCCTCTCTAATTCATAGAGTTGGTTTTAGATTTAATGAAGAGAAATTCTCTCTACATCATGAATATTCTGTATTAAATGACCTTTACATTTTCAGAAATTGTTTTTAAGGATATCAGAAGCTTAAATTTATATTCTATATACCTTTGTTGCTTCAGGTAGCATCAACATGTTGAATGAACACATGATAGAATAGTTATTCTGGTAAAATCCTTTGATAAAATACAAAACAAAACAAAAACAAAACAAAAACAAAAAATAAAACCCAAACTGAGGAAACAACACATATACACACATTACTGTTGTTCAATCAACTACTGGAAACCCAAGAACCATATAAATTTTATTCATGTGTTTTCTCCATGCTTGTTTAGCTTGTATTATGTGCCCCAAACTGTCCTAAAAGGTGGGGATATGGTAGTGAATATGGGGGCTGCAGCCCTGCCCACAGTGTCTTATCATCTTGTAGGGTTTGAAGCAACTCTGGACACTTTAACAGAGGGAGTAGCGGTGTCTTTGTGTGTAGGGAGTTGCAATTTCTTTTAAAAATTTTATTTGGTAAGTCAGTGAACCACTCTGCTGATCCAGGAAGCTTTCATAACTTCAAAATTTGGATAAGACCCATGTTGTTTTCTGTCACTGGATCCTGTAAAATTTATGCAAAGATAGAGTCATGAATTAAATGCACTAATCTTTAAAATGGATTTTTTTATTTGAAAAACTGGCATAAATAAATTAATTAATTTATTTTATTTTTAAAGTTGTCCTGTCATTACAATTTCATAGAAACTTCCCATAAAACAATACAGAAATAAGTCATCTAGCACCATCTCTTTTCATGATTCATTATTGAGCAACTATAGTGAGATTTTTTCTTCTGAGTTAAAAATAAAACTGTGGATTCTAAGAGCATTCCAATTAGCAGATGAATGTCTAAAATACCATGAATCTGTGAGAGCTACCTGCATGTGTGCAAAAATCCTGTTTAATATCTGAATGACTATCTAGATGCCATTCTGGTAGCAATTTTCTAGAAGACAAAAAGACCACTTCTGGAGGGGTTATGTTTATTTTGAGATTAATAAGCAATATCAGAAAAGAAGATTCTGTGCCCATTCGTTTCAGAGAAAGTGATTTTTTTTTCCTGTGACAGAATAGTTAATTTCTTAATTATTCTGTTTCTTTTTGATACATTCAATAAACCAAGTAATATGCCCATTCATTCCCTTGTTAAATAATGTTTTATTCTTATTACTGGTTGACAGCTGCATTATTGGCTGAGAGTTAACTCTGCTTTTAAATAATTCAAGTCTAAGGAAAATAGAAATAAAATCTGTCAAGAGAATAGCTGAGTGATTCTTGTAAAATAACTGAGGATGTATTTGTTCAATTCTCCTGCCAGAACGCCCCAAAAGAAATGAAGAAAATGTTTCTTAAAATGAGATAGCATGGCTAGATCAAACATATCTTTTGTAGCAAATATTGAATCTAAAAAACAAAAGTATCCACTATATATGTAAAAGCAAAAAACCTGGAAACAATATGGTTCAGAAAAGTTTAAAATTAGGATAGACAAAGACATGGAGAACAATATAAAAAGCTACAAGCAGACTTAGGCAGAAACAGTATTTTGAGGTATAAATATGTGCTTTCCATCCACCTGCCAGTTGAAATAGACAAAGAATAATAACAATAGAGAGCATATACTTTTAATTGACCATACAAAGTGATCATATAATAGAGAAAAAGTAAACCATATTTATTAAAATTCCAACTGTTGGAATTAGTACATCTTGGATACTTGTACACAGATGGCTGGTTTTCTCATTCCAGGTTGGACAAGTCACATAATTTCTCCGTGCTTTGGCATTCTCATTATAAAATGGAAATTATAATGGTACCTACTTTATAGGGTTACTGTAGGTGGTAAAAGGTTAACAAAAAGGAAAGCACCTGCAACGCTGTCTGGCAGTATATAAATGAAAGGTTTTATTATTTCTAGGATTTTTTCTTCTCAATTAATTATTCCTCTGTTTTGTAGATCTCTTTGCTATGATCAATTCCTTTATTTTTATTTATTTTCTAAAGATTTTATTTATTTATTTATTTATTTGACAGACAGAGATCACAAATAGGCAGAGAGGCAGGAAGAGACAGTGTGTGTGGGGGGAAACAGGCTCCCTCCCAAACAGAGAGCCTGTTGTGGGGTTGGATCCCAGGACCCTGGGATCATGACCTGAGCTGAAGGCAGAGGATTTAACACATTGAGCCACCCAGGCACCCTCCTTTATTTTTATTTTGCTTCTGCATTATGGACAGTCTTTACAGCTCTCCAGTCCCCAACAATGACGGTTCTATTCTTTATTGCCTGCAAATATATCTCCATTTTATTGAAATATATTTGTGTGTTGTATATCCTTATATTATTTTCACATATTAATCTGATTATTTTGTATCTCTGAATTCATTTCATCATATCTCCCATGAATCGTACTCTCAATTTATTAAAAATACATCTTTGTGCAAATATTTTAAGACACCTAAGCAACATTTTCTAGAAGTTTGGGTTTTTTTCCAAAGAAAATAATTATATCTATGGCATTGTATTTTTATGAATTCCAGGAGAATGCAATCTTTTCATAGATTTCTTTAAAATAAATAGAATAACTTTGTTCACCTGTGATGTATGTTTATAGTCTTTGTCTACTTACAAAGAGAATAATAGGGTCTCTAGTACTCTTCATTGCCCAATCAATGACTAGTTTTTTTTTCCCCACCAGATATCAATTCCCTTATCAAAAAAATAAATACTGAGCACTTACTAATTTGCAAGTTCTCTTCTAGATGATGGCAAAATGTGAAGCAAGACCAGAAATGATTACTGCTCATATGACAGACAGTAAACAACGTATGAGTATGTAAAATAATGTTTGTACTGGGAAAAATAATGCAGGGAAAGGGATTGGAGTGTTGCAGGCGATAAGGTGGAGGGGAAACCTGTTTGGACAGAGGCTTGAAAGAAGAAAAGGAGGCAGAAGTGCAAAGAGTGGGCAAGACCAATGTGCCCAGACTATGCAAAAGCACTGAGGTAAAGCAAGTTTGGCCTGTTTGAGAGACAATGGAAGGCCAGTTTCACTAGGGTAGAAATAGAAACCCAAAGCTTACATATGTAGGCTTTCATTAACATACTGATATCCAACAAATACTTGGTTGTCTTTGAGCTGCTAGCATTTGGGAGGGTATTTTCTTTTTCTTTTCCTTTTTTTTTTTTTTAATATTTTATTTATTTATTTGACAGAGAGAGAGATCACAAGTAGGCAGAGAGGCAGGCAGAGAGAGAGGAGGAAGAAGGCTTTCCGTTGAGCAGAGAGCCCAATGTGAGGCTGGATCCCAGGATCCTAGAATCATGACCTGAGCCAAAGGCAGAGGCTTTAACCCACTGAGCCACCCAGGCGCTCCTGGGAGGGCATTTTCTTCTCAATGCTGTGTTCCTGTACTGAAGCAAAGTCAAAAGCATTTTGTCACCTTTCTGAGGACTGAGGTGTTAGGAACTCCCTGCACCTTCCACTGATGTCCAATTTTCTGGCAAGTCACATGCTCTACATTCCTCAATTAGACCCAATGGGGAGAAAAAATGCAATGCATTTTTCTTATTTCTTTGAGAGGATATCCTGTTCTGCATTAGATTGGAACATACGGCATTTGTAGAATTATGTTTCTCAGTCTACTAACATTATGTTAGAAAGCTTATCTATACTGAAGATATGATCTTTCTAGTTTTTAATGCAAAGGTCTGTTGTCAGTGATCATGTTTTTCCAAATCTTAGAAAATATTTTAGTGGAGGGTTTTAAGGAGACACATAAGACTCCTTCAACCCTGTGTTCTCCTGAGAGTTTTCAAAGAACAGCTTTGGTGTACAGATGATGGATTTGATTCAGTAGACCTTGAAACCTTCTATTTAGAGTTCCCTGGTGTATAGCAGATCTCAAGGAAAGAGTCAAGTTTGTAAATATAGACCTTTGAGTGTTCTGTATAGATGTGAGAGTTTTGCATAACTTAAAGTCAGGAGAATACCTTTCGCCTTTTAATAGTCCTTGTGCTTTTGTGAAGGACCTACCCGGCCCAGAATATATTTCTCTCCTTTGCTTTACTTAATTGATCCCTTCTCACCCTTCAGGACTCTATTCAAATTTTATTTTTTCACAGACATCTTCTCTGATCAAACACTTTACTACTGGGCATCTGTTTACTACTGGGTATCTGTTTATTTCATAGTAACTACCCCTTTTTATTCCATAGCACTTCACCTATATGTGATTGCATGTGTTTTTGTATATTTGTTTAATAACTGTCTCCATCAGTTGACTGTAAGTTCGCTGACAACAGGGTTTATATCTGTTTTGACTATCCCTGTATTCAGCCTATGACAGTTTGCCCTTTATAAAATGTTAATTATTATTTGTCAAAGGAATGAGAGAAAACCAAATAACATAGAGAATGATTGATAAATATATATTTAATTAGCATATTACAAAAGAAAAGGAGGAGACAGGAGACAGAGAACTGTGTAAGAAAATCACTCACATCAATAAGGGGGAAAAATGGCAGAAATAACAGTAGAAGAAAGAGAAAGGAATTAGTTTTGGTCAACCTAATATTACCACATCCTAGCTTCCTTTTTATATGTATTTAAGAAATAGATATTATAGTTAAGGATGAAATTTATATGTCATTACCAAGAAGCTTCTGGTTAGTACAAATATTCCTATCACAACAACAACAGATAAATAAATAACCTCACCTACAAAATAATATTGCTTGTTTCATGTGTTCAATTCAGGAGGGGGTCACTGAAGGCTCATGTCTTCATGTCTTCATGATTCCTCTATCTAAAGAGGAATTAGCCTGGTTTCCATAACAAATTTGGTGGGATCAAAGAGTAAGGGTAAGGTGAGGGAATATTAAAAATACCAGGTTGCTCAAAACTCTCCATGAGAGATCAGAGAGAGAAGAGATTACAGGTTATGTTAAAAGATAAACTGAGGCATACTTAAAAAATTGAAGAGTTTATTTGAGAAAAATCCATTCAAATAAGGCAGCACCAAACAGGAAGCAGTTAGGTACACTATACCTACAGGAATTGGGGAAGACTTACAGAGCAAAGGCAGAAGCAAAGGAAATGACTGACTGGCTATAGCTGAAAACCTAGTTGGCTCTTTGTGATTGGTTCTCCTTAGCTTTCAATTTTGTGACCTTGAGGTATTTTAAGGCTTAGGTTTCAGTTTGTTTAAATTGGCCACCATGGCATTAGATCCACCTTGGTCTAATGGCTTCCTTGTTTAATTATGTTAACTTGAAAGGATTACATTTTCTGAAGAAAAGAACAGAGAGAGAGAGAGAGAGAGAGCAAGAAAAATTATTATGTTATCTCATAAAACATCATCTGGCCAGTAAGAAGAACTTTTAAGCTCCCCATGGAGTAAACAGATCAAATTTCTCTTATCCTGTTTGAGGAAAGTTGGATAGGAAAAAAAGTATCCTCAACACAATTTCTTTTTCTTGCTTAAGGGACTCATGCTTGAAAACTGAGAGAAAACAGGAAGCACCAGGAAGTTAAAAGGAAAGACAGTTCTTGCTAGACTTCCAGGTCTCTTTTGTGACTTCAAATACTTCAGGACATTCCATGCAAACTGAGCCTCCAGCATGGATTGGTCTCTGAGGAAGGAAAGGAATGTAGCCTAAACAAGCAGGATCTTCTTTGTGAATGGCTCATCTTAAAACATTGAAGCTAGGGGTATTATTAGAATACTTTCTTCCCCTACAGTTGCTCAATGAAGGAGACAAGAATGCACTCCTGATGGAAGCAAGCTTAGCAAACAATTCACATGAACAACACATCAGTAATGGACAAAAGCAGAAGCATGTTGTCTTATATTTTAGAATTCTGAAAAAAGAAACATTACAAAATCATCATTAGATGTCACTCAAGATAAACATTGTGGGGAAGAGCTGAACAAAGGAGGAAAGGGGACTTCGAATAGTTAGAGAGGATTTGGCAAATGTGAACACATCCTGCCTTCCAGATAAAGAGAGCCAGAGCTAAACCTACCACCTTCTGTACCCTATGCTGTAACTGGGGTCCTTCATTCTAACTTTGAAGAATATGGACGGTTGGATTTTACAATTGCAGGCAGAATAAGAAATTCTAAGAACAAAGATCAGATTTAGAGTATGAAGAAAATGAAGAAAGGACATTGTTCACTTGAGGTAATTTATTACTGCTATAATTATTTTCACTGATGATAATAACAAAGAGCTTTTCATTTTCTCAGAGGAATGGTTTTATTTAGGAAGGAAACTGGAGTTATGGTTTGAACTGATTGAGAACGAGAAGTAAAATAGTATTAATTTTGGGACCTACTTGATGAATTCTAAGCATTCTTCTCTTTCTCTGCTTCAAGAATGAGGGAGGGATTTTTGACTTTCCAAGCTCTGAGCCTCTGAAAAGATAGGAGCAAAACAGCTAGAAGAAACAAGAGGGGGTGGGGTAGGGCTGTGATTCACAATATGGCTCATATGGCTTGGTAGTGAGGTATAGGAACTTGAGTGACCTATAGCCTTTCTTCCCAGGTTCCTTCATTCGAGTGTGAAATGGCAAGATTCTTCACTCTGTCTTGCTTGTCTGGTGACAATTATTGCCTCAAAGTTTTTTCTTTATACACTTATTTTAGTACAACAAAGTAGAACATATTTAAACCCAGGAAATCAAAAATCTATAAAAATAGAATCCTCTTCATTAATTTATGGAAAAACCAATCCTCCAGGATACAATATATGTAAACAGAGATTATGAATAATAATTGAAGCCTCATGTTAATTGATAATTATGATTTCCAGTATTTCTGGGATAGCCTCTTAATTGCATTAAAAATGACACATTCATGCTACTTAAGTCCAATAAAGTCTAGGCTTCATTTCTGTTTTTTTTGGCAGATAAGAGACTCTGACTTCCACTGTTGCTGAGTTGTTGCTCCTTTCATAAAAATCCAGCACTTAAGAAACCTCTTTAGCTCCTCCATCAGTTTAATTTTGTTATTTTAAAAAGATATTTGTCATTTAAGGCAAGATGACGGAGTATTGCTCTTTGGGAGGCAGTTTATGAATTCCAGATAAGGACAGTTTTCTACCTTTGCTAATTATATAAATTCGATAGATAAGAGCGTAATCTGTAAGATCTTCAGAAGAAGTAATGGAGGCCTTTGTAAAGGGCTATAGCATTATATATTTAAGAAATACATGAGCAGTTTCCATCTGGGAAGCATTATTCTGGTGCTGTGACAGCTACAAAGATTATATGGATCAGAAATGTTACTTAGAAACTTATTATTTGATAATGAAGATGAAACCTGTACATAGAAAACTCTAACAATAGTCAAAACTTACATAAAGCTAAACAAACCCAATTTAAAAAAATATAAATCAGAACACAATGAACTATGTTAGAGAAGAGCAGCTATAGAAGCTAAAACAGAAAATTTCTTCCTCCTATGGAAAATGGAGGTGATTTTATGAAGAACATGTTAAGTTCTAAATGGATAGCTGAGATGTAAACTTGTGAAGATAAAGAATGTTTGGATATAAGGAAAAACTTGAGCTAAAAAGACAGGCAAGGAATTATAGAATCTTTAGCCAAAGTTTCTAGAGTCATAGAAAACATCCTCACCCATGGCAGTAGGGTTGGAGAATTCCTTCAATGGATCATGGAAATTCTTGGATGCATGTAAAGAATTAAAAGTGTTGAGTGAAAGTTTTTTTGAAAGAGACTATCCAAAGTCTTTGATGTGATTAGAACTGGACATTTGGAGTATTAACCTGTCAATAGTTATTAAGATACATTTTGCTGGTTAGAAATGGACTGAATTGTACTAGCTAAGAGAGTACTGTCTTAGAACTTATGTGTCAGTACAATGGAGTGGCAAAAATTAAAACTGGCATCTGGTTGGATGGCAGACACAAAGGTCCAGGAAAAAATGCTTTGAAATTTTTTATTTAGGGTAAAATTTCTCAATGTCTGCTCTGCTAAATGCTAATCAAGAGTTGTTATATGTAAAAGGACTCTCCAGTGAAATGTGTTGAGTAGATGATAAATTACTTGGTTTTGACACCTTTCAGAGCCTTCACTTTATTGACTTGCTTTGTGATTCTCAAGAGAATTATATTGTAAATGATGACATCTAAAGACTGATAGTAATGGCAATGATAATTTCAACAATATTGTGTCAAGCAGTGTTCCAAACTCTTTATATATATTATCTCATTTAAACACATTAATGATCTTAATTTAAAATTTTTTAAATTTAATTTTATTTTTTCTGTGTTCTAAGATTCATTGTTTATGCACCACACCCAGTGTTCCATGCAATACGTACCATCCTTAATACCCACCACAAGGCTTTCTCATCCCCCACCCCCCTCCTTTCCAAAACCCTTAGTTTGTTTCTCAGAGTCCACAGTCTCTCATGCTTCATCTCCCCCTCCAATGTACCCTAGTTCACTTTTCTTTTCCTTCTCCTAATGTCCTCCATGTTATTCCTTATGCTCCACAAGTAAGTGAAACCATATGATAATTGACTTACTCTGCTTGACTTATTTCACTCAGCATAACCTCCTCCAGTCCCGTCCATGTTGATACAAAAGTTGGGTATTCATCCTTTCTGATGGCTGCATAATATTCCATTGTATATAAGGATCATATCTTCTTTATCCATTCATCTGTTGAAGGGCATCTTGGCTCTTTCCACAGTTTGAAAATTGTAGCCATTCCTGCTATGAACACTGGGGTGCATACAGCCCTTTTTTTCACTACATCTGTATCTTTAGGGTAAATATCCTATAGTGCAATTGCAGGGTCATTAGGTAGCTATATTTTTAATTTTTTGATGAGTCTCAAAAATACGATTTTCCAAAGTGGGTGCACCCACTTGCATTCTCATCAACAGTATAAGAGGGTTCCCCCTTCTCCACATCCTCTCTAAGACTTGTTTCCTGTCTTGTTAATTTTGGCCGTTCTAACTGGTGTCAGGTGATATCTCAATGTGGTTTTCAATGATGATGAACAATTTTTCATGTCTCCAAAGGCAAAGGCAACAAAAGCGAAATGAACTTTTGAGACTTCATCAAGATCAAAAGCTTCTGCACAGCAAAGGAAACAATCAACAAAACAAAAAGGCAACCCATGGAATGGGAGAATATATTCTCAAATGATGCTACAGACAAAGAGCTAATATCAAAGATCTATAAAGAACTCCTCAAACTCAACACTCAAAAACAGATAATCATGTCAAAAAATAAACAGAAGACATGAACAGGCACTTCCCCAAAGGAGAAATACAATTAAAGCTAACCCATTAATAGCTTTATGAAGTAGGTATCATTACTATTATGTCCATTTTATAAATAATGAACTCCCAATACAGATGCCTTACCAACTTGACTAGTGTCATATGAGCCATATGTTATGAAGTTGGAATATGAACCCAGAGATTTGACTACAAACCCACACACTTAACCATGATGATGTAATTACTAGGAAACTATTCATATATATTATTTTAAAAAGTATTTAATAGTGTTTCTATTAAATGGTTATTAAAAACATGAAAGATACAACTCTGTAGGGATGCCTAGGTGGTTCAGTTGGTTAAGTTTCTGCCTTTGGCTCTGGTCGTGATCCTGGGGTCCTGAGCTCTTGTCCTAAGTCAGGCTCTCTGCTCAGTGGGGGAGCCTGTGTCTCCCTCTGCCTGCTGCTTCCCCTGCTTGTGCATGCTCTTTTATTTACCTCTGACAAATAAATAAATTTTTAAAATCTTAAAAAACCCTCTCTAAATATTACAAATTCATGGAATTAATGCATCCGTTTTAGGAAATAGCATTTGTAAGCATCAAAAATTATTTTCAAGCAATAGTCATGAGACCTAAATATAACAAAATGTGATTTTAAGTGAAAAATACAACATATAATACAATATATGGTGTGATCTTACATTGATCATATAGAAAAAAAGTGGAAGAAAGAAAATCCATCACAATGTTGATACATTTTTCCTAGCTGATGCATTTATATGTACTTTCAATTTTGCTTTTTTCCCATATTTTTCTCCATTTTCTAAATAAATCACAATTAGTATGTATTATTATTGTAGCATATTTGTAATCAGCATTTTAATTTTCTCTTTTGTAGTATAGTCTCTAAATTTACTTTTTTTTTTTTCCAAAGTAGGAACGACAGAACGATGATCTCTATTTTTATGTTGCTCAGCAGCTGAAACCTCTAAAATCACTTACCATTCCTCTTCAAAGAAAATCCAAAGTTCTTTCAATGTCTTCAAGGCAGAAGTCTGAATAAGCAGGTGACTGGACCAGTCTGATTCAAAGAAAGCATTTTTGGGAGAAGAGATTGGCTGATTAAAGTAGAACTGGATAAAAGGAAACCAAACTATGTGTGGATATAGCTCTTCATATGGCACATCATCAAAATCATGGTTCGCCATTTGCCTGAGCTGAAGAAAGGCAATGGCATTCTGTTTTTGCCTAATTTCCTATTCATCTCTAATTATTTGATTTTTCCCATTCTGTATTTGGTGTTAAACTGCCAAGGAACCCCCATTTTATTTCTGTCACGCGTGAGTGGACATGAAGACACCAGTGACTAATCTTTAAGCCAGCTGTAGTCAATCTGTACTAATCACGCTCTTCTCAGAGTTAACCATATCATCACAGCATTGCTCAGCAATCACTTAGCTTCTTAGGGAATCCACTTCAGATTGCTGATTCTCTAACTTTTTTTTTTTCTTTTTATTCGCTTTGTTGCATGACTGGGGACCAGGGATCCATTTTAACATATACACTTTTCAAAATCAAACTTGGTGAAAACAGTGAGACTTTATTTTCAAACAAACTTTTAGATGTTGTCAACACAAACAGATACACTTGGATTGTTCAGTAAGTTGATTTTCTCATTCTTCAAATTAAATGATGATTTTGTACCAGAAAGGGAAGACATTCTTACTTTTTGTAAATATGAGAGGTTTTGGTAATCAGGGAGAATTGAATATTTAAACTGTACTTTCTGTCCTTTTTCTATGAGTTTTAAAAACCATTAACTGAAGCATTACCATGAAGGAAATTTAGACCAAATGTAATACAAAGGGTGGAATATCTTTTCAAAATAAGGAAGAGATATTGTTACTAAAAATACACAGTAGGAAAAGGAGAATCAGTAACTGACAATTTAAACTTTTAAGGATCAAGAGAGCAAGCCATCTGGATTTAATCAGCATAAATCTATAGCTTGCATTAGCTCCACAATTAAGATACTCATAAAAATCCACTGCATGAGTAAGAGCTTTCCTGAATCATAATTTAACCATGATACACTATCAAATGACTGTTTCATACTTCAATGCGAGACCACAAAGAAAAATGCATGAAGCAAAAAGGTGCAGAGAAAAGAAAATTACCAGTTGGTTTGTTACTTTTCTTCTTTTTAATGTAACTGATAAAAATAATTATTTTATTGATGTCTATATTCGAATTTTTAATAATCTTTGATACTATTTATTAATAAATTGTGTATTTATTGATAATAAAACATAGTTAAGTAGAGTTACTCTACATTTCATAAATCAAATTTGGATATTATAATTTTAGGAGAAACAATTATCATAGAATCATGTTGAAAATGTATCAAAAACCATGGACCCTAGCCCCAGTGTTCTTGAGTTACAGGAGACAACTTGCCATTAATCTAAATTGTTTCATTCTGTTGCGTTTTATAGGTCTTAAAATATTATCAAGTTTCAGAAAAGACAGAAGACACATGGTGAACTTAAAAGCATAAAATCTAGGAAAATCATTAAATTGGAAAATGGTAGAACTCAAACTTGAACAGCTGAACAGTGGATTGGTGAAATAGAGGAATAGCATCAATCACATATATCTGTCTTTCAGAACAGAGAGAATTTTAGAAAACAAGGTAGAAATGAAATCTGGACCTTAGCAGATACAGGAAACTCAGAGTTATGAGATGTTCAAAGAAATATTGGGGAAGAGAAAGAGATTTTCAGCACTTCCTGAGATGATGTCACAACCCAATTTCTTAAAAAAAAAAAATCTCTAAAGGTAAAATGATTTCAGTGGACATCTGGATTATCAAGTATTGAGGAGGAGGGGTTAGGATACTCAGTCAATGAAGTTTTGACAGAGAAAAGAAGAAACTATGTAGATGTATATGAGAACCCAGGTGGAGGGTAGAGAATAGTAAAATCTCAGTATACAAAGACACAGGTGAAGAAAGGGACAATTATCTGTGGCTATGGCATAAATGAGCAAATGATTTTCTATAAGCAGAGCTTAGAATGCTGACACTTGAGGCGCCTGGGTGGCTCAATGGGTTAAAGCCTCTGCCTTCGGCTCAGGTCATTGTCCCAGGGTTCTGGGATCGAGCCCCGCATCGGGCTCTCTGTTCGGTGGGGAGCCTGCTTCCTCCTCTCTCTCTCTTTCTCTCTCTCTGCCTGCCTCTCTGCCTACTTGTGATCTCTGTCAAATAAATAAATAAAATATTAAAAAAAAAAAAAGAATGCTGACACTTGGTTGATTTTATGAAGCATGTTGCTTTCTGAAGAGCGAAAATAAATGGGGGCCAGGAAAGGATTTATCACAGCAGTCTGAAACTCCAGCACAGTCTGAAACACAGCAAGTCTTACTCCTGAAGGGATGGGAATAATTAAACACCATCACATGCCTGGATTAAGGATGTCTTTGCACAAGAGGATTCTGTGAGAACACTTGCTTGAAAATATCTGCCCTACTCCCAATTAAGAGTAAATCAGTTTCTGTATTCAAATGAACTGGGAAAGTATTGTATGACTCTGCCACATCCCTCCATGGAGAATCATAACTGATGTTAACACACTAAAATTCCAGGCAATCTGTGCACTGGAAAACTCCATACTTGGTCTGGACTGAGCCCAGGGTGGCTCAGTCAGTTAAGCATCAGACTCTTGATTTTTGGCTCAGGTCATAATCTCAGGGTTGCTAAATCAAGCCCTGAGTTGGGTTCTGTACTGAGAGTGAAGCCTGCTTGGGATTCTCTCTCTCCCCTTTCCCTCTGCCCTTCCCCAACTTGCTCATATTTGCTCATGCATTTTCAATCTTTCTTAAAAAAAAAAAAAAGTAAATTCTTTTAACCTGTTTACTTTTATTTAACACAATGTTAAACCCCTTGCAAGGTACATAGTTTATTTTCCCATGAAAATATGATAGAAGCTGGAAAATAGCAATGTTGACAAGGCATGCCTAGAAGAGAATGTTTAAAGATTTAAGTGTGTACTGAGCTGAGTTTCCGTGATTTTTCTGAACAGTAAATTGATTTTCTGGAAACATCCATTTTGTGTGTGTGGTAACAATTTTGTTGTTAAACTGATATTGGCTTTTGGACTAGAATAGAGGGCAAGGCAAGTAACAGGTGCTGCCAAATAAGAATGAAATACTGAGTAGGCTATAAATCTGTTTTCTCTGCTTCTCCTTCATATATTCTTAAATCCTGCAAGAAAAACCAAGACACGTTGTGGCAAAAACTGGACTGTGAGAATCTTCTCTTTGATTCTGAAGATAGAGGATTCTAATGTTTCATCTCAAGGAGAATAGATAAGTTGTAGTACACACATATGGTAGAATAATCCTGAGCAATAATAAAAAAGTAGCAAACTACAGACATATGCTACAATAAGGATGAATTTTTTTTATGATTAGCAAAAGAAACCAGACCCAGAAAAATATATACTGTTTGTATCCATTTATATAAATTCTAAATTAGGCAAAATAATCTATGATTAAAAAAAAAGATCAGAAAAGTGTTTGCTTCTGGTGATCTGCTAACAGCTAAGGAGCAGAATGGATCTTTCTTGGTGGATGAAAAGATTCTGTATCTTGACCATTGTATAGATTACACTGGAGTGCTCAGTTGTCAAACCCCATCTAATTGCATACTTGAGATTTGTGTGTATCATTATATGTAAATTTTATTCCCTTCTACACACACACAAAGACTATAATTAAACTAAACTCTAGTTAGTAAGTTTTCTTTTTACAACGATATGGGTGAGAAATTCAGAAACTACTTTTATGTATTTTTGGCTTGGAAAGTGAGTAGATATATTAAAGATAACAGAAGACAAGTTTCTCACTATTGGCTAAAAAAATTCTTGATATAAAAAAGGGTAAGACTAAATATACCCTGCAGTGTTATATTGGAATTGAGAATCTCAGAATGAATTCATATTTTATAAATACACGATACACACACACACAAACACACACACACACACACACACGTGTGTGTGTGTGTGTTTGTTTGGAGATTATATATATATATAATACATATTTATACAAATATATATAGAATTAGGCAAAATACTTTTATTTCTGCATACAGACACAAACATTCAAAGAGAAAGAGAAATAGACACATACATTTATATATGTGCATATATGCTTACAGTTGTGTGTGTGTGTGTGTGTGTGCACACGCATGAATCTCCTAGCTCTATATGTTGAAAAGGGCTAGAACTATTGGCCATTAATTAACAATGTGCATACTTAATGCTTATATCTTAGTTTCCAAACCTGTTCTTTACTAACAGGGACTATGGATCCTTAGAGGGGGGAAAAAAATCCAGGTTTGGAGTAGTGTATCTGAAGAATTAATTGATAAATTAAGAAAGTATTTTAAGGATTATGGAAACCTATTAAAGGGACATAGAAGCCAGCTTTAGGGAGCACCTACTATCCAAAAAGGAAAATTTGATAACCAAGATAAAAAATGGCAATAATCTATTATAGTACATAAAATAAAATAAAATTCCTTGAGTCTATAGATCAACTGATCTGTTATCTATTATCTACCATCTATCTGTCTATCTATCTACCTATCAAAGTTCTTCTTTACAGTAGTATATCAAATAAAGAATACAGAAAGATTGATGGAGTAATAAGATTACTTGATGCTAAAACTAGTGGATAAATTTTTGATGAGTTAGAAGATATCATGTAATACCACGATGTATTCCCACAAAGGAAATGCAAAGGAAAAAAATAAAACTTTATTGTAGAAAACAGTTAAAATGCCCAATACTGGGAAAAACAAATGTCATGTGATGTGATGCTTTGAAAAGGACGTATCAATTCTGATATTCCTTCCAAAATGCTTAAGTGAAAATGAACCCAATTGAATGGAATTCTATGAACTGAATTCTAGTCTGAGTTCTTAGGAATTGTCAAGATTAAGAAAAATATTAGAAGGGACTAAAGAAAAATTACAACTAAATTAATGAAAGATTCTACATTGAATCCTGGAATAAATAACTGTAAAAACATTATTAGGGCAATTCATGAAATTTGAAGACAAACTATGAAATTTTATCCAAGTCTAACATATTTTTTTAAGATTTATTTATTTTAGAGAGAAAAAGAGAGAGGGTGCACAAATCAGGAGAGGGGTAGAGAGAGAATTCTCTAACAGACTCCCCAGTGAACATGGCTCCTGAGGTGAGGCTCAATCTAAGGACCCTGAGATCACAACCTAAGCTGAAATCAAGAGACTGATACTTAATCAACTGAGGCACCCAGGAGCTCTCCATATATTTTTATATAAATTCTTCAAGCCTATTTTTTCCTTTCATCACTTAACATACTTCACTCTTTTCTTGGTTGTGTGGTTTCTGACAGCAAGTCTACCACAATTCTTGACCTTGTTTGTCTATGGATAAGTGTTTTCTTCTCATCCTCTGATTTCTTTAATTATTTTCTCCTTGCCTTTCCTTTTCTGCAAGTCAAGTAAGATGTATCAGCTTAGGTTTAGATTTGCTTGGGGGTTTTGTTTTGCTTTGTGTGTTTTCATTATTTTGGTATTTATCCTGCTTGCTGTTTTCTCAGATTCCTGGATTTTACTTTGTTTTCTGTTACTAGTTTTAGATCATTCTTAGCCATTATTACTTCATATATTTCTTCTGCTCTGTTCTGTATTTCTAGTATTCCAATGATGCATGTGTTGCAACTTTCGAAATAGTCCTGTTTCACGGACACATTGCATTCTTTCCCTTTTCCCTCCATTTCAGTTCACAAAGTTTCAACTGAGCTAACTTTAAACTCACTGATTCTTTTTTCAACTATGCCCAGTCATCTGAGTCCATCAAAGACATTGTTAATTTATCATTAGTGTTCTTGACTTCTACTATTTCTTTTTGATCCTGTTAATTTCCATCTCTCTGCTTATATTACCCATCTGTTCTTACAGGTTATCTACTTCTCATTGGAACACTTAACATAATAACTATATCTAGTTTATATTACCTATCTAATAATTTCAACATTTCTGTCATATATGAGATGCTTGCTTTGTCTCAGTATTCTTTTTTGGAGAAGGGGGAAATTTGTTAGGCTTTGTGATTTTTGTTGTTGTTGTTGTTGTTGTCAAAAGCTGGACATACTGAAAGGACTCTAGGAAATGAAAAAAATAGGTCTTCAGTGAGTAGATATATGTAACTTTGCATAGCAGTTAGGCTGTATTTAAGGTTTGCTGTACCTGTAGGTTCCAGAAGCTTCATTTCTTCTAGGGCCTTAAAAAATAAATATTTTCCTCCTTTTCTCTGCGATTGTGGTTTTCAGGTTCTCCAAAGAACTACTGCTTAAATAGAATCTGTGTCTTGAAGCTTGTTTACTTATAATCCACTGTCATCATACTAGAAACTTGTTGATGTGGTGGTGCACTGTGGGAGAGGAGCATTGTTCTAAAATCTTATTATTAAGTCACGTTGTATTACTGGGCTTGTGTCAAGGAACTGTGACTTTCACAGACATTTTCCTATTGATGTATCTTTCTTACACTTTGGTGATATAGGAAGGCCAAATGGTCTAGAGTGGAATAAATGTTTTTCCCCCAGATTTAATAAAATTGTGGTAAAGTCTTTTCCCCCTTGGTTTTGAGAATATACTGAATGTGTTATACAATATTACTTTTACCTCACTCCCACCAGAGACATAAGGGGATCTTTCTTAATTCTTTACAGAGATATGTAGAGGATATCTACATATGTACATATGGGGTATGTAGAGGTCAAATCCATGAAAGAGTGAGGGTGTCTCTAAGATGATAGCGCCCAGGAGTCTCTCACTCTCATGCTGGGGCTCACTCAACCTCCCATTCTCTGTTACCATTGAACTTTCTTCCAAGTTTGTGACTTTTGCAGTTTCTGCTCCAGGGAAGATAATTTCAGTTTAGATTCTCTGAATTCTCCTATCTTTCAGATTTGCTCAGCTTTTTCTTGTTGTAAAGATGAGAGTGATGACTGTCAAGCTCTTTACCTGTCAGAACTGCAGAAAAGAATATTTTGATTGCCCTTTGAGATAAATATTTCCTAGAACACTTCCTGTCCTTGTATCTTAGGAATCCTCAGTCTAAAACACAAATATGCTCTATTCTCATTTTGGAGAAGGGAGAATTCTTCCCTAAAGTACCTCTATGGAACACATTCAAATTTTACAGTAGATGAATTATTCTTTCAAGGAGTTCAACTGCATTCCATAGAAGTGCCTTTTTTAGCTATTGTTTATTCCTTTGGAGGACCCTTACCTTTTAGAGTTTCTGTATACTTATTTCGATGTGCTTTTCAGTTCCCATTCATTTAGTGGTATCCTAGATGATATTTAAAAAGTTTTGTCTTTGTTTATTTTGAACAAATCTAATCACTGTGTCTGGAAAAAAAAAACATAATTCTAAAAAATCCCTGAAAGTAGCATCATATTATGATTTAATACACATGCCTGCAATATTATCATGTCTTTCTTATAACTCTTTTTAAAAAAATGCTACTTATATGTTTATTACTTCAGAGATTAATGATTACAAAATGCTAAGAAGACAAAATCTATGCTTTCATAACTTAATTTTTTAAGTATTTTTTTAAAGATTTATTTATTATTTTAGAGAGAGTGAGAGTGTGAGAGATGAGGAACAGAGGAAGAGGGAATAATCTTGAGCAGACGCTATGCTAAGCATTGAGAATACCAGAAACAGGACTCAGTCTCATGACCCCAGGATAGTCAATGGAGCTGAAACCAAGAGTTGGGCACTTAACTGACTGACCCACCTAGGCACCTCTTAAATTGGTTTCTAATTTGAGACACATAATATTACATTAGTTTCAGGTGTACAACATAGTGATTTAGCATCTTTATATGTTATGCTATACTCACTACCAGTGTAGTTACCTTTTGTCACCATTACAACAATTTTGTAATATCATTGACTATGTTCCCTATGTGGTGCATTTTATTCCCATGACTTATTCATTCCATAAATGGAAGCCTGTATCTCCCAATCCCCTTTACCCATTTTGCCCATATCCCCTTCTCTCTGACAATCATCAGTTTATTTTCTGTACTTATAGGCTTGATTCTACTTTTGTTTTTTTGGTTTATTCATTCTTTCATTTGTTTATAGATTTCTCATATGAGTGAAATGATATTTGTCTTTCTCATCTGACTTATCTCGCTAAGTATGATACACTCTAGTTCCATCCATGTTGTCACAAAAATGGCAAGATCTCATCCTTTTTTATAACTGTGTAGTATTCCAGTGTGTGTTTTGTGTGTGTTTGTTTGTGTATGTACGTATTACATATTCTTTGTCCATTTTTATTTCTCATAACTCTTAAAGAACCCAAGACTTAGAATAGAGGCTTTCCTATCTTATTCATTCTATCTCATATCCTCAATCCACTCATCCACTTTCCTTTTCCTCTTTTTTTTTTTTTAAAGATTTTATTTATTTATTTGAAAGAGAGACAGGGAGAGAGAGCATGAGTGAGGAGAAGGGCAGAGAGAGAAGCAGACTCCCCGTGGAGCTGGGAGCCCGATGCGGGACTCGATCCCGGGACTCCGAGATCATGACCTGAGCCAAAGGCAGTCGTCCAACCAATTAAGCAACCCAGGCGTCCCCCTTTTCCTCTTTTTTTCTTAATCCTTTCCTCCCTTCTCTCACTTTCCTGATCCTTCCTTTTATCATTTTGATCCTTTCTCTTTTATTTTCTGCCTTCTCTTAAGCTAACTCCATTTATTTATCATCTACCTATCATCTTTCTATCTTCCTATTGTCTATTTACTTATTTTTTAAAATTCTTAGTTATTTGTTCATTTTTTTCCTCCAACATAGTCCTTAAAATTTTATATACATTCTTTTTAAGAAAATATTTATTTATTTGAGAGAGAGAGAGAGTGAGAGAGAGAATGAGAGGGGAGAAGGTCAGAGGGAGAAGCAGACTTTCATGGAGCTGGGAGCCCAATGTGGGATTCGAACCCAGGACTCCAAGATCATGACCTGAGCCGAAGGCAGTTGCTTGACTAACTGAGCCACCCCGACAGCCCCCTATATGCATTCTCTAACACAAAAGTGACATTGATGTCTTAAGCATTTGCTGTTCTCTAGTTTTTGGAAAACAGAAGAAGCAAAACATACTAACACATTGATTTCCAGGAGCTGACTAGCAGAACAGACTACTTTCTTTATTAATAGAAGACAGGGTACTTATAACTTTTCAGACTTTGCATAACCATTTTTTTTCATATCATTGAAAACGTAGTTTATTCAGGCTGAAATTACTATAACAAGAAAAAAATATCAGAATCTTTTTGTCGTTCAGCTGTGTTGTAGAATTTTGAAATTGTTCAAGTTACTTCTAGAATGTCCATTGAGTGGGAAGCCAAATAATTACTCAATATTTTGAAGTTAATACCACCTCATTTTTCACAGTGAAGAAAAAAATTAATAAAACTGTAAACATAGAAAATATTTGAAATATTGTTTAAGGATAATAGATTTAGTGTAACCAAATAACTCCTAGGCAACCCACAGCTATCAAAAAATAGTTGGATTCAGAAAGAAAAGTTAAACTATATACTTTGCAAATAATGTTAAGCTTTTAAACTCAGAGAACCAGTTTTGTATTGTTTTCTGTTCTCTACATTGAAATTAGCTATAAGGTGTTAGGAACAGAACAGCTTCTTGATTAGTACATTTTGTAACTAGTATGTATTAATTGGGTAACCAGTACTGATTGGGTATGAGGTTGTAGTTTGTTTGTTGGTTTAAGAGAACTTGATTACATTTCTTAAGAGAGAAGTAAAGGAAGGAATGAAAGGAACACCATGAAAGTTTTAAAATATGTCTGCAAACTTTCTTGACACTCCTCTTATTAAGATAACAATCCGTTTATGTTCCCTTTCCTTGGAATAGCATGTACTTTTGTGACTGTTTTGATCAATAAAATTCAACAGAGAATGATATTATATGACATGAAGTTTTATCATAAAATATGATGTAGCTTCAGCCTTGATTATGGAAATACTTGTACTTAAAGACTTCAGATGCCATGTAAACACTATTAATAGCATGGGGGCTGTCAAGCTGTGAAGAGACTGAAAGTAACCCAAATTTTCATATAGAGGGACTATATATAAAGGCCTTGAGACCACACAAACACATTTCCCCACCACAAACATCCAGTCACTGGATGTTCCAGTTCCAGCTCCAGTCTGACTGTAACTGCCTAAGAAAGCCCAAACTAGATTGGAGAAACGATCACATAATGATGGCTATTGTTTTAAGTCACTCATGGGTTGTTACACAATGATAACTAGCTAGAACATGAGTCTTTTTTGTTTGTTTGTTTTTTCTCTTTCTTTACTCGATCTCAAAATTAATTATGTGTGAATATATATATAGTTTCTGAAATGAGTGGAGATTTAAGGAGTCACTTAATTATACAACTTATTTATATTAGTGAGTACTCCAGAGAAATAGAATCAATAGGAGATATAGAAACAGATTTATTTTAAGCAATTGGCTCACATGATTGTGGAGACTTGGTGAGTCTAAAATCTGCTGGCTGGGGTGGGGTGGGGGGGCAGGTTGGAAATCCAGGAAAGAATTGCTATTTTAGTCCAAAGTTGCTGTGAACCAAGAAGAACTGATGCTACAGAAAAAGTCTGAAGTCAGTCTGTTGGCAGAATTCCTTCTTTCTCAGGAAAGGTTAGACTTTTGTTCTAGTCAAGCCTTTAACTGTTTGGATAAGACCCACCCACCATATGAAAAGCAATCTGCTTTATTCAAGATCCATTTATTAAAATGTAAATCTCATCCAAAAACATCTTCACATAAACATCCAGAATAACATTGGACCAAAAGCTGGGCACTGTGTCCCAGCTAAGGTGACACACAAAATTAACCATACAATATCTGAGTAAAAAGCAAAGCAGCTTCTTTTTGTACAGGGTCAAATTTCTTCATTAATAGGTTGAAAGACTAAAGAAAAATATTTATTGTGTCTCATTTATCATCCAACCCAGTATGTCATTTGTTCAACAATAAAATTTATAAGATTATTATAAAAATGTAAATGAAAGTTACTGATGTATCTAAAACAGGGCCTGGAGTAGAATAAGCATCAATAAATGATAATCCCCATATTATTCTCTTTAATATATGTTATGAATAAGTAGCAAGATATATGGCAATAGGACTGTTATCTTGGGAGTTTCCTAGCCCAGATTTCTATCAAAGACATCCTACTATTCTTTTTGTGCAGAGACTGGAAGCTAGAACAGGGAAGGCAAAAACATAGTACTTGTATACCCAATCTTCTACATCCTGGTAGGTCTTTCTAACTATCCATTTAGTTGAACCCTTAAAAACCACAGCATATCTCCCAACACAATATTCATAGCAACCAATATCAACAGATATGATTTGATATTTGAGAGGAAACTTAATTGCTTCCTGACCATAGGGCCAGAAATTCCAGCCATTAAATATACATTCTGTGCTATTCCCAAAGCACATTCTTCACCAAAATGCCTTAGTTTAAAAAAGAAAAAAAAGATTTTATTTATTTATTTGAGAATGACTGAGCCAGGTGACTGTATACCTTGCTTTTTATTAATATATATATTTGTCTTAAAATTTTTTAATTATTTAATTAATTAATTTTAAAAATTGGGTTTAGTTGAGACATAATGTTACATTAATTTTAGGGGTACAACATAGTAATTCCTGAAGTTTATCCATTATTCTGTGCTCAGCACAAGTGTAGCTACTATCTGTCATCATACTACTCTATCTTACTCTTCACATTTACTAATTTCTTTCTATATTTTTATATAATTTTTATTATGTTATGTTAGTCATCATACAGTACTTCATTAGTTTTGATGTAGTGTTCTATGATTTATTGTCAAACAATGAATCTTTCTATACTTTTTTAAAGCATGTATAACCACACTCAATTGAAAATAGCCAGCTAGACACCTTATATTTTTATGTACTACTTCATCTTGGATAATTTTATGAAAGGAAGGCTGGGATTATACGACACATGTAGTGGAAGGGAGAAATTTGCCTTGGTGTAATTACTGAGGTATTCCAAGCCATGGGACTATCTTCAAGAGCTGAGATGACAGTGACGCTGGTGGAATACAATGATGTGAGAAATCCTGTCCAAAGGATATGCTATTCCAGGCACAAGTTGATCAATTCTGTTTCTGTATACCACAATAAAATACTAAGCAACAGGTAAGTCAAAATTAAGTAAGCAGTCTTAGAAGTTTGCAGACTATCAGGGTGCCTGGGTGGCTTACTGGGTTAGGGCCACTGCCTTTGTCTCAGGTCACAATCCTATCGAGCCCCACGTCAGGCTCTCTGTTCAGTGGGGAACTTGTTTCCTCCTCTCTCTCTGCCTCCCTCTCTGCTTATTTGTGATCTCTGTCAAATAAAGAAATTAAAAAAGAAAAAAAAAAAAGAAGTTTTCAGACTATAAGCATAGTCATTAAAATAGATAATGAATCAGAAAAGATTCATGGTTTGATTTCAACCTTAAATTTATTGAGGCTTGTTTAATGGCCTAACATGATCTATTTTGGAAAAGGTTCCATGTGCACATGAAAAGAATGTGTATTCTGTTGTTTTTGGATGGATGTTCTGCATATATTTGTTATCTCCATTTGATCTAATGTGTCATTTAAAAACATTGTTTCCTTATTGATTTTGCATCTAGATGATCTATCCATTGATGTAAGTGGAGTGTCAATGTCCTCTATTATTATTGTATTACCATCAACTTCTCTCTTATGTTTATTAATATTTGTGTTATGAATTTGGGTACAAAGATGAGTGCATAGATCTTTACAATCATGATATCTTCTTGTGGATTGATCCCTTTATCATTATGTAATGCCTTCTTTTGTTTCTTGTTACATTATCTATTTTGAAGTCCATTTTGTCTGAAATAAGTATTATTACCCATTCTAATGGCAAAAACCCGGCAGCTTTCCTTACAAGGTCAGGAAAAAAAAGGGGTGTCTACTTTCATCACTTTTATTCAACAAAGTACTAGAAATTCTAGCCATAGCAAGAGAAAGAAATAAAACCATCCATATTGGTATAGAAGAGGTGAAACTTTCACTATTTGCAGGTGACATATTCCTGTACATGGAAAATTCTTCCATTTTTTTTCCCCTATGGAATCTAATGCAGGGCTTGAAGTCATTACCCTGAGATCAAGACTTGAGCTAAGATGAGGAGTTGGACACTTAACTGACTGAGCTACCCAGGTGGCCCTACACATAGAAAATTCTAAAGATACTACCAAAAATACCAGAAGTAATTAATTCATGGAATTCAGAGAGATAAAGCAATACATAGAAATCAATAGTATTTCTATATACCAACAATGAAGTGGAAGAAAGAAAAATTAAGAAACAATCTCAATCACAATTGCACCAAAGAGAATAAAATATCTAGGAAAATGTTTAACTTAGGACGTGAAAGACTTGTACTCTGAAAAATATAAAACATGGATGAAAGAAACTGAAAATGACAAACAAATGGAAAGATATCCCATGCTCATAGATTGGAAGAATTAATATTGTTAACATGTCCATGATACCCAAAACAACTTACAGATTCAATGCAATCTCTATCAAAAATATCAAAACTATTTTTCACAAAACTAGAACAAAGAATCCTAAAATTTGTATGGAACCATAAAAGACCTTCAAATAGTCAAAGTAATCCTGAGAAAACAAAGCTGGAGGTATCACAACTTCCAATTTTAAGATGTACTACAAGGCAGTAGTAATCAAAACAGTATGTTATGGCATAAAAATAGACACATAGATCAAGAGAACAGAAGACAGACCCCAGAAATAAATTATGATCAATTAATCTATGACAAAGGAGATAAGAATTACAATGGAGGAAAGACAGTATTTTCAATAAATGATGCTGAAAGAACTGGATAGTTACAGGTAAAAGAATGAAATTAGACTACTATCTAAGATTATACACAAAAACAAACTCAAAATGGGTTAAATATCTTAACATGAGACCCAAAATCATAAAAATCCTAGAAGACAACACAGGCAGTGATTTCTCTGACATAAGCCATAGCAACATCTTTCTAGATATGACTCCTAAGGCAAGGAGCAAAAATAAACTATTGATACTATATCAAGATAAAAAGCTTTTGCACAGCAAAGGAAACTATCAACAAAACAAAAGACAGCCTACTGAGTTAGAGAAGATATATGCCAATGACATATCTGATAAAGTGTTGATATTCAAAATATATAAATAATTCATACAATAACAACAACAACAAAACCAAACAATCTGATTTAAAAATAGGCAGAGGACCTCAATAGATATTTTTCCAAAGAAATATGGATGTACAACAAACAAAGGAAAGGATGCTCAGCATCACTAATCATCAGAAAGATTACAAATCGAAACCACAATGAGTTACCACCCCACACCTGTTGGAATGGCTAAACTCAACAAGATAATAAATAGCAAATGTTGGAGAGGATATGATGGAAAAGGAATGCTTGTGTACTGTTGGTGGGAATATAAATTTGTGCTGCCACTGTGGAAGACAGTGTGGAGGTTCCTCAAAAAATTGAAAATAGAACTAATTCCACTCTTGGATATTTTGCCAGGGAAAGTGCAAACACTAACTGGAAAAGATATGTGTACACCCATGTTTATTACAGCATTATTCACAATAGCTAAATTATGGAAGCAGTCCAAACATCCACTGATAGATGACTAGATAAAGAAGATATGGTAAACACCCCCCCACACACACACACACATGCTGGAATATCATATGGCCATAAAAAAGGATGAGATTGTGCCATTTGAAACAACATGGATGGTCCTAGAGACTGTCTAAATGAAATAAGTCAGACTGAGAAAGACAAATGCCACACGATTCCACTCTAAATGGAATCTAAAAAATGAGTAAACAAAATACAGTATCAAAACTATAAATACAGTGAAGAAACTGATTATTGCTACAGGGGAGGGGAGTGTTGGCTTGGGAAAAATGAGTGAAGCGGAGAGGGAGATGCAGGTCTCCAGTTATGGAATGAGTAAGACACAGGAATAAAAAAGCAGAGCATAAGGAACACAGTCAATGATATTGTAAGAGCACGTAATCTAGAAGGACAGATGGTAGCTATATTTATAGTGAAAATAGCATAATGTATAAACTTATCAAATCATTAAATTGTACACCTGAAACTAATATACCTAAGGTAACATGTGTCAACTATACTCAAAATTTTAAAAAATAGATTGAGTATTGTGGAAATATGAAGGCAAATTTCTTTCTTCACTAAGATGGACCTTCAGAGTCAGATTTTTTAGGGCTGAGTATATAGAGATGGGATTTTATTCAGAGGGACTTAGAAAATAAAGAGAACTTAAAGAGTTTCTAGGACTGGAGGAAAGCTCAGACAAGATTTTATAACTGGACCTAGGCTCACAGATTGATAAAAGATAATAGGTAGTAGTGCTAAGCCCCGAAGCACCCATTTAGTTTCATTAAATACTTTTTGTTCAGAATAATTGTTTGTCCTTGAGGTTGCAGTATGGCTGAGAATGCTGAGGAGAGAAAATTGGTTCCCACTCCAGAAAGAGCAAGAATGCTGAATCCAGGAAGCATGCATAGTCTGGTAATCCTAACCCTCTTATGTTTTTAAGGAAGAAAAAATGATACCTCCTCAAATTCCAGTGGGGTGGGTCTTCTAAAGGAATAAACAATGTTTAATATTTGGCACTTTTTATCTTTGATACAATTTTAAGCATGTATGGGAAATTCTCATATACTCCAAATCCAGATTACTAATTATTTATATTTTTCTCATTAGCTTATTATTTTCTCTCTCCCTCTTAGGTTATACATATGCATACATGCATATATGTGTATGTGTGTATATATATGTATTTACGCATACACATATGTGTGTATGTGTGTTTGTATATGTTTTTCTGCATATTTTTTCTGATTCTTTTGAGATTATGTTAGACACATCATAATAATCCTTTATTACTATTATGAGTTGAATTGTTTCTTCCCAAAAAGATATATTGAAGTCCTAAACCCAGTATCTCAGAACGTGATCATACTTGGAAATAGTCTTCATAGAGGCAATCAAGTCAAAATGAAGTCATTAAGGTGGGTCCTAATCCAAAGTCTGTTATCCCTATGGAAAGGGGAAAAGTTTGATACGTGTACACACAGAGGGAGATCTGTGTGCATATGCTGCACAAGTATTGATCTGTGTGCTGCCACAAGTCAAAGAACTACCAAGAGCTAAGAAGGAGGCTTGAATCAGATCCTTCCTTAGAGCCTTCAGAGTGAGCATGGCTCTGGGGATACCTTTATCCTGGACTTTTAGTCTCCAGAACTTCAAAGAATAAATTTCCATTGTTGAAGCCACTAATTTTGCAATACTTTGTGATAGCAGCCCTAGCAAACTAATATATAAATACTTGAGAATAATTTATAGAATCAAGACATTTTCTGATATAACTAACATAAATCCTCCAGTTATGTAATCCATGTATCAGTCTGATTGATACTGTCCTATTAAGGATATTAGTGTAAGATCCTTTTTTCCCCTAATACCTTTTTTATATTTCCATTCTTCAGATTGGGTAAGTTGTATTCCTAAATCTTCAAATTAATTGACCATTTCTTTTGTCTTCTCCAATCATCTATTAAACATATATAGTAATAACTTACTTTTCTAATTACAGATATTTCATTTTCAGTTCTAGGATTTGTATGTGGTCATTATTTACACTTTCCATCTGTTTGACAGAAACCTGTTAGTTCATTATAACCACATTTTCCTTCAAAACTGTGAATATACCATAATGTCTGTTTTAAGGTACTAATTTCATAATTCTAACATTTGGATCATCTTGAGTTTATTTATTTATTTTTTTTGACTGTTGGTTCTATTGACTATGGTTTATCTTTTCCTGTTTTTTTTTTTCTTTTTTTCAAATCTAGGAATTTGTGATTACATGCTGGAAATTAAATATTATGTGTTACAGTGATTTGAAATATTGTTAGGTTCTAGAGAATATATATATATATATTGAGAGAGTCTTACAGCAGTAAATTTGGTTTGATTGAAACTCTTTCTTGTGGTAAGCAGCAGCAAAGATCTCTGCTCAATTATCTCAGCTTTTTATTTGCTACCCCTGTCTGTATTATTGACTTTTCTTCCACTTATACGTAGTTCAGGGATTGGTCACAGATTGTATGGAGTTTACACACATATTTGGGATTCATCCTTTGTGTAGTACTTCTATCCAAGGTTTTATTTCTCACTGTATAGCTGTTTGGGCTGCTGTAAACTCTTAAGTCTTGATAGCTCTTAAATCATTGATAGCTTAAACATTTTTCTAGGACTTCCAGTTTGTAAGATACTGTAATATTGAGGCAGAAACATTCAAATAAGACCTAGTGTGTACACCTAAATAGATACATAGCGAAGAAAATAAAATAACTGTATATTCTGGTATCAGTAATGAGATTTGATAAAAGATGTATACCAAGTATTATGCAAACACAGTTAAAAAATTAAAACAAAATAAATGAAGAAGTAGTGAAAGCTTTAAAGAGGAGGTAAAATTTGACAGAAAAGAGTGAAGAGATATGTGACTTTTTCAAAATGAATAAATTGAGGGTGCTGAGCATTCCAAATATGGAATATACCCTGCCAAAGGAACAGAGAAATGGGAGAAAATGAGATTTGCAAATCATCAGGTACAGATGGGAAATGAGAAAGAGAAAACGAAAGAAATGTTAAGGACATGATGTAGAAATTGAAGGGCCTTCTACAACTCGTAAAGAACTAGATTTTTATTTTTCCTGTTGGAGAATTAAAAAAAAAATGAATAGCCTAACCTGAAGAGTAATGGTCATACTTGTATTTTGGAAAGATAACTTGCAACAATTACAGTAAGAAGAGGAGACTGATATTGGGAAGGCCAGTTAGGTGAAGAAGGCCGAAGACCTGAACCAAAGGTGTCATGGTGGTGGTTAAAAAGGAGATGATTACACATTGGAGAAACATTCAGTAAACCACATAATTCAAGTGGGAAATTAAAAAAAAAAAAAAAAAGTATGATTCAAGGGTGACTCTGAGCTTGCAGACCTGAGTGACTGAAAGTTTGAGTCAGAACAGATCTATTTACCAGAGTGAACTACAGAAGACTTCAACACACAGGGAAGGGATTTGGAGCATCACAATTCCGGACTTCAAGCTCTATTACAAAGCTGTCATCATCAAGACAGCATGGTACTGGCACAAAAACAGACACATAGATCAATGGAACAGAATAGAGAGCCCAGAAATAGACCCTCAAATCTATGGTCAACTAATCTTCGACAAAGCAGGAAAGAATGTCCAATGGAAAAAAGACAGCCTTTTCAATAAATGGTGCTGGGAAAATTGGACAGCCACATGCAGAAAAATGAAATTGGACCATTTCCTTACACCACACACAAAAATAGACTCAAAATGGATGAAGGATCTCAATGTACGAAAGGAATCCATCAAAATCCTTGAGGAGAACACGGGCAGCAACCTCTTCGACCTCTGCCGCAGCAACATCTTCCTAGGAACAACGCAAAAGGCAAGGGAAGCAAGGGAAAAAATGAACTACTGGGATTTCATCAAGATCAAAAGCTTTTGCACAGCAAAGGAAACAGTTAACAAAATCAAAAGACAACTGACAGAATGGGAGAAGATATTTGCAAACGACATATCAGATAAAGGACTAGTGTCCAGAATCTATAAAGAACTTAGCAAACTCAACACCCAAAGAACAAATAATCCAATCAAGAAATGGGCAGTAGACATGAACAGACATTTCTGCAAAGAAGACATCCAGATGGCGAACAGACACATGAAAAAGTGCTCCATATCACTCGGCATCAGGGAAATACAAATCAAAACCACAATGAGATATCACCTCACACCAGTCAGAATGGCTAAAATCAACAAATCAGGAAATGACAGATGCTGGCGAGGATGCGGAGAAAGGGGAACCCTCCTACACTGTTGGTGGGAATGCAAGCTGGTGCAGCCACTCTGGAAAACAGCATGGAGGTTCCTCAAAATGTTGAAAATAGAACTGCCCTATGACCCAGCAATTGCACTATTGGGTATTTACCCTAAAGATACAAATGTAGTGATCCAAAGGGACACATGCACCCGAATGTTTATAGGAGCAATGTCCACAATAGCCAAACTATGGAAAGAACCTAGATGTCCATCAACAGATGAATGGATCAAGAAGTTGTGGTATATATACACAATGGAATACTATGCAGCCATCAAAAGAAATGAAATCTTGCCATTTGCAACAACATGGATGGAACTAGAGCGTATCATGCTTAGCGAAATAAGTCAAGCAGAGAAAGACAACTATCATATGATCTCCCTGATATGAGGAAGTGGTGATGCAACATGGAGGCTTAAGTGGGTAGAAGAAGAATAAATGAAACAAGATGGGATTGGGAGGGAGACAAACCATAAGTGACTCTTAATCTCACAAAACAAACTGAGGGTTGCCGGGGGGAGGGGGTTTGGGAGAAGGGGGTGGGATTATGGACATTGGGGAGGGTATGTGATTTGGTGAGTGCTGTGAAGTGTGTAAACCTGGTGATTCACAGACCTGTACCCCTGGGGATAAAAATATATGTTTATAAAAAATAAAAAATTAAAAAAAAAAAAACAAAAACAAAAGGAAAACAAACAAACAAAAAAACCCAAAGGTTTATTTGAAAAGTGTTCAGCTGGATCCAGGATCTGAGGGATTTATGACATGTCATCACATTAGTGTCAGTGCATCCTTTCTCTCCTTCTGGCCCTTTTCAAATATCAGTTTGTTTTTGTTTGTTTGTTTGTTTGTTAAGACTTAATGTACATATTGGGGCACCTGGGTGGTTCTGTTGGTTAAGCATCTGTCTTGGATTCAGATCATGACCCCAGGGTCCTGGGATGAGCCCCACATCAGGATCCTTGCTCAGTAGGGAGTCTGCTTTTCTGTTTCCATTTCCCTCTCCCTCTGCCTCTATTCCTGGCTTGTGTGCTCTCTCTCTCTCAAATAAATGAAAACTTAAAATAGATTTTTTTAAAATTTATTTGAGAGAGCACAAGTAGGAGGAGGGACAGAAGGAGATGCAGAACTTGCTGAGGAGGGAGCCAACAAGAGTCTAGATCCCAGGACCCTAGAATCACAACCTGAACCAAAAGCACATACTTAATAGACTGAGCCACCCAGGTGTCCCATAATTATCAGGTTTTTCATCTGAATCCTGAGCTAGACTCCTGGCTATATTCTCACTGGTAATGAGAAATGTGAGAAATGAAATGGGGCTAAAATGATCCTTCATTGAGCTCTGTCTTTGTATTAGACAACCGTTCTGGTATTCATGTATTTCTTTTAATCTGTCTTATCTATTCTATTGTGATTTTGCAGATAAGAAAGTGGAAGTTTGGAAGCATTAATTAATGGAACCTAAGCCATTATGAAATGTGCCATTTTGGGGGGTCAGTGGTCCCAGTAAATATTTCTTTTTTTTTTTTTTAAGATTTTTTATTTATTGATCAGAGAGAGAGAGAGGGAGAGAGAGCGAGCACAGGCAGACAGAATGGCAGGCAGAGGCAGAGGGAGAAGCAGGTTCCCCGCCGAGCAAGGAGCCCGATGTGGGACTTGATCCCAGGACGCTGGGAGCCGAAGGACCTGAGCCAAAGGCAGCTGCGTAACCAACTGAGCCACCTAGGTATCCCCCCAGTAAATATTTCTAAGCAATTCCCATAACCAGTTGTATCCAATGGTAGGCAATTAGGAAAAGTTGCAATCAATATTTTAAGGAATGATAATTTGAGACACATAGAAAAATCTTTTTGGTTAAATACATGTTATCTCCTCTCAAATACATTTAATATTGTCTCCATTTCTTTCAGTTTTTGCATGCTACCCATTTATTGCATGCTACTGGGATATGATCCAATTCTGTTAAGGAGGCCACAGGATGGATTATGAATTCATGTTGTAAACCATTTAGAGCTTTCTGGGTAGAGTAAGTGTTACCACTTGAGGGCATCCTGTCATTATGTTCTGTAATAGTCCTGAACTTCTAAATCCACCTCAAAACCATAGCTCTCTGACAGAAGGGCTAAGGAAAAAAATAGTCTTTGCCGGAAAGGCTGAGGCAGCAGTGAAAATGGTAATTTACCATGCTAAATTGGTGTTTCCTGGAGTACTAGGTCAGTGAAGACTGTATTTCAGGAAATGCTAAGTCAACAGAAGAGGGTAAGTGATACAGATAGAAGTTGATGGAATCTTCCTGGCAGGGACCAAAGTAGGCATTTCAACACTGAGTGCTCTGCTGATTAAAATTATTCTGGTGGAGGAATCTGCATTTGAAGTTTCCTTTGAGCAGAGAAGGCTAGAGAGACACCATTGTGAGTAGCATTCCTTCAGGTAATAGTGGTAGCCGCTCTCCTCTAGGCTGATCTGTTATGAGGGAGAAGTTGAAAATGAATGATGTATCTGATTGAAAAATTTGAATTGATAGTATAACATTAGCATTTTCCATTGGGTTTTCAATAAAGATGATAAAACAAATATGTTAAGATATGTGCAAATATGTCTGGGAATTTATAATTATTATTAGAATTCAGTGTATCCTCCCCAAATGTGGAATAAGTCAATAAATATTATCCATGTTAATTCTGACCACTTAATTTTTCATTGGTGCTCCCAGATGAGAAAGTCATGGTCAAAACTAGGGTACAGCATAAACAGCTATATTATAAAACATTAAACTCTTATAAAACAGTAGATTTTACTGACCAAAACAATCTATAATTTTTGGAGTGTCTAGTATTTATGGAAAACAATGCAGGTTGGTAGTTTTATCCACCACCTCAACCTTTTTAACAGTCCATTTTACAATTTGAATAAACAGCAATGTTTTGTTGAACACCAAATTGTTTTATGTTCGTGGGGTAGGGGGCAAAAGATGTTATATTTATGAAAAAACATAGATGTCAAGCTTGTTTCTCATGTTTAAAGGACATTGAACTTCTTAAAATTAAATTGATTAGTAAGCTGTGTATATGATATAAAGGAGAGGAAATATATTTATACTAAGGAAGTCTAAATCAGAACTAATCTTAAAGCAATTATTATATACAGATTTATAAATATTTACTATATATGCTATACTATAAATATATATTATATTTATATATATTTATATATATTATAATATGCAAATAATACTATAAACTTATTTTATGATATTTATATAAATATAATATATAATATTATATATTATACATTTTACTATATAATATATACTAATATACTATATATAATCTACTATATAGTATATACTAACATACTATATATATAGTATATTAGAATATATATACTATATATATACTAATATATATATTAGTATATATAATATATACTATGTATATCATATAAACAATACTATAAATATTATATAACATAATACAAAAAGAATATATAGTATGTATATATATTTATAGAGAGAGAGAGAGCACAAGAGAGAGGGAGAGAAAGTATAAAATATATGAACAAGTTCAATTATATCTACAGAGCAGCTGGTCGATCTTAGGAAATTGGGTCCAATACCACTCTTGACAGTTTTTAAATGAAGGGATCATGAGTGTAGATTTTTTTCTCTTCATGGCTTAATCCTTCACATCAGTAGCTGCTGTTAGACTATTAGCAGCCACACCAGGTCAACAGAGGAATGAGCCATGTCAAGTAGTTATCAGTTTAGGCCTAGTTTTCTTTAACATACTGTCATGACTGCTTTAGTATGACAAGATAGCATCTTAAAAAGATCTGGAGGTAAACTCTGCTTATTAAAGGCAAGCTATCAAATCTCCCAACTAGAAACATTTGTTAGGGATTTTCTCAGAAGCTTGGTCTTGGATTTCTATTCAAAGTGAAGTTAAAAGTCCCACATACATACCACACACACACACACACACACACACACACACAAGCAGCCCCCATGGGTCCAGAAACAGACTATGACAGGTTAGATAAAATAAAATCTTCTAGTTTGGATTTTCCTGATAGCTTCAGGATGACAGAAAGCTCTAGGGGTAGTAGACTAGAAAAAAATGTCCATTAGGGAGTTGAAAGCCATTTATTGTAGGCAAACTGCCAAGGGGGAGGGAAAGAAAAGAAATCTAGTGAGGTTTTGTTTGCAGTAAATTTCAAGGCATGTGTATGTGGTGTATAGTAAACAACTACCCCAAATTGATTTCCTTGAGGGAACAAAAAAGTTGCTACCCAATAGACTTTAAAAGTAATATCAGAAAAAATGTACTAAGAGATCATTACTATGAAATTTCCAATCACCTTATAAATGGAGGGTGAAAAGCAGCCGATTGCAGGGCTAACTTCTTTTTCATCTAATCAACAAGCTGCTCCTGTTCCGTGAAATGGAATGAAATGAATGCCATGGCCTTTTAAAGCAGCACAGGGGATCTATTTATTGTGAGAAGAGATTTGCTGAATAACTATAAAATGCAGAGATAATTTTGGAAGTCACCTAACAGCGTTGCCACAGAGGCCCTCGGAACCCACCTGTCCGTGATATCTATTCTTCCTCCGACAGGCATCTCATTTATTGGAAATCACTTTTCTCGTCATCCTCAGCCAACATATCTGCCCAGGAGTTTGAAAAAGCGACATTGACAATGACAAGCGCTAACTCCTGGCATGATAAAGATTAAGGACATGGAAAATTGTCATTCAGTGCCCATTAATTTCATTGGAAAACAGAAGAGCAAATGTGTTTCAGATTTTTTTCATTAGCACATGTCTGCTGTGGTTCTCTATGGGAATAACATGACAGGATGCTGAGGGGTGACATGAAAAAAGGTACATCCTTTTTGGTAGCCCATAAAGGTATTCCTTATTCTGTCAACTAGAAGGATGAAAAGATGAAAAGATGTTTTTTAAGTTGATTCTCTAATGTTATTTCCCACATCAGTTATAAACATTTGGGAATGTAACTTTCTGGAATTTTAGTTTTGGCCTAAGTGATAATGCAAATCAAACTTAAAAATATGTAACATTCATCTTTGTACCAAATATTTAAAGCGGAGATAATGAAATTCTGATTAAATATGCATAGACACTCAAAGACATAAAGTATATAATGTCATTCTCATATTTAGCAAAGTAACTTATGTAAAGTAGAAAAGCAATAATAAGAAATTAACCAAATCTTTGGTGTTCAGTTGTATAAGCTCTTTAAATAGTTTGGATATTAACCCTTTATCGAATATATCATTTGAAAATATCTTCTCCCACTCAGTAGGAATTTTGTTGCTTGTCGATGGTTTCCTATCATGACAAGGTCATTCTGAGCCTTCCCTCTCCATTTTGCCCACCCCTCAGTATTTAACCATTTATGTGTAGTTTAACTAATTATGTATATGTTATGGTAAAATATATAACTGAGTTTTTCAGCATGCTTAAAAGATAGATACATTTTTGTCCTAAAGATGGTACTTTGGAATACAGTAGTGAAGGAAACAGAGAGTAGAGATGATGATTTAGAATGTGAACAGCAACACACTAAATAAAGGAAAGTATATTTCTTAGAACATGTGACACTCAGTAAAGCCAACTAACAGCCACTGAATTATAAAATGCTGACCCTATTTAAAATTATATTGGTGTAAATTTTTACAGATCTCTGCAGAAACAGATATTCTGTTGACTTCTGACATATATGACAGACTTTCATTTCTATAGTATGGTAGTTGGTCTATATACACCTTCAATGACCATCCCAATAAAAATAAAGTGTTTGAAAATAAAATATTTTAAAAATCTTATTGATTGCATTTCTGAGTAAATATGATAGAGAAAAAAGGCATTAGAGACCCAAAGTGAAACAAAAGCAGAAACCCTAGAGTAAGTGATTTTCAAAACCAGGCAGGGGTTCTAATAGGAGATTTTAACATGAAAGCAGATCCCCCCCAATTGTTGTATTGTGGTCTTTCCAAACTCTGGAGATGGAGCTCTTAACCTTTATACACCTATGGTGCCTCACCACGTGAGAAATGCCATACACAATATCACATAGCCTCCAGAAGTGGTCTCCTGATGCCTTTTGTGCCCCGGGGGGAGGGGAGGGGGAGAGTTTTGCTTTTAAAATGTTTTAGAGTTTAGAAGACATTTTGACGTGCATTTCCTCATTTAACCTCAAAACAACTCTATGCTGTCAGAATCTTTTATTACCCTGGTTAAGAGATTAGGAAATCCGTGGTTAGTGAGAACAAAGACTGATGGGAGCTTGGAACTAAACTTAAGATTTTCTGATTCTAAAACCTGTTTGCTGTCCAGAAGTGTCTGAACACAGTCCGTTAATGTGGTAAATTTCACCTTCTAAAGCATCCAGCCCATGTCTGTGGAATAGTTTGTGTCCTGGGAAACTCTGCCTCCCTGCTTAATAGATTGTTAAAAGCCTTAAAAATTATGATCTCTTTTTCAGGTTTGTTTGTTTTTTGTTTTGTTTTTTTTCCCTCCCTTTGATGACCAAAAGAAACTGAGGACAGAACATAGTAGCAGAAAGCAGTGATACCCACATGTCATTCCAAGCCTTCTCAGAATAGTAAGGTAACATTCTTAAAATAACTGTGGAAGTTATTAAAGACAGTGGATCCAGATCACGCCAGCAAGGAAAGCTTTGTAAACCAGTACCAGGGAAGTTACAAAGTTTCTATTTAAAACAATCTTTACTTGAGGTTATGTCTCAATTTCTTGGTCTTCCTCAAATGTATCAGGTCATCTGTGAGTCTGGAAAGGGCATTCATTAACAACCCTAAAACTTGTGATTAAATTTTCATTTAATAAAACATTCTAACACTTTTAATCAGAAATCTGATGATATCAAAAAAGCCAAGGGAACCCAATACTCAACTACAGAAAATTTATGACAAATAAAATATTACACCAAAAGAAACAATGGGAGTTAAGTTTTCATCAAAAAGAAAACTTTAATGGTGCTGGTGGTGACGATATGGATGAAAATATCTATGTATCATGTGTAATATCATGTATATATCATACATAATTGCTTTCTTTTTGTTAGAGGGACTTATACTAAAATGTTGTTTTCCTTTGAGATCTGAGGCATTTTGGGAATAGAAGAATGCAGACAGTAGAATATTATAAAGACAACCTATTACACCATCACAGAGGCTACTAATGAAATAGGGACTAGTTCCCACAGTCCTAAGGTATTTGACAGACAGCTCAGTAGTCCAGCACATGACAGTTTCATATCCTGGTTGCCAGCAGTAGAGTAAGTGAAAATAATTTTGATTCATATTTGGATGGCTGAGTTATCTTTCTCCCTGTCAGTTTTTTTTGTTGTTGTTGTTATTATCATCAAAGAGAGTACATTACAAATAGAAAGAATTATTTTAAAAAGAAGAGTGAATCACAAAAATTAAAAAAAAAAATGAATTTCAGCCTGTTTGCTGTTAGAGTGCAAAGATGACTAGGGAACATTGGGGCAACTTGTCTTCCCTGCAGGAAAAAAATTCCTTTTCCAGTTCTTCCTTCAAGGTCTGCCATCTCCTTGAGGCTTCTTGACAATAATAATAATACTTCTAAATTAATTATGTAGTTACCATTTTTTATAAATTTATAAAACTCTTCTTAAACATAATTTCACATTTAATTATCATAATAGCTCTCAGATGCTGACAGGGCAGGGACTTCCCTCTTCACTTTATTGATGGTTTTACCAAAGTTTAGAGTGGAGACTATTCTTATTGAGACCTGAATTCTTACAGAGAATGTAGCCTATACACTACATTTTATGGGGAGGATGTTCACATCTTTCTGGTGGGCAACCACAAAATACTAATGAACACATACCATTCTTGCTATATGTCAAGTATCAATGAATTAGATCCTCACCATCACCCTATGACAGGTAATATTATTATCCAGCTTTGGCGGATGAAGGAACTGAAGCATAGGCCATAAGTGACTCCTTCAGGGCCACGCATTGAATAGATAGTGGAGGCTGAATATAAACCATGGCCATCCAGTTCCAGAATTTGTGTATCAGTACAAAAATAAATGCACAGAGAGCCTTTGATTGCACAGTTTTGGTGTAAGTGCCATTGTCCTCACTATTTTCCATTATAAGTAAAATGTTTTACCCTTAACCACAGCTACACAGATACTTTTAATTATTTTACAGATTAATTGTGGAATTCTGTTTGATAACTACCAACCCCCAAATGTTCAGAGAGAAAATGATCAATGCTTTATGCCTGCCTTCAGGCCCATAACTCAACTAACTTGCTTCTATAACCGAATATAATGAAGATCAGAAAACAGAAATGGATCTTCTGATAATCAGGCTTCTTTGGGTAACAATGATTTTATTCTTTTTTTTTTTTAAGATTTTATTTATTTATTTGACAGAGAGAGATCACAAGTAGATGGAGAGAGAGGCAGACAGAGGGCAGGGGGAAGCAGGCTCCCTGCTGAGCAGAGAGCCCAATGCGGGACTTGATCCCAGGACCCTGAGATCGTGACCTGAGCCGAAGGCAGCGATTTAACCCACTGAGCCACCCAGGCGCCCCACAATGATTTTATTCTTAATCTATTAGGATGATAGTGTGATCTCATATTTTACAAATGGGTACCTCAAAGGTGGTGATAGTTGCTATTTTGTCTATTTGGCATATTTGTTTCATTTTTCTATTTACAGTAGCTCACCTCTGCAAAGGCATTTCAACACTGCAACGTGCTTTCACTTTAGTGAGAGTGTTCTAAGCTTTTCTTGAAAAGCCACTGTGGTTCATTGTTCTGAGCTCCACTGGGAATGAGGCGGTTCATGCAGATATCTCTCTGTTGGAAGACGGAAAAGATGGGAAGCGTCCCTATAGCCACAATTAATATTTCCTTGTTGGTACCAAAAATCACTGGGTTGGTCACACTGCCTTCTGGTATTTGTGAGATTAGCTTTCCAACATGATGGGCCCTGACCCTTGGGTTATTTCCCTTCTACTCTTACACCTTCCTATATCCAATATTTTAGAAATTATTTAGAAAGCTCCCACACAATTCTCAGTGATGAGTTAATTCACATATGTTTATTAAGTGCTTTAGATTCAACTCAGGGTATCTTGCCAACAGGTTATTTCGAAGTACTGGAAAAGACAATTCAAGAAAATGCATTTCATTGTTCTGGTTTATTCCACTGCAGACGTCTGATATTTGAGGCATTTTATATGAAGTTAAAGGAAATAGAACTTAGTAGTTTAGAACAGACCCCAGAGGCAGCCTGGATTCACCTGATTCTGCCACCTAGCAAGATCACATTTTCAACCACGTGGAATACTCCCTGGTAAATAAGAGCTCCGAGTGTCATTAGAATATGAGGAGATGTTATCCTCTAGATCAAGTGTACTAAAAGTATTGCTTACCTAAGAATGGTATGAGGAGACTTTTAAATACGTGAGTGTATGAACTCCACCTCAGATCTATTCAGTCTGTATCTATGGCAAATTATAGCCCCAAATTTCTATTTTTAACAAACTGATGATCATGCCGGGAGTCCTGATGAAGTGGATTGGGGACCTTACTTGGAGCAAAACTAACCAAGACTTTTCCAATCTATACAGCACCTGTTCCTCAATGTTATCAAATCTCCACATTTGTAAGGTACTGTGCTAAAACTGTATAAAGATTCTAAGCTTGAGTATTTGTAAAATACTTAGCTTATATACTTTGCTTTGTTTTCCAGCTAAAATACACATGGTAGTGTTCACATTCATTTGGTTAGAATGTTTAATACCACTCCCAATTGTCTTCTCACCCAACCCTTAGGTCCCTTGGGGGCACATTTTATATTATGAAAGAGGGAAATAAAAAGATTTTATAAACATTAGCAATAAAAACTACTCTTTGAGGAATCCTAATATAAGGATGGTATGTGGGTGTTTCCTTTAGCCCCCCTCAGCATGACTAATGGAGGTGATACCAAAAACAAAAACAAACAACAAAAACAAAAAACAAAAAAACACCCCAGAACACCTGAACAGGTAAGGAGTGAAGATTCAGTGCTATTACAAAGAACTGATAAGTTCTTAGAGCAATAGAAAGAGTAATTCCAACAAGTAACAAAGACCCCAATGCCATGCCTACAGCAGAATTAGGGGAAATAAACAGATTAAATTTTTAAGCACTAATAATGAGAATCTATTAATCATTGGAAAAAAATTTAAGACCAGTTAGCTCAAGAGTGTTAGGCAAGGTTGTTCCAGTTCTGCTTCAAGGTAGTCATGCAGGCTAATTTACTTAACACTTCACACTTTATAAGCTACGATGCTTTACTTTGTATATAGCATAGGTTGTATTCCCTGAAGATGAGGAGTTTATGAAAAGGTTGGAGGGGTGGAACAATGGTATTTACATTATCAAGTTGTTGTGAAGATTTAAAGGGATGTTGAAAACACATGGAGAGTCCTTTGGTCATGATTGTGTTACATCATTATTAGGATAAACATTGTACCTAATGTTTCATATTAAAAACATTTTATACTGGCAGTTCTCAAACTATGTCTTGTAAACCCCCTGGGGATCCTGGAGAAATTTTAGAGGTTCAGAAAAGTCAACATTATTTTAAAACATCTTAATTGGTATATATATATATATATATATATATATATATATATATATAACATTTTATTTATCTATCCATCAATGGATGGATGCTAGGATTGTTTCCAACTTTTGGCTTTTGCAAATAATGTTGTTATGAACATAGATATACAAATCTCTATTTTAGTTCCTGCTTTCAATTCATCTGGGTATATATCCCAGAGTGGAACCTCTGGATCATATGATGATTCTATTTTCAATTTTGGGGGTAGGGACCACTATACTGTTTTCCTTAGTTACTGCACCATTTTATATTTCCATCAGCAGTGCACAAGTGTTATTTCTCCACAACCTCAGCAAAACTCATTAATTATAATAGGTATCCTAATGGGTGGGTTGTTAGTCCTCATTCCTAAGTGATAATCTCACTAGAATTGAAATCTCTACTAACTTTGTAGATATTATTCTTTGAATTCAGGCTTCTAATGCTGCTTCTGAGAATTCAGCAGTGAGTATAACTATTCATCCTTCTTTTATTTGCAAACAAAATCTATCCTTCCTCTCTGAATACTTTAAAGATTGCCTGTTTGTCTTTAGCATTCAGCACTTTGATTCAGATGTGTTTAGATGTTCACTGATCTGCTGAAATGTACATATCAAGACAACAATGACCTCCACACTAACAAAAAATATATAATATCTGTCCTCAGTCTTTTACACATTTTTATTGTTATTCAATAGAAATAAATACCTCCCATATATTTGAAAGATTCTCTCAATTTCTGTGATTCCATTTTCTTATAATTTTCCTTTTTATTCAATTGATAATACCTTGTTATAATTTTTTACATATTCCTTATGTTTATCTGACCTCTAAATATTTGTTATTCTCAAAATTGCTTCCAGGTTTTAGTATCTTCTCTCTTGACACCTTCTCACTGGGTGATCATCTCCAAGTCAATGGCTTTAAATATTACACTTATGACTCTCAATTATATATGCCTGACCCAAACTTGTTCTGAACTTCATATACATATGACAAATACCTAGGGAGTGTGAACTCTGAAATTTATTAAGAATGGTATTAATGACTACTCTCACATCCCAACCTGTTTCTCACTCAGGTCAGTCTTTTCCCTATAAGTAAGTGACATCACCATCAAACCAGATGCTCAAGTCAAAACCTAGTAGTTACCCATATTTCTATATCTAAACTCTCAGTGTACTCTACAAGTATTATCTCCATCTTCACTGCATATTGAAGCTAAAACCATTCTCCTCTCTTACCTGGTCAACCTTCAATATAGTCTCCCCTAAAACTGGTTTTTCCATCTTACCTTCCTATCATTTCTTCTATTTTAATTAGATGAATCTTTTGAAAAACATGAATCATATATATTTTCCCCCAGCTCAAAAGCTCCCAAAGTTCTTAGAATAAGATCCAACAAAACTTAGCTTCATTTTTCCTTTAGCCATCTCTCTAACATTATTTGCTACCTCTTCTTTGCTCATGAAGCTGCAGTCTACTTGTTGTCCTTACAGTTGTTTGACCAGGTCAAGCCCATCTGTGCCTTGTAATCTTTGTGCTTGTCTTTAAGATCAGAGCAATCTTTCTGGTTTCTTTTCAACCTTTGAGTCTCAACTTGAATTCTGCTGAGGCCAAATCTCAATCTTATCTTCAGTGGTGTCATTGTCCCTTCCCCAGTCATGTCAGGGCTTCTTATTTTCTATGAGGCACAGAGCAATATCTACTATCATCTTCTATTTCTTAATTTTTCCTCCTTCAGCAAAAACATATACTCTGTGGCACAGAGACTATATTTACACAAGAATCATCATGGTGCCTATCATAAAAAAAAATACTCAATAAATACTTGCTGAATTAACTTTAAATAACTAATCAAGGAATAAATGATAATTAAAATATGTCCCTGAGATCTAATGATGTAGATTGACATGAAAGAAATATTCTTCTGTGTAATAATGAACTGTGATAATAATATTAAAGATGACACAGGGTATATATATACATATCTATATATATAGAGAGAGACACATTATATATGTGTATGTATATATATATTACATATAATTTTTATTTTCCATAACTACATTTGACTCTGATTTTGTACTTACTTAATATTTAGAAGACCACTTCTATAAAATAAATGACCACATCATTTGTTTTAGATAGGATAATAGAGTATTCTGATAATAGAGTATATATGTCAGAAACATTTGGTTCCTTTTAGATAGACAAAGAGGGATAGGTAAAGGAGCTTCTGGATCTTGAAGAGGGATTATACTCCAGATGATCTTATCTGTCAAAATCAATTTGATCTCTCCTTTTGAGTTTACCTGCTTCCTATAATTGCAGGTCTTGACAGGCTTTTACTATACTTCACTGAAGACATTGCTACTAACATTTGTCTGACTCTACTCTCTTCATCCATATCTTCATATGACTCCTTCCCAACATTTCAGGACCTTTTGGATTTTTATAACTGCTCCACTAACACAAACTTCAAGCATGACCTCCAGTTTTACCTCCAGACAACCAACACTAGTTTGTACTAGTGGTATTGAAATAGTTCAAAGAGCAAAGAGAATAGTTAGGGCTGACTCACATAGTGGGGTCCTCTTCCTCATGAATACAGAATGACAAATCCACTTCCATCTCTGGAAGCTCAGGTTCCTTATCTTAGATGTATAAGAATAAAAGGTACTTAAACAAAAGCAAAATCACAGAATGTACTGTTCTGAACTACATTTACATTCTTCACATGTAAATGCCTACCACAACAAGATTCAGCAAATAATTGTTGAAATTACTGAGGTGTTTCTTTCATCAAAGCACTGTTCTGACACTGGTAAAGTTGCAGTGAACATTAAAAAAAAAAAAAAACTCTTCCTTCATGAAGAGTACCTTCTAGTGGGAAGTGGAAGATAATAAATACATAAATACCTGAGATAAATTAATAGTTAATGAGTTCATATGTGAGTTAAACATTGTTATAGGTACTTGTGTTGCAGAAGTTAAAAACAAATTCTATGAAAAAATAAAATAAAAATAGAGTAACAGTGTAGAGAATTAGAATAAAGGATGGAAGCATCAACATATTACATTTAGGTCCATGGTCATGGAAGAAAAGCAAGTTGATATTTGAATGTTCATGAAGAGACAGCCATGAAAAGATCTAGGGAGAGAAAAGACAGCAGACACAATCCAAATGGACCAAGGAATGAGCTTGGCTTGACCAAGAGACAGAAAATCCCAATATGTCTGAAATGTAATGAAAGGGAAAGTAGTGGGAAATGAGATTTTATAAGTAGGCAAGCTCAAGATCTTATAGAACCTTGTCAAAGGTGTTTTTATTCCCTTTTTACTGATGACTGATTGAGTGAATGAATAAATGAAGGAATGAATTGTTCGAACATTTGCCCACCTGATCTGGAGTCATAAATGGAGACTGCATGTCATTCCTATCCTTGCAGAATCATGCTTTTGGGATGATGTGAGTGGATTTGTTTGTTGATGGAAAATATTACTTTCAATTAAAGATGCTGAGACGCAGCAACTTTTTCAAGGTATCAAAAAAATCAAGCTATAATGAGTGAAGCAGTATACATCCCAAGGATTTCTAACTGGAGGTCTTGCTCCCCTTAAAAATCACTCCATTTAAGCAGTGTCTTATTTCCTGGGCACTCCAGCAACTGTACCTGCTCAAATCCACTGGGCACACAGGTGATCTCTCAGGAACATGCACAAGGTAATTATAGGGAGCCTTCCATTCTCATTCCCTCACTCTAGTGTGCCAAACAGCCACTCCGTCAATCTGGGTAGTTTCTGGGAATTATCCCTGTTCCCTGCAATTCCCTCAAGGCAGCAGCCTACATAGTCCCTTTTCTTAGCACACAGAAGGTTCCCCTTCATTTGCTGTCTTGATTTAAGGATAGCACAGTCTAACTCCCAAATTTAATTTCAGACACATGTACCTTGGACCAAATATCTTGCTGGAATTTGTCCAACGACACCCTCCCCCCCCAACGACCCCACAAAACACACACACACTTTTTTTTTTTTTTCACCTTGGATTTCCTGACTTAATTATCTCAAACTCATATAAAGCTAGAGCCAAATTGTATGAAAAATCATATCATTAGTTATTATGGAATGGGCTTCAGATTTTAAACAATCGTAGAACATGAGCTGTGGTAAAATAATGAGGAAAATATTCTCTCCTAAATCAGTTTTCCTGTTCCGTATTTTACTAGGTGTGAATAGGTTTTAAATGTATTTTCCTCCACTTGCCATCTTTGTCAGTTCCCCGGTAGATAGGTCTGTGTAGCAAGACCTGGACTGGAATTGTTGAAGAGTGACTCAGTAACCACCTTCATTATCCTAAGTGTGATTATATAGAGGATGGTGACCAGCTGTTCTCCTTCTCTTATGAGGCAAGAATAAGAGAAGAAGGGCATAAATTGCAGCTGGAGGGGATTCAAATGATGTAAGGAGGAACTCTGGGGGTAGCAAGCATGGTTAAGTGGAGGAGGAGTTAGCAGAGCAGTTAATTCCATCCCTGACAATGTGTCTAGAATGGTTTGGTGAGCTTTACATAAGACAAGGAGTTGACCCAGATGTCTTTGACATGATGTTCTGGTTCCAAGATTCTGCCTTCATTCCTCACTTTGTATTTCAGTTGGTGGCCTTCATAGTCTACTTTCTAATGCAAATGATTCACAAAAGCTCAAGGGACGTAGGTCTTATAAAGTTAGATAGCTACAGTGGCTATACAGTGTAGAGAAGACAAAAAGTGGGCTTTAGAACCAGCCAGAAGAGAGGAGTCCAGGTTCAACTATGTATCTGTTTTCTGACCTTTGCCAAGTCATAATGTTCTTTGGCTTATTCCAGGGTGGCATTTTGTAAAATGGATGAAATATCTGTAGAGCACAAAATACAAATAAATTAAAATATTCCCACTTTAATCAGCAAATCTTGGTAGACTTCATAACTATTTTTTTTTAATTTTTTTTAAGATTTAATTTATGTATTTGACAGACAGAGATCACAAGGAGGCAGAGAGGCAGGCAGAGAGAGAGACAATGGGAAGCAGGCTCCCTCCTGAGCAGAGAGCCCAATGAGGGGCTCAATCCCAAGACCCTGAGATCATGACAGGAGCCGAAGGCAGAGGCTTAACCCACTGAGCCCCCCAGGTGCCCCTGAATTTTTTAGGGCATACATAGGACTGGCTTATATGTCATCTCTCAATTTTCACCCTAATCCTTGAGATTGAGGGTTCATATTTTATAGTTTTAGAAGCTAAGGCTCAAAGGAATTGAGAGATTTGCCTAAGGTCACATGGTTAATAAAGATGATTTAGAAACTTGAAACTATATGTTTTCTCCAAATCTGGGATCAATTGTTCCTATTGTTTTGTTATTTATTATACTTCACCTAATAAAACCTGTAAATCTACTATGACAAAAGGAGGGAATAACCGTAACTATTACAACTATGACCTTTTCTCAGAATGAGAAAGCACTTTAAAACAGCCTGTTCTGGGGACATCTCAATATGTAGCTTAAAAAAAAAAAATGCCAGTGTTGTTTTATGACAATTTTTCACCTCTAAATTCTTTACCAAAATTCTCTTTTCTCTTTGAATATACATGTATTATTTAACAATGATCTGAGCATCACTGACAGTGACCATTGGGCCTGATCACCTTCCTTATTGGTCATATTTATATGATCATATATCTATGTGGACATTTCTTTACTTAACGAGAGAAAAGACAGTATGGGGAATGGGAAGACCTACTAAGTGGCTCCCCCTAGGAGTAAAAGTCTCAAAAAGCTAACTTGCATTGGAAGAAACAAATTCTTTCCACTTGCTCCTAAATTGGAGGTCAGTGTTTTCCACCTCGAATGATATCGTCTCCATATAGTTCTTGGAGAGTGAAAGATTGATAGACATACACTATACCTTTCCTTACCTCCTCAGTTGGGATCCCTCATCTAAACGGCACACCCCAAAAAATAATTCTGGTGACTGTTGCCTCAGTTCACTCAAGGATGTTACTTAGGTCACATAATACTAGATGTGTAGGAGAGAAGGAAATTCCTTAGGTGATATAGATGCCACTGAGGGATTGAGGGTGCAATTCTCCTGTGGAGCCCTGTGTACAAAGGCTGATGAAAGAAGCTAGGTAGTCAGTATTTCCTCACTCACTGGGGCTCTTAAGGGTCTCAGGCTTCCTGGGATACTCCAGTTCCTCTGTCAACTAGCAAAATACAACAGGTGCCAAGAGTCCCTCCTCATCCATAGGACTTCATGCCATCTATAGCCTCCCCTGGCTTTATTTCCACAATCTAGTAAAAGCAAGTGGCAAAAGAGTATGGACAAGCACTGGATCATATGAGTAAAAATGTTTGTGCAAATTCAATTCACATTGGACTAATTTTATAAACATAACTGTACTAAGTTTCATAAGGAAAAAGAAACTTGTGATAATCCCCTTCTTGCCCACCCTCCAGATCATTATTTAACTGAGGTGTCATAATTTTAATAATCATATATTTAGAAACAATAGAGGAGGACAGAACACAATCAAATGCCATCATGGTAAAAATTATGTGGTAGCACTTTTCAAGATAAAATAGAAGACATATGTCAAATGTCTAAATTTGGGATAGAATATGACTAAAGGTCTGACTGAGAAAAAATATCAATTTATTATGGAGACTATGTGTGTGTGTGTGTGTGTGTGTGTGTAACATACATATAAAATTAAATGACCATAGGTATGTTTCCAGTCAACTGTGGGAGGCAGGGTAGCTGAGCTGGAAACAGGTTAAAATTGACTTGGACAGATATTCTAGGCTCTGTAGGAAGTACGAAATTGGAAGCTATAATGAATGCTTGCCTCCTCAGCTTGGTTACACACAGAATCCTGCAATCTCACCTAGACCTGCCTTTCTCTAGTTTGTCCAGACAGGAGAATAAGTTAAAAGAATAGATATCAAGAAAAGCACGTAGGTCTTAAATGATGGCATTGCTGCTGTGCCTGGAAAGCACTATGATTTGATAAAACCAAGTATACCATATGTTCTGGGCATCTACAATAGGGCCAAAGCATAGGTATTGGGTTTTATCAGCAAAGTATCTTTAGAGCGGAGCCTTCAGGGAACCCATCTAGGAGTTGAAGATGAAATCCCAGCTCTTCTGATTAACAGTGATGTAACAACTGTAGGTAGTCACTTAAATGTATTAAATCTCTGTTTTCTTATCTGTGAAATACAAATAACACAGGAACTTGCAGTGTGTGGAGAGAAGATTAGCTTTTATACAGTATAGATCCTTAATAAGTGGTATTTTCCAGATAAATACTTGGATTGATTCTTTTCCCCTGATTTCCCCTTTCAATATAATAAAAAACGGATATATGAAAACATACCTCCATTTTGATTTAATAGTTTCTTTTTTTTTTCTTTCAGGTCAAATTAATTTCATGTCTCTCATTGTAGAAGGTGGTAGGTAAGGAGAGGGATGCTTGGTACAATTCATAGAAATAAACACAGGGTTCCCTCCTATCCTTCTTCCTGTTCTTACATTGAGTAGGGGATGTGAGGCCAGGTACCTTAGAAAGCTAACCAAAATACTGCACTGCTATGGTAAAAATGCATTCCTGCCTATGGAATGTCAACCCTTCCTTCAATCCAAAAGCCTCAGATGCAGGTGGTATTAGAACAGCAACTTAATTTTGCCTTGTCCTGCACTGAACTTCTATTCAGGCCCTAACCAAAGTCACCGTAATTTAATAAGAAAGAGAATAAGAGCAAGCAGGAGAGAGTGAAAGGGGACTTTGGGAGTTAAATTAGTAGTAGACTGAGAACGCGGGAAGATTGGTAATGGACTAGCACCGTGAAGCATGCCATCGGGCTTCACACAAATTGTGACTGAAAGTCATTACCACCTCCAAGCTGCCCATTCAACTGTTAGAATCTGCTCTCAGCATTGATTTTGTTCCTGCTGGTCACATGCCCAGCACAGGGTCTCATCATCCCAGATGCCTTTGGCAGCAAACAGGACAAAAATTAAGTAAATACACAGAAAAGAGGAAGGAAAAGAAACAAGTGCTGGTCTACCATAGAGAGAGAATAGCCCTTTGCCTTGGAGTTTGCTCTTTCTGAATGGGCCCCCCACAGGCATTGGTGCTCTGCTTGAATAGAAATGGCTCAAACACATCCAAATCCTTCCACAAGCAAGAAGGAATAAATCACAAATGAACAATGGTATGTAATCATTCTTTTCCAGTACATCTTTTTAAAAAATTCTCTATCTTTAATATATTAGAAGGAATTATGGATGATACTGGGGCTTTACTGCAAATGGGAAACAGGAAAAAGATGACTACTTCAAGGATACTGGACACGAGTGGATACAATTTAATAATTGTAATAATGGCAATGATAATAATAATAATAATAATAAAATGTAGTGAAAAACTCCTGTGAACTAAAACTTTACACACATTTTCTCATTTAATTTCCACGACAATCTTATTAGTAAGATACCTTTAACCTCTTTTATAGGAAAGTAGGAGGAGTGTTCTAATTTGAATTGTAAACCCCCAAAATTCATGTGTGGAAGACTTAACCTTCTTCAGAATGTTAACTTATTTGGAAGTGGGGTCACTGCAGGTGTAATTAGTAAAAGTAAGGTAATACTGGAGTGGAGTGGGTCCCTAACCCAATACAACTGGGGAAATTTGGATATAGACAGACATACAAGGAAAATACCATGTTGGTTGTCACAAGCCAAGGAACTACCAGAAGCTAGAAGAGAAACCCAAAACAGATCCTTCCCTTACTTGAAAAAGAGCACAGTCCCATCAACACCTTGACCTCAAACATTTAGCCTCCAGGGCTGTGAGACATGTTTCTATTATTTAGGTTTTCAGGTTGGGACTCCTTATTCAGCAGCCATAGTAAATTAACAGAAGGAAATTGGGAAAGGTTAAAAAAATATTCTTCCCAGCCTCACAGAGCTAATTTACTGTGGAGTTGGGATTTTAACTGCTCCATTTGCTTAACTCTTATGTTCTCCTGTTTCTTTAAACAAATGCACAGCAACATTGAAAAGAGCCTCAGATGATGTCTGGTGCAACACATCTGATATCTGATTATGCTCTTCCAAAAACATCCATGGCAGTAGCTTATCCATCTCTTCCTCAACATCACCATAAATAGGTATCTCTCTGCCTTCAAAGGCAGACCATTCTTGCTTTCAATAATTTGCAATGCTAGAAAGTCATGCATCTTCCTCAAGGCTCAGCTTGAATCTTAACCCCTCTGTACAGTTCCCCACAAATCACCATATTCCAGATACAGAAGAATTTAAAAAATCCTTTGAACTTTATTCAGTACAATTTTTAAAATACTGCCAACACAGTTCCTCTCCTATTTCTTTACTCTAATTTGATGAAGCAAAACAATTTAATGGTTTAGAACAGTAAAAGTGTAGTCCCCAAAGCTGCATTATCAGTGACCCCCGGGAGCTTGTTAGAAATGCAAATTCTTAGCCCTAACCTGAAATCTATTGAATCAGAAAGTGTGGATGGGATCCAGCCATTGTGTTTCAATAGTGCTCCAAGCGATTCTGACACACACCAAACCCTGAGAAACACTGGTTTAGGGCACAGACTTTAGTCATGTATAAAGAATGCTGGGGTTTAAACTACAGTCGAATGACTGTGTGATTATTCCCACTCTCTCATAGCTTCTTCCATAGTAACATATGGAAGGTAAGTCATACTAATGATTGATAGAACAGACGAATAAATTGAGATATAGTAGATAAAGCAGATTAAAGCTTTTCTGAAGAAGGAACAATATAAGCAGAATGAACTCTTGTATCAAGTAAAATGAACAGATGCAGACCTATACTTAGAAAAATCAAATATCGTATTAACTTATTAATGTGAAAGCAAATATCCACAAAAGACTAAAACTAGGTTGTTTCCAAATTATGCTCTTCAAACTCATGCTTTAAGGAGGAGATTTTGAAGGAAAAAAATGCGTATGTCTAGCCTCGTTGACTGGTATGTCTAAGAAAGTGAAAAATACTTTTCCGGGGATTTAGAAACCACACAATGGTACACACATGTATAGTTATTAAAAACACACACACCTACACACACACAACATGTTTCTTGGTAAATTTATCCCTGCTCACTGAAAGAAAAAAAAAAAAGAGAGAGAGAGAAAGCAAAACCAAATGCTCAAAACTTGGAAGCCCATTGCATACTATCCCAACTGTGCATTCAACACCATCTGGATTCCTTATCTGCCTTCCCTGGCAAGAAACTTTTTCTACTCTCTCATTGACCATTTGATCCTTTCTCTGCTTTCCTCACATCTTTGACCACTGCTGCCTTTTTTAGTCTCTGCTAATGACTCTCCCCTACACTTCATAAAATAACAGTCTATCACTACATAATAATAATTGCATGTTCCCACACAGATTTGAAATAGCCGTTCATCTCAATCCATATTCTCACCACTACACTGCCATGGAAGGTATCTGTGAATCCTGCTAACAGCCACATCTTCCACATCTGGTCTAGATCCCTCCTGTCTTCCCAGCCCCACTGTTCGCCCCTCCTTGGCCTCTTCTCCTCTACTTCTACCTTGCCATTGTATCCTTTGCAAAATTTGTTGAAAATGTCTTTAATTCTTCGACTCTAGTTCCTCACTTCCCATTCTCTCTTCCATCCATTCCAGTGTGACTCCTTATTTGCTGAAACTTGCTATGTTCACAGATGGCCTGGTTGTTGAATCCAAAACACTTTGTTTTACCCTCACGTTGTGGTGCACATTGCTGGTTGCCTCTAAAGCATCTCATTCCCTTCTTCTTTTCTAACAGGATCCTAGCTTTTCCGGTCACATCACTCTTTACCATGTAGCCACATGCCCTGAGATGCTTATCCTGTCCTCAGCATCATCATGATTGGTCTAAAGTTATTTCCACATCTATAAATCTAATAACATCTCTAATTAAAGAAAAACAAATCCTAGTTATATATTCTTTCTAAATTAATCTTTAGGTTTGTACCTTTCCTACTAACATGTCAAATATATTTTTAAAGGTTTCTGAAAATAATGGGTTTAAAGGTCCATTAAAATGCTATTTGTAATAATATTCCTAAAATGATTCTTCAAGTTAATATTCTGGAGTACATCTAGTAGAGTACACAATCTGGAATAGCCAAGAAATTTTTTTTTAATATATATATTTTTAAATTTAAATTGACTAGCCAACATATAGTAAGTACATCATTAGTTTTTGATATAATGTTCAAAGATTCATTAGTTGTGTGTTCATCGCATCATGTGCCCTTCATAATGCCCATCAGTGAATTATCCCATTCCCCCACCCACCTCCCTTTTCTCAACCCTCAGTTTGTTTCCCAGAATCAAGAGTCTCACATGGTTTGTCTCCCTCTCTTACTTCTTCCCTTTCAGTTTTCCCTCCCATCCCCCATTGTTTTCTGCACTATTGTTTGTTTATTTATTTATTTATTTATTTATTTATTTTGCTTGAGCCAGTGGAGGGGAGAGGGGGAGAAGGAGAGGGCGAGTGAGAAAAAGAAGCCTAAGCAGACTCCTGCAGTGAGTGTAGAGCCCCACCCAGGCTGATCTCATGGCCCTGAGATCATGACCTGAGCTGAAATCAAGTCAGAGGCTTTACCCAACTTTTGTATTAACATGGACAGGACTGGAAGAGATGAGGAGTGAAAGAAGTCAAGCAGAGAGAGTTAATTATCATATGGTTTTGCTTATTTGTGGAGCATAAGTTAATTATCATATGGTTTTGCTTATTTGTGGAGCATAAGGAATAACACAGAGGACGTGGGGCGATGGAGGGGAGAAGTGAGTTGGGGGAAAATGGAGGGGGAGACAAACCATGAGAGACTGTGGACTCTGAGAAACAAACTGAGGGTTTTGGAGAGGAGGCGGGTGGGGTGTTGGGTGAGGCTGGTGGTAGGTGTTATGGAGGGCATGTATTGCACGGAGCACTGGATTTGATGCATAAACAATGAATTTTGGAACACCAAAAAAAATTAAATTAAATTAAAAAAAAAAAAAGAGTCAGAGGCTTAACCTATTGAGCCAGCTGGGTACCCCTAGGAAAACTTTTAAAATGGAGTATAATAAGAACTTATTAACTATTCTTAAAAAGTATTATAAAACTAAGGTAATTAAAGGTAGTATGGTAGTAATATCAGATTATTGACAAAGTAATAGCACTATTTGTAGACTCAAGAAATAGTTCCATACTATTATATGTTTATGTGTATATATACATACACATATTTTTATATATGTATATATATCATATATATTATTCAGAGACAAATTGTTTTGTAAAAACATCACATGGCAATTTATTTTTAAGGTTAATATTTGTCTTATATCCTATAGTAAAGCAAATGTTAAGGGTATTCAATATTTCATTTAAAGATTAAAAAATAGGGGCTCCTGACTGGCCCAGAGGGTTAAACCTCCCTCAGCTCAGGTCATGATCCCAGGGTCCCAGGATCCAGCCCCACATCAGGCTATCTGCTCAGCAGGGAGCCTGCTTCTCCCTCTCTCTGTCTGCTACTCTGTCTACTTGTGATCTCTCTCTCTGTCAAGTAAATAAATAAAATATTTTTTAAAAGATCAAAAATAAATATTAGAAAATAAATTATAGGGGACTTTTTAAAAATAATGTAATGTGAAATATCATTTGAAAATATTATCAAAGGTCACAATGAAAAATAAATTGTTTTAAAATTAGTATGATGTAACAAAAGAAAACCCAATAAAGGGAAGTAAAACAAATGACAAATGGAGAATTAGTTAAAGTATACATATGGAAGACATACACAATGAAATACTATTTCTTTTTTTTTTAAGATTTTATTTATTTATTTGACAGACAGAGATTACACGTAGGCAGAGAAGCAGGCAGAGAGAGAGGAGGAAGCAGGCTCCCTGCTGAGCAGAGAGCCCGATGTGGGACTCGATCCCAGGACCCTGAGATCATGACCTGAGCTGAAGGCAGCGGCTTAACCCACTGAGCCACCCAGGCGCCCCCTGAAATACTATTTCAAACTAGGAGTGAAAAGACAGCATTCCCCTCCACCCTATGCCCCCAGCCGAGTTTCCTTCTGAATTCTTTAGGTGTAGTCTAGCCTTTTATTCACTCTACATTGACAATTAGTTAATGTTAAACAAACTCTGGATGTTTTTACACTTTCTGAATCAGGATAGGTTATTTAGTGCCAGTTCCGCATTTGTCAAGTAGGGAAGAAGAGTTAGCCATTTCATAGGTTTTATGAATACAGGATTCACCATGAGCTTAATATATACTCTAGTGCTCAACACATAGTAAGGGCCCAATATCTATTATTCACTTTAGCATACGTGCAAGCAGAAAAAGGGTAAAAGAGGTATTCGTATAAAAAGAATAGGATTTATATCTTTCAAATTTCTAGAGGGGTTAAAAATTGAAGAGCAAATAACAAAACTTGGTTTTGTTATTTGGTAGGACACATAAGCAGCATAACACAAATAAGAAAAAATTAAATTAAATTAAGACCAATGTATCTGATATGCTGATGTATATAAATGTGTCAAGACTCTCCTATACAAAATTCTAAAAAAGAATAGGATTTGTATCTTTCAAATTTCTAGAGGGGTTAAAAAATTGAAGAGCAGGGGCACCTGGGTGGCTCAGTGGGTTAAAGCCTCTGCCTTCGGCTCAGGTCATGATTCCAGGGTCCTGGGATCCAGCCCCGCATCGGGCTCTCTGCCTGCTTCTCTGCCTACTTGTGATCTCAGTCTGTCAAATAAATAAAATTTGAATAAAAATTGGAGAGCAAATAACAAAACTTTGTTTTGTTATTTGGTAGGACACATAAGCAGCATAACACAGATAAGAAAAAATTAAATTAAATTAAGACCAATGTATCTGATATGCTGATGTATATAAATATGTCAAGATTCTCCTATACAAAATTCTCAGGTTGAATTTGAAATTCTTCACACAGCTACACTGTCTACAGAAATGAAATGGCAAATGTGCTCGGTATGTTGTTTATTAACAAAACCAAGTACAAAAATGTGTGTGTGTGTGTGTGTGTCTGAGAGAGAGAGAGAGAGAGAGAGAGAGAGTGACTCTTGGAAATGAAAGTGCCAAATGAAGTGATTTCCAAGTATCAATTGTGACGATAGATGGTTTGAAAGCTATAGATGTTATATTGCCACACCAATTTGGGAATGTCGATAAATAAATTGAAAAATTCTAGTGCTTCATTTATGGAGTGCACTGGTTTCTTTTTTGTGAACAAAGTCTCTAGGCAACTCACTGTAGGGAGGGTCCTAATAAGTTTGTTCCTCATAAGTTTCACTTATTCTCAGGTTTTCAAGATCTTATGTTTACCAAGTGAATCATGCAAGGGTTTCACACTAGAGAAGTGACGTTAAACATATTGGGGTATAGCTAACTAAGGGACTTTTTATATACTTGGGCTCCAAGAAATGAACCTGAACACCGATTTCAGTGCCACAGCAGAGGTTAAGGAACTTAGAGACAACTACATGGGGGCAAAAGCTTTAATTAGCAGAGAGTTATAGTTGGAGCAAAAGCTCTTTGAAAGCTCCCTGGGGAAAATGCCTTTATTCGCAAGAGCCAAGACCCTAGGCTCCATTCATTTGTTTTCTTTTGTACTTATTTCACTTTTTAAATAGAAACCCGTACTTGGGACTTTTCTAGATGTCTTATTTCTCTCTACTTCCTTTACATTCGTTATTTTTCTCAAACTGTAAAGAAATTATTTCAGTTCTTATGATTTGGCATTTTCCCCTTTTCTTTCTAATGACTTCTTTTCAATTCTGTATTTATTTGCTCATTCCTTCAAATAAGTGAAAATAAAATCAGAATCTCTTATTGCATCCCTTCTTTAGAGATAGTTTTTTTTTCCTCTAACTTTGTCTCAAGGTTCTTTCTTTTTTTTCCTTTTTCTTATAATTTTCCTTTGTCTCAGAATATTTGTTCTTAACCATTCAAGTGATACACCTTCAGGAACCCTGAAATACTGTAACTAATATAATCTAAAATTAATTTTGGTTTTCAAATATTTCCATTTTCATATTATCAGTCTGTAGGAACTTGCCTCATTTTTCTTTGTGACCCTCACTTTGGGGGCAGATTAGTGAATAAACTAATAACCCAATCTTTGTGATATAAATGACTCAGCATTTACTGGAAATAAATTTTGATAAAAATAAGCCATGAAACTTTCAATACACAAAACTATCTAGAGTAAATGTGAAATCATATTTTCCCTAATTAATATTTTTAATATTAAGAAAGTCAACAGAAGAAGTATATTAATTCCTTTTGCTTGAAATGTTTTTAGTAAATAGTTCTCTGTCCAAAAATGAGAAAATGTGGAATATTAATTCTAACTCTAGACTAAATCACTCACCAGTTGAAAGTATCTGTTTCTAAATTAATCATTCTGAAACAGCAAATAAAAATATGTTCAGTATTTTCAAGAATCACAAGCACCCTGAGATTTATGAAATAGGGGAACCCTGGCCATTTTTCCATTCAGCTATTGCAACCTTGAGAGTTATTGATGGATTAACGATATGTGTAAGTGGCAGCGATATAAGTAGGTGGAAAGTTTCAGAAGTCTGGAATGTGTAAGTTTTATGTCAAGTGACTTTGAAATGGAGAACACTTGCAGTTCACTTACAGCAACATGAAATAGCTATTCACTTAGGTTCCAATTTTACCCTCTATAATTGGATCGCTGAAAAACAATAATACACCAAAATTCCTATTTGAGCAATTTTTCTATAGCAACAAGGCCTGCTTTTATTACCTGTGTATTTTTTTAAGAGTCGGGAAATACCCAAAGAGGTTTGTATATTTCCATTGAAATTTTGAAAGTAATGAGTTTTCACCTTATAAATGAAAGATAGGAGGGAAGGTTAATTTTGCAGTGGAAGAAGTTAGAGGAACCAATAGACAGCATTTGTATTTTGTTCCAGCAGACAACAGTTTGTTGCATTTGTTCAATGGGAGCCAAGTAGTAACTTCCACCGTGGTTAATTAGGAGGGGATGAAATTTCAATATGTTCTGAAATGTAGACTGCTACTTATATATTTCACCCATTTTATATCTAATCTTCAAGATCATGACAGCTGGTCTATGAGTTAGACATTGAGCTCTTATAGTTCCTTGCCACGCACTAGGTTTTGTGGTACCACCTCATAGCTAGAACGAAACTAGATGCCTTCTTGGTCTTCAGTAGCCCCAGTAGACAGTACTGCATAAAAGTATTACATTTTTTGTGCTAGAGCGTATCATGCTTAGCGAAATAAGTCAAGCAGAGAAAGACAACTATCATATGATCTCCCTGATATGAGGAAGTGGTGATGCAACATGGAGGCTTAAGTGGGTAGAAGAATAAATGAAACAAGATGGGATTGGGAGGGAGACAAACCATAAGTGACTCTTAATCTCACAAAACAAACTGAGGGTTGCCGGGGGGAGGGGGTTGGGGAGAAGGGGGTGGGATTATGGACATTGGGGAGGGTATGTGATTTGGTGAGTGCTGTGAAGTGTGTAAACCTGGTGATTCACAGACCTGGGGATAAAAATATATGTATATAAAAAATATATGTTTATAAAAAATAAAAAATAAAAAAAAAAAAAAAAAAAAAACAAAAAACAAAAAACAAAAAAAAAAAAAAAAAAAAGTATTACATTTTTAAGAGGGCCTATAAAAGAGATACATTTATGAAGATTATGCATATAACAAATTTCTTCTTACAATAAAATGTGTCTAAGTCCTAAAACAGTTTAGAATCATTGAGACACATCATAAACATTCAGATAGGAAATGTGAACAAGTTACTGTGCAGTAAGTAGAAGGTCATTTGTATAAGTGACCACATGTCGAACCAGTTATCAGATCACCATGCCATTATTTTCTTTGAATTGTGTTGCCATTAAGTCAATGAAGTTCTGGTTTGGTGATTTTTAAAAAGAATATATTACCGTAATAAGTCTCATTCTTTTTTTTTTTAATTTTTTATTTTTTATAAACATATATTTTTATCCCCAGGGGTACAGGTCTGTGAATCACCAGGTTTACACACTTCACAGCACTCACCAAAGCACATACCCTCCCCAATGTCCATAATCCCACCCCCTTCTCCCAAACCCCCTCCCCCCAGCAACCCTCAGTTTGTTTTGTGAGATTAAGAGTCACTTATGGTTTGTCTCCCTCCCATTCCCATCTTGTTTCATTGATTCTTCTCGTACCCACTTAAGCCCCCATGTTGCATCACCACTTCCTCATATCAGGGAGATCATATGATAGTTGTCTTTCTCTGCTTGACTTATTTCGCTAAGCATGATACGCTCTAGTTCCATCCATGTTGTCACAAATGGCAAGATTTCATTTCTTTTGATGGCTGCATAGTATTCCATTGTGTATATATACCACATCTTCTTGATCCATTCATCTGTTGATGGACATCTAGGTTCTTTCCATAGCATGGCTATTGTGGACATTGCTGCTATAAACATTCGGGTGCACGTGCCCCTTTGGATCACTACATTTGTATCTTTAAGATAAATACCCAATAGTGCAATTGCTGGGTCATAGGGCAGTTCTATTTTCAACATTTTGAGGAACCTCCATGCTGTTTTCCAGAGTGGCTGCACCAGCTTGCATTCCCACCAACAGTGTAGGAGGGTTCCCCTTTCTCCGCATCCTCGCCAGCATCTGTCATTTCCTGACTTGTTGATTTTAGCCATTCTGACTGGTGTGAGGTGATATCTCATTGTGGTTTTGATTTGTATTTCCCTGATGCCCAGTGATATGGAGCACTTTTTCATGTGTCTGTTGGCCATCTGGATGTCTTCTTTGCAGAAATGTCTGTTCATGTCCTCTGCCCATTTCTTGATTGGATTATTTGTTCTTTGGGTGTTGAGTTTGCTAAGTTCTTTATAGATTCTGGACACTAGTCCTTTATCTGATATGTCGTTTGCAAATATCTTCTCCCATTCTGTCAGTTGTCTTTTGATTTTGTTAACTGTTTCCTTTGCTGTGCAAAAGCTTTTGATCTTGATGAAATCCCAATAGTTCATTTTTTCCCTTGCTTCTCTTGCCTTTGGCGTTGTTCCTAGGAAGATGTTGCTGCGGCAGAGGTCGAAGAGGTTGCTGCCTGTGTTCTCCTCAAGGATTTTGATGGATTCCTTTCGCACATTGAGGTCCTTCATCCATTTTGAGTCTGTTTTTGTGTATGGTGTAAGGAAATGGTCAATATCATTTTTCTGCATGTGGCTGTCCAATTTTCCCAGCACCATTTATTGAAGAGGCTGTCTTTTTTCCATTGGACATTCTTTCCTGCTTTGTCGAAGATTAGTTGACCATAGAGTTGAGGCTCATTCTTGTTTGAGGGAGTGTGGTAGATAAACTCTAGGATCACACTCATGATTCTCATCTTCTGATGTGCAAGCCCTTGTCTGGTCTCCTCACCTAGAGTATGACTTGTGACTTGTCTCTAACCAACAGATTCAACAAAGATTAGAGGATCCATAGGATTAGATTATATGATTTTGTACATAGTATTGTAGCATCTGTCTTCCTGGAGACTCTCTCTCCTTTGCTAGATTTGAAACTCAAGTGGCCATCTTGAGTAAACCCATGTTGCAAAGAATTTTGAGCAGTTCTGGAGCCAGGACAGACTCTGACCAACAGCCAGCAAGAATATGGAGCCCTTGGCCCTACACATGCAAGGGACTGAATTCTGCCAAGAATCTTAGTGAGCTTGGAAGTGGATCCTCCTCTAGTCAAGATTCACATAAGACCAGAGCCCTGGCCAATATCTTAATTCGAATATTGAAGAGAACATAGCTAAACTGTGTTAAGAATCTTAATTTATAGAAACCATGAAATAAAAATGTACATTGTTTTAAACCATAATATTTGTGCTAATATTGTCACCTAGTCATAGATGAGTATTCTAAGAAGACACTTAGACCTGGATATCCATTTCTTATACTCTTTAATACTTATGTTAATCAAAGGTCAGAGTAGTAACATGACAGAATGTCAATAGGAGGTACAATTTTTAATTTAGTACTATTTTTTTTCCAAAGAACAAAGTGAAATCTTTTAGAAGTCCATACTTATAAACTATTCTACTTACACATTTCTCTTGGTAAGAACTATAAGGTCACAAAATGGTAACAAATAAGCTAAATTTGACTTGTAGACATGCTTAGTGTGTGGACTACACAGGTTTTTCGTTTTCTCTCTTTTTTTTTTAATTGAAACATTTATCACTTTAAAAACCCAGCAACTTTGCCATGTTCATGTAAAACCTGAATTTTGGGGTTACAATAAAACATCCAGCAACATTGTGTTTATATTTTATCTGGCAATAAGTAACAGAAGCTAAGTAGTTGCCCTTCTTCTTGTTCTTGTTCTTCTTGTTCTTGTTCTTGTTTTTGTTCTTGCTCTCCTCCTCCTCCTCCTCCTCCTCCTCCTCCTCCTCCTCCTTCTTCTTCTTCTTCTTCTTCTTCTTCTTCTTCTTCTTCTTCTTCTTTTCTTCTTCTTCTTCTCTTCTTCTTCTTCTTCTTCTTCTTCTTCTTCTTTTCTTCTTCTTCTTCTTCTTCTTCTTCTTCTTCTTCTTCTTCTTTTCTTCTTCTTCTTCTTCTTCTTCTTCTCCTCCTCCTCCTCCTCCTCCTCCTCCTCCTCCTCCCCCTCCTCCTCCTCCTCCTCCTCCTCCTCCTCCTCCTCCTCCTCCTCCTCCTCCTTCTTCTTCTTCTTCTTCTTCTTCTTCTTCTTCTTCTTCTTCTTCTTCTTCTTCTTCTTCGAGAGGGAGGGAGATAGGATGGGGACGGGCCAAGGGAGAGGGAGAGAAAGAAAGAGGGAGAATCTTAATCAGGTCCCATGCCTAGCACAGATCCTGATGTGAGTCTTGATCTCACAACTCTGAGATCATGACCTGAGCCAAAATCAAGAGTGGAATGCCTAAGTGACTGAGCCACCCAGGAGCCCATAATAGTTGCTCTTTTAAAGTAGGGAGTATATTGTCCAATTTAGCTCAAGACAAATCCCATCTCATTGTCTTACACACTGAGGCCACATATCAGTAGGCATTTATCATTCTTCAAGTCATTTGTGTATTTCCACTATTGACCCATTGCATGAATTTATGTAGTTCTCTTATACCTTTTGTAATATGAATAAATGTTGAATAAGCATTATGCTTTAAATTATATCACCTGCAGACTGTATATGTATATTAAATTTATTTTGTATTGTCCATTCCCCAGGAAATCTGTTACTGAGATATGGTATCTTTGACTTTCAGTTTCAAAATACTCAGAGATTGGTTGTAAGTGAAACAAACATTCCCCTAGTTTTGTGAGGAATGGGGCCTATTTCCTGTAATACATAGCATCCCCTTTTATTTGCCAGTGTTTCCTGGTTCACATAATGAATTATTCAGCCTATCAGTTATGTATTTTCAAAGAAATACCATGTATAAAATTAACAAAATCCTTTAGTGTTACACAAAGAAGTTGGAAGAGTTTAGTTGATCTAGGCAAGCTGAGCTTTACTGGGCTTGCTCATGTGTCTGTGGTTAGACAGGTATTGGCTGTGAGGTATCTCTGACCTTGGCTGAGCTCGCTCACATATCTAGGGATTGACTGACTTTTGGCTGGTCTAAAATGACCTTGACTGGCTTATTTGGAGTGACTCGCTCTGTTATCTGTAGGGTAGCCCAGCAATATTCTTCCAGCCATGGCAGAGAACAAAGAGTAAGTAACCCTAATCACATAGTTACTCTTCAAGTTTCTGCTTTGTCACATTTGCTGAGACACCAGTGGCCAAAACAAATCACATGGCTGAGCTCATAGTCAGAGCTAGAGAGCAGTAAAGGTTACTTAGCAGAAAGTGTGGTCACAAGAAAAGCTGGAGAATTGGGACAAATTATACAATCAGTCTACCATTGTATGTTACTCTATGTATATCTGTTTTTCCAATCTTGGTAATGTATGAAATATTTTGACTTCAAAAAATATTAGAGTTATACAAAGCCAATAGGATATATTAATTCATAAGTTTAAAAATCATGATTTTTATAGAATTTACTATGCTTTAACTATGTCTGCACTTTGAAAACTATAAATATTATATAGAGTTGTGTTTCCAATGATTATTTCAAATCTATACTGGTTATCTATTAGCTAAGTTTATTAACCTGAACTGATTAAGATTTGTCTCTGTCAGGTTTCTATGCTGATCTACTTTTGTGTGACCCATTTGTTCTTACTTTTTTGTTTTTCTGCATTAGGTATAAAGTGTGTGTGGGTGAGTGTGTGTCTTAACATCAGAGATCTTTTACAAAAATTGCTTAAAATTCTCAAGTATCATTCAAATCTACCAAAACCAATGAATTAAAAAAAGTCTTCTAATGTATGCTGATTCCCCCAAAATGCTTCAAAAAAGGATATTAAATTTGGAAAAATCTGCATATGGTGTACCCTATCTGACAGTCCATAAAATGTCTATTGTCATATTTAAGATTCATCCTACAGAAAACATCAATTTAATTTATTAAAATAATTATATTACTACTTTATTGGCAGAGACAACATTTGTGTTGTAAATTTATGAATATTTTATGAATTTTGTGTTTTGCAACTGGACATGCATACAAATAGTTCACCTTGACTGTGGGGTCTTTAGAAACTCTATTCAAACATGTGGTTTTCTCTAGTTCATCACCAAATACTTATGTGGTACTAAATTCTACAGTTCTGTCTTTTTTAAATATTTATATTGCCCTGCATTTACTGACTTTCTGAATCTTTCTTGGTTATTTCTATACATTTCCCCATTGTATCTGATTCTTATTTCAAAGAAACATGCCCTGTACTTCTTTTCTCATGTTTTATTTTTATTATTAGCTTTATTATTCTTTTTGTTGCAGTGGTTGTTCAGTTTAGCTGCTGTATTTATAATATGTTATTATTACAGGCAGAAATGATGACATTTTTATTTTGCATATTATAAGGTTGGTTTTGTATCCCTGTTGATATAATAGAGCATCTCTTCTCCACACAAACATTAAAATGGTTTTGGTGGTACACTGGTTTCTTAAATGAATGCCAATTGTACAGCGGAAGCATAAGCATCCTGCTGGAGGAAGTACTATAAAAATGCTACCTCTTTGCTCCATCTACTTTGTACTCTGAGCCATCAACAATACAGTTTTTCTATAACCCTTATTTTGCAGAAGAGGAAGCAAAGGCTTACTTAGGTAAATCAACCTAAGAAAATGTAGCTAGACTTGAGCTTAATTTATTCCAATTATCTAAATGAGTAAATGAGATTGTTAATAAAATGGCACTTTATGAAAATACAGGAAATGCATAATGTTGTTGGAATGGATGACAGAGGCTGAAAAATCTTGAAAGATTGTAGCAAGTTTGAGAAATCAAGTTATAAAATGGACCTGTTGTTAAAAGATGCATTATTCTTTGACCAAAATGGGATATTAATCAAATAGAATTTATTTCAATGTCAAATATACAGTAGAAATAGTAAGGTGTATATAAACCATTCTATTAGAAAATCAAGGTCTTTGCATTGAAGATTGCCAGTATTCCAATTTAAATGAATCAATGTATACAATTAACCATCCAAAAGTAAGACATCTAATTTAAATATATAATCATTGGTTTCATGGGGTATAGGATTAAAGAGAGAAAGAATATACATATATATTGTTCAAAAGTTAAAATAAAATAAATATTTAGCAAGTAATTTCTTTAGGTAGATAATGAATCAAAGTTTAAGTCTAATTTAAAAAAATTTCAGATATGGGATGCCTGGGTGGCTTAGCGGGTTAAGCCTTTGTCTTTGGCTCAGAACAGGATCTCAGCTTCCTGGGATCAAGCCTAGCAGTGGGGAGCGGGGGGGAGGTCTATGCTCAGCAGGGAGCCTGTTTCCCCCTCTCTCTCTGCCTGTCTCCCTGCCTACTTGTGATCTCTCTCTATATCAAATAAATAAATAAAACCTTAAACATTTTTCAGGTATGTGCAGGGAGTTTCTGTGCATCTGAGTGAAGGAAGCAGATAAGTTGATGCTTAATAACAGCCATGCAGTTGGAGTGGGAAAATTGTAGTAATTCTAGCAGTGCTAGTACTTGGAGCAACAAGATGTTTATTAATTCACTTCATAGTGAAGAAATCTGGCAGATAGCATCCTACTAACGGTTGAAAGTTAATATTACCAAAGATGGGATAAGTCAACATCATGTGCCTTTTAGTGTGGTATATTGAGAATGAAACATCATTTTGATGATGTTTCTGCCAAAAATGTGTAATCTGAGTCTATTTATGAGGAAATAGCTGAAAAACCTAAATTGGAGGGCATTGTACAATATCTGCCCTGTATTTGTCAGAAATATCAAGTCAAGACACGTAAATAAAGTAGTAATTCTTCTAGATTCAAGATGATCAAAGAGACCTGACGACTAAATGCAAAGCAAAATCTTGAATAGGAACTTGATCAAAATATAAAAGGGTTAAGAGGAAGACGTTTTGCTTGTTTTTATTATAAAGGTTCTATTTTGATAAGGGCAATTTTAAGTTGGATCTGTGGCTTAGAAGGTGGTATTAGCATTTATCTATAGATTAAATATGTATATTGTGTTTATATAGGATGGTATATTTATCCTTAGGAAATGCAGAGTGGATTAATCAGTAGCGGTGACCAACATTTTAACAATTTTTTTTTCTTTCAAGTATACACACGTACACACACAGTTACATGATGAAGGTCATCCTTTAAATTTCTTTTTTTTAAAAATATATATTTATTTATTTATTTATTTGACAGAGATCACAAATAGGCAGAGAGGCAGACAGAGAGAGAGAGAGAGGAGGAAGCAGGCTCCCTGCCGAGCAGAGAGCCTGATGTGGGACTAGATCCCAGGACCCTGAGATCATGACCTGAGCTGAAGGCAGAGCCTTAACCCATTGAGCCACCCAGGCGCCCTAAATTTCTTATACTGTACCACTGCTGATGCCTTAAAAGCATAAGAAGACTGAAATACGTGAATATGCACAAGAATTAAAAGGGCCAACATAAATAATCTGAATTCCTGGAATCAAGATACATTATAAATCTTACATTTTAAATGTGTTTTGTGTTTGTATGGATCGTGAAACAAGTAGGTAAAATGCAACTTTAAAAGGTGACTCATTTCATCAGCTACTTAAAATATAAATTTAATGTCCTTAATTAAGCAAGGAGTGGAAATAGGGAAAGTGCTTCTGTTGTTACAACCAGCATTTGCTGAGTTCCCTCTATGCCCTCAGTAGAGGGGGAGGCTGCTGGGGAATGCAGAGCAATGTGGGTTACAGTTCCCATCCCTAAGGATATTACAATGTAGTTGAGAAGACAATGCCAACATTTAAAAGACAGAATTGATTTATACAAAACTGAAATCTCTTTCAGCAATAAGTCTCATGGAATTGATTGAAAGCACAAGAAAAATTCAGAGAACAACTCTTCAGCAGGATGTGGTGTTCTCTGTGTTGACAAGGAAGCTTTTAAAGAAGATGAATGAATTGAATAAAGTCTTGAAAGATGAGCAAAAGTTGTCTGAAAAAGGATGAAGAAGAAAAAAATCAAGGGGAGATGGATGAAGAAAGCCAAGAGAACATATTGGAGAAAGGAGTATGGCTTTTGAGAGAAGAGTGGGAAACGGAGAAAAGAGGTAAGTAAAAAGTTGATTAAGGAGCATTAGGAATCCAGGAGAGGTTGCCAGACACAGAGGGACTAAAGAAAGATTTTTCGAACTAGGAAGTGAAATGATAAAGTTGACTTTGAATAAGTTGATGGAGAGACCAGAGCTAAAAAAAAAAATAAAAAATAAAAAAACAAACCAAACCAAACCAAACCAAAAAACTGGCCAGGGGAATAATTGAAAATAAGTCAAGAGGTGGAGGAGAGCTAAGCTAAGCTAAGGTGTGGGTGCCGGAATGGAGAGAAGTTATTTAAACAGAGGAGTTGTTTCCAGGAAAAGCTAGAAATTGTCGGTGTAGTCTATCTTTGGGAAACATGTATATTGAACATTAGCTACTCTTGGGATCACTCAATAACAAGACAAAATACAGAACCAGTAAAACACAGTTTAAAAAAAAAAAAATGTGTGCACTCATGTGTATATTTCACCACCAGTTCTCCCAACCCAAGGAATCAGTTCTTCTTGGTAAATGAATGAGAAATGAGAGCAGGAAGAGGGGCACCTCCATGCAAATTCCAGTGCTTTGATGAGTGAAAGATTGAGTCACACAAAAATAGAGCAAGTTCACAGTGCTGGTTTTCAGTTCAGTGGAGTCACTTGCATTCTCCAGTCCTGCCCTGTATCCTTTCATGTCTTGTCACAGGAAACAGTGAAATTCCTTTTCCCCTACTGCATTCACCAACTCCAGTTGTGTTTTTGTTTGTTTGTTTGTTTGTTTTTAAATTTATTTATTTGTTAGAGAGATAGAGCACACAGGCAGGCAGAGTGGCAAGCAGAGGCAGAGGCAGGAGAAGCAGGCTCTCCGCTGAGCAAGGAGCCCGATGCAGACTGGATACCAGGATGCTGGGACCATGACCTGTGCCAAAGGCAGCTGCTTAACCAACTGAGCCACCCAGACATCCCAACTCCAGTTGTTTTTAAAGTAGCCTCACTACTAAAACACCTACCTGCACGCTGGTTACAGCAGGTACACCTCTTCTGTATGCCCTCCATCCTGCTTATTTATCCCTATCAGAATTCTCTTCAAATATTATTATAATTTTGTCTTTACCAAACATCTGTTATTAGACTACAAGTACAGAATTTTTTAAAAAGAAAAAAATAAAATAAGGGAAACCCAAACCAAACCACAATGTTGAATGAATGATAAAGGTTATGTCTGTCCCTAGGAAACCTATATTCTATGATGACATGGGGCAGGAAGAAGAAAATGACAGGAGAAAGGTGGTCTGAGATGCAAGTAGGAATTGTGTACCATGAAAGCGCTTACCTTGCAGGTAATTTCCAGTCAGGTAAAGACCTGTATATTCTCACATGTTCAAAGTGCCTGTATGGTCACATAAGTGTTTGGCCTCTTCCCAAATCCTTTGTGAAATCTCTATGAGGGCAGTGTTCAGGAAAAACATGCAACCTGGCTTACTCGGTTCTGTGTCACCATTATCCAGTAAGTGTCCTTTAAAGGAAGCCTTGAACACATCAAGGCTTGTGTCCCTTTTTCTTTGACATTCCTCAGTGAGGAAAAGGAAGCCATGAAAATGGACTCTCAGCCTGTACCCTTTCATGATGAAAACTGAGAAAATAAAATTAAGTTAAAAAATAATAAAATAAATCAATATAAAATCAAAACATGTGAAAAATAAAATAAAATTATGATGTGAGAAACTAGTAAAAAAGACTCTCAGGTTGAGTTGAGAAGCTGCCTAAGAAGGTGTCTTGCTCTTAAATTTATGGTGAGTTCTTTTAAAAAAGCAATCCTAAAACCTCCATTTGATAGTTTTTAGGCATCTAGTCTGCTGTGAGTCCCCAGAATTAGTGTCTTTTCCTTTCATCTTTTGAAGTTCAAACATTGTTACTCTTCATATTTGGAAGCTGGAGTGCAGGAAGCTCAGCTCCAAGCCTGGGTAATGCCTGTGTAGTATCACTTTTCCATCAAAGGGATTTTGGGAAACAACTTTCTTTAGTGGATCCTGGGAAAGATGGTAATTGATTCTTTGGTGTGGCTGTTGTTTTAACTTGTTTCATTATTCTCATTGTATAGTTTTTGTGTGCATAAACATTTGGAAATGTGGACCAGGTTAAAGTGGTTTATTTTTGTTAGGATAAAATAACATTTGAAAAACAGGAATACAGAATCATCTGTTTTTCCTTCAAAAAGCTCTCAGCAATTTACAATGCTTATTTTGGTCTTCATTTCCTAGGTAAGATTGTCATAATCCTAAACTCCTTGAGACTTTCAACAACAGTGGATTATTTCTCAATTTCCGATTGTGGCTGTGGGTTTTATGGGGTTCAGCTCCACACATTTTCTCATTTAAAGATTCAGGGTAAAGGAATGGCCCTTATCTGGGACATACTATTCTTGTTTTGAAGGAAAAAGGCAAGAGAACTGGCAAAACATGCAACAGCTATATATCACCTTGGGTTAGAATCCTTCGGTTATAGCAAGTCACATGGCCAGGGCTGCCAATAGCAGAAGGATATACTGTTCTCCAGGAGGGCACTGCAAATCCCACAGCAGTGAGAGGGTAGAACAACAGTACCTTTCTCCACAGTATCTACCTGTGCAACAATTCTTTTTCTTTGTTTTCTCCCATTTATCTCTTTCCTTTCTCTCTACTTCTACTTTCCTACTCCTTCTTCCTCTGAAAACAAAATATTATAAAATCCCCTTGTTTCTATGTTGCTCAAATGTAAGTGATGTAAAGTAAAATTTTACTGGAAAATTGTACCTATGGACTTCTGTCATTGATTGAATTACCTTTAACATAATGTTATTTAAATATTTACTGTATAAAACTGGTATAATTTTCTTGTACTTACATCTCTTTTACCACCAGGAAAGAGAAAAAAAATTTATACATTAAATACAAGAAAACTGCAAAACATTAAAATTTAACTTCAAAACATTAATTCAGTGTATCCAAGGATTTTTTTTTTTTTTCATAAACTGCCTTGCCTATGTCAAGTTAAATTGTGGAGAGAAGTATTACCTGGCCTAGCTCAAGGGATAATATTTTTACTGTAATAATGTTAAAGCAGAAAATGTCCATTTGCATTAATGTGTGCAAAAATGACATTAATGCATCTAATTTATCTTTGTATTCTATATGCCTGCCAAGGTGTCTGGTTCATACTAGATGTAAAGAAATTATATGTCAAACTTTATTTACCAGCTCAGGATAATCAGACCCCATATTTAACAAATGTTTAAGAAAATGATCCCTCAGCTGTTTATTTTAATGAATGCCAGGCATCCTGTCAGGCACTGAGAATATGATGGAAAGCAAAACATATTATTTCTCAGCCTGGAATTTAAAAAAAAAGGAAATAAATGGGTAAATGCTAAGGTATGGAATTATTAGTTGTTCAAGGATTTTTAATAGGATAATTAATCTACTTTGAAAGATCAGAAAATGATGATCGAGCAAAGATATAAAAGAAAAGAAGAGTTAACTGTGGAGTCGAGAAGAGAGGGAAAAGCTATTTCAGGCAAGGAAACACCAGCTTTGAAATCTATGTGGCGTGAGGAGTCACAGTGCATCAAATAAGGCCAGTGTGCTAGACCACAAGGAGGAGGAGGCAACATGGAGAAATGTAGCAAAAAAGTATCTTTTCGGTGATGCAGAAAGTAATAAAACCAAAGGCATAAAATAATATGAGAGGCTAAATAAGTCAATCAGAGAAAGACAATTATCATATGATCTCTCTGATATGAGGAGTTTGAGAGGCAGGGCTGGGGGCCATAGGTGATAGGGAGGAAAAAATTAAACAAGATGGGACCGAGAGGAAGACAAACCATAATAGACTCTTAATCTCAAGAAACAAACTGAGGATTGCTGGAAAGTGGGAGGGGAGGGATAGGGTGGCTGGATTATGGACATTAGCGAGGTTATGCTATCATGTGAATTGTGTAAGAGTGATGATTCACAGACCTGTATCCCTGAAGCAAATAATACATTATATGTTAATAAAAATATGAGAAGAATTTTTGTTTCAAAAAATGAAAGTTGCTGAATTTATCATGAGAAAAGTGGAAATCTGTGATATTCAGGCACAAGGCTATTTCCTAACCATCCATACCCCCACACATGAATAGACATGAAAGTTCTACCAAAGCAAGGCAAACTGTAAGGAACAGCAGCTTTTGCTGCTACCAATAGAGACATCTCAGTTTGTAGTGGTGGTAATGCCCACTCTTAGAGTCAGGGAAGACCAATGGTTCTAGTAGCCTGATGTGGTAATTGTTGGATCAAGTATACAGGAAACATATTTGAGACTTGACTAAGGTTAATGACAAAAAAGATCTACAACAACCACATACTCCTGACCAAATCTGAGGATGTTCACATGCACATAAAAACCAAAGAAGGGCTCAATGGAAAGTCAGATCTGGAGCAGGCATGAGAACAATCTGAATTTCAATGAACTTTGCTACATATACACATATATCTCATATGCAACATACAAAGAACTTACTTGCTTGAGATGGGTGAGCATAACTTCTGTCCTATTACCAGTTGATGACTAAGGTATACTAACAATGGTTGATCTCTTAAAAAAAAAAAGAATAATGAAAAAGAATAAGGCAAAGATATAAATAGTTGAAAAATGAAGAGGAGAGAGATTTCATAGATTTAGCCTAAGAAACTATTAAATGGAAACAAAAGAAAAGAAATGAAATAAACAAAAAAACCACCAGCAATAATCGTGGAAAAAGAAAAAAACACCAGAAATCAGTTACTAGTTTCTCTAAAATGTCCAGGTTCCAATAAAAAATGTGGAGACATGCAAAGAAACAAAGATGTGTGGCCCAAATCAGAAAGAAACAGTCAATACAAACTGTCTCTGAGGGGGTCTCAGATGTTGCACTTGGCAGACAAGAACTTCAAAGCAACTATAAATGTGTTCAAAGAACTAAAGGAAAGCATATTTCAGGATTTAAAGGAAAGCATGACAACAATAAATCAAAAATAGATATGGTAAAAGAAGAATTATAAATTAAAATTAAGAAACAAATTAAAATTTAAGATAGGAAAAGCACAATAACTGAAACGAAAAATCTGTTAGTGGGACTCAATGGCAGATTGAATAACTAAATAAAAAATCTCCCTCAAAGGAAAACCCAGGCCCAGACGGCTACATAGGAAAATTTTATCAAATATTTAAAGAACAAATGGCAGTCCTTCCAAAAGTCTTACAGAAAACAGTCAAGAGGAGATTACTACTTAATTCAAACTATGAGTCTGGTGTTGTCCTGATAACTAGAGTGAGACAAAAACGTCACCAAGAAAGAATACTACATACCAGTATCCAATGTGAATATATGCAGAAAGAAAAGTCCTTAACAAGAATTACCACACTGAGTCCAGCAATATATAGAAGGTTTATACTTCAACTGGGGCTTATCCCAGGAATGCAAGGTTGGTTGAACAATCAAACATCAATTAATATTATATACCATATTAGTAGAATAAAGGACAAAAAACAGCATGATTATCTCAATAGAAGTAGAAAATAGTATTTTAAAAACTGCCACATCCATTTATGATAAAAGTTTCCCCAAAAATTGGAACAGAAAAGTATTTACTCAACCTGTTAAAGGGCATCCTTTGAAAATCCATAGGTAATATCAAAGATAATGTTGAAAGATCGTATGTTTTCTCTAATATTTGGGATAAGGTGAATATGTCTGGTTTGCCAGTTCTACTCAACATTGTTAACTAAAGTTCTAACCAGCATGATAGAGCAATAACAGAGAGAGAGAGAGAGAGAAAGAGGGAGGGAGATTCATATTGGGAAAGTAGAAGTAAACTGTTTATATGTTATTGGTACTGTTTGAAGAAAATCCTAAAGAATCCTTGGGGATGGGGATGGTTCCCAGAATATAAATGTTAAGCAAATTCTAAGATATAAAATCAATGAACACACCAACTAGAATAGCTGTAACTGAAATGAAAGACAATACCAAGATTTGATCAAGATAGAAAAATTGAACTTTCATATATTGCTGTTTAGAATCTAAGATGGTACAACCCTTGGGAAAACAAGTTGGCAGTTTTTTACACAGTTACCATTTCCATAAGACCCAGCTACTGCACTGCTAGTAATCTTCCCCAAAGAAAAGAAAACCTATATTCCCAAAACAATATGTACACAAATGTTCATAGCTACATTATCCACAATAGCCACAATTTGGAAACAATCCAAATTTCTACCATCTGGTGGTAAATGGACAGACAAAATGTGGTAGTATCCATGTAAAACAATATTATTTATCAATAAAAAATAACGAACTACTGGTACATACTATAAATATGGTAGAAATTTAAAACATTATGCAAAGTGGAAGAGGCCAAACACAAAAGACCACATATCTTATAATTGAATTTGGTGAAATGCCCAGAAAATGCAAATTTGTTAGGATGCATAGCAAATTAGCCATTGCCTAAGATTGTTAGGATTAAACAAACAGGTACAAAAGAGATTTGGGATTTATAGAAATATTCTATTTGTCATTGTTAAATACTCTATAAATTTACTAATAATTGTTGAATTACACAATTACGGTAGGGAACTTTTATCATATGCAAACTGTAACTTCGTGAAGCTATTGGAAAATGAATGACTACAGGGAATAGAACTGTTTGGTAGATGGTGGATAAAAGAATAGATACAGAGGATTAGCTGGGAATATACTACCCAAATCCAGGTAAGATTAAATTGAAAGCACCATATATACACCCATATACAGAGTAAGAAATGGAAGTGACCCTAGAGAGTTTTATCTTCCCACACTACTGGATTTTAAATTAAAACTCAATATGTGTAAGTGAGTTTTCTATTTTCAAATAGCTAGTTATTGGAAGAACCAAAACTAAATCCTAGCTCTGTTGAAATATCCAGCACTCGTTGCATGATTCATTTACTCAAAAACTGTTAAAATTCAGCTGAAATTGTTAAAAGCAAAGTTTTCTCTTTAAAAACATTATTGCTCTTTAGAATTGGCACAGAAAAGCAAATGCTTTTGTATGAACTGTGTTAGAATGGGCTCTGAGTACATATTGAGAAAGAAAATAAAACCAGCTAAAGGTGTTTTTTTGAACTTTAAAAAATTTGAATGCATTTTTTTCCAAAGGAAACATAATGAATACCAATTTGTCTCTAAAAAACCTATTAACGGTGGAAAGTATTCAGAATGCAAGCAATTTCCTTGAAATAGTAGGCAAGATTTAAGCCTGATGGTGTTTGTTCCACCTGGCAAATTAGGAGTGGAGTTTGGTGGGTGGGGGTGGGGAACAGCAATGACATCAATGAGATCAGTCAACTCACACAATAAAAATTTTGATTCTCAGTTTATTTATTGATTTTAGAATAACTATTAAATTCATTTGAGGTCCACGAAAGAGAGGATTCCAAAAGCCATATCCTCCTAGGAATAAGATAAGCAAATTCTTGCTAATTTGCCCTGAATTACTGAATTGTATTTCTGGAGGGAAAAAAAGCGATCTATGTTCAACATCACTGCAATTTCAAGGTGACAGGCTTAGCCTGTGGAACACTACATGCATGGAAAATCAGTCTAAGGAATTTTTTCCAGTGAAGCAGATGATATTTTAATAATTAACCTATCATGAAGTGACACCTACTATAATAAAAATATCTTTCTTACAACGAGTAGTAAGAGCTTAATATATAGTGGTATTCTTATTCTATAAGCACCTACTCTGGTGAGGGGTAAATCTAGAGATTGTTAATGCAATGTTGGCTGATTGATCTTCATTATGAATTGTCTTTGATTATGGTGATCATAATCTAAGTTCTCTAGCACCTTATGGTAAATATTCCAGGGGATGGAAAGATGGGAATTCTTGGTAAGAGCACTATCTTTGGAAGCTCAGGGGAAATTATTTAAAGTCTTTGGGTCTTAGTTTCTCCTACTTCAAAATGGGAGCAATTAGGCCGGTCATCCTTATCTCAAAATACATGTATTGGACAGTTTGGACTAAGCTGTGTTACAGTAAATTGAAAAAAAAATAAATAAATAACCCTACCTGATTTGCAGCTATATTACCGAGAATATGAGGTATTCAAGGCTGCTGTAGTAGGGAATGAGAGGTGAAGAAAGCACACCATCTCTTAATTGCCTCAGTTTAGAGGTGACGCACATCATTGTCCCTCACATTTCATTTGTCAATAGAAATCACACGGTCCCAACAAATTGCAGTGGAAGCTGGAAATATGGAGGACTACTCAATGAACACTGTTATTGCTCAACATTGTTGATGACTATAATGATACTGATAACAATAATAACAATAAAACTAACATTTATTGAACATTTAGCATGGGCATGATGATGTGTTAAGCGCTTAATAGAGTCTATTCTACAATCCTCTCTGAAAAGTACTACTATGCTTCCATGAGAAATTGGGGGCTTAATTGCTTTATATTTTTGCCCAGGCTTATATAGTTAGTAAGTGCTGAAGCTGGTTGTCAGATTCAGATATATCTGATTCCAAAGCTTTTCCTGTAAACCACTCTGCCATATATTATAGACATATCTGAGGCAAATGTAATTCTTATAATGCCATATGCTGCATTATTGTTGTTTTAACTTTCCATGGTCCTTTGACCACTATCTGGGATCTAAATTCAACAATGGGGGATTCAGGTTCAAGGAATTGTCATGGGGTGTAGGAGTGAGTGATTTCTCATATGAAACTGCTGCTGGCGTTGCCAGTACACCCAATCTCAATTGTCATTGACACATTACCCTATCTCATCTCAATACTCACTATCAGCCCAAAGCAGATCTTGGCAAATGCAGCTCTATTCCCATTGCGGGAGACGGATCACATCAGGTCTTGCAAGCTACAGTGGTTGGTGATTTGAAAAGCAAGGACTATGATGTCATATGGCACGCTGAAATCAGAAAAAAAGGAGAAAAAAGGAACTACAAAAAAATGGGAGAGCCTGGTGCTAAAATCAAGCTATCACTCATCTTCAAACTTCCTCTTTGCTAGGCCATAAACTAAGTATCATTCTTCAGCACATTTAGGGGACCAGGTGCAATAGTGATTGAATCTTCATGAAACACCTTCTTCTGAACTAACTTGATGCTGTAGCCTCTTATCTTGCCTGTAAGAATTATGAACAATTGTAAGAGTTGGTAACAATTTTTCTTTGAAGAGTGTTTTCAAAGATTAGCAACTTGTAAATGAAGGTGTTTTTATATCTGTTTTTAAAGTTGAATATTGTTGGTGTTGCTTATGTTAATTGAAGTAAATTGGCATCAGTTTAATTAATATGTTTTGTTCTTTATGAAAATATAAATCCTTACTGAAAACATTTTGGTAACACAATTGAAAACCAAAATGATGGGTTAATAGATGTTATCTTATTGATGAAGTACTTTTCATATACAACTAGGTACTATTTTAATCTCTTGATTAAAATCAGATTGGAATAGATTGTCTGCTATTTTAACCTCTGTGACTAAATCCTGGCTTCTGTTTTGCTTTTCTTTTCTACATAACAACTCACATTTGCACCACTAAATCTTCAGAGATTACAAAACAATGACATATGCTTTAACAATGGTGTTTAATGAACATACTGCTGCGTCGAGAACATTATAATAGAGAAAGCATATTGGCTATGATATTAAATGATCTGCAATTCAGAAAGGTAAGCTATAAATGACTAAAATATTCTTTGCTATTATTTAATTGTAACTCATTTTTCAAGGCGTTCAATGCACAATGCCCTTTTTTATAAATGGAAAGGAGAAGATGACAAAGCAATATCAATTTACATAAACGCTAGCCCATTAATAACTTTGCAGATCAGGTTGAGGTCAAGTATTCAATTAAGTTCCACTCTAATGATGGTTCTTTCTGCGAGGAATCTGATGCTCACCTCTCCTGAAAACCAAATGATCCAGTCTTGGGAATTACTGATGTCATAAGCAGTTAGATTAACATGTTTGTATTCTGCAGAAAAAATAAAAACATTACAATTAAATTCCTGAAATGTTGTTCCTAATTTAAAATTCATTCTAAAAGCTTTGCAGTATAGAAGAGACTGATAGATGAATATACATTTACTATTTAGCACTGATTTTGTTGTTGTTGTTTGCCTTTCTTCCTTTTTGATTCTTTTGTAAACAAAATGTATTTCTTTCCCTAGGCTCTAGTTGTAAATTAGCATTTGAATTCAAATGACAACATGTTCCTTTTCTTTTCCTGTGCAATTCTTGTCACAAATGTGCTGTTTTTAATGGCAAATCAGCTAATTAAAGACAGTGTGGTGCAGAAAATGAATGGAGTTAATTGAATTAGTATTAAAACACTTAGTAATTAATCACTACTTGCATTGCAATTATTCAGAGCTTAAAACTGTTGGCAAAGCTTACTCTTATCCATACGTTTTCTCATTTCTCATTTCTCTTTAAATGCTAGCATTTAAAAAAAATATTCTAGCCATATATGTCCTAAATAGGCAAATTTTGCACAGTAATCATGACTTCATTTAAGATTTTGTAAATCTAACATAATTCATAATGTTACTAACTCTTCCTTAAGATCCTATATTTAAATGTTACTTTTCTTACAAAGAAAAGTTACCATTCCTGTAAAAAGTGAATAGATATTGAAAAGAGGACTCTGAGACAAAATATTAGTGCAAATATCTGCCTTGAATCATTAATTTCCCTTACGACCTGTGGGCTGCTCTCTGAACACCAACTGCCCTTCACTCTTTACATCTCTGACTTCTAGGACTATTTTGGCCTTCAGGTCTCAGATACTTGAATGACTTTTTTCCCCACTCACCCTGCTTACCTGAAAAATCAACTAGCTCACTTCTTGTGACCCTTTCCTCTAATCTGTGAGTCAGCCTAGAGAAAGCTTCCTAGTCTGTAATGTTTAGAGCTCTCCTTTGGAAACACAGAATTTTCTGAAATAAAGATATATTATTGACAAACTGGATAATTGCAAATGGAAGATTGATATGAAGAGTTGTTTAGTTTGTTATAGGAAATCTATGAGCTTGGTTGCACAAATCAAGGAAATACACTAACATGATTTTTGCACAAATTTCTGATGATATTTTTCATTAATTTATTCACTCACCCATTCATTCAATTAGTAATAGTTCTACACTGGTGAGACTCAACCCTCAAGCTGAACTGAGCACCTGAAACCTCTCTGGGCTATTTTAATTAATTAATTAATTAGTTTGTTTGTTTGTTTGTTTTTACAGAGAGAGACACAATGAGAGAGGAAACACAAGCAGGCCAAGTGGGAGAGGTAGAGAAGCAGGCTTCCCTCAGAGCAGGGAGCCTGATGTGGGGTGAGATCCCAGAACCCTGGGATGATGACCTGAGCCGAAGGCAGATGCTTAATGATTGAGCCACCCAGGTGCCCCTCTCTGGGCTCTTTTAAAATAGACATGTCTATACCTTGAAAGATTATTTATCAGTGGGCCCACAATAGGTCCAGACAGCCATATTACTATGGTTATATAAAAGATGAAATAATGATTATGCCAGAATTAAAAACCATTATTCCAGATCTTCCTCTAGGCACTGGGAATATAAAGACCAATAAATTCAGTCTCTATAGAGTCTTTCAGTCTAGAACAGTCATGAACCACTAAGTAAAATAATGATCGCTCTTACACACAGCACGGAAACTAAATGATTAGCCATAGGAATATATACAATGGTTGAGGAAATTTCCCACAGAATCATATTTATTTCTAAATTTTGGAGTTTAAAATACAATCTAAATACAATACAAAATACAAAATACAATCTAAGCACATTCACATGTGCAAAAAGAATATCAGGACTGATAAGAAGTAATAGCAGGAAGAATGATGCTTTTTCAATTATAGATACTTAGAGTTTATATTCAAAACCATATTTCTAAAATTTATTAAACTATGGTATATGGATGTTAGGCCCAGGTTTTATTCACCATTTTAATGCAAGACCTAAACGGTAAGAGACACATAGAAAACACCCAATAAATTTTTTGTTGAAATAATGGCTGAACGAATAAATAATGGAGCTCCAAAATTATAATTACGTTAGTTATCACTAGGCTTTGCCTAAATTAATTTTGCTAATATCCCCCATTCTTTCAGTGAAAATCAAGGACATCTTTTAAATATTACGAAAAGGATTTTCTGAATTGTTTCCCCAAATTGTGACAGTCATAATGGCTAACAGAAATTATTTTCTCACCTGCTGAGCTAAGTACCTCACCTCTTTAACAATCTGTGCAAAGTCAAACGCTATTGCTGCCAAGATGAGATTTTGAATTCTACAAATCTTGGATCCTTCTTCCTAGAATATATCCAAAACCAGGTTTGCCGAAACCAAGCAAAATGCTCTCAAGGCAATTACGCTGCTGCTTTCCAATCCCTGACTGTTTTGAAGGCAAATAGCATGGGGAAGCAAATCCTGTCAAGAATTAATTACAGAATTAGGTGAAAATGACAAGGATGATAGAGAATTTGAGCCAATTTGGAGAATTAGCTGAGGAATTAAAGCTACAGTAATGTGGCAACAATTGAGAGGATTTATTGTACTCACAGTAGAGCTTTTGCCCTGATTTCAGCACATGAATAAACAACGAAAAGTCTGACACTCTAATTAGCAGTCTTCAGATAGAAAGGTGAGAGATTGACCTATCAGGATCAACTCCCAAGAAAAATAATCGCTCACACTCATTTAATGTTTGTACAACTCTGCTGTAATCTAAGCTCTGTCCTAAGCATGTTGTGAATATTGGTTCCTCCCAACTACCCTATGAGGTAAGTCCAGTTATTAATTGCTTTCTTCCTATTGTTATGGATGAGAGACAGGCATCTGGTAAGTGTCACAACTAGGGGCGCCTGGGTGGCTCAGTGGGTTAAACCTCTGCCTTTGGCTCAGGTCATGATCTCAGGGTCCTGGGATTGAGTCCCGCATTGGGCTCTCTGCTCAGTGGGGAGCCTGCTTTCTCCTCTCTCTCTCTGCCTGCCTCTCTGCCTGCTTGTGATTTCTCTCTGTCAAATAAATAGATAAAATCTTTAAAGAAAAAAAAAGTGTCACAACTAGGATTTGAACCCAAGTTTTCTTGTTCCAATGCTTATGATTTTAACCACTATGCTGTAAGAGGAGAATCTCAAAGCACCATACCTTGAAGAATATGTTTCCTGGAATTTCCTACTCTTGGTTATTCAGAGATGATAAACGAAATTTTTTTAAAGATTTGTTTATTTATTTAAGAAAGAGAGAGTGCATGAGCATATGATTTGGGGGATGAGCAGAGAGAGGGAGACCGAAAGAGTGAGAATCCCAAGCAGACTTCCCACTGAATGCAGAGCCTTATGCCTGCTAGATCTCATGACCCTGAGACCATGAGCTAAACCAAAATCAAGAGTCTCAGCTGCTTAACCAACTGAGTCACCCAGGCACTGCTAAATACAATGTTTTATATATCATTTAGCTTCCAGAAAATATTGTCATGTTTTAAAACTCCTCTGCCTTCTATTATGACACTGGTTCTCCATTATTGAAAAGTGAGTCTAATCAGCATTCCTTTTCACTCCAGAATAGAGTAGCATTAAGAGATCTACTGTTAGTAACGACCCACTTATGGCTGAGATATTTGAGGTACAAATGTGCACAATAGGCTCTCAAATAAACTGCTGAGGTTCCATGACTCTGTAAAAACACTTAGCAGTTTCCGTGATGATGTCTTTGACAGTGTGTTAATGGTGGGAATTCTTTTCAACTGATGGCATAAATACATTTGGAAAATATCCCTGTGTTATGGGATGTCAGCTTAGGAAAAGAACTGCTACGTGAAAGCAGAAGTTTAAAGGATCAGGTTGTGACTTCTGAAAAAGAAAACAAGTAAAGAATTTAATATCAATCTAAATTCTACTTGTGTGATTATCTAAGCTTTCTTTGAATAGCAGAATTTCAATTGTATGCACATAGTTTTGTCACAAAACCCAGCAAGATTCTTTATCCTCTTCTCAAGCCTTTTCAGACAGGCTGCTTGCCCTTAAGAATGGAGAAACCTCTCCTCTTTCCTCTTTGGATTAACCACAAGGATAGGGCATGTGGGTTTATAAGCTTGGCGTGATGTCTTTAAATTTGAACTTTGATAATTCGAGGCTTCATTCCAATCATGGCCTTGGTTGTCTTTTACGGTAAGATGCGCCCTGTACTGTTCCACAGGAATTCTTTTCCTCTCTACTAACGAGGCTGTAAGCTCTTGAAAATGTGACATGATTCTGGTGTCTCCCAGATGTAGCTGATAATAACCTTCACCTGCAGGCTTAGTCCTGCCAAGTTCCTGAGCACTTGTGAACTTCTGATCAGCAGCAGCTTTGGCATTTGAACCTTACCTCCTTATGTTTCTTCCTTTGGCTGAATTTGTACATTCAGTATTTAGTTTCTGGTTTGAGTGCTTCACTGCCCCTCTGGAATGGAAATCTTTCTTGAGTCCTAGACTGGCTTTGCAACCTTGATTTCCTGATTTTAATATTCCACGTAACTGGAATCTATGTGTGATGAGTTTAAGCTTGAAGAACATAAATACCTTAACTGCCGGTTCTAGACATTTATCTTACTCGGTAATGCTTGACCGCTAAAGGCAAGGCAATCCCTTTGTAAATCAAGAGGATGGCCCCATGTTTAATGTTTGATTAAGGACAGCTTTCTTGCTCTGCATTCAACTGTCCCCTTCTCCCCCACATCTAGGCAAGCTGATAAGAAAGCCTACTTTCTCCTTTAGTACTAATTGGAGGATCAAACTCTGCTCTCCTAGAAAATCTCATTATGGGAGTAAGAAAATTTCACAAGTTCTTTTTAAGATTTTAGTTATTTATTTTGCAGAGAGAGCACATGAATATGAGCACTCCATGCTGAGTGTGGAGCCTGACACAGGGATCCATCTCATGACCCTGAGATCAGGACCTGAGCTGAATCCAGTAGTTGGATGCATGATAATTGACTGGGCCACCCAGGTGACCAACCTTTCACGACATCTATATATCTCTGTCTGTATCTGTCTCCTCTGCCCTCATATTAATTTCTCTGCTCTACTTCATGTCTTCACAGTCTCAAAACTGAATTATTTCATCAACTTCCTAGCTAATCTTTCTGTGTTCCTTGACTCCTTAGAACATGCTGGCATCAGGTTTCCATAAATACAAGCCAACATGACACTCCTATAGAAAATTCTCCAATTACTCCACATTTTCTAAATATGACTTACTGGGCATTTTAAGGTTCGGACCTACTCATGCAGACTTACTTCCTGCTAACTTCCTCTTTACCTTTCAGACTCCAGCAACAATGAATTGGTTATATTTTTCTCTACACCTCAACCCCTCCCCAATATATCAACTGCTTTTGCTTATGTGTATCTCTGCCTAGCTAATCCTTTCCTATGCATATGTTTTTTCCACCCCCATCCCCAACTGGCCTGGAAAAATTCTGCTTATCCTTTAAGACTCAGATTGGAGTTCACTCTCTCTAATATCCCTGCTGTGACTCCACAAGGCTGGGTTACAAGTTTCTCTTTTGTATGCATTTCACTCACTACATTCTATAGTAGGTGTTGTGTCTACCTTTACCATTAGACTGTGATGTCCTTTAGGGCACAGACTGTGTCTCATAAATTGATGTAACTCTAGCACCTAGCAAAGTTCCTGACACATGGCTAATAAACTTTTATTGCATAGGGAGTCTTCAAGCCATAAAATGATTCACAAGAGAATTATTGGAGAAGTAACATGGTCCCAGTACTCCTCTGGGAATCAATGCTCTGTGTGATGCCGGCGAGGTCACTTAACCTTTCTGCACCTCCATTCTCTCAGCTGAGAAGAGACCACCTATATTTTAAGGTTCTTCCCAGCTCTATATTTACTATGAAATACAGGCTCCTCAGGCTGCATTTACGTTTTTGATTATAGAAATTTAATAACTCCCTTGAGATAATTTTCAGACACTACATAGGGTGTTAAGAAGCTATTGTGAACTAAGTCATTTGCACATGTAAGTTCTCCCATGAAAGTAATGTAAATAAATGTAAATTGAATGAACAGATACATTTTTGTAATTTATAGAATCTTAAACTTTGTATAATCATTTATACATTAAATATATGAATTTTTCTTCATTACCTTATTTGTTTCTGCAACCATGGTCATTTTTCTCTTGACTCTGTATTTGAAACTGCTTTCTTCTATAATTATTTATGCTTTTTAAGGTCCAACCCAAAAGATACTGTGCCACTTGACCTTGAAGAAGTCAGTATCAGGTCTCTTTCTCTTCATCTCTATCCAAAAACAGCATAGGACCTTTCTTGATCTTCTGTGCCTCATCAGTGTTAGTGACAGATTGAGATTGACAATCTTTTGCTTTTCCCAGCTTCTCTTCCATTTCCTCCTCATTTATCTTCTATTCTTCCCCTTCATCCCTAATGCCACTAGCCAGTCTGGACTCTGACCCTTCTGGTCCTTTCTCACCTTTCTGAAGGATGGAAATTTCTTCACTGAAATAAGCTCTAAATTCTTCCACTTCCTCATTGGTGAGGGAACAGTTCTTGACACAATTACTTTATTATCTGAACTCATTAACAATTCTTTGGTGGGCCTTTTCTTCATTTGCTGAAAAAATCTTACCTGTGGCTCCAACAGCAAGAGCAAGAGACAGGCCATATTTGGGTATAGGTAACCTGCTTACCGCATATACTTCTTTATCCTTCATCAGATATGTTGAATGAATGTAGGGGACAAATATATTTGAACCTTTTCTTTTAAATCTTGATCTTGGTCTAAAAACAATTCCGATTATTTTCTAAATATTTCTGACTTTATCTGGATTGATTCTGATTTCCCTCACAGGCAATGAGAAGCTTCTGAACCATCTGTTTTTCTTCTGAGAGAAGCAAAATTAATATAGCTTTGCCATCCTTTCTGTACCCTGCCATTCCACCTTCCCTGTGAATATGTGTGCTGGCATTCTTTGGACAATTTATTTGAAGAACCCAGTTCACAGCTTGGAAGTCTAGACCCTGGCTATAATGACAGTAGCAAAGAGCACTGCCCTTTGCAGACAGATTCATTATAAATCTCCATTATCATCATCTGCTATTGTCAGATATGGGGGGCAAGGACAGAAGAACACAGCTGGAAGAACACTCTATATGGATACTGAATCTCTTTATAACTGAAGAAAAAGACAATACTCTTCTTCTTGAGGTGGCTTCTTAAAGTGGAATATAATACATTCATTTTTTGCTGTAGCTCTCAAACTATGCAGGCCTCTTCCAAAGTGACAGTGGTGCTGTATTTTTCTTTATCACAAACCCAGACATATGATTTTTAGTCAACAAGATGTAAAACCCCCTTAAATCTCTATGAGTTTGTGTGTGTGTGTGTGCGTGCGTGCATGCGTGTTAAGAGTATAAATAGTTCTGATAAACTATGTACTAAAACCAAAGCATTATTTATTAAAACAACTTTTTTTTTTAAGATTTTATTTATTTATTTGACAGACAGAGATCACAAGTAGGCAGAGAGGCAGGCAGAGAGAGAGAGAGAGAGAGAGAGGGAAGCAGGCTTCCTGCGGAGCAGGGAGCCCGATGCGGGGCTCGATCCCAGGACCCTGAGATCATGACCCGAGCCAAAGGCAGCAGCCCAAACCACTGAGCCACCCAGGTGCCCCAAAACAACTTTTTTTTTTTTTTAATTAGAGTTTACTGAGAATCAAGACTTCTATTATATTCAGTGGGCAGTCTAATCATCAATAACAATGATATCGAAGTTATTAATTAACTTGCATTTGCATGCCACTGAATACTTATTTCCTCAGTGTCTGCTGAACTTTCTTACTCATTTCTCTATGTTCCTGGTAGAATATAAGTTCTGGAAATTCTCTATTTGAGTCAAAATTTTGACTCTGCATTTCCTCCTTATGTGGCCTGAGGCAAGATATTTGACTTTCCTGTACCTTAGATTCCTCTTCTATAAAATCGAGATGAATACTAGGGAAACTACATGTAGAACAGGTTCAATATACACATGCATTACCACATGCAACATGAAAACAAAAATACATAAAATTAAATTAGAATAGCTGTAGTCCATAATATGCTTAAAATATTATTGTAGTAGGTGCTTGCTAAATATATGGGGGATAAGATGAAGTTGATAAGGCGTACAGATAATAAGAATGTAGTAGTTAAGCCATATAGACAAAAAATCTAATAAAAGGTAAAATAAAATAATGTCTTTATGGAGAGGTAAATTGTATAATAAAGATTCAAATTTGAGATACATCACTGATATTTAAATTTTTCTAAAAATGCATTGTTGTTCAGTCAAAAAAAAAATATCCAAAATGTAATACATTGCACTGCATGCTGGAAGTAGAATAGGAATAAGACATATGGTTCATGTCCTTATGGCGCTTTTAGTAGAGAAGATATACACTGAATAATTTTTTGCATTTATAGAATTGAAAATGATAAGGTTTGATATCCTATATAAACACATAAAAAATAAATCCAATTTAATCTGTGTGGAAGATAGGGTGGACATTGGACAAAGTAACTTTTTTGGCTGAACCCTGAAAAGTAAATAGTTATTGAGTGTAGCAGGAGGTAGAAAGGAAGAATAGTGGAATTAAAACAAAACAAAGAAACAAAAAAACTTCAAGTTTATTAAAATCAGTAACATTGACCAAAAAAAAAAAAAAAAAAAGAAAAGAAAAGAAAAAAAGGAAAAAAGAAACCTGACCCCAAATCAGAAGTCTTTCCATGCTTTAGGGAATTATCCATACCACTGTGTCAGAAAATTATCATGAATAGCTAATCCAATGAAAGTTTATACAATGATAACATAAATATTTACATCAAACTTAATTTTTTCTTATTTTTTAAAATTTAAATTCAATTAGCTAGCATATAGCACATCATTAGTTTCAGATGTAGCATTCAATAATTCATCAGTTGCCTATACCATCCAGTGCTCCTCACATCAAAGTTTAAAAACCTCTTTTTCTGAACGTTGTCTCATTTAAATTTCACAATTACCAGGTGACTTGTATATGCATTTTTACATTTTACAAAAAAGGTAAGTAAAACTGATTGGCCTATGAAAAGTCACACAGATGATGTTGCCAGAAGTCATGCGATCAAGCTGTAGATCCTGAGGACTATGCATTACAGAGATCTAGCTTCTTTATACTGATCAGGGCTCAGGCTGAAAACTGAATGGCAAGGAGAGTTGCTCAATCAACAAATTCCGGATACCTACAAGCACTAGGCACTGATAAAGGCGTTAGAGGTAAAGCACTGAACAGTACAAGGCACAGTCCTCTCTCTGTGGACCTTATGTTCTAGATGTGAGAAGGGAAAATTATACAAGATTAATAAACAAAATATGTATTATGTTGGTGATAGCTGGGGCTCAGAACAAAAATAAAGTAGGAAAGAGAGATAAGGAGCAGCACGTGCAATTTTAGAGTGGTTAAAGAAAGACTAGGTGGAATGGTGATGTTTGATTAAAGACCTGTAAGAGAGGAGGGATAGAGCTTGATAGATCTCAGAGAAGGGATTTGTAGTACAATTTGTACAATTTGTACAATTGTAGTAAAGACAATTGTAGTTCAAAGGCCATAGAGAGGAGGTGTCTAGGACCAGGTGTATGTTTTTGGAAAAACAAGATCAGTGTGCTTAGAACCGAAGGAATGGGGAAGAAGAGTAGTAACAAGGGGAGAGAATTTATAAGGCTTTGTAGAGCATTGTAAAGATTTTTGGCTATTTGACTGAAGGGGATATGCAGATTGCAGAGTTCAGAGCTAAAGGAAGGTGATATCTGATTTCCATTATAAGGAAAATCACCTAGTCTATTGTATTGCAATGAGACTGTTGACAGAAAATGTAGAAATGTCAGTTAGGAGGCCATTAAAATAATCCATGATAATGGGTATGGTCAGTGAATAGGAGGTGGTAGAACAGGATAAAATTCTGGATATCTTGTTAAGGTTAAGATGACAGGGCTCAACTTAGGAGCAAATGCTGGATATACAAAGAAGAGAGGCATTGGTGAAAATACCAAGTCATATATCAAGTTCATTCATTGAATGAACTAGCCTTGAGGGTGTGTGCTGCTGTTATTCACTGCATTTTTATTGTTGTTTATTTGTTTGTTAGTTCTTTTGTATGAGTGGTTTGAAAAAGAATAGAAAGAATAAGAAGGGTGAGGGAAATTAGTTGGAACTGGGGTTAAGTTCACAGAAACTATAAGAACTATATTCCTAGGAGACTTACAATAAAAATATCACAGAAAGCAGGGCCCCATTGCTTTTTTGTTTTTTCACCTGGAAAACAGTTCTGTTGTACAGACAGAAATGATAGAGAATGGCAGAATTGGGTTACATGTTCTATGGAATTTGGTTGATTATAACAAAATCAATAATAATTACCAACACAGCATCCTAGGAGTGATAATAACAGTTTGTCTATCCAAAACTATCCTTTGGAATGTTTTTATTTTCAATAGTATTTCACCCTGGAATGAAAAATGAAGTATTGTGCTTATACACAAAAAGCCATGTTTCTTGGTCCACAATTTCCCTAAACTTGAGAGCTGAATTGAGAGCAAACACCTTGATGTGAATACTTGAAAAGTGTACTTAAGGAGTAGCAGGGCAGATATTAGTGCTGAACAATGACAAGTATGACATAGGTGCTAGACTTCACACTGAGGGGTCACCACACACATTATTTCACAATGGCTGCCTCAGTAGATGAGCTGACATAACAACCACTGCCGGTGCCATAAACAATTGCCAATTTCATTTTACAGGAGTCACATGGATGAGGTGAACCAGAAAAAGTGATGATGATAGATGAAATTGAATATGTATGACTCATTCAAAGCTGCCTAATAAGTCCAGGAGAACTAGCATGGATTCAGCATTGGAGAGCCTAGGTTCAAACCCCAGGCCTGCCATTTATTAGCTACATGACCTTGAGCAGACCACTAAGCTGGTTACCTCACTTTAGAAAGAAGGAAATTAATACAGACTAACTGGAGAACCATGTGAATCAAATGAGATAATGCAAGTGTAAAAATGGTTAAAATATTGTATAAATATTGATACTATTATTGAACACACTTTCCTTTTGAAAGATGGAAAGGGAGAGAATAGGAATGAGTTATCAATTGTTGAATACTCTCCTTGATTTCAGGGATTACCCATAAGCTAGTCTATTTAATGTAACCAAGAACAGCATATCTTCAGCTAGCTACTATCCATGCATCCAACAATTTACTTGTACATCTTGTCCAATGTTATTCTGTATGTTAGAATCTAGATCCAAATTTAGGTCTGTTTTTGCTCCTAAGACTGCATAATTCCTGTTATACTAAGTCATTGCCTGTGAATTTTACATGGAGCCACACTGTGTCAGAAATGGAAGAAGTAATAGAAATCATCTAGTGGAATGGTTTTCAAATATTTAGCTGTAAAGTCCTATGGGGAAGCTCAATATTTACTAGATGTAGGGCTGCCCTTGTTAAAGCAGATATGGGAACTCCAAAATTACTTCTGCACTTGGCCCCCCTCCACTTTTTCTCTTGGGATTGTCGATAACTTAGGGTTTGGAAAACATGAACTCAGCTCATTCTCCTCAGTTTCAAGACTGAAAAACAAATTCATGGAGTCTAAATGATTTAAGCAAGAGCACACAATCTTTTAATGGCAAAACAAGAACAAGGACCCCAGTTCTATGGAACTTCAGTACCATATACCCCATAGGCTTCCTACATTAGTCTTATGGTGTTGATATTTGAAGGGTCTGAATAAATTATATTCCTATCACCCATCCAACTTCTGAACAAGTTAAGATATATAGAAAAGATTTTGTTATATGGAGACAAAAATATCACATAATTGATGGAGCTGTTGGAGAGCATGGATCACTGTGTGGTGACCAAAGACCATTCCCTGCACCCTCACCAAGGAAGAGCTTTTACCAATAAACTTACCACTAGACACAGACATGGACCAGAACACAAGCTTCTTGGAGACGAGACTTTAAACCTGAGTGGGTCATAGGTTCAGCTCTGCCTACCTAACTTCTCCCTAATTTACCAGAAAACCATCCTCCATCCATGAAAATACAGGGGAAGTGAGAGTCTAGTTCTATCTAATTTAATACACATTTTATGAAGTGAAAAATCATGGGCTTGTGACTCCACTTAATAAAGGACCAGAACCAGAAATCTGAGGAGGTTACCCATAACAGCATGTAGTTTTGTTTTGTTTCACCTTCTCGTTTTAACTTCTCATTTATTTGCTGTGCTATTAAATATTAACATTCTCATGAACATATCCAAGTGTTTGAGTACTTACCAACTTTATGAAGTTCTATATTTCCTGATGATTTCATAATTTATAGATGACCTTGTTTCTGAAACTAAAAGTTTCACAACTAGGGGCGCCTGGGTGGCTCAGTGGGTTAAACCTCTGCCTTTGGCTCAGGTCATGATCTCAGGGTCCTGGGATTGAGTCCCGCATTGGGCTCTCTGCTCAGTGGGGAGCCTGCTTTCTCCTCTCTCTCTCTGCCTGCCTCTCTGCCTGCTTGTGATCTCTCTCTGTCAAATAAATAGGTGGAATCCTTAAAACAAAACAAAACAAAACAAACAAACAAAAAACAACAGCAACAAACCTTCGTTAAAAAGGAGTAACATGAGGGACGCCTGGGTAGCTCAGTGGGTTAAGCCTCTGCCTTTGGCTCAGGTCATGGTCTCAGGGTCCTGGGATCAAGCCCGGCATTGGGCTCTCTGCTCAGCAGGGAGCCTGCTTCCCCCTCTCTCTCTCTGCCTGTCTCTCTACCTACTTGTGATTTCTCTCTCAAATAAATAAAATCCAAAAAAAAAAAAAAAAGAAAGAAAGAAAGAAAGAAAAGGAATAACATGGTGGATAGTGGGAGATGGAGTGAGTTGGTGGATAACGGAGGGGGAGACAAACCATGAGAGACTGTGGACTCTGAGAAACAAACTGAGGTTTCTGGAGGGGAGGGACGGGAGGGTTTAGTGAGCCTGGTGGTGGGTATTATGGAGGACACGAATTGCGTGGAGCACTGGGTTCAGTGTATAAACAAGGAATTCTGGAACACTGAAAAGAAATAAAATAAAATGAGAAAAAAATTAAAAAAAAGAAAAGAAAACTCAATGCACTGGGTGCCTGGGTAGCTCAGTCAGTTTAGTGTCTCCCTTCACCTCAGGTTATGATCCCAGGGTTCTGGGATTGAGTCCTGCATTGGGCTTCTTGCTCAGCGGGAGGACTGCTTCTCTATCTCCCTCTGCCTGCCACTCACCCTGCTTGTACTCTCTCTCTGTGTCAAGTAAATAAATAAAATCTTTTTAAAAACGTTAACACACTGTGATGATTGTGAAGACCTCCTTACCAGGTAATTATCAGGTATGGTTTCAATAGCTAGGGGTTCAAAACAAAGTTACAGTGATTTTAATATAAAAATGAACATATATCTTCACTTTAACCCCTCTCTTCCCCCAAAAAAGAAAAAAAATGTTTATTTCTTCTTATTATTCTCCTCTTTCCCCGAATCTTAGTTATAATTTCTATCACTAGGAGGCAGATCACTCTGGTGAAAAACTTGTCTCCGCTGATGTTGCTGTTGTCACTACTTCAACTCACCCTGCAGTGCTGCGGCTCAATATCACTTCTGCAAGGAGGTCTTCTATGATCTTCAAATAATAATGAGTTTCCCTTTTGTGTTTCTCATACCACCCCAAGATTCCTCTTGTCCCTTTTCATGATAGACCTAAATTTGTGATTTTGTTCATTTCATCAGTCAAAATGCTTATTGGGCATCTATCCCATGGTAGGCATGTTTTTAGGCTCTGGGTATACGATTATGAGTAAGACAGACTGGATTGCTGTCCTTGTGAAGCACACATTCTAGTGAGGATACACCATGTCCTCAAGGTTCTTTGTATTTCTTTGTTTTTCCTCCTGATCTTTTCTAAACTTCTGTAACAGTAGTTGATATTTTGTATGTTCTAAATAGATACTTACTGAATAGATAATGAATAAAGTAGAGGAAATTATGGGAAATATATGAATGAATAAACATGTAAGATGTTGATAAATCCTCTGCAGAGAATTAATACCAAGTGAAATAATTGATAGTGACTAACTTATCCTATGTCAGTTATTATGAAAGACATCTCTGAGGTCTTGACACTGAAGCTGAGATATGCAAAACCAAAAGAAGCCAATTTATGTACTATTATCCAGAAACTATCATGTTATAAGGAAGTCAAGGCAGTAGTGTGAGGCCTGGAGTTTCAGATACATCAAAGAAAAAAAAAGGGAGAGAAGGGATGAGGGAGTGATAGAGGGAGGAGGAGAGAGACTGAAAAAGGAGGGAGAGAAAGGAAGAAGAGAAGAGAATAGAAGGGAGGAAAGAGAAGAGGAGAGAGGCATCAAGATGAATCAAGATAAGCATGAGTGGAAAAGCCATTTGGAAGTGGTCCTGCTAGGCATAACTGTCGTTGTGTGGATTGCAGATGAACCATCTGAATTCTTTTGTCACAAAACTGGGGACAAAGGTAAAATGATAGTTTTATATCACTATGTCCTGGAGTTGTTCAGTAAAAACAAATAATCGATCCATGTGTGTCTTTCATGGCTCCTGCAACATCCACAGGGCTCCAATCCTGGCCCATATTAGGTGAGGGGAAAAATAATGGACAAAGAAAAATTACATGAAGTGAGGAATCACATCACTCACTGCTTTTTAGATTCTCTGAGTTTCAGTTTCCTTGCATGTAAACTAAGGATGCTACATAATTTTCAGTGTTTGAGAAAATTAAATAATCTAATATATGTATGTGTTTAATACTGTGTTGCACACTGTAATCATAGAAGTAATAGAAGTATTGTTTATTTCATTCAGTTTTATCCACAATGCCTAAAGCATCACCAATTATAGAGTCCTCACTTGTAATTTTTTTTTAATGGCTGAGGGAATGTAAACATGATCTATCAGGCACTGCTCAAGTCATGAGGACCACAAAGAATAACATGTAACTGTATGTTACAGTGGCTCTAGGTATGCTGTCAGCTCTAGTACAGTAAGTACTATAATTATAATCTATGCAAGGTACTATACAAGTCAAGAATGCAACATCTGATTTGGTCTGGACAAAGTAAAGAAACATATTACTAATGAAAAGGCTTTTGTTCTCTCTCAGAGCATACTTAATTGATGATTATGAATACATCAAGTAAGCACATTTCTAAAAAGGAAAATTTTGTTTTTGAAGAAAGACATGAATGAGACTGATAAATCACGTATCAAGTGGCTTCTAAGGGAATTGATGATTGGGGTTAGGCATGAGAGAATGTGGGAGAATGAGACAGTAATCAGCTAAGCAGAAATCAGATGATGAAGGGCTGCATATGTCACAACAATGAATTTGACCTTCATTGTATAGGGAATAGAGAGGCAGTTACAAATTCTATTCAGAGATCTGGCACTCTCTGACTCTAGATCATTGGAATGCTTGAGATGAAGACAGTCTAGCTAGGAGGCTGTTATCCTGCTATCGTTTTCTGCTATTACCAAGCAGAGAAATGATACTGATCTGAACTATAGCAGTGACAGATGACTAGTGAGTAAGGGACAAATATGGAAATACTAAATAGGAGTAATTTATAGAACCTAGTTGACTAATTATATATAGAAGTTGAGAAAAATAGTACGAGTCAAGGATGATTCAGTTTGATTTGCATTACTGAGAACATGATGATACAATCATCAGAAATTTTTGTTTGGTGCAATTTTGGATGTTGTAGTAATCAGATTTGGCCTTCTATAACACTACATAACAAATAACCTCAAAATCTCAGTGACTAATGAAACCTATGTTTTTCTTGCTTATATGACTACATGCTTGCACAAGATTGGCTTAGCTGGGCTGCAAGTTGTGAGTAGAGCTCAGGCCTGTTCCACATGCCATTCATTCTTTTTGGACCAGATGTATTGGAGTATTACCTATGTCCTAAAAATGCAGGAGCAACAGGAGAATAAACAAAAACATACAGGACCTCTTAATGTATAGGTACATAGCACACGTGCTACCATTTCCATCCATATTTTCACAATTAAAATGGCCAAGTCAAAATATCAATAGAGCAGCAACACATGCTCTGTTCATAGCAGAAAGCACTACATGGTCATATGACAAAGGTCATGAATATACATTTCTAATATATGGAAGGGAGTGAGTGACTGGAAACAATGCTCAACTGATCATCACAGTATAGTTAGTACATCAAGTAAGAATATCCATGAACATAACTAACAGGAGAAACACCAGAAATTTCCATACAGTGATTCTTTATTGCCAAAAAAGCTTCATTGCACTCATTTCATGGAACTTTGAAGTTATCACTTTATGGGGATTTCCATACTAAGTTAGTTACTTTTTTACATTATCACATTTGATTAATTTTTAGACTACTGCATATAAAAAAAACTGCCATAATTAAAAAATCAAGCAAGCTTTCTCCAATACTGACAAGTAATGAACAATGGCAAGTGTAAACAAATGTCAGTATCCTACAGTCTCAAAGGTTGTTCCTCAAGAACGAACCTTTTCCTTAACAAATCAGTATCACTCGGACTTCAGGGTGCTGCTGTTTTTCCTAACACCAAAATGTGGACTCACAACTGCTGTCTTACTGTCTGCAAATAGGACCAGTACAATGAGGAAGAAGGTAGGTAACTTTGCTAAGGATTCAGGAATGAATAAATATAAATAGTCTAAGAAAATGTCAAAATAAATTTAACTCCCTTTCACTTCATGATCCAGGCAGGGACTCCTTTCCTTGACTCCTAGACCACTCTATGTACAGAAAAGGTGGTCGTGTAGATCTACCTGGGAGTCCACCAAAATCTGCTGAAATTCATAGCCAAGAATAGGGGACACAGAGATTTTTGGTCAAACATTACTGGTCAGTAGAATTAGGGCTTCCTAAAGATGATCATGTTCTAATTTACAGAACCTCTGAATATGTTAGGCTACAAGGCAATGGAGAATTAAGGAATTTAATGTAATTAGTTTTACTAATCAGTTGACTTAGTGAGATTATCCTGTATTACCTGGGTGGGCTTAATGTAATTGCAAGATGGTCCTTCAAAATAAAAGAGGGACATCAGAATCAGAAGGGGATTTGGAAATGCTGTCAAAAGAAGACATCAGAGTCAGATACAGGTTTGGAAATGCTGAATTGCTGGCTTTGAAGTTGGAGGAAATGGACACAAACAAAGGAATGCAGCTGGTCTCTAGACATTGAAGAAGGCAAGGATCAGATTATCCCTCAGAACATTTGGAAGGAAAGCAGCTCTGCTGACACCTTGATTTTAGTCCAGTGAGACCCATTTCAGATAGCTCCCCTCTAGAACTATAAGATAATATATTTCTGTCTTTATAGGCTTCTAAACTTGTGGTAATTTGTTATAGGAGCCATAGGAAATGAATGCAACCTCTAAATCATTTGCTGATGACTGATAGCAGAAATACCAAACCCCTTCAAAGAAAGAGCTCCATCAACAGGGAATTAAATTTAGCCTATGGACAATGACATCAGAATGCACTAATTACCTTTCTGAAAAAGATACAGCCAACAAACTAAATGGGTTTTCTCCCTTTAAACAGTTTACTATTTATTCTTTCAGAATTCCCTTAAAAAAATACAAACAACTCTGATGTAAAAACAACAACAAAAGAGATATCCATTCATTGGCCAGGCCCTAGAAATATTGCTTTCTTCTCCTCTGGTAGGGAGATAGGTTCTCTTAGGGGAAAATCCAATCTTCTTCAACTATAGTGCACTCATAATGGACCCTATGACATTTTAAGCTATGCATAGGTATAAATAAATAATAAAAATGCATTATAAATAAATAAATAAATATGCTTATTTGTATCACAGAACTTTATGCATCATAGTAATATCTATCCCTTACAACCTCCATACCATCAAAATTCTTATTTAATTCCAATGTTGATGAGCTCAAATTGAATGCCATTTTATTTCCGACTCTCTTGAGTCTATAGACATGTCTGGCATATAATTACCATGCATAATTTTTGGTAGAGTAATTGTTAACATTAAATGCTTGTTGAATTGATCCATAGTACTTAGAAATTTATAAACAGGTCTGTGAATGAGATTTTGCATATCAGGTCTTTTACAAATATAGTTCAAGCATCATGGACAAACTTAAGATGTCAGTAATATTAATGTATTCACTGTTTTAAATTATTGGAACAATGAAGGGAAATTTTAAAAGGAGAAAAATATCTGTGGGCATAGTTTTAAATAGGATTATTTATCTTAGATTATGTGAAAATTGATTGACAATAAAAGTTTATAGTGAAAAAAAGAGTTTACACTGAACAATTGGTTATTTTTAACTATTTTTTCATTTGTATTCATTTTTTGTGCAGTATTCTGGAATAACTTTCCACTAATATTTTTCTCTTTCTCTAGAACTATGAAATGTAAATGAATTTAATCAATATGCTCTGATGACTAATTAGTTATATATATCTTCAGGACATTCAAAACTAAAAATACTACAATTAAAAAAATGAAAATACTATAAGTGATATTCCAGGAGTGTTATTAGAGGAAATAAAAGCCATTTAAAACAAACACATTTTTTGGCAGTTGAATACACATGGGTTTCATCTTATATTACTGTTTGGTTTGACTAAGTTAAATTTTCCAAGTAAAATAATGATTTGGTTGATATAATGCCCCCCAAGTTCTCATTTGGTATTTCCAGTCCTTGAATAGTTCAAGATCTATAACACTTGCAGGACTCACAGTGAAATACTGGACAGCAAAAAGCACATAATAGTGGCCTGGGAAACACAAAGCGATTGGATTCAAATCTATGGATAATATTATCATGGCTTTACCAAATTATATAAAACAAATGCAATTAAATTTTCTTAGATTAGTTAATTTTCTTAGATTAAACAAAAACAATCCTGACTTCATAAAGTGGATGTTGCTCCACAATCTGTAAGTCTAGGACCCCCATCTAATGAGGTAAACGAGACATGCAACTATTTGGGGAAGAAAGAGACTTGTTCTCTGTGCTCATATACAACACATGAACAAAGCAATCAAAGGCTTCAGTAGCAGAGATAAGTATCGGTCTTTTACTAGGGGTGCAGCTGGCTAACACCCAGGGGCTCAATGTCTCTCACAGAGGATGCAAACAGCAGGGGCTCAAGGAAGGAGGCCTCAGATTTAACCACATGGAGGCCACAATTTAGAAAAAGATGTTGATCTGTAGATATTTGTGGTGACCGAGACCTGGAAATATAATTAGGAGATGTGGGGCCACATCAGCTGCACAAATGGCAGTGAAATGTGAAACGGAGTTAATAGTAGTGCCATTGGAGAGTATGCATGTTGGTATTCCTCTGATTTTGCTTAAAACATGTAAAGTATATCAGTAGACAGGCCTTAAATGTAGTGTCTATGCGTGTGTGTGTGTATGTGTGTGTGTGAGATCATCTTGGCTCTTAGTAATGTGGGCAAGTATTTTCACTTCTCTGAGTCTCATGAGAGCACTGAAAACTAATTCTCAGAGTTGGATTTTACCAGAATCTGGAAAGATTTTCTAATTAGAGCAATGACCTAGGAAGCACAGCTGGTTTCCAATGCGTATTTTGCCGTCAGGAATGGAGTGAACCCACCAGGATGAAGAGAGAAGGAGATATGTTATTTCTCCTCTCCTTTATGCCCTTTTCCCAGGGACTGAAGAACTGGATACATTTTTAGAAAAAGAATGAGTACAGCATTCTTTCCTCCTATCAGTACCTCTCATTCTAAGAATTTTTACTGACTTCTATTTTTAAAAAAGATCAGGGTTAGAAGGAGAATTAAAGGAAGGAATCAACAGTGGCTCATTATCTTCATAATGAACATTTTCAGAAAAAAATTAGTGAAGCAAAAATTGAAAGTATTCTGGAATTAGTGGAAGCTATAGATTGCAAATTATAAAATTCATATTTCTATGTGTGCAGAATGAGAGAATGGGGTTAGAAAATGGCTCCACTTTCATTTAGCAAAACTTAGATATGACATTATGTACATTTAAGGTGCATACTGTGATGATTTGGTACATGTGGATATTGAAAAATGTTTGCAACAATAAAGTTATTTAACACATATTTCACCTCCTACAATTACCATCATTGTTGCTGTTACGGTGAGAACATTTAAGACTTACTCTCATAGCAACTTCCAAGCCTACAATATAACATTGTTAACTACAGTCACCATGCTGTACATTATATCCTCAGAACTGATTCCTTTAACTTGATATTTTTACATTTTGGTTAACAACTTGTTTCCCCCGCCTCCCACTTGTTGACAATGACCATTCTTCTCCCTGCTTCTATGAACTTGGCTTTTTTTAGATTCCACATACAAGTGAGATCACTCAGTATTTGTCTTTCTTTAATTCATTTCACTTAGCATAATGTCCTTAAGTTTTGTCCATGTTATAAATGCCATTTATTTTTCAGATAGTTCATTATTAGTGTATAAAAATGCTTCTGCGGGTACCTGGGAGGCTCAGTGGGTTGGAGCCTCTGGGCTTGGCTCAGGTCATGATCTCAGGGTCTTAGGATCAAGCCACTTTTCGGGCTCTCTGCTCAGCGGGGAGCCTGCTTCCCCCTCTCTCTCTGCCTGCCTTTCTGCCTGCTTTTGATCTGCGTGTCAAATAAATAAATAAGATCTTAAAGAAATGCATCTGATTTTATTCCTAGATTTTGTACCCTGCAACTTTACCGCATTTAGCTATTTGCTCTAAACATCATGTGGTGGAATCTTTAGCATTTTCTGTGTGTGAGATCATGTCATTTTTCCTTCTTTCCTGTGGTTATTTGCTAGTGTTTTGTTCCATTGTTTTGCTGATTCTTGAGCTCTCCCAGAACTATTTTTATTTATGGGTAGCTGTGTAATTGTTGATCCCTATTGGGTCTGAAGCTGAGGCCTTCTACTCTGCTTTGTGACACTAGATGAATTTCTTCTTGATGATGGCTATAGGATTATATTTGCAATTAAACTTCTTTTGATGTGTAAATCTGAAAAGCAGATTCTACCTAATAGGCCAGTGGACAGTGACTAAAGCTGTTAAATCCTATGCCATGTCTCCCAGTATAGAGGGAAAGCGCTTCTGAGGTGTTAATGTGTCTCCATATCACCTACAGATCTAGCAGAAGTATGCACTTTGGGGCAGAGCCTGGGGTAGTGCATATCTAATAAGCTTCCAAGCACTTGTTACAGGAGATTATGCTTTAGGGGTGGTGAACAACACCAAATTAGGAGGACTCTGTTTTAAGAAGAATAAACAGGAAAATAAGGGGAGAGGTGGGTATAACCAAAAATAGTATAGGATGAATTACATAACATATAAGAAACACCTCGCTTACTTCAGAAAAAAAGAGACAGGAAGTTAACAAGTTAGCAAGTTAGGAAATAAGAAGGGAAGGAAGGAAGAAGGAAATTAGAAGAATGAGAAGAAAAGAGAACTTGAGGGAGGGAAGGAAAGAAAAAAGAAAAGTAAAGGGAAATAACATTAAAAAAAAGACCAAGGACAGTTATGGTCTGGAAGAAACAAAAGAGCAGATAACCCAAGGAAGACTGTGCCTTTTTTAGAGTTTCATATTAAAGATTAGAACTTGTTAAGATTCTAAGCTCAAATATATACATACATACTTCACAGTGACATGCTAAAATGAGAAAATGAATTGAAAAGAGAGACACAAAACAGAAAAAAATGAATATAAAAGTACTGTTACCCAGCAGAGGTGTAGACTAGACATGCCAAGGAATAGAAGGAACACAACTGAAAATGGAAACAAAAACAAAAACAAAAACAAAACACAAGCAGTGTACTGAACCTGCCTGGATTGGAAACCCAACTCCGCCATAACTTGTCACGTGGTCCTGGTCCATGGCCCAACCTCTGTGTCTCTTTTTCCTTACCTGAATAATGACAACAAAATTAGCACTTTCTTAATTAGGTACAGTAGGATTTTCAAATGCAGATTCCTGGAGACATATTTAAAACAGCAGCTGGAATATTCAATCAATTCCTGTCATTTCCGTGGTTCTCATCTCCTTCACAGTTCAGAGCAAAGCCTCTCAAATGGTGCCCAAAGTCCTCTGTGATCCAGTCACTGCTACACCTCAGGACTTTCCCCACTATAGGCACTCCTGCTTCAGCCACATTGCTCTCCTTACATGTTCTGACTCCAGGCACTTGACACAGATTCTTCCCTTTGCCTAAAATGTGCTTCTCTTGTTATCTACATGGCTCCCTCACTCATCTTCATGTCTTTACATAGAGCTTAGCCTTTCAACAAATATGATCCATATATACAATGGAGTTTTATGCCTCCATCAGAAAGAATGAAGACCCAACTTTTGTATCAACATGGATGGGACTGGAAGAGACTATGCTTCTTCTCTTGTTATCTACATGGCTCCCTCACTCATCTTCATGTCTTTACATAGAGCTTAGCCTTTCAACAATAGCCACTGTCTCTAAAATTACCATTGACCATATATTTTAAAATTTATAGTCCTTTCAATCTTTGTCCCAACAGCACTGTGCATCTTGTGTACCTTGATGTATGAATATAGTCATAGATAGTGAGTTTCTACTTCTTTATCTTCTGCTTCCTTCCCACTCAAATGTAAATTTTATGAGTTTGGGACTTTGGCTGTTTGGATCACTGCTATATCTCTGCCACCTAAATAGTACCTGAGACTCAATAAATATTTTTTGAAATAATTTTATTCATGAAGTCAGTATTCAGATTTAAAATGAGATGAAAGCAAATTTTGTGACCTACACACACACACACACACACACACAACCAACAGAGCCATTTATTGGTAACCTAACATATACTTCTCAATTTACTACATATTTGTTATACTGAGGTAGGGTTTACCTTCTACATTTAAAAAAATTTTTTTTTAATTTCTTTTTAGTGTTCCAGAATTCATTGTTTATGCACCACACCCAGTGCTCCATGAAATACATGCCCTCCATAATACCCACCACCAGTCTCACCCAATCCCCCACACCCTTCCCCTCTAAAACCCTGTTTGTTTCTCAGAGTCCACAGTCTCTTATGGTTCCTCTTCCCCTCCAACGTCCCCCAAGTCCCTTCTTTCCATCTCCCCATGTCCTCGGTGTTATTCCTTATATGATATGACTCATGATAATTGAATTCCTCATATGGTAATTGACTCTGCTTGACTTATTTCACTTAGCATAGTCTCTTCCAGTCCCATCCATGTTGATACAAAAGTTGGGTCTTCATTCTTTCTGATGGAGGCATAATACTCCATTGTATATATGGATTATATTTTCTTTATCCATTTGTCCACTGAAGGGCATCTTGGTTCTTTCCACAGTTTGGCAACTGTGGCCATTGCTGCAATGAACATTGGGGTACAGATGACTCTTCTTTTCACTACATCTGTATTTTGGGGGTAAATACCCAGTAGTGCAATTGCAGATCATAGGAAAGCTCTACTTTAAATTTCTTAAGAAATCTCCACACTGTTTTCCAAAGTGGCTGCAACCAACTTGCATTCCCACCAACAGTGTAAGAGGGTTTCTCTTTCTCTACATCCTCTCCAACACATGTCATTTACTGTCTTGTCAATTTTGGCCATTCTAACTGGTTTAAGGTGGTATCTCAGTGTGGTTTTGATTTGAATCTCCCTGATGGCTAATGATGATGAACCTTTTTTCATATGTCTGTTAGCCATTTGTATGTTTAGGGTTAGAAACATGTCTCAGAAAAACTAAGTAATATGGACTGAGTCACATGGATAAGAATATTTGAACTGGTCTGGGTGAGTCCAGTCCATTCTGCTTATCCTCATGTCTTGCCTGGTACATGTATTTTCACTTGGTCTAAAAATGAGTTAATAAATCTACTCTGACTCTATAAATTAAGTCATTCCAATTCACATGTATAATATGCACCTATTTAAAAATGAGCCTTGCTTAATTCTGGCATTGTGTTTGGTCACCAGGGCTCTTGACCTGAGACTGCACTGACTGGGTGCAGCTCTACAAGCTTACTTTCATCGGAGATATGTAGACAAATTGCAAAAGGACAACACAAAACTGGTTTATTTTGTAATTTCTTAGATATCAAGTACTTGTGTTTTAAGAGAGAAGTAGGTTCTAAAACAGCAATTCGCATTTCCTCATGAATTATCTCACAGTAATAGTTAGAAAAAAAAGAGTTGAAAAGAAAGACATTTAATAATTTTGATCTTTTCCTTTTTTTTGGTCTATTAAAACTCTTGCAGTCTTCCCTCTGATTTGATTTTGGCCCTTGCGTACTGACATGACAGGTTTAATGATCACATGTCAGTATTCCAAGAGCCTCCTATTTAACAGAGGAGCACTGTTCCCTGGAATACTCCAGTCACCTCTCATCCACTGACCTTTCCCCTAGAAACATTCATCACCAGTGACACTGACTGATGAGCAGCATGATCCCCTGACCTCCAATTTATTCATGTTGATGGTCTTGACACTCTTCATAGTCTCTGAGGCTCCACACAGCTGCCTAATATCATCAGTGGATCTTTACTTCCCAGAAATACTTTCTATTTCCTCACTGTACGACAATATTACTTTGCCTCCATCTAGCACAAACTGTCACATTTTTTCTAACTTTTTGCTTTTCAAAATCTTCAGACTCTCTCGTACCCCCACTGACATTTCTAGGTCTCTCATTTAGTTACCTATAGTTTGTCCATCTTAGGGAGTCATTTTCCAAAGAAAGGGATACTTTTCTTGGTTGAATATCCTCATCAGTTGGGTGAGAAACTGTGCATAAGTAATAAATGAAAAACTCAAGCTGATCAGACATCTTTCATCTTTAGATTACAATAGGTTACAATAGCCATTCTCATGACCTCACTTAATAGTGACTAAGACTATTAATTCCATGCCCCTTCCTTAAGAAGTTTGCTTTGTTATTGTGAATTGTTATTTGTGCTGCTTATAAATGGCTACTATTTTTTTTAAAGATTTATTTATTTATTTATTTGACAGAGAGAGATCACAAGTAGGCAGAGAGGCAGGAAGAGAGGCAGGCAGAGAGAGAGGAGGAAGCAGGCTCCCTGCCGAGCAGAGAGCCCGATGTGGGACTCGATCCCAGGACCCTGAGATCATGACCTGAGCTGAAGGCAGCGGCTTAACCCACTGAGCCAGCCAGGCGCCCAAATGGCTACTATTAATAGCAATAATGACCATTTATTGTTTTCTAGTTTTTCAAAAAATAAAGAAAAAGGGAACAAAATTAATATTAATATTTATAATAATGATATATTTCTTGAGCAGTTACCATGTGTTAGATATTATGTTTAGTAATAAGTGTTATCTCATTTAACCCTTTTATCAATCATGTGAGGCAAATGATATTAAAGTTTATTATGAAAACAAGCTAACTGAGACACAGTGAAGTTACAGGTAGGAAAATCACATGCATAAGGTCACAAGACTGGTCATTAGCAGAACCAAGATTTTATTAGATGATTCACTAATTATTTTGAATTAATAAGTTTAATCAACCAAATCAGGTTCAAAGAAGAAAGAATGATAATGACAATGATGATGATAAAAAAAATACTAATAAAAGTTGCTATCTCTTGTGCTAATGTTCTGTGTACTTTATATAAAGATTCTTGCTTGCTTTAGTGCTTACAAGAAAGCAAGATAGTTACCTTCATGCCTATTTTTACAGATCAGATGATTGAAAATTGGAGAGGTGATGTATTTTTTCCTGAGACAATGGCTGTAATTCTAAGCAATTCTGTTTGCCAGCTGAGTGCTTGCTTTGGTGCTATGTGAGTGTCCAGATCATGAATTATTACAATGAGGAAGACTTTTACTGACAGAAGCAGCTGATGTGCAATTTGATCAAAAGTCTCATTATAGATAGGCATATAATTGCCTCATCTGCCCCTTAAATAGACTGGAAATTTTTTTTGACAGAAAGTGTTCTGTGTTATTTGAGATTCTCCTCTATACACTCTCAAGAAATAGTTGTTAAATTAAATGGAATGAAGGAAGGGGAGCTTAGAGAGGCTTAGAGGTTTGACCAGGCTCCTAGGGCTGGTTGGTAGAAGAATCAAGACAGTGGCCTGATTTGTGTTCTGATGCTCCTTACACAGTCACATTTTTGTGAATTTACAGGTAGAGAACTCAAGTAAGAAGTGGAAAATACCCTTGTCTGGTAGCTTTTAATGGTTAGCAGAGATCAGAATACGGACCCCTAATTTCCACTTCTTTCTTTGTTTCCTTATTATTCATCTATAATTGATTATTGAATATAACATTTGTTCTTTTTTTAAAGATTTTTTTATTCATTTGACAGAGATCACAAGTAGAGAGAGAAACAGGCAGAGAGAGGGGAGGAAGCAGGTTCTCTGCTGAGCAGAGAGCCCAATGCAGGGCTTGATAGCCAGATGCAGGGCTCAATCCCAGGACCCTGGGATCATGGCCTGAACAGAAGGCAGAGGCTTTTTTAGCCCACTGAGCCACCCAGGTGCCCCATAACATTTATTCTTTATTCATAAGTTATTTACCATTTTCTACTTCCATTTTGTCTCCTTCTTCAAAGTACCTTGTCATATCTCATTAGTCATTAAAAATATAAAAATATCTTCATATATGGTCTTTTTTATAAGTGGTCTTGAAGGATAATAAATCTTAGATATGTTGCATAATTTTGAAAAGACTCTTTCTCCTTAAATATTTTTCTATTTTACTTGGTCAAACAAATGCGTTTTTCAGGTATCTCAAAGATCTATATACTTGAGGCTGATCACATGATGAAGCAGACACTGATGGTTTTGCATTCCCCAAGAGAATTTAATTATCTTAATGACTCTGTTTTCCATCCATAAATTGGAAGAAAGATAGCTAAATAATGGGTGTTCTACATTATCTTTACCCATTTTAAAAAATAAGTGCTAGTTTTAAATCTATCTTCAAATATTTAAATATTAGGATATGGAAAAAATTTACATTCATCAAACTTTATTTTCCTTAACTTTTCAGAAAGCACTTTATAGATCATCTTACTATGTATGTTGCATATCTTGATCTTTTATTTTATTTTATTTTTATTCCTTTTATTTTATTTTTATATCTTTTTATAGATTTATATCTTTTATAGATTTTATTTTTATATCTTTTATTTTATTTTATTTATTATTTTATTCCTCATACTAACTATATGACTAACAGCGATAGTTTTGTAAGTCTTGATAACACTTCACATATTTTCTTCCTTAAGAATTGCCTGAGAAGCAACATGGGGGGTTTAGTGGGGTAGGAAAAGAAAAAATGAAAGAAGATGGGATCGGGAGGGAGACAAACCATAGAAGACTCAATCTCAAAAAACAGATTGAGGGTTGCTCAGGGGAGTGGGGCGGATAAGGTGGTGGGGATATGGACATTGGGGAGGGTATGTGCTATGATGAATACTGTAAAATGTGTAAACCTAGTGAGTCACAGACTTGTACCCCTGGGGATAAAAATACATTATATATTTATTTAAAAGTTAAAAAAAAGAAAATTGCCTGACTGGGGGTGGGTGGGAAGAATTGCCTAAGGAGTGACATTAGCAACATGGTAGCATAGGAATACTCCCCTAACAACAGTTTAATGAATATATACACACAGAAATATATTCATAATAGCTAAAGATTCTAAGTGAAAGATTACAGACACAGGTGAAGCACAGAAATAAGACAAGACATACTGAGGAGGGTAAGAAAGATAGATTCACATTATCCCCATAACCCCCCCACTTTCAGGCCCAGGCAGCCCAGTGCAGACAGAGACACCCGCCTTTATGGGAGAAAGAGTTTGAGGGAGGCTTTCAACTTCACTGTGGCTCCCCAGAGACACCCCACCCCAGCACCATGCAAGCTTGTAAAGGCAATTTTCATGGAAATTAAAAAAAAAAAAAAAAGCAATCTAAAAATTCTTATGGAACCACAAAAAAAAAAAAAAAAAAAAAAAAAAAAAAAAACCTATAATATCCAAAGCAATCTAGAGAACAAAGAACAAAGCTGGAAGAATCATTCCTGATTTCGAACTTGATTATAAGCTATAGTAATGACAAGAATATGGTGTTCATATAAAAACAGACATATAGATAAGCACAACAGAATCAAGAGACCAGAAATAAACTTATACACACATGGTCAACTAAAATTTGACAAAAGGAAGCCCAGAGCACTCAGTGGGGAAAGGATAGTCTCTTCAATAAATGGTGTTTGGAAAGGGGTTACTCACATGCCAAAAAATGAAACTGGACTCTGATTTTACATTATTCTCATAATTGACTTGATATGTATTAAAGTCTTAAATGTAAGACCTGAAACCATAACAGTTCCAGAAGAAAACATAAGGAAAAAATTCCCGGTTATTAGTCCTGGCAATAATTTTTTGGGTATGACATGGAATGCTTAAGCAAAAGTAAACAAATAGGACTACATCAAACCAAAAAAAAAAAAAAAAAAAAAAAAAGAAAAAGAAAAAGAAAAGAAAGAAAGAAAGAAAGAAATCTACACAGCTAAGGAAGCAATCAGCAAAATGAAAAGCTTATCTTGAAATGGGAAAAATATTTGCTAACCATATATCTGATAAGGGGTTAATAAGAACTGTAGGAGAAACTCACACAACTCAATAGCAAAAAAAAGAAAAAAAATCTGCGTTAAACATAGGCAGAATACTTGAATAGACATTTTTTCAAAGAAGATAATACAAATGGCCAACTGGTATATGAAAAGATGCTCAACATCTTTGGGATGTTGGGAAATGTAAACCAACTCACAATGAACTATTACCTTACACCTTACACTTTTTGTTAATGTTATCACCAAATTCAAGAGACAATAAATGTTGGCAGAATTGTAGAGAAAAAAAGGGAACCCTTGTGCATTATGGGTGAAAATGAACTGGTACAGTCACAGTGGAAACCTATTACCAGTAATTCCCCCTCCTGGGCATATTGAAAAGAAATGAAAGAGATTTGAACTCCTATGTTCATTGCAGCATTATTCTCAATAGCCAGGACATGGAGACAGCATAAGTATCTATCAAAGATGAAGAAACAAATAGATAAATAATAGATAACTTATTTTAAAAAAGAAAAGAGCCTACCTTTTGCAACAACACAGATGGAACCTGAGAACATTAAACTAAGTGCAATAAGTCAGACAGAGAAACTTAAATAATGTATGTTCTTACTTACATGTGAAATCTAAAAAAGCCAAACTCACGGAAACATAAAGAAAGTAGAATGGTGGTAACAGAGCTTGGGAGTTGTGGTAAATAGGGAGGTGTTGGTCAAAGTGTGCAAAGATCTAGCCAAAAAGAGAGTAAGGTCAGGGGATCTAATATGAAGCGTAGTGACTATAATGAACAATATTGTATCATATACTTCAAAGTTGTTAAGGGAGTGATCTTTAATATTATCACATATTTAAAATATGGGTAATTATGTGACAGAATGGAGGTGTTAACTAACCTTATTGTTGGAATTATTTCACATTATATATATGCATCAAGTCATCATGTCATATATATCATATGTCAGTAGTACGATATATTCAACATTACCTGGAGAATCAATCTATAATTTCAACTAAACAACACCATTCAAAATCTATCTGCATTTGTATCAGCATGGGTTCACTATTACATTTTCCCAAGTCCCTGCCTAGATCTTGATATCATTGCAGGGACAATTTGACTTCACATGTAGCTCTTACATAGTAACGTGGTATTGGTTAACAGTGATTATAAATCACAGGGAAAACATATGAATTAAAAGATAGTATGTTTCTAGAGGTAACACAACACAGAACATCAATGTGCTTCATCTAACATCATTAGATATTTATTGGGCACTATAAGTAACACATATCATGCTTGGGGCCAAGGATATGATAATGGCTAACACTGTCATTACTCTGTGGAAGTGAATAGTCCAACTGGGGAGGCAAACAAATATAGAGGAGACTATAATATAAGGTGAAAATTAGTCAGGGAGATTTCCTCTGAAATTTTCTACAACAAGCTCATGCTTAGGAGTGAGCTAGGTGCGAGGGGATGGGGGAGATTAACCCAAGTTGCAGAAAACTGCACAAGGAGAAGCTGGCAAGAGAGAACTCAGCATAGGGAATTTTAAATAGATCTCAGTGACTAGAATAGGACAGTGAGGAGTTAACTCTTCAGAAGAGCAGTTGATAGGAGATTGTTTTCCACACTCTGCTAAACAATGATCCCAAATGTTAATAATGACCATGGAAATATAAATTGGGAAGGGACTCTTTGAATTAAATTGGATTCATATTTTAGCAAATTTCTAAGCAAAATGTTACTCACTGTAATTTAGTATCTGATAAAAGTTTTTTGTGCAATATGGTAACAAACAAACAAACAAAACCAGGTATCTAGTATCCTTTACCTTTTATTTAGACTTAGTGTGTGAATACAAATACAGGAAAAAAAAAATACACATCTGTCCCAGAATCAAACTGGATGTATAGTAGAAGGAAAGAGGAATCAGCTCTGATTAACTTAATTATTCAACAAATATTTATTTAATTCCCATTATATCTTAGATATTGTGCAATCAGTGATGGACTTTGGGTATTCAGTGATGGACAAAGTAGATCTGTTCCCCATTCTCAAGGAATTTATGTTCCAATATCCAAGAAGAAGAACCATGAACAGGTAATATGTGTAGCAGACCCCACAGGCAATCCCTCCCTTAAAGATAGGGAGGTTTTCTGACTAGAAGGCAAGAAGGTCACAAATTCTAATGCCCACAGTTATGAAGCAGGGTAACATTAATAGAGGAAACAGCCCAGGTGCTAAGATTCTTTCATTGCAATCAATATTAATGCACATCAAATAATGTTATTGTTTAAAATATCATATAAATCAAATAAAAAAGTAAGTCAAAGCATGTTCATTATCTTAGGTCTAAATTCTTTGGCTACATGATTTTGTGAGAGAGAACTTACAGAGCCCATTATGGAAGCTCCATGATCCTGGATCATTGAGATTGGAGGACAGAAGCATACAGAAGCCCCCCAACCCGCACTGACGGAGAACAACTACATGCCATTTAGAGGAAAAAGTTGTAGTAGATATATATGTTCATATTACACATCAGCTCAAGAGGGCATTTGAGAAAATAAGAGAAAAAATAACCATCAATCCTAATGATCATGAATCAAAATAAAACAAAACAAAAAATACCAAACACCTTTATACACCAGGAGATTCACAACAATAATAGTTATAACAATGAGTAAGTGGAGAGAATATAACCGTCTAATAATAGTGATCTGCTTACCTTATGCATAGCATGGGCTCACTATGGGATATTATATCACAGCTCAAATCCTCCTGCTTTAATTACCTTCAGTCTAGCAAAACTTGTGTTGGTAGCCTCATTTTCTAACTTGCACCAACATTTCTCTCTTCAGACTGCAAGATTTGTATTTGTTGTTTCTATGTTTTGCCTTGTTCCTATTATCAATATTTGTCCTGTGTTTTAAGCATCAGGGAGTAAAAGGAGGTAGACTTCTGGAGACTAGGTTTATACAAAAACCTGAAAGCACCATAACAAAACTGTGGTTTTGCACAAACCTGGTCATTCTCTCTTTCTTTTTTAAAATTGAGGTGTCATTGACATATACATTATATTAGTTTGAGGTGTACAGCATAACGATTCAATACTTAATGATACAATATATACTGCAAAAAGATCACCATGATAAGTCTAGTCAATGTCTGTCACCCTACAGTCTTAATTTTTTTCTTTTGATGAGAAATTTTAAGATTTACTCTCCTAGCAAATTTCAAATATGCAACACAGTATAATTAACTGCAGTCAGCTACCACGCTGTACATTTTATCCCTAGGACTTATCTCACTTCCCTTCTTACATCAAGCTCTTCATTTTACAGATGAATGAAGGGAGAGAAAGGGAGGATTAGTAATGCTGAGAGCCCAGTTCAGGCAGTCTGCTACCAGTCCATGCACTTAGGCCCTAAGCCATTGGACTTCCCCCATCGTTTATTTCGCAATCTACTCTTCAAATGTGGTCATTGGTGCTGCTGGCTACAATCCTGTGCACCATCTTTCAAATTTTCTTTCTTGCTCAGCTACTCTCGATGGTCAATGGCACTGCCCCTCCCCCAGACACTTTCAATTCCAACATTCTGTGTTTGAAGGCAAATGTCTTGCATTTTTGTTTTTCACTGATAGAAAGAGATATTAAGATGGAAATGTGAATCTCCTAAGAGAAAAGTCAGACACTTTATATACTGTTTGGGGCTAGCCTCATTCACTTGGGTTAAAATTCTTTATCATACATCTGAACAACGTACATTTTCCAGAAGATTACTAACAACGCAATACAATGATGTCCAGGACCACTACCAACGTTCTTGCATTTTTAACACCCAATTTTTACTTTATTGATCCCCAATTACTCATTTCATTTAAAACTGTCTGAAATTAATATGCTTTTAAAATGAGAATTGTACCAGGGCGCCTGGGTGGCTCAGTGGGTTAAGCCGCTGCCTTCGGCTCAGGTCATGATCTCAGGGTCCTGGGATCGAGTCCCGCATCGGGCTCCCTGCTGAGCAGAGAGCCCGCTTCCCTCTCTCTCTCTCTCTCTCTCTGCCTGCTTCTCCATCTACTTGTGATTTCTCTCTGTCAAATAAATAAATAAAATATTAAAAAAAAATAAAATAAAATGAGAATTGTACCATAATCTTGATAAAGTAAAAGACATCAAATGGTGTCTCAAAGTCTAATCACTAATGCCATTAAAGACAGAGACTGACTTTTAAACAAAAGGGTCACCATGAAATTGTTTTCCTTGGTAAGAAAAAAAAATCCATCTTCTGAGACAATAAAACCATGAAAATTTAAGTTATTTTATTTTCACCTGGAATGCCTATTTTCATCTCAAGTTTACCTTTTTCTTTACTTTTCTAGTAAAATTATTATCTTTTTTGAGGGTTGAATTCAAAATTAGCTGCCTCCTTGTACCTTTTACCATCATCAAAAAGTGCATCCTCCCATGAATGATTTAGTGATTGCTTTCATGTCCATGTTTTTCTGTATTGATTAACCTTCAAGATGGAGGCTAGTATATGTATGGCAGATGTTACTAGAGCTCATTCGAGTCTTTTTTTTTTTTTCCCCCTTTCTGGGTTTGTAAGAAGATTGTATGTCCCTGTTCTTATTAAGTAAGGAGTGGCCACGGGATTATTTTAGCCAGTGAATTTTAGGTGGAAATGACATATGTCATTTCTGGGCCAGAGTATTCAATCACAAGAGTGAAGCTCTACAGTATTCTCTTCCTCTCCTGTCATGGACACTTATGTGGGGATGGAATAGCAATCAGGATGTTCCTGACTGGGTGTGACATGTGAAGTCCCCCTAGAAATCCCCATTAGACAAATAATAAGAAAAAAATAAAAGACCCTTATTATTTAGTTGCTTCTGTGTGTGTGTGTCTGTCTGTGTATGTTTAAGTAAAATGCTATTGTTTTTTTAGCTTGGGTTATTCTGACAAGTGCTGGATAATATTAATTTTTTATTTCACTACAATACAACAACTTGCATGTGTGAGGCATTCAAGACATATTTTGAGTTGAATTTTATTTCTCCCATTTTGTCATTGCTTATGTATTAATTGCATTATATAATGTACTAAATTCTAGGGCAGTTGTTATGTAGACTTCAAAAATATTTTAAGAATTCAAAGGATTTCTTTGGAATGCCCTAGGCTATATATTAATTTCTTTTAGTGCAGGTCCATGGAATTCTTAGACCTTATGAGAATGTTAACCAGGCCATTTTTTGTTATTATTTTCTTGTCATCTTCCCTAAAAATGCACCTAATAAATAGTTCAGGTTTTCTTTTAGAATCTTAAATTGTAGCATTCTTTTTAGAAATGAAAAGAAAAAAAAAAGGCTTTATTTCAAATCAAAATACTCTTAAATATTCTTAACATTTATTAGATGTTAAAATATTCCACAGTAAAATTCAGCCTAATTTAATGAAACATAGCAAAGGCTGCTCTCCCCAAATTTTTGAATCATGATTTGTTTTAAGAATTAATCATATTAAGGCTAAGAAAAACTCTGTGTGCATAGAAATACAGAATGCATATGTGTATCTAAAGATGATCTTGATGAATTTAGGTAATCAAATACTCTAAGACCTTTGTATATTGTATGTGGGAGGTAAGGTCTCTCCAACTGGAGCACTGTGTATGATCACCAAATTCACAATCCCAGAGGGATAACATTTATTATCATAAAAAGTACTATAGCATTTGAAATCTGAGGTTAAACATTTACTACAAGGTTTACGAGGAGACTATGAATCTCAAGTGAATTCTCTGCATGAGAAAAGTGGATTTATTATCAAAGGCATGAAAGGAATTAGTCTTCTGAATGCTTAATACACTCTGTTCAAGCTTCATAATAAACTGTTCACCTCATTGCGTGCTATTGCCAAGTCTACAATGCAAGACATGTCTAACCTCTAAATTATAGTCCTTTTAAAACTCTGCCAATAAGATAACTAATTCATATATATTTATTATGAAAAAACAATCTGTCCAAGAATAATCAGGATTATACCACTAACATTTAGAGTCATTTGGAAAGAATAGAATCTAGCTAACTTCTAATTTAAAGGACTTGCCTTTAAATACGCAATTTTCATCACAGACAAAGCATTCTAAATCTCAAAAGATCATTAACATTTCAGAAATAAAATGATGGGTGGATCTGATAATTTTTCACAGCATCTTGGAGGATACAAAATCCATTCTGGCTGGTTCACAAATACTTAATTGGTTACTATGTGATGTGCTGGATTTTAAAATATATAAATGCCTCAAAACCTCCGCACAGAAAAGGTCAATGAATCTTAACTGGCAATATCACAAGATCCTTGCTGGAATCTAATTAGCACTAAGTTCAAATTCTGATAAACATTTTGGTGATTGACAAGAGAATAGAAAAGAAACATGATATTGGAGGAGGGTCCTTTCCTCTCATATATATATATATATATATATATATATATATATACACACACGTGTGTGTGTGTGTTATTTTATATATAGTTTGTATATATATACCCATAATTTCCATTATGGATAATTGGAACTTCATACATGGAACAGTGAAAGAATAGAGTAGAACATATTTTCTTCCTTGGAAAGCACTATTTTAGCAGCAACGGAACAGACTGTTGAGGTCAGAAGGGTCCTGGAGCTAGACAGTGCTTGAGAAGCCAGGAAACAGGTTTTAGTGTGAAAGAAATTCCCCATGGCCAAATGATGGAAACATAAGGAAATTATTCTGATGAATATGAAACATGTTAAGCATTGTTTACTTCTCATCATAAAATAGTATAATGGGCTTTCATTTTACTACATGGAGCTTTGGGGACATACATTTCTCCAACAAATAACAAATGGGAAAGCAAGTTGGAATTAGGCAAACCCTGGGGATAGCATAAGGTAAAACGTCCACCCAAGCTGTGAGCTTGCCATTGAATTTATGCTGCTACTGAGTACATAGAAATCCGTAGATGAGAGGAACAAAAAGAGGATAAGGAAACTGGCTTAGATGACTCCGTTTTGGTCCATAAGTTAGAACCAAGCATGTTTTTTTTCTTCAGAAACTATATTGTCTCTGAACAAAAAGGCAAATGGGGTGAGAGCAGGTGCCACAATAATACATTCAGCAAGAGTAAGGAGATTCTCACTCTTTTCTGATTTATACGACCCACCAACACCTGGCTTACCTATTAGTGTTTCTTATCTCAATAGCTATGACAATCTATTGCAATAATTATTCCACAAACCTCCTTCCCCACTCTACATAGTTCTCTTTTTTCAGAGGAGAACTGTGTTTTATTTTCGAATCATCGGAATATAGTTCAATAACTAATACATGATAGACTCTCAACTCTTGTTTGTTAATCTAAATGGATTAAGTGTAGGGATTCTGGGGCTTAAACAGATCACAATAATAATTCAGGGGAGGTTAGCATCTCGCATCTTATATGCTTTTATGCTTTGTACAATTTTGTTTTATCTAAAGAAGAAAAAAGATTAATTAAATAAGGAATGGATTTAAATAAAGGAGATATTTTTGAAAGCAAATCCAGACACATTATCATGACCTAATGATGATGTGTGTTAACAAGTGTTTTTCTACTAAAATTCTACTAAAAAGCAGCATGACCTACCAAAAATTATAGACAGGAAACAAAATCTAAATTAGAGATTTTTTTTTCCTGATCAAAAAAAAAATATTTAATCTGAAACATTTTTAACATATTTTGCATATTACTCTTATCAGTTTGTTTATTCACAATAGTCAAGCAAGACATAGAAACAACCTAAATGTTCATCAGTGGATGAATCCATAAAGAAAATGTGCTGTATACATAAAAAGGAATATTATTCAGCCTTAAAGAAGAAGGAAATAGGAGCACCTGGGTGGCTCAGTTGTTAAGCATCCAATTCTTAATTTCAGCTTAGATCAGGATCTCAGGGTCACAAGATCCAGGTCCATGGTGGGCTCCATGTTCAGTGTAGCATCTGCTTGTCCCTCTTTTTCTGCCCTTCCCAACCCTGTTACTCATGCACGTACACTCTCTCTTTCTCAATAAATAAATAATAATAATAATAATAATAATAATAATAATAATTTAAAAAAAGAATGACATCCTGTCATTTGTGACAATGTGGATGAACCTGAAATATATTAAGCTAAGTGAAATAAGCCAGACACAGAGGACAAATATTACCTTATACTACTTATATGCAGAACCTAAAATAGTCAACTGAGAGAAGAAGCGAGTGGAATGGAGGAGGCAGCTGTCAGAGCTGGGGCAGGGGCAAACAGAGAGCTATTAGTCAAAGGGCATAAAGTTTTAGTTATGTAAGATAAATACATCCTAGAGGTCTACTGTACAGCACAGTGCCTATAGTTAGCCATACTATGGTGCATATTTTAAAATGTGCTAAAAAGATAGATCTTGTGTTGTTATACCAAGAAAAAAAAATAAGAAGGTGCGAGGAAACTTTTGGAGGTGATAGATATGTTTATGGCATACTCCATGGTGATAATTTTATGGGTATATATTTATCTCCAATCTCACCAAGTTGTAGACATTAGATATGTACAGATTCTTATATACAAAAATACATAATTTAACTAACAAAATTTAACTAACATAATTTAACTAACAAAATAGAATGTTGTCATCATATGAAGTAAGCACATTAAAGAATGTCAGCTGTTTGACTGACATGGAAGGAAAACAGTCCTGGGATAGGTTAGTTTGGGACAAATAGTCAGTAACATTTTTAGTATCATTGATTTTCTAAATATTTCCTTTAAAACAAACCATGAGCAATGCGGTAGACTTGAGAGAAAAAAAAAAGTCTATATGCTTTGTAGAAATATTTCAATCCAAGGTAGTTCCACAAATTTCTAACACTTGAAAATGTGCTTTTGACAATTTGGATAGTTCATTACATGAAATCCTACATTCCCCGGCAGTACTGGGATATAAGTTGTCACTACTTATGCAGGTCTTCCTAGGTAGGACATCCTAGTGCTGTATTAAGTAACACTGGAAAATTTATATGCAGAAAAAGCAGAAATCAGATGAAGGTCCTGGCACTTGTGAGATGCAAATGAAAGGGAATCATAAAACATACCTGTATTTCTCCAGGGAAACAGTCCTTTGGCTAGAGAGGGGAAATGTCATACTTGTTGAAATTTTGCTCTTGTGTTAATGTTAAATTATTAATACATGATTAGGGAAATTTGTAAGTGAAATTATCAGATAGATACAAATTTGGGTATACTAAGGCTAGGAGAAACACAGATGAACACATTTACATTTTGTAGTTTTGAGTCTCATTTTCTCTTGAAAATCATTAATTACCATAGAAGTTTCATGAAAAGTCAGATTTCAGGACCTCAATTCCTCTGGGGTTGCTGTAGGCAAGTAAAGAGGTCGAGCAGGGTAATGTTTTGAAATATCATCCAAAGTATTTTTTGGTTTTAAAAATTTATATTTCCTCCCCAGGATCATCTTGCAATTAAGACTAGGCCAAAGGGATTAGGTTTATTGCACATAGATAAGAGGCAGGCAGATACTGCCTAGGAAAAAGAAAAAAAAGAAAAAAAAAGCCAATGTTCAGCTTTGAACTTCAAACCAAATGCCCCAGGTTGAGTTCTTTGGAAGCAGATGTTGAGACAGAGTTTAGCATGTGAGAAATTTATTAGGGATTCACACCTGTAGAAAAGAGGGAGAGGAAACAGGACCAGGCAGAGGGAGAAGAGGAATTACCATGCAGGTCAGAGAAAGGCTTGGAAAGGTCAACCCCTAGGGAGCTGTGGGTGTAAAGCCTCTTCAGTGGTTTGTACATAGGCCAACCCATGAAGGGTAAGGCGGCTCCCTCTGCTAAAGCAGCTGCTGACAGCAGAGCCTACAAATCTTTCCCTGAAGAAGAATCTGGCAGTGCATCTCTGAGTCTTTTATAAAAATCTCAACTTATAAAAATCAACTTATAAAATCTCAACTTATAAAAATTTGGTTATAAAAATCTAGCCAAAGCATAGAGAATTAATCTCAGAGCAAGCCAAGCGCTACAGGGAGTGCAAGCTTGAAAGCGAAGAAATTTACCACACCACTGACCAAGTCCTTCCCTGACTGGTGTGGATGGCTGAGGGAGAGGAGGGAAGGAAACAGGATTTTACCATGCTCTTCTCTTAATGAAATGCTCAGAGTTTTTGGAGCGCTGGCTCTCTGCTTCCTGATCTAGCCCGGAGATGTTGGCAGCCTCTGGGAGAATCCTGTCTTGTGAGACCTGGGAGTAGAGCAGCAATGGCTGGAGAAAAGCCTGAGTGTTCAACCCCAGGGCTTTTTCTCAGGCAAGTGTATATACCTGCCTCTGTGGGGAAGGCAGGTGTTTCTGTATTCCCAAGAGTAAGGAACTGGCTCTTTTGAGAGAAACAGTGGATATGAATAGGCCTGAAGAAGGTCATTCACACAAGCAGAGGCAGGATCCACAGTCATTAAGTTTAGGTATTAGCACAATTGCCAAATAATGGCGGGGTAGGGCAAGCAGGAATTCCTCAGGGAATACACCAGCAGACCTCTGGATTACCAGGGTTAGTTACAAGGCATAAATTGGACCCAGTTACAAAGACTCAGGAGAACAGAGTCTAAAGACAAAGGATAATGACAGACCCCAGACAAGGACAAGAGAACATTCTTGCAATACTGAAGATACATAAACATCAGTTGTTACATTGCACCCAAATCTCAGTCTCCATCTTGACACATTTCCTAAACTTAATAGCCACAGATAGCTAGAAGCTACTATATTGGATAATTCAGGACATTACCTTTCATCACAGAAAGTTCTACTGGGCAGTGCTGCTTGAAAGCAATATGAGATTATCTATTTAAAATTTTTTTACATCTGGATTGCCTGGGTGGCTCAGTCATTAAGCATATGCTTTCAGCTCAGGTCATGATCCCAGGGTTCTGGGACAGAGCCCTGCATAGGGCACCCTGCTCAGTGGGAAACCTGCTTCTCCCTTTCCCACTCCCCCTGCTTGTGTTCCCTCTCTTTCTGGGTCTCTCTCTGCAAATAAATAAATAAAATCTTTAAAAAAATCTATATCTGAGTATTTTTTACATGTGAATTCTAAGTTATCTTTTTTTTGTTTTTGTTTTGTTTTGTTTTTGTTGTTGTTGTTGTTTGTTTGTTTTAAGTAAGCTTATGCCTGAGATGGGGTTTGGAGTCATGACCCATTTGTATATTTTCTTTAGAGAAATGTCTATTCAAGTTTAAAGTATCCATTCAACATAGACACCAAGAAATGGAGATCATGGGGGCTATCTTAGAAGTTGCTTACCACAACTACCAAAAGACATAGCAATTTTATTCCTAAGAATTGAAGAAAAATTAGTATATATGTGCATTCAAAGAATGGAACAAAAACATTCAAAACAGTTTATTCATATAAGCTAATAGCTGGAAGCAACTGAATATTCATCAGCAAGAGAATAGATAAATATGTTTTGTTGTATACATAAAATAGAAATCTGCAAAGCAATAAAAAAAGAACAGATTAATGCAACAACATGAATGAATCTTTCAGATATTATGTTGAATGAAAGAATTCAGACATAAAATAGTGAATAATTTCCTGCACTGAAGAAAGACATATTTTGTGAAAGAATCAGAATTAGTGGTCACCTCTGGAAGATGAAATCAGACTGGAAATAAATAAAAAAGAATGCTTTGAGGTGCTGAGAATGTTCTGTATCTTTATTTGGGTGATAGTATAGTTGGTATACAGGTGTATATTCATATAACTTAAGGTTTTTATTTTATTTTATATTTTAAATATTTTATTTATTTATTTAAGAGAGAGAGAGAGAGTGATAGAAAGAGAGAGAGAGACCATGATCTGTGGGGGGTGGGGGGGGGCAGAAGGAGAGGGAAAAGCAGAAACCCTGCTGAGCAGGGAGCCCAATGCAGGGGACTGGACTCCAGAATCATGATCTGGGCCAAAGACACACACTTAACTGTGAGCCACCCAGGCACCCCAATGTTTTAATTTTAAATTAAAGGTTTTACTTTGTAAAATTTACATTATATATACATGCACACACACACACATATATAATATAATATAATAATATAATATTGGGTGTGCATATATACATATATATAGTAACTATATATATATATAGTAACTATAGTAACTATATATATATATATATATATAGTAACTACATTTGAATCAAAAAGAAATTTTTAAACAAATCTCCTACTGGTAGCTGTTATTCAAGGACTCTGTTGTACAGAATAAATTATGTGAAATAAGAAACACTTTTATACCAACTTCATAGTTATGAAAGAAAAGCAAAGCTTAATATATATGCTTGGTGGGCAGTAAAATCAATATTTGATAATGTTTTCTTTTGGTGTGTAATCACACACTAAAATTGTGTCATGGTAGTTGTGGTAAACAACTTCTAAGATGGCCCCCCATGATCTCCATTGCTTGAGGATCATTCCTTGTGTAACTCCTTTTCCTTGGGCATGGGCCGGACTCATTGACTTACTTCTAAGACACAGAATATGGTAGAAGTGATGTGATGTCACTTCTAATACTAGAATATACAAATATTTTGCCAGGAGCACTTTTTCTTTCTTTCAGACTGCTTATTTCTGGGAGAACCCAGTTGAGGTATCCCAAAAAGATGCCTAATTGAGTGAGCTCAAGAGTAGACTTTCTGAAGAATTTCAACAGTGATATGAATTATCCTAGAAGCAGCTCTTGTGAAGCCTACCAGCAGTCACATAAGTAGGCTTTATAGCTGACCTTCCCCAAGTCAAACTTGGAGATGACACAGAATGAGCAGATATTTTAGCTACAACTTATCACAAATGCTAAACAAGAAACAGCTGACTGAGTTGTTTTTATCATTATTTTATTATCTATTATTGCTTACTTATAATTTTCAACAATCAATGGAATAATGAATTGCATAAACAATCAGGGATGGATGCTAAAGCTAGGAGTAAAAGTTTGATAAGGAACAGAATATAAACATAATTTCAGTGTATCTTCCCAAAAATTACTTATCAATTACAAATGATGAGATAATAGTGTTAGAGTGAAGAAACCTGGCAAACATCATTTTAATCAAGTGGACAAAGTTAATTTCATCAATAATGGGCCAAACTTATATCATGTATTTTTATATAGGATGCCCTGAAAGGGACGCAACATGACCCTTGTTAAATATACAGTCTGTCAGCATGCAAATCTGAATCTCATTATAAGGAAACATCAGACAAACTCACACTGAGAACTATTCTACAAAAACAAAAGGCAAAAACAAAACTGACCTATACTCTTCTGTTAATTTCATGTAATACAAAAATAAAACTGACCTATATTTTTCTGTTAATTTCATGTAATACAAAGAAGTCTGAGAAATTGTTTCAGATTAAAGAAGACTGAACACACATGTCAAAAAAGCAGCATCATGTCTACCAGTTCCTCTGAAATGATCCATATATATATATATTTTTTTTTTTCTACTAACTGTGAGTTTTTTTTAACAAATTTACTTTGGACTCAACTCCTCAATTTCTGCCTTGATTTCTTTGAACCACATTACCCATCTCCATGTCGTATCTTACCTTTCTGCGGATAGATTCTTGATAATTTGATAGAGTTAGTGCATGTTCTAAAAGACATTTTTTTCCATTGTAAAATGATTGATATGCTAGAGAGGTAAATATAAAAATACCTATGCATTGAAGCCAAACATATGGCAACCACCTGAAAAATAGGTCAAGAAAGTAATCCCAAGTGTGACTACTGCTAAAACAACTTTAAACTATTGGTATTACCTTCTGGCCTATAAAAGTAATGAAGGTTGGGAAAACTCTACAGTAAATATTTTGATGATTTCTTGTACAATTTTATAGCCCTCTTCTGTTCATAACTTCAAAGAAACTGGTTTTGGACTTTGCGATGCTTTTAATATTTTATCAGTCATAAATGAAATTCATCTTTTCTACTGAAATTACTAAGAGGCTAGACTCTAGATTTTTGTAAGTAATATTATGCAATGTTTGATTTAAAAATATAATGTAAAAAGTGGTAGTTAAAAACTGTACTCACTGGGAATCAGATTTCTGTTGCTAAATTACTGTGGAAAAATACATAAGAACATGAAGAAAAATAAATACCTATTCAATATCATGCTGATTTATTTACTAAAACATATAAAGAATAGTATACTATTTACTGAAAAATGTTAATTATTCACCAAATATATGGTAGTCTATGAGCTGTATGCTGCATGTCACGGATAACTCAGAGGTGACCTGACGGATCTGGGGTTTTTCAAGCTAAAGACAAGATTATACTCTGGGGCCTGGAGGAGAGGGTGAGAGGCTTTGTCTTTATCCTTAGATGGTATCCCCATTTTCCATTATAAAATGTAGACTTTTAAGGATACAGGAAGGTTTAAAAATTCCTGTACAGTATCATTCCTTTGTTTTCACAAAAATGTCAATGTGTTAGAAATAGAAAATAAAGCCATGTTTCTGTCTATATTATGTTTTTTCTCAAACCTTTTACATTTGGCAAGATGTAACTCATGGTTGTCTAAGCACATTCTATCTTTAGTTTTTAAACCCAGGCATTTTTTTTTTTTTCACAAAGATTCAATTTTTATGTTCCTTATTCCTTTGTACTTAACTCATCAATGAGTCATTCTACATGGGATATTTGACATTCAGTATCAAATATTCTTGTTTTATTAAACATAGGAAGCTGTATTCTGCTAATGGTAAACAAAAATATTTAACTTCAGATTGATTTCATGTGTATGTGTAAGTGTATGTGTTTATATTCCTGCATGTGTGTATGCACTTTGGGCAAAACGGATTTCTCCCTCTGTTCTAAAAGTTATCAACATAACAACAAGTGAATTGAAGGACAAGTAAAGAAAGAATACCCATGACATTAAGCCTGAAACAAGATAATCATCCCTGAATAAAAAGTTAAGAGAGTAATTAGCTGACAATACACATAAGTAATGAACTCATTCCATAATTCTATTTCCTCCAATGCTTAAGTTGCGTTTATTGGTACTAAATATTTTATAAATTAATATTCAAGGAAAAGTAACATCTAATACTTACTAAAAGATATCCATATTATTTGTTTAGCATATATTACATGTTTCTTAATTTTACATAATTTTGAGAGTTAAGAATAATTATTTACAGGCTCCTGGGTGGCTCAGTTGGTTAAGTGGCTGCCTTCAGCTCAGGTCATGATTCAAGGATCCTGGGATCGAGCCCCACATTGAGCTCCCTGCTTAGCGGAGAGCCTGCTTCTCTCTTTCCCTCTGCCTGCTGCTCTGCTTACTTGCGCTTGCTATCTCTCTGTCAAATAAATAAATAAAATCTTAAAAAAAAGAATACATCACAGATATATTCAGAATATTTCATCCCAAAGCAACAGAATACACATTCTTCTCTAGTGCACATGGAACATTCTCCAGAATAGATCACATCCTCGGTCCTAAATCAGGACTCAACCGGTATCAAAAGATTGGGATCATTCCCTGCATATTTTCAGACCACAATGCTCTAAAGCTAGAACTCAACCACAAAAGGAAGTTTGGAAAGAACCCAAATACATGGAGACTAAACAGTATCCTTCTAAAGAATGAATGGGTCAACCGGGAAATTAAAGAAGAATTGAAAAAAATCATGGAAACAAATGATAATGAAAATACAACGGTTCAAAATCTGTGGGACACAACAAAGGCAGTCCTGAGAGGAAAATATATAGCGGTACAAGCCTTTCTCAAGAAACAAGAAAGGTCTCAGGTACACAACCTAACCCTACACCTAAAGGAGCTGGAGAAAGAACAAGAAAGAAACCCTAAGCCCAGCAGGAGAAGAGAAATCATAAAGATCAGAGCAGAAATCAATGAAATAGAAACCAAAAAAACAATAGAACAAATCAACGAAACTAGAAGCTGGTTCTTTGAAAGAATTAATAAAATTGATAAACCCCTGGCCCGACTTATCAAAAATAAAAGAGAAAGGACCCAAATAAATAAAATCATGAATGAAAGAGGAGAGATCACAACTAACACCAAAGAAATACAAACTATTATAAGAACATACTATGAGCAACTCTACGGCAATAAATTTGACAATCTGGAAGAAATGGATGCATTCCTAGAAACATATAAACTACCACAACTGAACCAGGAAGAAATAGAAAGCCTGAACAGACCCATAACCAGTAAGGAGATTGAAACAGTCATTAAAAATCTCCAAACAAACAAAAGCCCAGGGCCAGACGGCTTCCCGGGGGAATTCTACCAAACATTTAAAGAAGAACTAATTCCTATTCTCCTGAAACTGTTCCAAAAAATAGAAATGGAAGGAAAACTTCCAAACTCATTTTATGAGGCCAGCATCACCTTGATCCCAAAACCAGACAAGGATCCCACCAAAAAAGAGAGCTATAGACCGATATCCTTGATGAACACAGATGCGAAAATTCTCACCAAAATACTAGCCAATAGGATTCAACAGTACATTAAAAGGATTATTCACCACGACCAAGTGGGATTTATTCCAGGGCTGCAAGGTTGGTTCAACATCCGCAAATCAGTCAATGTGATACAACACATCAATAAAAGAAAGAACAAGAACCATATGATACTCTCAATAGATGCTGAAAAAGCATTTGACAAAGTACAACATCCCTTCCTGATCAAAACTCTTCAAAGTGTAGGGATAGAGGGCACATACCTCAATATCATCAAAGCCATCTATGAAAAACCCACCGCAAATATCATTCTCAATGGAGAAAAACTGAAAGCTTTTCCGCTAAGGTCAGGAACACAGCAGGGATGTCCATTATCACCACTGCTATTCAACATCGTACTAGAGGTCCTAGCCTCAGCAATCAGACAACAAAAGGAAATTAAAGGCATCCAAATCGGCAAAGAAGAAGTCAAATTATCACTCTTCGCAGATGATATGATACTATATGTGGAAAACCCAAAAGACTCCACTCCAAAACTGCTAGAACTTATACAGGAATTCAGTAAAGTGTCAGGATATAAAATCAATGCACAGAAATCAGTTGCATTTCTCTACACCAACAGCAAGACAGAAGAAAGAGATATTAAGGAGTCAATCCCATTTACAATTGCATCCAAAACCATAAGATACCTAGGAATAAACCTAACCAAAGAGACACAGAATCTATACTCAGAAAACTATAAAGTACTCATGAAAGAAATTGAGGAAGACACAAAGAAATGGAAAAATGTTCCATGCTCCTGGATTGGAAGAATAAATATTGTGAAAATGTCTATGCTACCTAAAGCAATCTACACATTTAATGCAATTCCTATCAAAGTACCATCCATCTTTTTCAAAGAAATGTAACAAATAATGCTAAAATTTATATGGAACCAGAAAAGACCTCGAATAGCCAAAGGGATATTGAAAAAGAAAGCCAACGTTGGTGGCATCACAATTCCGGACTTCAGGCTCTATTACAAAGCTGTCATCATCAAGACAGCATGGTACTGGCACAAAAACAGACACATAGATCAATGGAACAGAATAGAAAGCCCAGAAATAGACCCTCAAATCTATGGTCAACTAATCTTCGACAAAGCAGGAAAGAATGTCCAATGGAAAAAAGACAGCCTTTTCAATAAATGGTGCTGGGAAAATTGGACAGCCACATGCAGAAAAATGAAATTGGACCATTCCCTTACACCACACACAAAAATAGACTCAAAATGGATGAAGGACCTCAATGTACGAAAGGAATCCATCAAAATCCTTGAGGAGAACACGGGCAGCAACCTCTTCGACCTCAGCCGCAGCAACATCTTCCTAGGAACAACGCAAAAGTCAAGGGAAGCAAGGGAAAAAATGAACTACTGGGATTTCATCAAGATCAAAAGCTTTTGCACAGCAAAGGAAACAGTTAACAAAATCAAAAGACAACTGACAGAATGGGAGAAGATATTTGCAAACGACATATCAGATAAAGGACTAGTGTCCAGAATCTATAAAGAACTTAGCAAACTCAACACCCAAAGAACAAATAATCCAATCAAGAAATGGGCAGAGGACATGAACAGACATTTCTGCAAAGAAGACATCCAGATGGCGAACAGACACATGAAAAAGTGCTCCATATCACTCGGCATCAGGGAAATACAAATCAAAACCACAATGAGATATCACCTCACACCAGTCAGAATGGCTAAAATCAACAAGTCAGGAAATGACAGATGCTGGCGAGGATGCGGAGAAAGGGGAACCCTCCTACACTGTTGGTGGGAATGCAAGCTGGTGCAGCCACTCTGGAAAACAGCATGGAGGTTCCTCAAAATGTTGAAAATAGAACTGCCCTATGACCCAGCAATTGCACTATTGGGTATTTACCCTAAAGATACAAATGTAGTGATCCAAAGGGGCACATGCACCCAAATGTTTATAGCAGCAATGTCCACAATAGCCAAACTATGGAAAGAACCTAGATGTCCATCAACAGATGAATGCATCAAGAAGAAGTGGTATATATACACAATGGAATACTATGCAGCCATCAAAAGAAATGAAATCTTGCCATTTGCAACAACATGGATGGAACTAGAGCGTATCATGCTTAGCGAAATAAGTCAAGCAGAGAAAGACAACTATCATATGATCTCCCTGATATGAGGAAGTGGTGATACAACATGGAGGCTTAAGTGGGTAGAAGAAGAATAAATGAAACAAGATGGGATTGGGAGGGAGACAAACCATAAGTGACTCTTAATCTCACAAAACAAACTGAGGGTTGCCGGGGGGAGGGGGTTTGGGAGAAGGGGGTGGGATTATGGACATTGGGGAGGGTATGTGATTTGGTGAGTGCTGTGAAGTGTGTAAACCTGGTGATTCACATACCTGTACCCCTGGGGATAAAAATATATGTTTATAAAAAATTAAAAATTAAAAAAAAAAGAATAATCATTTACATTAAATAAATGAGAATTTTAAGATATTGAAAGGTTACATGTCTTCCTCAGTTACACACCTACAATAATGATGGAGACAGGTTTCATATCCAGTTTTCTTGTGTTAGTAAGTCTAGGAATTTTAGAATAGCTTATTTCTTATTATACTTGGCATATAAACCAATACTATTTTATTTAAAAAGAATAAGTTAGTTTGACTTGACTCAATCTGTATTTACCCTTAGTTCACATTTATTAGAAACAGGTAGATGACTACCTATTGGTAAAACTTTAAGCTTCTTTAACATGATTTTAAGTAGTTTGTGATGGTGTCAAAATGAGATCGATTTAAGAACTTTCAAAGTCCTGGTTTTGATATTTAAACATTTTTCATCTTTGCCAAAGATCTGGAAGTTAGAGAATTCCATTATTAAATTTATTAGCAACACATATATGATCATAAATACAGAATTGATGTTACTGAGCCAAGGGAGTTCACTTGGTAAATATTCCTTATTTAAAAGTTTCAAATAAAAACTATATGAAAGGTAGTTTCCCATGAAATTCTTATTTATATGGCTAAGTAACTAGACAAAGAAGTCATCCTGCTATCAAAACTCAAGGCCTAAAATTTACTTTCGATTTTCATTGCGGAAATGTAAAGAATATGCACTTTTATTGGCTAGAGAAACCGATACAACCTGTTACTTACAGAAAATGAACAGTGAGTTGGGTAAATATATACTGGGTTATTTTTTCCAATTTTTCACAAGAGCATGGAAATTATTTTTCCCCAAAATAAAATGTTGGCTTTGTTATTACTCTACAAAATCAGAAAGTGATTCTGAGGCTCAACTGAGCAGCTATCTCGCTGGTACTGATGATGATACATTACTGATATGCATGCCTGGGGGCTGAGTATTTGACAGAGAGTTTGTAACTAAAAGAAGATTGGGTTAGGGTGCTCATATAGATTAAAAAAATAGATACACAGAAAGGATAAAGCAAATACAGTACTTAGTGCCTTATTTTGACCTAGAAGTTGGTATCTTCTACTGTATTCAAAGGTGTGTGTGTGTGTGTGTGTGTGTGTGTGTGTGTGCATGTGTGTGTGTGTGGCTGAATAATGTATTGGATAAAAAATTACAAAGAGATAAATTCAGTTAAGCTTTAGGCAAATTATTGAAGGAAACAGAGCTACTCCAAAATAGGAAAGAGGCCAGTGAGGGTGTATAATCCACCTCAGAGAATAGTTATACTTTTAATTATCTCCATAGGCCTCAAAGCGATATATTTGTTTGTTATTTCTGTCCTCTGGATCCATTCACTTCTAAGAGAGGGGTACTGAGCTGTCCAGCTATGTTAATGGATTCATCTATTTCTCCTTGCAGTACTATGAGTTTTTGCCTTACGTAGTTTGAGTCCCATTGTTAGGCACATACACATTAAGAACTGCTGCATCTTCTAAGAGACTTGACCCTTCCACCATTATGCAGTACCCTTCTTTGTCATTGTTAACCCATTTCTTTCTTTAAATTATGCTTGCTTTAAATTCTACTGCCTGAAATTAATATAGGTACTACTTATTTATTTTGATTAATATTTAATATGGGATATTTTTTCCATCCATTTACTTTTAATCTGTATGTTACTTTATATTTAAAGTGAGTTTCCAATGGACAATATATAGTAGAGTCATGATTTTTGATATGCCATGTCAGTATCTGCCTTTTAATTGGTGCATTTCAATTACTGACATTCAAAATGATTATTGATACAGTTGGATTAATGTCTACTGTATTTCTTATTGTTCTTTATTTGTTACCTTTATTCTTTGTTCCAATTTTTGTATTCTACTCTTTTTCTGCCTTTTGTGATTCTGAGTATTTTATATTATTTCATGTTTTCTCCTTTCTTATACATCTTTTTTTTTTTTAACTTATGCGTGTGTGTGTGTGTGTGTGTGTGTGTGTGTGTGTGGTTGCCCTAGAGATTGCCATATACATTTACAACTAAGCCAGGGCTGTTTTCAAATAACAATTATACCACTTCATGGGTTTTCTTATAGTAACAAAATAAATCGAATTCCTTCCTTTTGGTTATTGTATCATTCCCATCATTTATGTCACGTGTGTGTGTGTGCATGTGTGCATATGCATACATATGTATATAATATGTATACATAAGAATACATGATAAACATCATTGTCTGTTAGATCAATTAGGGATACGAAAAATGAGTTTTTATTTTACCTTACTTATTCCTTCTTCAGTGGTTTTGCTTTCTTTGCGGACATCAGAGTTTCTGACCTGTATTATTTTCTTCTCTCCAAAGAACTTCTTTTAACACTTTTTGCAGGGCAGGTCAGTTAGGCTCTGTTAAATACACTAGTAGATTAGGTTTTGTTTAACTAGTTTCCCCTGAAGGTAGCCCTTATTATGAAGAACACAGTACTCTAGAATATTTAAAAGTGATTCTTTTTTTTTTTTTTTTTCTATTCACCATTCTGGAAGCCTGAGAGAATTCATCTTGGTTATTTACTGTGAGAATCTGGTAGAGCTCCTAGAGGTAAACCTTATAATATTGTAGAGTCTCTCCTATGACTGGATCCTCTTGGGGTTTTTAACTCTCTGAGTTGTACCTATGTGACCTCCTACAACTGATCAATTGCAGTTCAGGTTTTCCCACTCAGCATGGTTCCAGAGGAGGTTTCTGCTTGTAAGTCTCTGCTTCTAAGTCTCTGCTCCAGTAAGCAGCAACTCCCTGTATTTGCCTGTCTTCTCCAGTCTTGGGTACTGCGGCTTTCCCTGTGTTATCTCTTCTCTTGTGGATCCAAGAGAATTATTGATTTTCAGTTGGCTGGGTTTTTTGCTTGTTGGGATGGAGTGGCAACTTCAAGCTCCTTATGTGCAGAACCAGTTACTACAAGTCTATTTAGTTGTTCCTTCTAAATCTCTTTAATAAAACTGTGATCTTCTAAAGGATGATGACCCTGTCTCATTCAACTCTATAGCCTTCAAGTAATTCATATGTCATGAAGGGCAATCATCTTATAAAATTTTGGTCAATTTGTTAAAGAATTCTATTTAATAAGAATAAAAGTTGTTCGATCATTATTATACCTTCTTCCTTCTGCCCATTCCACATTATGAGGCAATTTTAACAAGACCTACTTGGGATGCTGGTGAAAATTTCCTCTTTCCATTGGATGCAAGATTAAACGACAAGGAAACCCTCTGGAATATCATAGTAAGGATTTCTAAAAATCAACTCCTTCAGAAAAGCAATAAGAACACTGGGAAAAATCTCAAAATTATGGTTGAATTCTTGAATATAATGTACGCCAAGAGAGAATAAAATGGCACCTTTAAACTTTTGAAAAAACAATTCTCAACATTGACGTCTATAGTCAGTAAAAGTATTCTTCAAAGATGATGGTGGAAAAAAAAAAGACTTTTCTAGATAAATGAATATTGGGTGAATTTGTTCCCAGCAGGTAGTGGGAGCATTGTCATAATAAATATAACTTATTGTATAAAACAAGAATCTATAAGCCTACATTCAACATGAGTTAATGAATACAAAATTAAACATAGGCAAAATAAATACTCTTTCCTACAGAATAACATCAATTAATATGGAAGGCATGATGGCTTAGAAAATCATCACTTGATGTTAAAATATTGAGGGAGGATGGATGAAAATCATCTTGTGATCCTCATAAATTGCTTATTAATACAATGGAAAAAAAAACAGTATCTATACAGCGAGGAAATTTTTTAGATACCACATTACCTACATTATCAAATTTATTACTACCAAGATGGGTACAAAACAATCCTGTGCCTCTGGCTATCATGCACTAAGAGGGAAACAAACTTCCATGGCATTTCTGCCAAAAAATACATTACCTGAATCTCATCCTGAAAAAAAATCTCATCCTGAGAAAAATATCAAGATGAGAAAATATTGTGTAAGATATTCTATAAAATAACCAACATTTACTCTTTAAAGATAGGAAAGTTATGAAAACTAAAGGATGAGGAAATGATCCAGATTAAAGAAGACTAATGAGGCATTATAGAAAAATGAAATGCATGATCCCAGATTCTACCCAAAACTGGGGTGGAGGAAATATCTGTACATCTGCAAGGTATGAGACGTTTGAATACCAATTGTGGATCAGTTGAGTATTTTTAAAGTTAAATTTCCTAATTTTAATAAATTAACTATGGTTTAGAAAGAGAGCGCCCTGTTCTCAAAAAATAATTATTAAAGTGGAAAGGGGTACAGTTTGTCCAATTTACTCTCATTGTACACACATACACACACAAACATACACACAGTTTATAATATGCATTTTTGAAAACTGTCACAATCTACTGTCAAATAATATGGTACAACTACACATGTAATGTAAAACTCAACAACAGTATACATTGACTTTGTTGTCCTATTCTGCTTGCCAATGATTTTGTACATTTTATTTCTACATATCTGTAACCTGTATGATTTGTAAATACTATTTTGGCTTTAAACAGTCAATTATTTTTAGTGGTTTCAAAATTCATAGGAAAATATGTCTACCATCACATTTAAAAGTTTGATGAGCTTCTTTTATTTGTGAAGATCTGAACTTCCAACATGAAGTATTTTCTCTCAGTCTGAAGACTTTAATATTTTCCATTGTGCAGATCAGATGGTGATAAAATGCTTTGGTTTTATTTGTTGATGAAGCCTTCATTTTGCCACAAATTATAAAGTATATTTTTGCTGCACATAAACATTTTGGGTTCATGTTCATTTTATTGCTATACTTTAAATAAATCTCTGACTTCTATTCATTCCAGTGTAAGGGTAACCAGCATTCTTATTGCTTAGGCTTTACTGAGCTTCTTGAACAGTTTTCAAATTTAAAAATAAATTCATCCTTTATATCTTCAAATAATTATTCTGCATTGTCCTTCACCTGTCATTGACCCCAAGACTCCAATTACATTTATGTGTGACTACCTAATATTTCTCCACAGGTAACCAAGTTCCTTCACTATCCATCATTTTCTCTTTCTCTCTTTTAAAAAATAGTTTCTAATTCTTTGCCTTCATGTGCACTGATCTTCTCTTTAGTACTATTTTATTCTCTTTTATGTCTATCCCCTGAGTGTCCGTAAAAATTTCAGGTACTGTATGTTCAGATCTAGAAGTTAAATTTGCTGATTTTCATAGTTTTAATTCCTCTCTCTGCCAATGTTTTTCATTAATTCTTGAGCATTTTCAGAGTAACTGTTTAAAGACCTTTCCTTGTACTGACATTTTCTCTGTCATCTCTAGCTCTTTTTCTATGTTTTTGCCTTGACTGTAGCTCATATTCTCTTGCTTTTTTTTTTTTTTTTGCTGGTGTTGTACTTATTGATTGGGTGCTAAACATTATATTTTTTTAAAGATTATTTATTAATTTATTTGAGAGAGAAAGAGAGAGAGAGAATGAGAGAAAGAGATCATGAAAGGTGACAGTTCAGAGGGAGAAACAGATTCCCTGCAGAGCAGGGAGCCCAATGTGAAACTTGATCCCAGGACTCCAGGATCATGACCTGAGCTGAAGGCAGTTGCTTAACAAACTGAGTCACCCAGGTGTCCCCAAACATTATATTTGTTATGTTGTTGAGTGGGTGTTATATTGGTTCTTCAAAGCGTGCTAAAAAGTCTTGATTTTTTTTTTCTTAGATTCTTAAGTTACTTGCACATCACCTTGATTCTTATGAAGTTTGATTTAAAACTCTATCAAGATGCTTCTGACAAACTTTTACTGTCTTATTACTTTAAACTTACTACTAAGGAATGACTTCTGAGATCTCTATTGAATTATCTGGATGCTAAATGGAGTCTCTCTACTATAGTTAATTGGAATGCATATATCTTCTAGCCTTGTATATACATTCTGGGAATTTTTCATCTAATAGTTCTTTGACAGTTTTAGGTTGGTTTGTTTATTTTTCAAAGCCTTAAGAAGCTTTTTATGCAAGTATAGTTCACTATAGACATGCCTCGTTTTATTGCATTTTAATGTCTTGAGCTTTGCAGATACTATGGGTTTTTGTTTGTTTGTTTGTTCCTTATAAATTGAAGATATGTGGCAACCCTTTATCAATGAAGTCTATAAGTGGTGTCATTTTTCCAATAGTATCTGCTCACTTCTTGTCTCTGTGTCACACTTTGGTAATTTTTGTAATATTTCAAATCTTTCACTATTATATTTGTTGCAGTGATCAGTGATGAGTGACTGTAACTCATGGAAATCTCTAACAGTGGTTAGCATTTTTTCATACTAAAGTATTTTCAAATTAAGGAATTCACATTTATTAGATATAATGCTATTGTACACTTAATAGACTATGGCATAGTGTAAGCATAACTTGTATATTGTCTGGGAAACCAAAAACTTAATTTGATTCACTTTGGTGTGATATTTACTTTTTTGCAGAGGACTGGAACCAACCCATAATATCACTGAGGTATGCCTAAGATAGAGTCTCAATGAGGCCCTTACAGATTTCTGGAACTCTTTCTCTGAGTAACTCCTCCATTTCCAGTACATTTTCCCATAGATTTATACCCTGTTGGTTTCTGTAAACTCTTTCTTGAGATCAATGAAATTCTTTTCCATGAGCTGTGTGGTTCTCCCATCTATGCACATCAATATGGAACAAGTGCCTCCAAGAAAAGGACAAGTTTGTATCTTCCCCCCTTCTTTTAGAGGTACCAACCTTGTGTTGACTACTGTTTGTTGACTAAAACCAGATTTTAATATAATGTGTCCAGTTTTCTAGTTATTTGCTATGGGAAAGGGGAAATCCAGTTCTGGTTACATCAGCATAAATTCAATAGAAACTACTACATAGGTTTATACAAAATTAAAATTGCATGTATTTGATTAGTGTATTTGGCACTTTGAGCATAAAAATGATGGTCTCTCATATGTTGACAAAGACTCTAAACATTTGCTATATGACCACCAAGTCTTTGTTGCCTAATGTTTGGTCTCTGTTTGATCCTTTAAACTCAATATACTTTTTACCGTATTACAAATAAACTTCCTCTTTCAACACTTTCAAATGTTGGTTAATGCCACATTTGTGGCACATTTCATTATTTGTGAACATAAAGCATTTTTAAAAAAAATAGAATTTGGATCCATTTGTTTATAACACACTTTATAATAAAAGCACTTCTGATTGTAATAAATATAAAATGTAGTATTCTCAGCAAAGAACATATGGATTTCTAAAGATTGTCTATTTTCTGGACTGCCAGTAGGTTCATGCAGGTTGTATTAATTTTCTTGGTGGTTCTTGGCTTCCTGTATGCCATGATTGGCTATGGAATTTTTAGACTCATAGCATTCTAACAAACATTCCTCTCAGTTTAAATTGGTTTAGTGAGGAGAGCTTATTGTGAGTCCTTGGATTAAAAGGAGAGAGAAGAAAGGAAGATTAGTTTGCTGAATTCCTTAAGTTTTCAAATGCAGTACTAGTGAATGTAATTCTAATTCTTCTAGCTCATATCATACTTTTTGATGAAAGGTATCTATAAATTTTAAATTGTTATCAAAATCATCTCTTTCCACTGTAGTGTCATGTAATCCATGATACATGTAGAATTTGTCAAAATTATCTGTAAATATTGTAGGTCCCTGAAGTTATCCAGCTCATGTATTTAAATGTGTTCTGTGTTCTTACATAGTGTAAAGATCAATTTGAATTTCCACATTTTTATGTCCATCTTAGATATAATTAAGACCAATTAAAAATCCTGTTGGCTTATATGATCTCTCTAAATATCAGAAATTAATGACAGATTTGCTATAAGGTATGATAGTGCTTTAAATACCGATTTCTTTTCTCCTCACTTAATGAGTATGTTAAGCTCAGAATGTGACCTTATTTTTTTCTACAAAGAAATAGAGTCTTTGAAGATGTAATTAGTTAAAGATACTGGGACAAAATCATCCTGGATTTAGACGGATCCTTAAATTGAATGACTGGTGTCATTTTAAGAAGAGGAAAGGACACAGAAAGATGCACAGAGATAAAGGCCACATGAGGATGAAGCAGACATGAGATATATTTAACCACAAGCTAAGGAGCATCTGGGACTACCAGGAGATGGAAAAGGCAAGGAAGGATGCTTTCCCACTGACTCTGGAAGACCATGGTCTTACTGATGCTTTGATTTTAGACTTCTATCCTTCAGAGCTATGAAAGAATAATTTCTGTTACATTAGCCTGCAGAGTCATGGCAATATGTTAGGGAATTCCTAGGAAAGAAAGATAGGTATGTTGTATAACAATTATTTTATAGACCTCATATTAACTTATATATTTCTAAGAAACATTAAAAAAAATATACTCTGATGGTAAAGCATAGAATGAATTTAAGTATTCCCAAAGATAGATTTAACTAAAACAACAGAATACATTGTCCACTTAAATTTTGACCACATGTTTTGATGTCGTGTTCTGATAAATGTCTGGTGTCTGGCTGATTTCATAGTTGAGGTGACTAGGAAACCTATGAAATGTTGAAATTGTTATTCAATAACTCTTAGTACTCTTAACCATTGGTTCTTCCCCCACATGATTTATGATCAGAACTCCAGTTCTAGGCAATTTCAAAATGGAATTTTTCTGTGTGGGCATTTTATGTGTGAGAGAGAGGCTGTTCTACTATTTTCAACTTTCCAAGAATAAATAACTCTATAATTGACCCAATCAGCTTGGAAATTACTATATCAAATACTATGGCTAAGTGCATCCTTATATGATACTAATTGAAGAAGAAACTAGATTTTAGTACCATTTCATTATCTGCAGTGAAGTGACCACCATCCAGTAGGATAACATTACTTAAATTGTAAACTCCACAGGAAAATAATAGGTATTCTCTCCAGAAAAGGGTTCTGTGGTGAAAAATATGTGGTTAAATAAATTCAAATGTTTCTTCAAGAAATCTTTATTGTCTTTGAGAAACTAGTATGCATTATGAATCTTTATTTAGAAAAAATATGCAATATTTCTCAAATGTATTTAGCTTTTTCACACAGTTTTTGTAGAATATCTATAGGATCTGTAAACATGAATGCTCTGGGGAGCAGAGTTTGGAAGTAACATTTTAGTGACTAGTGATATCATTTTTATGTAATATCATGGAGTTAGTACTTAACTGCAGCATGATAATTTTCTTAATCTTTCATAATACTGATGTAACACTAACTCTTACACAATCTTTTCTTTGTTTCAGGTACATTTATAGACAGTTTCCTTTCATTACACCACTTAATCTTTTCAACCATTTTGTGAGATAAGTAATATTAATATCTCATTTAACAGATTTAAATAACATAACTGATGTACCATAGTTGTTTGGAGTTAGGGTAAGACTTCTGAAGCCAGGCAACTTGGCTAAAGAGTTTGTGATTTAACCTGCAACAAAAACTTGTGGGCAAATATTGAAGCTTGATAAAGGCAAGAAAACATATAACTGTTTTACTGTTTTTGATCATAGGTTCATTTGGGAATCCAAAGAAAGCCACAGAATCTATCTTCATAAGAATGTATACATATATTTATCTATAAACATGCATATGATTTCCAGAGCATTGCCAATGTATCCACTGGATAGTAGGTTGAAAACCAAGTGATTTAAATTTCTTTAAATATAATCAAGTTAATAGGTTACAGATCCAGAAAAATAATTAAAGTACATTAGTATATAGTGAAAGCATAAAAAAACTTCTGACATTGGGGTCTAGGAAAGACAATTAAATTATTCTGTACCATTCAATGGGCTAGAATGCTATCCAGACTGATTTTGTTTGATTGCTGTGATGATTCCTATCCTTTTTCTGTTCATCATCTAAAAAATTCTTTGGATAACTGATTATCCTTAATTTGAACCAAAATAATTATTAGTAATCTGATGTGGCGAACAGAACTTTGGTTTACTCTTTTACTTTGATTTTATCGAATCTATGGGTTTTTGTTTTTATTTCAATTTGACTCAGTTTATTAATTTATTCTTATGGAAAAGATGCAAGTGAAAATTCTGCTGTGTTTACCAAATCGAAACAACAAAATAAAGTACAATTAAAATTAAATAGGTTTTTATTCAATATTCAAACAAGGAGGCCTAAAATGACTTTTTAATTAAATGGATGCTTTAGGAAAACAGGACTTGATTATACCAAAAACATATCATTCATTCATGATGAATAAACTATTCACGATTTTCAAAATAATGGCTGAAATGCGGATAGCTTGAACACAGTATAGCCCAGTGAAATGATATGGAAACTGGAGGAAGATAGGCCTGGGTTGAAAATCGTTATTCAACAAATATTCATCAAAGATGTGTTGGGTAGTGTAAATCTTATGCTACTGAGGACTAAGATCATTTGAGTACCCTGCATTCAAATAGTTTTACCACTTATGATCTGTAATACCTGGGGCAAATTACTTCCTTCCTTCCTCTTAATGTGAATAGGAATACTAATTTTTACCTGTCTAATGGCCTCTTATAATTACCTATTTAATTTAAGCCACAGGACAACATACATCCAGCAATTCATCAGAGTCGAGCACAATGTTTATGGCTCAAGAAGGACCTGCTGAGTAATTGTGTAAGTAAAGAAATAAATAGTTGCTGTTCTGAGAGTTAATACATATAAATATGTTGTGGTATATGCCTAGTACATAGTAAGGGCTGAAAATGTACTTCTTATATTTATTTTTTTTCTTCCTGTATACTCTTACAGTGTTCACTAAACCTTAATTTAAAAATAGATTTAACGGGGCACCTGGGTAACTCAGTCGGTTAAGTGATTGCCTTCAGCTCAGGTCATGACTCTGGAGTCTCAGGAAGGAGTCCTTCATCAGGGGCCCCTGCTCAGCAGGGAGTTTTCCTCTCCCTCCGATCCTCCCAGCTCTCATGCTTTCTCTCTCATTTTCACTCTCAAATAAATAAATAAATAAAATCTTAAAAAAAATAGGATTTCATGTGTATGATAGTTACTAAATTTGAGATTAATGAACACCTCTAGGGAAATTGCATTATGCTGAATGTCTCTTTAGTGCATGCCTTGCTCTTATCAAGTCCCCACTTCATAAAGAACATTGTTTTTGAGTGCTATGAGCACTTACAGCACAGTGAAGACCAAATTTCTCTCAAAAAAGTAATATTTTAGAGGAAACAAAACAAGATCAGTCCTCAAAAATACCAACAAAGGAAAAATATAACCAAATATGGCTTTGTGGTGCCAAAAGGAATACCAGAATAACTGAGCTGCCTGGAACCAGACAAACTTACTTTGAAAAGATTAATGGAGATAATTTTTTTTTCCTATTAAATATGATCTCCACTTTTTGCACAACTGGTGCAATACAAGATATTCTATATGTGATATTTTGTTTTATTTCCACAATAACCAGAGTAAACATATCTTTATAGGTTATAAATCTAAAACTCGGTGAGGTTAAATCATTTTCTCAAGATCATACATTCTAAAATAACAGGGCCAAGATTTGAGCTTGAACTCTAACTATGCTATCACCATCAGCTTTAGTAGAAATCTCAGAAGTACAAATTAATGCTTCCAGTTGAATATAAGTGAAAACCTGCCTCAAACTAGCATATACATTGAGGACTTAATTGGCTCTCCAGACTGGAATTCTGAATGTAGGGCATGACTGGTAAATACAATGTCTTAGGAATGTCACCAAGGACCCAACCCTTAGTTGCCCATGTGTTGTCGTCGTCGTTGTTGTTGTTTTGTGGCTTTTTGTCCTAGTGTCTGTAAGGCCTGATAGCATCAATCAGTGCTGAGAGTTTCCAGAGATAGAAAAATGGAGATAGAAATAGAGAGAGACAAACACACACACACACACACACACACACACACATATGCACACACGCACACACACACAGATACACACATGGAGAGAAAGTGAAAAAGAGAGAGAGAATGTTTCTAAAACCATCCAAAGAAAGTCTTCAGGCTTCCTCTGCTTGAATCACCTCTGGACAAACTCTTATGGCAGAAGGCATACATAATCTTAATTCAAGAAATATGAACTCATGAGTGGAAAGGTAGATGGATTGATTGTTTTAGAACAGTGAGAGTCCACCCCTAGATTTGGGTCAATGTCACCCATCAGACAATGTCACCCATCAGTGGGCAGCTGTACTATGTGGAAAGAACAAAATGGATAATGGGGAGAGACACACTGAATCATTGAACCCAATAGTGAACACACAGTTATGTCTTTATTTGAGGATTTGAAAAATGAACAAACCCAAAGAAATGAGAAAATGTCTTTGTTCAATTAACAATTATTTTTAAATAACTCACTAATTCATAGAAGGAGATCAATTTGGAGCATAAAGGAAATCTGGATCTCTTTGCATGTATCAATGGTTGCAGAACTCATAAATTTAACCGTGTGCTTTGGAAAAGAAAAAAACATTAAGAAATTATAGGCTTACTATGCTAAGGAGGAACTGGATAAATTTGAGCACTCTAGGAAGACTGAACATTTGAAATAAAAATTGAGAAAGTAGAGACGAAACGCAGAGCACTTAATTTACTTTATCCTGAGACAACAGAATGTCTTTTAGGTTATTTACAAGAGTGCCAATAAGGCATTCCCCTAGTACAGATGAATTTGGATGTCATAATGATATAGGTTCATGTACGCCTGTGCTTAAGTTCTGATGATGCCATTTCCTAGCTTCATTATTTGGGACAGGTAACAATCTATTCCTTGCTCTGTCTTCTCAATTGTAAGATGCAAATAATAACAGTAGCTGTTTTGCATTGTTGTAGAAAAGAATGAGATAATGTATATAATGCTTAGTGAAATGCCCGACATCTGTAAGCTCAGTGAATGCTTGCTATTAATTTGGAGATTAATCAAGTGTTAGACTTCCTGAGATTTTATGAGCGCTTAGTCTGCAGAGCCACCTATCTGCTTATTATTTCTGATATTCTGTTTAGATTACTTCTATCCAATGTCATGTTTCTATCTGAGAAGACTTAAAAGAGGCGTGAGAGGAACAAGGATAAACAAGTTGTTTTGGCATTCTTATAAACAAACTTTCATTTTTTATTTGCTTTCCTGTTCTAGGCATTCTATTGGGGTTTATTTTTAAATCCTTATGCATATATAAAGTATATATGGCATCTAGTAGGCACTCAATACACATTTTATTTTCCATATATTTGTTTCTTTTTATTACTTGTAAAAAAAAAAAGAGAGAGAGAGACTGAAGACAGTTAATCTTATATCTACCTTAAACTATTCATGCTTACATAGGAAAAAAATTAAAGAAAAGAAAAGAAAGGACAGCTGAAACACAAAATGGAGATAAGAAAGATGCTAACATAAAACTGCAAAACCTAAATTTCCTGCATACTTTCCAAGGGTAAGTCAATTTCAAATAAATCTCCAAAGCTTCTAGTGCCAAAGGTAAAAAAAGGAAACATGATCTGTACAATAATTCACACAACCCATTACATAAAAGAAAACAACTAGTCAACAAAACAAAATTCTTTAGTTTTTAGGAGCTCAAAAATCTTCTGCCTGTGAAGTTGCCCAGAAAACAAGGGGTTCACCTGACTGTGCTCCTCCAAGGATGTCCCCCTTGCCTGGTCCACAGGTTTCTCTCTGCTTGTGTGTTCTGTTGCTCATTAGGCACTACTTATTTTGGTTTCTCTGTAACCAGCCCACACCTTTATAACTAAATAGTCCTGCATCTATTAACTTCCATTATAGTATACTGGATGAAAACTAAGTTTCTAGTTGATTCATGATGACAATTTTTGTTTCATTTACATTGCATGGAGGTCCTTGAAAGTTGACTACAGCTCTGTTCCACCTGTTTTCCACCCTGGAACCCAGACAGGAAGGTAGTCCTCTACCATTTTTGAGGGGTACTGAAAGAACAAGAGACTCTCCAGAAGCAAGCAGTGGTCTTAAAGTGAAGAGTCACTTCCACTAAGTCACACCCATCCTGACAATGGGGCAGGGATACGTGCCCTTCCTACGAGAACAGTCCTCAAGGGTCAGGATATGGGTATGGTAGGAGTGGAAGGGCCAGGGATGAGGGCTGGATAATCTTCTCACAGGAAAAGGGACTTCAGGTAATTGAAAACAGGAATTCATCCTTATTAACTTTCCTCAAATGACCCAATTTGAGTGACATCGTCTCCCAGGATCCTAAGCTTTACCTTGTTATTTATGGGGGAAAACAAACCGACAAACCAACAAAGCAAACCAAGACTTTTGACTGGCACTGATATTTAAAGAAAAGTTCTTGGCTTGGCACTAAAAAATAATGGCAAAATAAATATTCATAAGACTTCAAAAGTGTCAACAAAACATTTCAGGTATGTGTATCATAGCTTGATAAATTCTCTCCTTAAACGATTATGATTTTTAAGATTATCTTATCAATACCTGAATGCTATTCGCTTTACAGAAAAGGAGACTATCTGAGACTGTTATACATTGTGTCACAAAACCAATGGATTTTTTTGACTATTAACTTTATGTGTTTCTTTGGATCAATAAATAAAATTAGTCTTTTTAAAAGATCAGCAGCATTTATTTATTTTAATAAATCATTATCTATAACTCTTTTAACAAATTCCCAAACTGTTTCTTTTGGTTATTTCTAATTTTTCACTATTGTAATTTCACTATGCATTTGTCACATTGTTTCCTTTGGATAAATTCTAAAAAGTCACACCATAGTGCATTTTCAGGTATCTCAACAGGCCCTCCAAAAAAACAGCAACTTTCATTTTCTTTATAGAACTCTCTCTTCATCACAATTCAGTTTAATCTCTCCCAATCTGAAGGTGAAACATGCACATTTCAGGTTGTCGGTATGCTTGTTGATTGCATCATAAATGTATCTGTTTTATACACCTCTCTTATGATTGTCTCTTCATGCCCTTAGCCCATGTTCCAGGGCAGTGTTGGTCTTAAAATATTAACCAACACCAGTATTCCACTTACTATACATGTAGGAGGCAGGCTCTGTCCTAGGAATGTAATATACAATTAATATCTTCATTAATCCCCACAAAAATCCTGAGTTAGATACAATTATGAACCTCATTCCACAGGTAAGGAAATAGAGGTATATAGTAGTTAAGTACATTATTGAAGGTTTTATTAAACTTTTTTTTGTATTTATTTGAGGCTTTTATCTCCCATTTGCTTTATATATCAATTAATAGTATTAACAGTGTTCATACAGAATTTCAAAACATAAAGCTCTTTGATATTATGATCCCAAGAATCAACCAGAATTGTACAAATAACCTCTAATAGTTTTAATACATGATTGAATTACTAAAAATAAAAATATGATTAATCTAGAATTTATTTTAAATATGGTGTGATACAAGGACTTAATTTTTTCAAACAAAAGTTTAGCCATATTTTCAGACACCATTTAACAAATTATACTTTTATTCTTACTGATTTGAATGTCATCTTTATAACATAATTAATTCTCTCAAACTTCAGTTTTCCTTATATGCAACATTAAACTAAGTTCATACTTCTTTGTTAATAAAACATTATCTGAATTTTTATCACTTTATATTGTATTTTTATAACAGGAAAATCTCTTTTTGTTGCTTCTCTTTTCAACAGTTTTCTTATTTTTTTTCTTCCATATTTATAGGCCCAAATGAACCTTAAAGTCAGTTTATCAAAATTCATTTAAAAGACACAAAATATTTGTTAATTTTGTTAAATGTATAAATAATTTTGAGAATATATAACACTTTTATTATGTTGTCTTCCTGTTCAAGAACATTATTTCTAGGGTGCCTGGGTGGCTCAGTGGGTTAAGCCTCTGCTTTTGGCTCAGGTTATGATCTCAGGGTCCTGAGATAGAGCCCTGCATCTGGCTCTCTGCTTAGCAGGGAGCCTGTTTCTCCCTTGCTCTCTCTGCCTGCCTCCCTGCCCACTTGTGATCTCTGTCTGTCATATAAATAAATAAAATCTTTTAAAAAAAGAACATTATTTTTTCATTTGTTTACCTAATATTTAAGTTGATTAAAAGTAGTATAATTTTTCATACCATCCACAATGTATGATGTTCATTTTTAGTTTAAATTTTTGTTATGCACTTGATTCTTTTTTAAAATATAAAATTGTTATCAATTTTTTACAAAGAAAATGTGTTTTTGAGAAATTCCTGAACACTGCCATCTCTTTAGAAATATTACTCTTGGTGAGAAATTGTTTGCATTGAAGAAAATTTTGGTTGAACTCCTTTATTTGAATAAATTATACTTTTTTCAATTGCAATATAAAGCAATTCAACTAATTTTAAATAATGATAATGTTATGGTCTTCCTTTTATTATTTTAATGTTTAACATGCTAGTTTTTTGCCATTAGGTATCATTTTGGTCTTTGATTTAAGACACTTTTTTTTATTGTTTAAATATGTGAAGGAAATATCTATATATTCTTATAATATAAATTTATTTTATTAGAAAGAAGTATAGAGGGGATCTTGGATGCCTCCTTTGGTTAAATGCCTGACTCTTGATTTTGTCTCGGGCTATGATCTCAGGGTCTTGAGATATGGGCCTAGTTGACTGGTGCTGGGTGTGGAGCCTGCTGAAGATTCTCTCTTGCCCTCTCACTCTGCCCTTCTTCTGTCCCCCTCTACTCACATATGTGTACTTTCGTTTTTTTTTCTTTTTAAAGATTTTATTTATTTATTTGACAGAGATCTCAAGTAGGCAGAGAGGCAGGCAGAGAGAGCAAGAGAGAAATAGGCTCCCTGCTAAGCAGAGAGCCAGATGCAGGGCTCTATCCCAGGACCCTGAGATCGTGACCTGAGCCAAAGGCAGAGGCTTAACCCACTGAGCCACCCAGGTGCCCCCATACGTATATTTTCTTAAAAGAAAAGAAAAGAAAAAGGTATTGAATTTTATGTCTGTTAAATTTATCAAAATAATTATATATCAGTTTTATTTTCATTCTGTATAAATCAAGATGCATGCTTCTGATAAATGGATTGCAAGTTAAATTGAAGATCATTTTCTTTCATTATATCATTGATTATTGATTCATTTCCCCTTGGTATCTTACACTCTCCTTGGACTGTTACTTCTTCCTATCTGGGCATAGATAAAAATCTCTAACTTCTTATCCAAGACTGGACAAGTCCGTGAAGTCCAAGACGCACTAGACAGTATTGAATGCAAAAATCACATTGCCTGCAGGGAACATTCCCATTTCTCTGTGGTCCAGAGATAATAATAAAGTGTGACAAGAGTAGGGGTAAGATAAATATGCAGTGAGTAATAACCATCAGATATTCTCACCTCTAAGATATTACTGGAGCTGATATTGTGTATATTATACAGCAAATGAGTGTTCATTCTTCCCGATCATTTTAATTTTTCAGACTTCAAGCCAGATGACTAGCATACTCCTTGTTTCTACTAACAGCTCAAGCTGCACTCAGTAACCCCAGCAGCCTCTTTCAGAGACATTTCTGAATTCTCTCAGTAATTCAAATCACTTGTATGGTCATCTTTGCATCCTGCGCTTTCAAAGCAAATAAGAGACTTCTTCACTCATCTATGATGTGTCAATTCATGAACAATAAATATACATGTAATAGAACCACTTTACTGAGAAGGAGGGATTGGTATAATCAAAGATGTGGGTTATAACTTTATGTAATCTTATTCTCATAAATTTTGTCCTAAAAAGTCGTTTGAACTCCTAACCCTCCTTACTCCCCTCTCATGTTCCTTCTTATTCTGTTCACTGTTCTTTTTCATCTAGTGTGTCTAGTGATCTTCCTACAGTTACTGGATAGTTTCAAAATGCACGTCTTGCCATCTACTTCATCCATTATTGCCTCTGATATCACTGTTGGAATCATGTTTTTGACTATTAGCCTGGAATGGAGATTCCTCTCTCCACTGATGTCTAGCTTTCTGTTCATTTCCCAAAGGATGTGCTAAACCTTTCTGTGGTGTATGGGCTCTTCTCAAGAAATTTGAGTTGTTTTCCTCAGAGACACTGTCAAAGAACTATAAATGACAGCTTATAATCAAAAGTCTTCCTTTTTCAAAACAGTTAGTTGGTTTACCAGGAACAGCTCAGGTGCCTTATCAGAATCTCATATTATGAAAGTGTTTTATTAATATCAATCTCACTTATGGTATCTGTTATCTCTGAACATCTGCTATATTCTTTGATTTGTTTTGTTTCAGAATTTTGATTTGTTTCAGAATTTTAATTTCTACATCTCAGTACCCAATCATGAGTCCCAATGTGCTTCTAGTGCTTTTCACAATTGGTCTCCATGCAGGTAGAACACATATTGATCCACCAGGATATCCTGGTATTCTCAAAGTGAGTTTATCAGTTCAATTCTATCTTCATTACCAATATTTTATTTGTTTTTATCTCGCTCTTGTCTCCAAGGGGACATGTCTAACTTTGAAGTCATTCCTGCCTTCTAAAAGAATTCTAAAATTCCTATATATCCATTGATAAACTTGCTGAACCAACAAATGTTAATATGGGATATAGGTCTGCTAGAACCATGGTTAATTGGATGATGATATGGTTTTATTGTTAGAAGAACATAGAATTTAAAGAGTACTTTCATAGACATTATCTCATTTGATCTTTGCAAGAACACAGCAAACTGTACTTCAGTTTACCAGAGAAAATCTAAGAAAGGCTCTAAGAAGCTAAGTGACTTGCCTATAGTCACACTTGAGATGAGTGGAACAACTAGAGTTTCTCCTCAGGCTTTTTGTCTCACATTATTAAATAATTCAACTCCTAAGCCAGATTTTTGGGCACTAGGCATTTTCTTTACTCATTCACACATTTCTTATTTGAAACTAAATACATATTTTTAAATCAAATCATCATCGTCCTGCCAAACTTATATTATCAATATTCTCCTAGAAATCAGGGAGGTTTAATTTAGCCCATTACTGCCTGCCTCTCCCCATCACACACGCATTTGTCTTGTTTTAATGACTCTACTCCTAAGCATTTCTTAAATCTTTCTCTCCACATGGTACCCTTCCCTCCACTACCCTTGTTCAGAAGCTCATGATTCTTCATGTAAATTACTGCACTATCTCCCCAACTTGTCTTGTTTTCTCCAAGGATTTCCTGTCACCTACAGAACATGGTCAAAGCTTGTTAAAATATATGTAAGATCATCTATCAATTGACACCTTTCTACCTCTCCAGTCTCATTATGTCTCATTACCTGCCTCATAGACTATGATTTAGAAAGCCTGAATTGCCTGCATTTTCGTGTTTACCTGATTCTCTTGCATCTGTGTCCTTTTCATCTATCTCTCTTTCTGTTTGAAAGGTTTCTTTTCTTTGTCTTCTTCACATGCTTCATTCCATTTTGTTCACCCACTGCTTTTCCTATGCAACTTTCACAAATCCTTAGAACACCCCTAGTTACTGTGTTATATATATATATAAGGGACATTTTGGTGTTATTATAATGCCATAATACCCTGTCCATACATCTGTTACTTCACTTAGCATTACTTGATGCAATTTATATTATCTTTTAATTGACTTACATTATGTATTTATCTCTGTATTTGATAACTAATTAAATCAGGTATCTTGTCTGTTTACATGTTCTTTCTCATAATTAAACTGTAAGCTTTTTGAATCCTATTTTCTCTAGCATATTATATGAACTCCTTTGTGGAGATAATATAAAATCACATATTTATTAACTATTGGCCTCATCATATAATTTATAAAGAGGAACCATGATCATTACTGTATATATACATATATCTATAATAAATGCATACATATATACATACATACACATGCATCCATAATATGTACATGACACATATATAAAAATATATATGATACATATTTGTGTTCTCATTCAATATTTTGTTTGACTTTTTATGTGTGGAATATAGATATTTGTAGAGGTGTTTTATGCAGAATTCAACATCTGATTCTAAAATCAAACCTACTCTAGAGATATGCTTATCTGGGTGAGTGAAAATGTGTGAGTCAAGACTGAGGTAGGATGGGAAGGTGTGGAGAGTCTGCACTTGTATCTCAACTTTTCCCTGATTAATATCTGGAGTTGTGTTGTTAGATCAAACTGTCTACAAGGTGACATGTGTTTTGTCATGCTCCCAACACCGATACATATTACACAAATGTAAGTGAATCCAAGAAGGCTGGAAAGGCCAAATCATTAGAAAAATATCTGTAAATCATAAGTCTGTGCATTGGATAGGTGAAAGCATAGAAGCAAAATATAATTTGTTTCCAGTATTGTAAGTAATTGTTACATGGTAACTACAAATATATTCATTAAAGAGTTTAGAGAATATAAAGTAAATAAGCCATGGTGCTTCAACTACTTAATATTATGAAGAAATATTTTGTGAAATTTTTTCTGTGAATTTTAAAATAAAGGGTTAAAATATTTAGTATCTTAGAAAATTTGTTGGGCTTTTGGATAGGCTGTGACCACATTATTTTCCCCCATTTAAAATTAAAGCATACAGGTTTTCACTATGTGAAATTCTGCTGATATCTTTTGGGAAAAAAATTAGGTTTGGATATTCAAAGGAAGACACATATATATGCATATAATAATAATATCATGTATATGTTATATGTCATATGTTATGTATATAATTGTACAAAATCATATATGTACTTCACATTTGTTGGAGTCATAACACAGTCCTATTGCTTTAATACTATTATTTTGATTATAGAGTACAAATTATTTCACTGAAAGTTTTGGTACTTGTTAGAAGAACTTACATTAGGACATCATTCATTTTTTAAAGAAATTTTATTTATTTGACAGAGAGATTCAGCAAGAGAGGGAATACAAGCAGGGGGAGTGAGAGAGAAAGAAGCAGGCCTCCCACTGAGCAGGGAGCCCCATGTGGGCTTCCATTCCAGCACCCTGGGATTATGACCTGAGCCAAAGGCAGAAGCTTAATGATTGAACCACCCAGGTGCCTCTAGGATATCATTCTATTCTACTACTATATTATTAGGAAAAAATTATATATATATATATATATATATATATATATATATAATATTCTGAACTTACATTTCTAATATCTCTGCATTAATCTTCTTAGTCTGTTGTAATAACAGTATTCATGAACAAAATGCTGCTTTTCTAATTATACATAAAATATCCAAAACACTGTCTTTTTGAGATTATTTTAAGTCTGCAGAGTAGGGTTTCATGTTTGGGAGAATGAAAGACTTAATGTCCCTTATTGTCTTCTGTATATGTGTGGATGGGACCTGCATGGCCTCCCAGCTTTCTGTAAGAACAGAATAATGTATAGCAAGTGCCATTTCCCCCAAGTCAAGATTCTCACTAAATTTGAATGCCAAGTACCTCATCTGCTAATTAATGGCATCTGTAGATTCTAAGTCTAGAATTTCTTTTGATCTATTTCATGTTCAGGCTTAAGCTGTTCTTTAGGGAAGTAAGTATCCTCATTTCATCAATCCTAATAAAGCTCAATTTATTCAAATCCCTTGCAAGAATTTGAGCATCTCACATTTAAAGCATAGTGAGTATTCCAAATCCTTGTTAGCAAATCACTATAACCATCATATTATTAACTTCTAGAAGAGCATATTCAGAGGGAAGGAAATTTTTTTTCACTAACTTGTATCATACTATAATGGGGCAAAGTCTAGATCAGTGGTTCTCCTACCTATTCTATAAACAGAAGCATCAGAATCCCCTGAGGGTTTGGAGTAGGTGCACCATAGGCTCACCTCATCCCATAAATAGAACTAGATAACTATCATATCATCCCAAATACCCCAGAAATTGATCTAGAGACTAGCAGAACAAACTCCACAACTAAAGATGGAGAAAAGACCATAGTGAAGAAGGTAGGGGAGACATGACTTGGGAGAGAAAAGGATTATTATGGCCACTGGAGTGGGGAGGGAGCTATGATTTTGGAGAAGGGCAAGAGACAAACTAGCACATGTGGGAGCACACAGGGAACACAAATCTCCATAAAAATTGTCTTGGAAAGTGAGAGGGCCCAAATTTTGTGAGTTCTTTCAACCAGCAGAGCTTAAAGCCCAGATTTTAAAAGTCAGCATACTTGGTTCTGGAAGAGACCAGAGGATACTAGGACAGTTCTTGGAAAAAAGACAACAAATAGCCCACAGACATACAGCACGGAAACAACCATCTGAAGAGTGCCTGGGGCACACAGTGGAGAGGTTATTTGCTCCTGTTGGTGCACATAAAAAAGAGGCAGAATTCACAGGCAGATCCCTTTGGAACAAAGGACCTAGCAGGTCTCATTTCTTTCCCAGACCCCTCATCATAAACTCAGAGCCACCGATAGGAATCAGTACAGCACCAACACTTGCTGCCTAACTTACTTACACTAAGCTCCACTTTCCCAACACACTCTGGTGGAACCAGCCTTGCCAGTCATACTTGCATCAGTCACAGTGCTATGGGCCCGTTGCCCCAGAAGACCAGCCTCAAACCCTGCCAACACCGCATCTCTTTTGGTTTTTTTTTTAAAGAGTTTATTTATTTATTTGACAGAGAGATATCACAAGCAGATGGAGAGGCAGGCAGAGAGAGAAAGAGAGAGAGAGAGGGAAGCAGGCTCCCTTCTGAGCAGAGAGCCAAATACGGGACTCGATCCCACGACCCTGAGATCATGACCTGAGCCAAAGGCAGCGGCTTAACCCACTGAGCCACCCAGGCGCCCACCGCATCTCTTAATCTGGAAGTTTTTCAAGGTCTTGGTTCCAGTGGTAGTGGTAAGACGCCTCATTTCACAAGAAGACTAGAACACACCTAGTTCAAATGCACCATATTTAGGCCAGAGACCAAAACCTGCCCACAGCAGGCAAAGAAGGCCTCTGCAGATGACCGGCCTGAAGAATAAAGTGGCTAGAATACAACAGCAGAGCTCACGCAGAACACATTGAGAAAACCTCAGGGGGTGATTAATTCCTTTGTTATCTTGATTATGGTGAAGTTTTTACTTGTGTGTACATATGTTAAAACATATCAAATTATACATTTCAAATATGTGCAGCATATTGCTTAGAAATTATACCTCAATAAAGCTAGTAAACAAAACATTTAAAAAACAAAAACCATTATGATGGGGATCCTAGAGACACTTTCAAATTTTTTGTAGGGTCTTTGTTTAGAACACTAGAACACCATTCTCTCAAACCTATAAAAAACTTATTGTTACAGTTGTTTAATTTCATTCTACAGAGTAGTTTTGATAGTACAATTTTCTGTGTTGTAGTGGGAGTATTTTCAGGGAATATTCTATAATATTCTGTACATATAGCCCTCTGTCTATAGAAAAGAGGGAACACAAGAAAAAGAGAATAAAGAAGTTAATATGAACATTTAAAATTGATATATTATATTAGAAAATATATATTATATATGTATACACAGACTCCATGCAATCGATAGGTAGATCTAGAGATATAGTGCACATGTATTTTGGAAGTGTAGAGATCAAGTAGTAGTACAGAAATCAGCTTGTTGTTTTGAAAACTCATGCAAAAATGCATATTAAAGACAAAGGTATAACCTAGTAATTAATGGTCTTTTAATAGGATAAAAATAATTACTTAATTGCAGATACAAAAATATTTACCATAAGACTCCATATAACATTTCCCTCTCTAAAATAATGTTTACCATTAACACGCACATAGTCTGTGAAAATGATTATGTGTGCTATTAATGGAACAGTACGTTTCTCACCATTGAAACCAATGAATACCATGTAGCATTCAGGCTTTTTCCCAAAGTTCTTATTAAAACTTATATCCTGCAACATAGTTGCTATGAAGATAGCAAATAAAGAAAGGGAGAGAAATGGCTCTTTGGTCCTTTATACCTTCCTCCCTACCAAAACACTAATAGGTCATTGGAAAGTATTTTAATTAAAAGTTGGATTGTGTGAATAATGAAATGCTCATTTTCTCTCCCCTCTGCATTGAGGCATGTCTCATGAGGTGATTAACACTTTTCCTTTGTCAGTATGACAAAGGATACATGTTGAAATCTGGGGATCTGTCATGGATTAAGAAGGTGCAAACCAGTGTGTGAGGGAGAAAAAAGAAAATGTCAGACTCTGACACCCTTATTCTCAAGTGAATGCCCTTTTGTTACAGATACAGAAATAGAGATTTTGAGAAAAGACTCCTAAAATCAGAGTCACAGAGTACATTAGAAGGGTATGACGAATGGAATCTATGTTACCTCTTGGAATGCACCCAACTCAGTTAAACTAGGAGAGATCCTTCGACATCAGGTCATTCAATATTCTTATCCAGATAAATTAAAGAGAAAAATAAATTCCAAGCGTGAGATCTTAGCCAATAGTTTTACTTTGGATGTCCCAACAAATGTCTTTATTACAAAATCAAAAGGTTTGCTCAAGTTGGGAAGAAAGTGCTTTCAACTCATTTCAGTAATTGGTGATTCCTGAAAAACATGGATTAGTAGGAGTTAAATGTGGTTTCTCAACCTGGGGATTATTGATATTTAGGGCCAGATAGTTCTTTGTTACTGGGGTATGTCCTAGGTATGTAGGATGTTTAGCAGCAGCCTTGGCCTCTACCTACTACATACCAGTATCTCCTCATTCCTTTTGTAATAACCAAAAGTGCCTGTAGACATTGTTAAGTAGTACCCAAAGGTGGAGAATAGCCCTTATTAAAAATTAATAAAATAAACCAGTTCTATGTATTTATTCCTGGTATTGCCTATTGGTTAAGTGTAGCCCTCGGCCCGCAAGAATGACAATCAGCCTGGTATGGTGTTAATGCTTCATTTCCGTTTATTTCATCAACTTCCTTAGCTTATATGCAGCAAGGTGACCAATAAGGGGCCAAGCAATGGGGAGAGCCAATGAGAGTCCTGTTACTACGCTGATTAAATTTGAAACAGCCAATGACTATGTCCTCCTTTAGGCGGGCTTCACCAGAAAGTTCGTTGTATACTTACAGCGTATTTTGCTGGCAGTGAGCCAAGCACCTTCTTGTAATGGTGGGGATTTTCCCGGCCGGAGGCGGTCCCCAACAATTAAGCTTAGAAATACCTTTACTTATTCTGAGATCTTGTTTTTTCTAATCAATTTTTAAATGACTTGACTCCTTTTCTATATCTGAATTTAAATTTTGGGTATAAACATAAAATGTTCATTTCTCTTGATCATTGCTTTCAACTATATTCTTCTTTTTTTTTTAAGATTTATTTATTTATTTATTTGACAGAGAGAGAGAGAGATCACAAGTAGGCAGAGAGGCAGGCAGAGAGAGAGGAGGAAGCAGGCTCCCCGCTGAGCAGAGAGCCCCATGCGGGACTCGATCCCAGGACTCCGAGATCATGACCTGAGCTGAAGGCAGCGGCTTAACCCACTGAGCCACCCAGGCGCCCCAACTTTCAACTATATTCTGTTGGTCACTCCTTACCTCCAGAAAAATGGATTGGTTAAGTGAAGTGCAAACATATTTCATAGTTTTTTGGGAATTAAAAAACATAAGACTTTTTCTTAGACCATTTTACTACCAAATTAAAGGGAAAATACAGATATTTCCCATATACTCCTTATCCCCTCACAAGGAACTTCTTCCTCATTATCAACATTCCCTACCAGTGATACATCTGTTGTAAGTTATAAACCTACAGTGATACCTCACGATAACCCAAATCTGTAAATTACATTGAAGTTCACTGTTGGTGTTGCATATTCTATGGACTTGGATAAATGTATAATGACATATATTCATTATTAGGGCATCATACAGAATGTTTTCACTCCCTTGAAAACACTATATTCTCCACCTATTGCTCCTGCTCTTCTCCTAACCCCTGGCAATCACTGATCTTTTTACTGTCTCCACAGTTTTGCTTTTTCCAATGTCATACAGTTGGAATCATACTATAATAATGTATGTAGTCTTGTCATATTGTCTTCTTTCACTTTGATATTCATTAAAGTTTCCACCATGTCCTTCTATGGCTTAATAGTTCATCTCTTTTTGGAGTTGAAAAATATCCCATTGTCTGGATGGACCACAGTTTATTGATCCTTTTGCATACTGATGGACATCTTGGTTGCTTCCAGCTTTCAAGCCGCTATAAACATTCATGTAAAGGTTCTTATGTGAGCATAACTTTCTTTTTAAATATTTTGTATTTGAGAGAGACAAAGCATGAATTGAGGGGGAAGTACAGAGGGAGATTAAGAAGCAGACTTCCCACTGAGTAGTGAGCCCAGCAGGGCTGAATCCTAGGACCCTGAAATTATGACCTGAGCCAAAGTCAGATGCTTAATCAACTGAGCCACTCAGCACTCCTCTTTTCAATTTCTTTGGGTAAATATCAAGAAATGCAATCATTGGATTGTATGGTAAGGATATGGTTAGTTTTAATATAAATCATCACACTGTCTTCCCCTGTGATTGTACCATTTTGCATTCCCACTAGCAATGAATGAGAGTTCTTATTGCTCTACATCCTCATCAGCATTTGCTGTCAGTGGTCTGCATTTTGGCTATTCTAATAGGTGTGTAGTGGAATCTTATTGTAGTTTAAATTTTCATTTCCTTTACAACATATAAGGAGAGACATATTGTCATATGCTTATATGTCATCCATGTATCTTTAGGTTGAGATGTCTAGTAAGGTCATTGGCTCATTTTTTCAAGTAGATTATTTCTTACTGTCCAGTTCTAAGAGCTCTTCGTATATTTTGGGTTACAGTCCTTTAACAGATGCACCTTTTGAAAGTATTTTCTCCCAGTCTGTAAGTTTTCTTCAAATTTTCTTCACAATGTATTTCACAGAGCAAAAGTTTTTGATTTTAATGAAATCTAGGTTATTATTTCTTTTTTGGATTTTTCCTTTGGTATTATATCAAAAAAGTCATCAACACACCTTTCAGAAGTTTTATAGTTTAAATTTCACATTTTTGTTTGTGATACATTTTTAGTTAATTTTTGTGATGGGTGTAACATCTGCATCTAAATTTATTTATTTATTTTTCATTCATGGATGTCTGCTTGGTCTAGTACCATTTGTTCACCAATTACTACTACATTGTCTTGTTTACTGCACCTTTATAGTAAGTCTTGAAATTGAGTAGTGTCTGTCCTCTAACTTTATTCTTCCTCAATATTATGTTGACTATTCTGAATCTTTTTTCTCTCCATCAAAACATTAACATAAATTCATCTATATTATCATAACACAATTTGCTGAAATTTAGATTGAGAGTACAGTAAGCCTATAGATCAAGTTGGGAAAAAAAAACTGGCATCTTGACAGTATTGAGTCTTTTTATCCATGCATATGGAATATTTTCCCATTTATTTAGTTGATTTTGTTCATCAGAGTTATATAGCTTTCCTTATATAGATCCTGTTTGTATTTTTTTAGATTTATACCTAACTATTTAATTTAGGGGGTGCCAATGTAAACAGTATTGTGTTTTAAACTCCAGATTCCACCGGTTATCTGCTGGTTCATTTTGTTTTGAATTCTGAGTAATATTCAGTTTCCTTCTCATATCAGATTTAAAGCTCTTCTTCATTATCCTCAGTTCTGCAAGTCTATGGTTCCAGTTGCATAAGAAGTTCAGGGGGAGGAGCATACACAGCACTCTTAGAAAAGGAGAAAAAAAATGGCTCCTTACTTGAAAAAAGACTGACTCATCAGTTGCCGTATTTATATCTCAACGAGGTAAAATGTAGTCTTGTTTATGTGTCTTAATTTCAACAAGTAGTGGCCAATAGACTTAGCTTCTGGGTCCCTTACCCCCTAAATGATTAAGCCCTACTTGTTCCTGAACCTCAGCTGCAGTCCCCTTCACCAGTCCACTGATTTTTGTGTTCTTGGTCCATCCATATAACTTTCTCAGCAGGTGTTTGGTTCACATTTCCATCTTCTCTCTTTGACTCTCAACTCAGAACTTGAGGGCATATAATAAATCCATCTTCTTAGAATGCTAGATATTTAAGGGATGTTCCTACTCCTCTCTATTTGGCAGTCTCACAAGGCATATTTCTCTGATCTCTTTCTCTAAGTCTTAGAAGCATAGGCAAACTGCCATGTGAATGACTCAACAAATTTTAGATAGGAGATTATTATGACTCTCTTTTTGACATTGAAGAGGAACTTTTGTACACCTCTAACATAGAAAGTAAGTTTCTCCCCTTATTCTCTCCTCTCATTTTTTTGGTAGGGTAGTTTGATGCCTTGTATTAGGATGCAAGAGGTATGCAGCCATGTTTAAGTCATGGAATCCCTCTCTCTATCACTGTGATTACCCTTCTTCAAATTATATTACAACTGATTATTTTTCTGTTCTGTCTTCCCAATATTTTGTGAGTTTCAAGGTGAGATTTGAGCCTCCAGCATCAAATGGAATTACTGGAATATACTAAATTAATAATTATTGACCAAGTGAGTATATGAAAAAGTGTTTGGCAAAGTGATTTTATTAATGCATTTTCACAATATGTTTAAAAGCTTATTCCCTCCTGTGACTCCTTATTTTAATTTAAATGACTTCTTAGTTTTTCTTGCTGTATATTTTTAAGTGATATGTTTATGCTTTTATTGAGTTATAAAAGTAAGCAAAAATAAAAACAACATAAGGCAGATAAGATTTTGTAATCAAGGTTCATACTGATTACTGAGTGCTCACTATGTCCCAGGCCTTGTTCTAGGTACTTTGCATTCATTAATTTGGAACAAATACTAGTAAATCCTCATTTTACTGGTGCTTAAATTTATAAAACTCACACATCAGAGATAGAATTTGAGTTCATTCTTATAAGTAGCAAGAAATGTTGAGGCACCTGGGTGGCTCAGTGGGTTAAGACTCTACTTTTGTCCCGGGTCTTGATCTCAGGGTCCTGGGACCGAGCCCCACATCGGGCTCTCTGCTTTGCGGGGAATCTTCTTTTCCCTCTCTCTCTGCCCACCTCTCTGCCTACTTGTGATACTTCTCTCTGTCAAATAAATAAGTAAAATCTTAAAAAAAAAAAAAAAAGAAATGCAGCTTTAATCACTATGCTGTAAAATTTTGAATTCATTTAAATTTTTATTTAAGAATAAATAGTCTGTCTTTAACAATAGTTCTTCCATCAAGGTACATTGAATCTATATGCATTTGTTCAGTTTGAATCTTTTTATCTTTCTGTAGAATGTTCTTACTTTTTCATATAAATGCAACATGGTCATTGCCAAATTTACTTATATTTTTAATTGGCATGTGGAAAAGAATATCTTTCCTATATTTTTTATCTTCTAATTCATGCTCTATAGGAAAGGTATTAATTTTTTACATTTACACTTTGTGTCATGTGATCTTAATGAAATATCATTAGTTGTGAAGATATTCAATATACAAATATCTTGTATTTATTTATTTTAAGCACTTAGACATGTTCACTGAAAGAATATCAATTTTTTCAGTATATTTTTCAGTATATTTCCTGATAGTCATCAATCTTATCAATTTTTATTTATAATAAATACATATTATAACATATATTTTGATTACTATATTTGTAAAAAGTTAAACAAAGAATGAATTTTACATTTTATCAAATAAATATTCTGTAACTATCTTTAACTAAATTATGCAGTATGTTATCTTGATATATTTACATAAACCCCAATTTAAAAAAATTAATATTTTTCTTAAAATGTTAGTCTTCTATTTCTATTTTATTAATTGTGGAAAATGAAGGAAAATACATGAGATAAAAACAAAACAAACTATAACACTAATGAATCCAAATCCCTAGGGAACCACTGCTAAAATTTTAATTTCCTGTCCTTTATGCATATTGTTCCTCTTCTTATTATTACTTGGTATCTTTATTGATCATTATTTTGCATAAAATATGTCCTGTTATATTAATCATATACACCTCTAAATTTTACTTAACTATCCCTGTGGAATACATATTTTAGAAAGTGGGGGATAAGGAGAGAATGGAGAGCTAAAATAAGGAATAAATATAATAGTCATTAAATTTTATAGTATGTTTGGGAAGGAAGAATTATTACAGAACAAAATTAGTGCAAGGATAAGGGGCTCAGCAGGACTGGAGTTTGTGCTGCATTTTTTAATTGGTTGCTAAGAGTAGCTATCAGAGCAAAGAGGAAGTAAGCACAGATAATATTCAAGGCAGAGGGAACTTCCTGGGCAAACAGCCTGAATTGGAAGTGTGTCTAGTATGTTTGAAGAACAGTAAGGAGGCCAATGTAGTTGGATCTGAGAGACTAAGAGGGAAATGAAAATTAGAAAAGGCAAGTTCTTATAGATTCAAATTCCAAGTGCCTTCTAAGCCATTGTAAGGACATGGGGGATAACATTTCATTCTGGGAGAAACGAAGAGTCAATGGAGAATTTAGAGTAGAGTGCTGACAGGTACCCTCTTATATAAGTCTTTGATCACGTATTTAATTAATTCTTATGGACGAGGTATTATTAGGGGATTAGTGGGCCAATGGTATGAATATTTCCAGTACTATTTTACATATAATGTTAAACTAAGTTCCTGTCAGGTTGTACAGCAATGAATAACTCCAAGGCAGTACACCAGTATACCTCACTCACTATACATTCACCCGTACAAAGCAGTGTTTTTAGGCTCCTGCAGCTGCCAGCACTTAAGAAACGAGCTTTACATCACAATCTAGTACATAAATACATCTGCGCTTTTATCAATAGATACAGGCATGGATAGAGACATAGACACAACAATTTCTAGTTAGTCTCAATAAGGGCAATGTTTTGAAGGTATTTTTGTTTGTTTGTTTGTTTTTAGAGAGAATGTATGTGTATAAGTGGGAGTGAGAGGTGCAGAGGGAGAGGGAGAGAGAGAATCCCCAGCAGGCTCCACACTCAGCACAGAGCCCCATGCAGGGCTGATCTCATGACACTGAAATCATGACCCCAGCAAAAATCTAAAGTCTGCAGCTTAACTCACTGAGCTTCCTGGGTGGGCCAAGAGCAGTGCTTTTTTGTTGTTGTTTGTTGTTGTTGTTTTTAATGTTTTCTATCTCATTTTTTCATTTATTTAAAAGATCTTTCCTGGAGCTGTTAAATTAATTTTAAGACATACTTTTGAGATCATATTTTCTAGCCACTCTCTTTTGAATATTAGAGATGATCTTAATCCTTTGCGTGAGTTTTTTTGCGTATTTGTGACAGTAGCCATCTGTAATATCTGCCTGTTCATGTAGTTCTTGTTGACTTATGATAGTTATTTTATTTTTATATAAGAAAATTGATTAATTCTTTCACACAATCCTTTAGTATTTAAAATTTTAGGCATATAGAATTTTTTTAATTGACTTTACAAATATTTGGACTCTATATCCAGTTCTTTAATCAACAAGATTATACCTCTTTGCAGGCTTTCAGATGAGGTCCAAATTTGCTTTTTATTCCAAAGTAAGAAATCCACTTATGATGACTCTTTTTTCTGATCTCTTTCAGGAATCGTTGTTTGAAGTTCATTTATTTTTTTGAATAATCTACAGTTGTCAAACTGGTTCAATTATAATAACCCTATACCATATTTATTAGTTTGCTAAAGCTACCATAACAAAGTAAAACAGAAACAATAGTAACAACATTATTTTCTCACAGTTCTGGAGGCTGGAGATCAGTTGTCTATACCTTTAGCTTCTTCTCAGGTCTGTCCTTGCCTTATAGATGGTTGTCTTCTCCCTGTATTTTAAAAAAAGTTTTCCCTCTATTATGTCTGTATCCTAGTCTTTCTTTTTTTTTTTTTTTTTTTTTTTTTTTTTTTTATCAAGACACCTGTTGCATTGAAATAGGGCTCTTCTGAGTAACCTCATTTTAGCTTAATTATCTTTTCTTTCTTTTTTCTTTCTTTCTTTCTTTTTTTTTTTTTTTATATTTGACAGAGAGAGATCACAAGTAGGCAGGGAGGCAGGCAGAGAGATGGAGGGGGAAGCAGGCTCCTTGCCAAGCAGAGAACCTGATGCAACACTTGATCCCTGGACCCTGAGATCATGACCTGAGATGAAGGCAGAGGCTTAACCCACTGAGCCACCCAGGCACCTTTTTTTCTAAATTAACATATAATGTGCTATCTCCCCAGGAGAACAGGTCTGCAAATCATCAAGCTTACACATTTCACAGCATTCACCATAGCACATATCCTCCCCAATGCCCATAACCCAGACACCCTATCCCTACCCTCCCAACCCCCAGCAACCCTCAGTTTGTTTCATGAGACTAAGAGTCTTTTATGGTTTGTGTCCCTCTTGATCCCATCTTGTTTCATTTTTTCCTTTCCTATACCCAATGACCCCCAGTCATGCCTCTCAAATTCTTCATATCAGAGAGATCATATGATAATTGTATTTCTCTGATTGACTTATTTCACTCAGCATAATACCCTCTAGTTCCAGGCACGTTAATGCAAATGGCAAGATTCTGTTTCTTTTGATGGCTGCATAGTATTCCATTGCATATATACCTCATCTTCTTTATTCATTCATCTGTAGATGGACATCTAGATTATTTCCATAGTTTGGTTATTGTAGACATTGCTCCTATAAACATTCAGGTGCATGTGCTCTTTTGGATCACTACATTTGTATTTTTAGGGTGAATATCCAGTAGTGCGATTGCTGGGTTATAGGGTAGCTCTATTTTCAACTTTTTGAGGAACCTCCATACTGTTTCTAGAGTGGCTGCACCGGCTTGCATTTCCACCAACAGTGTAGGAGGGTTCCCTTTTCTCCAAATCCTCACCAACATCTATTGTTTCCTGATTTGTTAATTTTAGCCATTCTGACTGGTGTGAGGTGGTATCTCACTGTGTCTGTTGGCTGTTTGGTTGTGTTCTTTGCAGAAATGTCTGTTCCTGTCTTCTGCCCATTTCTTGATTGGATTATTTGTTCTTAGGGTGTTGAGTTTGATAAGTTCTACATAGATTTTTGGATACTAGCCCTTTATCTGATATGTTATCTGTGAATATCTTCTCCCATTCTGTCCATTGTCTTTTGGTTTTGTTGACTGTTTCCTTTGCTGGGCAAAAGATTTTGATCTTGATAAAGACCCAGTAGTTCATTTTTTTTTTTTTTTTAAGATTTTACTCATTCATTTGACACAGAGAGATCACAAGTAGGCAGAGAGGCAGGTAGAGAGAGGAGGAAGCAGGCTCCCTGCCGAGCAGAGAGCCCGATGCGGGACTCGATCCCAGGACCCCTGAGATCATGATCTGAGCCGAAGGCAGCGGCTTAACCCACTGAGCCACCCAGGTGCCCCCCAGTAGTTCATTTTTGAGCTTGCTCCCCTTGCTTTTGGCAAAGTTTCTAGGAAGAAGTTGCTATAGGAAGAAGTTGCTGTGGCTAAGGTCGAAGAGGTTGCTGCCTGTGTTCTCCTCAAGGATTTTGATGGATTCCTGTCTCACATTGAGATCTTTCATCCTTTTTTAGTCTATTTTTGTGTGTATTGTGAGCAAATGGTCTAGTTTCATTCTTTGGCGTATGGTTGTCAAGTCTTCCCAAATCCATTTGTTGAAGAGACTGTCTTTTTCCATTGGACTTTCTTTCCTGCTTTGTTGAAGATTAGTTGACCATATTGTTGTGGGCCCATTTCTGGGCTCTCTATTCTGTTCCATTGATCTATGTGTCTGTTTTTTGCAGTACCATACTGTCTTGATGATTACACCTTTGTAATAGAGCTTGAAGTTTGGAATTATGATGCCACCAACTTTGATTTTCTTTCTCAAAATTCCTCTGAATATTCGGGGTCTTTTCTGGTTCCATATAAATAATAAATATTAAGATTATTTGTTCCATTTCTTTGAAAAAAATTGATGGTGTTTTTATCAGGATTGCATTAAATTTGTAGATTGCTTTAGGTAGCATAGACATTTTCACAATATTTGTTCTTCCAATCCATGAGCATGGAATGTTTTCCATTTCTTTGTGTCTTCCTCAATTTCTTTTATGAGTACTTTATAGTTTTTTGAGTACAGATTCTTTGCTTCTTTGGTCAGATTTATTCCTAGGTATCTTATGGTTTTGGGTGCAATTGTAAATGGGATTGATTCCTTAATTTCTCTTTATTTTGTCTTGCTTTTGGTGTACTGAAATGCAACTGATTTATGTGCATTGATTTTATATCCTGACACTTTACTGAATTCTTGCTGAATTCTTGTATGAGTTCTAGTAGTTTTGGAGTGGCATCTTTAGGGTTTTCCACATAAAGTATATCATCTGCAAACACGGAGAGTTTGACTTCTACTTTACCAATTAGGATGCTTATTTCTTGTAGTTGTCTGATTGCCGAGGCTAGGACTTCTAGTACTATGTTGAATAGCAGTGGTGATAGTGGTCATCCCTGCCATGTTCCTGACCTTAGGGGAAAAGTTCTCAGTTTACTCCCATTGAGAATGAAATTCGCTATGGGTTTTTATAAATTGTTTTGATGATGTTGAGGTATGTACCCTCTATCCCTACACATTGAAGTGTTTTGATGAAGAAAGGATGCAGTACCTTTTCAAATACTTTGTCAGCATCTACTGAGAGTATCATATGGTTCTTGTTCTTTCTTTTATTAATGTATTGTATCACATTGATTGATTTGCAAATGTTGAACCAAACTTGGGGCCCAGGAATAAATCCCACTTGGTCATGGTGAATAATCCTTTTAATGTACTGTTTTATCCTATTGGCTAGTATTTTGGTGAGAATTTTTGCATTCGTGTTCATCAAGGATATTTGTCTGTAATTCTCCTTTTCGATGGGGTCTTTGTTTTTGGGATCAATGTAATGCTGGCCTCATAAAATGAGTTTGGAAGTTTTCCTTCTATTTATATTTTTTGGAACAGTTTCAGGAGAACAGGTATTAATTCTTTAAATGTTTGGTAGAATTCTCTTGGGAAACCATCTGGCTGTGAGCTATTATTGTTTGGGAGATTTTGGATGACTGCTTCAATCTCCTTACTGATTATGGGTCTGTTTATGTTTTCTATTTCTTTCTGTTTCAGTTTTGGTATTTTATATTTCTCTAGGAATGCATCCATTTCTTCCAGATTGTCAAATTTGCTGGCATGTATTTGCTAATATTATGTTCTTGTAATTGTTTGTAATTTTTTGGTGTTGGTTGTGATCTTTCCTCTTTCATTCTTCCTCTTGCTTCAGATTTACTTCTCCGCGTGTTCTATCTTCTGGAAAGTGGTCAATTTTCTGTTCCTAGAATTGCTGCTCTTCTTCTCTTCTATCTCCTGTTGAGTTTATGGGTTCAGAATGATTTGGTAACTATCGAGCTGAACTACTGGGACCTGATGATATTTCAGTCTCTTACTCCTCTGCCATCTTGTTTCCTCCAACCACTTAATTATCTTTCTAAAGAACCCATCTCCAAATACTTGCACAGCCTAAAGTAACTAGGGGGTTGGTATTTTAACATATGAATTTTGAGGGAAAGAAAATTAAATGCATAGCATCATATATTAATACTATGTAGTTTCATAGTGTTTTCTGAATTATTTAATAAAACTGACTTTGGAATCAGACGAAACTGGGTTCAAATTTCTAAGTGCAGGAATTTGGGCAGGTTACTTCATGTCTCTGAGTCTCATTTTCCTTTTTTAAAAAAGAGAATAACAGTTGAATGACCTAATATGTTCAGAATACATAGGACAGTGCTGGATACAAAATGGATACTCAGTAAATTGCAATCTTTAATTTCCAATTTGGTTAAAGTTATTTTTAACCAAAAGTTTTCAGTGGGAAAGGTGTTGAGGTCTCTTTGTAGTTGAGCCCCCAAATATTTTCTCCTTCTCTCAAAACCTTTATGTAAGTTACTTTAGATTATTATATAGATGACTACATAATATGTTTTCTTTACATCAAGTCATTTCACTAAATATTCCTACTTTTATTACCTTTGATAGTCTTTATATAAAAATGTTACCTGCAAATATTAAAAATGATAATTCCTCCCCTGACATATGTTTATTATCTTCTTGCATTTGTCAAAAGTTACCAAAAACAACAATAAAAAAGAGAAGGAAGTAAAATGGCAATTTTGTTCCTACCTTCAATTGTGACATCTTTTGTTTTTAAACAGCAAGTAAAATGATGACTTTTATTTTTCATGTTAAGAAAAATGTTATCTTTTTGTCAGTTTTGTAGGAGTTATCATTAGGACATTATATTTTATGGAATCCAAATTGTGTTCTCACTAATGTGTTAATATAATTTGTAGATTATTCATGTCCATACTGAAATTAAAGTTCTTTTTTCAAGGTAGACACTTTTAAAAAATATCCTGTTGAAATCAATTTTTTAGTGTTTCATGAATTTTAATTTGTATCCATAAATGATATTGTATATTTTCAACTTTAGTATTTCCTTTTTCAGGTATAAATGTGCCTCATAAAATAAGTTATACAATATTCAATTATGTTTAATTATTATAGTTTATAGAACATTGAAATTAAATTCTTCAAATGAAAATTTAAAATATCTCTCCTGTACAATTTCTGTACTCTTCAATATTTTGAAGACATGTTCTTGATAATTTTTGCATAGTTTTCTATAATTTTTATCAACCCAGGTTTTTAAATCTCTTTTAGCGTCAGCCTTGATAAGCCGCTTTTTATTTTTTCATAAAAAGATGTTAATGGAAAAAAATTTCTGGAACAGAAATAGTTGTGCAAAGTATTATGCTATACAAACATAGTCCTTATTCTCAGATTTGTATTTCTCATATAGTTCCAATTTTCAATATTTGTTTTTTTCTCTGTCTCTTCCATTTTACAGAATTTATTTTTAAATTTTCAAAGAAACAGCTCTGCTTTCTTTTTTCTTCTCTATTCTTTTTCAAATTTTTACATTTTTATTTTTATCCTGATAACTGTATTTATCTCACTGGCTTTGGTGATTATTTTTTATCCTTTCTCTCAATCCTGAACTTAAATTTTTAATAGTTTCACTTTCTGTTTAAATAATAAAAATGACATGGTAATAAATTCTGCTTAGGTCAAGATGAGGCATGTTTCATCTTAAGAGTTTGTGACTACATTGTTATACCTTTTTTAAATAAGTAAGGAGAATATTGCTATTGTTGTGACTGCTTTGCTCTTCTGTTGGCAGACAGGGTGTTAAGGTTAAACTTTCCAGTAGTTCAACCTCTCAGACATTTCTTTTCTTCCACTCAAAGCCTTTATGTGTTGCATGTTTTGTCTTGTGAATAGACAGAAAATAATTTCAAGGAGAGGGTGATTTATAGATTTTTACCTAAACTATTTCAAGAGATAGAGAATGGATATATGTTTGTGTCATCATCTTTTAAGAGATATTATTACATGAAAATTGTAGGAAAACAGGAACTTTGGATTGAAAATTACTGGATATATAATTGAGAATCATTTTATTATTATAATATACTGTGTATAAATATGTGTGTGTATGTATATATCACAGACATATGAATGTCCATCTGAAATTTTGTTTAATCAAAGACTGGTTGCAATATGATCTCTACAACAAAATCAGCTAAAGGGTGAACTTCATACCTGGCAGCTGTGAGTCCTTGAAAAAATTATTTAATTTCTCCATCCCAAGGTTAATGTCTCACATGATTAAATGAAGGAATGTATTTCAAGACCTAACACAGTGTCTGGTTCATACTTTTTCCTCAATGATACTTTTTCCTCAATGAATTTTGTAATTTTGTAATTGATAGAGCATTGGTCCCCCTTTGTCACCCATTGCATTCCCCGACCACTGAAGCTCGAGTTTTCTTGTATAACCAAGATTGTTCAGGAGTGAAGTACGAGATAGCCACACAGTGGGCAAATATGCTATACCGAGTCCCAGGAGCCTCCTTTTTCTGCCTGCTAACATCTTCCATTTCTTGATTATATCTTAGGGTAGGCTTTGTGTTGGATGAATAACTGGCTTTTGCATAATAAATGTGATTGTCCAAAAAATCCGGTGATGAAAGAGCTGGAAGGAGAATCCAATAGGGTTGGATTCAAAGGTCAGCTTTATGAACATCATCATGGTATTTAATCTAAGTTTTTATCCTTATTTTTCAAAATATGGTAATCACAGTCAGTATTCAGTGGGGTTGTATGGATTAAATGAAATAATAGAAACAGAAGCCCAGTACATGTGACACCAAAGAAAACAAAAAATCATTCCAGTGTTTGATGTGTAACACAAGGTAATTGGCTCTACTCAGTGTACCCCATGCGGTTCCAGTCAATCTAAGAGTTGTTAATAAAAATATTATTGCATAGATTTTACATGTTAGTTTCTGTTCTTCAGTATCTTGTACATCTTATTTTGCAGTGTCTGTGTCTTCGGGTATCTTCCCTACAGTTTTCCTCTCTTGAGTTTTTTGCCAGTGTTCATCCTACACAGTTTCACTTGGGTTTTATAATCCATTTCATCTCTCCTCTAATATTTCATTCCTTCTCCTCCCAGAGCACCTCTGAAATCTTACATATGGTTCAGTCATTTTACACTTCCTAAAACATTTAAACCCTTGATTAAATAAATATCTGCTCAAAGGAGCATAAAATACTTTGATTAAGTACATAAACACTCAGAAACACATACAGTTCTTATAAACACTTTATGTACTACATTAAGTTCAAAATTGGTGACACATGTTTAATGTCACATTTGAACAAACACAAAACTTAATGTGAAAAAGATTAAGTAAATAAATGTCAGAAACATACTTTTTATAATGAAGCATGACCTGTCACCTGCCAGTAACAGTATTTGTAAATTATTGGGTATGGCCTGTGTGATTACTCATTGATTGTTCATTATTTCAAAAAATTTTATTAAGTTCACCACTAATTCATCATGAAAAATTTAGCAAACTGGAAAAAAAGGAATGTCTTTATCTTGTTAAGACATTTACTGAGCTTTTGAGATGTCATGCTTAAATATCACATTTTGAAAGTGGTCCTATTAAAAATATGCAGAAGGCAAATGTGCTCATCATCATTCTTACTACTGAATATTTATGAGAACCTCTGAGACAGTGCAAAATCTTATATAACAATTGGGAAAGAAGAGCTAAAATTACCATTTATTTTCATGAAATTGGATTTAATTTATAAAAAGTCCAAAAATATCTATACATTATTAAAAACAATAAGATGACGATAGGAATGCCACTAACAAGAAAGTGTCCAAATCAGTGGATCCACCACTATCCACCAATTAAAATAGGATACATTATACACAGAATAACAAGAACTATCATAAAGTATGTAAGTAAATCTGAAAAGCTGAGCACAAGACTATTACAATATGATTTAAAATTTATTAACCCAATTAAAAAAACAAGTTAAGCTAATATTTCTGAATTATTAGACTCAACACCATAAAGATGTCAGATAACACTAAATTAATTTGTAAAATTAATGAAATTTAAATTGGAATCCCTCTTGAGTATATTATGGAACTTGTCAAATTTAACCATAATGTTCTATGGAACCATCAGATTATCTAGTAACTAAAAGTATCTACAATATATTTGAAGAAGAACAAAGTTGGGCAATTGGCTCTCTCATAATCAAAACTATTTTAACAGTATATTAAATAGGACCACATGATATAGAGATAATAACATACAAATTGGTCACTGGAACAGAATAGAAAACCTGTAGACAGACACCCACATACACACACACACACACACACATGGGCAGAGGTTGCATTACAATACAATGAAGAGGGAAGGAACTATAGTGCTCATTAAATGATGAAAGGAACATTGATTTTCTTTATAGAAAAGTAGATCTCTGTGTCATACAATGGACAAAAACAAATTTCACTAATATTAAAAGCACAAGTATTACAATGAAAATCAAACATTTAGAATAACATATAAATGGCTTTACAGTAGAAGTGGAATAGGTTATTCAATAGATATGAAAAACAAGTCATAAATGAAATTGATAAAATAAGTAACTTCTACTAGAAAGACAATGTACACAAATTTAAAAGATAAGCCATAGCCTTTAGGAATACATTTGCCATGTATATTGGACAAAGATTTAATGTCCAGAAAACATATACTACTACATATTATTTTCTTTTTAATGGTAAACATCATTCCCACATACAGACGCAAAATGGGTAGATCACGTAAATGGATAATTCACAAAATAATAAAATTGAATGAATAAAAATCATGTAAAAGTATACATTAGTTATAATCATAAAAAAGTAAATAAAAATGAAATACTCTTTCAGGTATCAGATTTATAAAAAATAGAAACTGATGATACCAAGGTAGGTGAAAGTAGGAAGAGAAAATCCCATAAACTTCATTAATTAATTTATAGATGTGTATACCCTATAAAGCAGTGATTCTAATCCTCACTTTAATTACTAGAAGAAGCATTGTTTCTAAGCACAGTTACATTCTGAGGTTCTGGGTGGACAAATGGATACTATTCAGCCTGGTATACTACACAAGAGGAAATGCATAACAGGAAAGTTTATTACAGCACTGTTTTCCATGGGGATCATTTAAAACAAAAAAAATCTCCATTAGTGTACCACTGGATAATAAACACTGACACAGACAAGCAATGCAGTTTGCACAGCTGTTAAAATAAATAGCTTAGACCTATGAACATCAACATTGATAAATCTTAAGAACATATCATAGTTTTTAAAAAGAACATTGCAGAATATTTAGCAATACGATGATATCTGATGGGTAACGGTGATAAATACACAAAACAGGATATGGTTGATACATATACATATATGTAGAGTTGCATATTGATTTTAAGGTAGTGATTATCAAGGGGTGTCTGTCTGGGTGGCTCAGTTGGTTAAGCGTCTGACTCTGGATTTCAGCTCAGGTCCTGGTTTCAGGGTTGTGAGATTGAACCCCATGCCAAGCTCAGTGCTGGGTGTAGAGCCTGCTGAAGATTCTTTCTCTCCCTCTTCTTCTGGCCCTCACTTAAAGAATAATGATTATCTCTAAAGGGGGAAGGTGAGGAAAATGAGATCAGAAGTCAATGAATGCTTCAACTATAGTTGTCAGATTTTATTTAAATGGGGATAATTGGAACAAATGTGGCAAAATGTTAACATCTGATGCATTTGAATTATTAATATAGGGGAGAGTCTCTTAGCTTCTGTATTTTTGGTATTCTGGGCATTATAGGATATTTAGATGTTTAACAGCCTCTCTGGCCTCTCTACCCTAGATGCCAGTCAAGAGAAGACCTCTCCTCATGCCCACAATTATGACAACCAAAATGTTGTCAAATACTTTGCTCTGGTTGTGGGGGGAATAAAGTCTGGTTGAGAACCACTGGTATAAAGGATTTACTAAGTCCTTCTTATATTTCTGTATTTTTGAAATATTTTATTATATGTTATGCTAAAATATAAAAATATATCTGTATATTTCTTGCATACTAAGTTTTCATAGACAATTAAAGACTATGATAGCATGTAATCATAAAATATGCCATGTTATAGCTGACAGATAAAAAGGCTTAAGTAACCAATATAGTTTTTTTATTAACTTTGTGTGAATTGTTTGGGAAAGACTGCAACAGAGAAAGGATAGTTCAGTTTCATCTTAAAGGATGCATAGGACTTTACAAGTTTGAAAAGTGATGGAATAACATGATACGTAGAATGAAGAGCAAAGAGGTAGAAACTGTGTAATAATTTTTTGGAAGGGTGAATTCTTCTATGAAATCAAAACATAGGGCAGAGGTGTCAAATTTTAATGTCTTCTGTGGTGGTAGTATATATATGTGGAGCAAATAGGTGTAAGGAAATTGGGAGCAGTGTGGCATATCAAAATTGAAAAGAATATCTAGAGTGAAGACTCATACCCCATGTTTAATGATCTCTGTTTTCAAATATATGGAGGGGATTAACCTGATATGAGGCTGGTAAGGAATGATTGACATCACTAAAAAATAAAATTAAAATATATTTTATTTTTATAAAAATAAATGTTTTTATAAATGTTTTACAAAAAAATTATAAATGTTTTATTAAGAAATTCCTATGGAATGTTAACACGTTAAAAATTAGCTTGAGAGATCCACAATTTCATGGATTAGGAGTCAATTGTCCAGAAATTGATCTATAGGTTAAATACAGTTCCACATACATTTTAGAAATTGACAAGCTGATTCTCAAACTCCACATGAAAATGTAAAGTATCTAAAATATCCAAAGCAATTTTATAAAGAACTTATGCTACATGTCTTTGAGAGTTGCTATAAATCCACATAATGAAGAAATGTGGTAATGGTGTAAAAACAGTATAAAGACCAGTAAGACAGTGAAGCATGAGTGGTTCAGTTGGTTAAGTATCTGCCTTCAGCTCAGGTCATGACTGAGTCCCACTTCAGCTCCTTGCTCAGCAACGAGTTTGCTTAAACACTCCCCTTGCCTGCTCCACCCCCTGCTTGTGCTCTCCTTCTTTAAAAAATATATACATAAATTATTTTTAAAAAGACCAAAACACCAGTAAGACAGGATAGAGCCCAACAAGAGGCACAGTCATTCAGTCTTTTGATTTTCTACAAAGATGTCAGTGTAATCATTTTTTTGGCTTTTCAACCAAATATACTGAAATAAATACTATATCTCTACCTGTACATTGTAGCATATACAAAAATTAATTCAAGATGCAGCATAGATCTAAACATAGAAGCTAAAAACCTTTAACCTTTTGGAGGAAAACATCAACACTTCTTTATGATTTGAGCTTATATAAAGTTTTCTTAGGCCAGAGAAAAGAAAAAAAAAATATATATATATATAGCTAAAGAATAAATTGACAAATTTAGACTTCATCAACAATTAAAAACAAATTAAAAAATGTTTTCTCAAAAAAGACACCATTAATAAAAATAACAGAAATGCCACAGATACAGAAAAAATATTTCTAGAAATAATGCATGTTCGGATGCCTGGATGGCTCAGTTGGTTAAGCTTTTGCCTTCCTCTCAGGTCATAATGCAGGTGTCTTGTGATGGAGCCCAGCATTCTGGTTTCCTGCTCGGCGTGGAGCCAGCTTCTTCTTCTCCCCGCTGCTCCTTCTGCTTCTGACTGCCTGCTCTCTCTCTCTCTGACAAATAAATAGTATCTTTAAAATTAACAAGTGTTGATATGAATGTGGAGAAAAGGGAATCCTTGCATATTGTTGAATGCAAACTGGTGCAGCCACCATGGAAAATGGTATGAAGAGTCCTTAAAAAAAAAAAAAAAATTCATCAATTGATCTATATGATACATAATTCTATAATTTACTTAAAGAAAATGAAAACACTAATTTGACAACATATATGCACTCCATGTTTATTGCAGCATTATTTACAAGAGCCAAGATATGGAAGCAACCTAAGGGTCCACTCAGATGAATTAATAGGGAAGACGCATGCACACGTGTGCATGCACATGCGCACACACACAGGATGTCACACCATGTCACCATAAAAAGAATGGGATCATGCTCTTTGCAACAACATGGGTGAATCTAGAGAGTATTATGCTAAGTGAAATAAGTCAGACTGAGAAAAACAAATACCATATGATTTTACTCATTTGTGGAATCTAAAAAGCAAAACAAATAAATAAACAAATGAAAAGCAGAATCAGACATGTAAACACAGAGAACAAACTGATGGTTGCCAGAGGGGACGTGCTGAGGGATGGGCAAAATAGGAAGAGGAATGAGAGATATAAGCTTCTTGTTATGAAATGAATAAGTAACAGGAATAAAGGCATAGAATAAGGTAAATAGACAAGGGTGTAACAGAATTATATGGTGGCAAATGGTAGCTACACTTGTGGTGAGCATAGCATAGCACTTAGAAAAGTTGAATCACTAATCAGGTATACATACCTGAAATTAATGCAAAATTGTGTGTCAACTACCTCAAAAACAAATTGGGGGGGCATCTGGATGGCTCAGTTAGTTAAGTGTCTGCTTTTGGGTCAGTCATGATCCTGGGGTCCTTGGATAGAGCCCCACATCAGGGTCCCTTCTCAGCGGGGGTTTTGCTTCTCCCTCTTCCTTTGCCCTTCCTCCCAATTATTCTCTCTCTCTCTCAAATAAATAAAATCTTTAAAAAATAAAGATAAAATAGAATAAAAAAACCCAAAGTTTTAAAAAATGATATATACCTAGCCAAACACCAGTATTCAGGATACACACATAACTTCTATAAATTAATAATAAAAAGGCCAGCCAAATAAAAAAAGAACAAAAAGTTGGACACTCCACAAAGAAATTGGTAAGAATAGCCAATGGATGCTTGAAAATGAGTTTGTGATCACTATAATCTGGAAAATGGCAATTACAAAACAAAACAAAACAACAAAAAAACAGGACACAGCATACACCTGCCAACAATAACAGCAAATGTTGCGAATAGGTAGATCAATCACAATTCTCACACTTTGTTGGTAAGAGTGTAGTATGATAAAACCACTTCAAAAACAGGTTTTGTAATTTTAAATTTTTATCTAACCAGAAATGTGTTCTCTATTAGAGAAAGATCTAAAAATGTGCTTCATGTTTTTGCATCATGGGAATATTTTATGTACACTATTTAAAAACTTCCCACACTAGTCGTGTTGCATTTAACATGTTAATTTAATGCCTAAGGAAATGCCAATTATAAAATCATGCAAGTCCTCAGTGCACACATGAGTTTTCATATAGTCTGAAGGGTGTTCCAAGATATGCACAATTAGAATTAAAATAAAATTTTGGAGTAAATCATCATATTCATATCTTTTTAATCCATATACTCAGCAGAGTCATTGTTAGATACAAAACATACACTCTTTTTTATATTTAAATAGATAACATATGATAATTCTTCACTTAATGATATATGCCTTTAAATACCATAAAATTCCAAGAAGGCAAAAATTTTGTCTTGCTTAAGATTGCTTTCCCAGTGCCTAGAATAATATCTAGCACATAATAAAAACACAAAGGATATTTGTTGAATGAAGGGATATGACTGTCAGAGTATAATATTTGCAACACCATGAATGTTTATGAGTATACTATTTGTGTGTCTTCATAAAAATTGACATTTTAAGAGGCTATGTGGCTTGCTGAATATCTAGAGTTAATATATATTATTTTGCTAAAAACTTAAGACTTTTTTTTTTTTTAATCTGGATAGATTTGTGTAGGTGCTGTAGAATTTTACTTCAAATGTCCTATAAAGCATAAATTTGCATTTACATCTTTTAATAACGCTTGCCAAATTATAATTTGGGGACACAAAGGCTTATATAAATGCTTGGTGAATTTTATATGTGCCCATTTCCTATTCAAATGATTTTCACAGCTTATGGGGCCTTCAGTTAGATGCAATCACTCTTTACATTTCATGGCTATGGAATAAGATCAGAAAGAGATGCATTTCCCCACCCATTAATCTCTGTCCTGGTAGGTTGGTGTTGTGTTTTTAATATATTAAGACTTGTATTTTGTCATTGCTGCTCTTTTTAATACCTGTAATTTTCCAAGTATTATTATGAATCAAAAATTTTGATTCTTTTATTCAGTATTTCCAAAATTATATATTTACATATCAGGAAGTCAGTTGTTTCCTTTGTCATTTTTGGACGATTATACATTCACAAGGATTGAATCTCACTTTTCAACGTCAGATTCTGATTCTGCAAATGTGTTTGAGTCTCCCTTCTCCTGATCAGTGAAGGTTTTTGGTAGAAAGCCAAGACAGGAAATGACTGCTTTCATGTCAGATTTAGGAAACATATATCTGGCTTGAGAGGTGCCCAACAATGAAATCTGCAAAGAGCTCTTACAGTTAAAAAAGAACTTAATCACAGGGTTTGCCATGATTACACTTCAAAAATAAAATTTAAAAATAGGATATTTCTAATAATTTAAACATTCTCATTATAAAAAACAGGAGGTGAAAAACAATAGCATAAGGTGGTAAAAGACCTCAGGTAAAGCCACTGTTAACACTTTGGTATACATCATTCTTACTACCTACCCATTTATCTAGTAAATTAGTATCATATTTCATTTACTATTTTGCTATTTGAATATATTGTTTTTCACTTAGGAATAATGTGATTAAATATTCATCTGCAAGATGATTTTTAAATGACATTTTAGTATTGCATTTGTTGGATTTAGAATCCCATCACTGATTATGGTACCTTTTATCAGTTTCTTTTTTTTTTTTTTTTTTTTTTTTTAAGATTTTATTTATTTATTTGACAGAGAGAGATCACAAGTAGGCAGAGAGGCAGGCAGAGAGAGAGGAGAAGCAGGCTCTCTGCTGAGCAGAGAGCCCGATGCGGGACTCGATCCCAGGACCCTGAGATCATGACCTGAGCCGAAGGCAGTGGCTTAACCCACTGAGCCACCCAGGCACCCCCCTTTTATCAGTTTCTTATTGTAATGAGGATCCCTGTCTACTTCTACATCTGATAGCCTTCCCATAGAATATTCTAGAGTGAAAATGGCACTTTCCATTAGCCCAAGATATTAACAGGATATTTTTATGTTACATTTTGTTATATTTTATATGTTATAAATATATAACAGGGACCTTCGTATAGTATATTTTATGACACAATTATTTACACATTTCATGAGCATTAGATTTTTCAAAGATGATACAATGATTATTATGAATGTAATAAAACAAGCTAGCTCTGAGCCAATTTAGTTATAAGAAGTTAAGTAAGTTCAATTCTCTGAGCTGCAGTGTGTTCTTTGAAAAGGAAGGATTGTGTTGGATAATTACTGATTATCCTTCAAACCCTAAAACTTTCTTATGCTTCTGGATGTTTCTTAAAGATTTATTGGAATACAATTCCCAAGTACAAAGGAGGAGGCAGTTTTATCCATGGTTTTCTAGTTCTCTACCCAGTCTTCACCGACACGTTGTTCCATCCTTTCTGACTTTCAAGATGCTGGCAGTGATGGATTTTCATCTTTAGGGCTAGGAATGAAGGTGAACAGTAACAAGACAAGTGCATCATAGTGTTTTCTTCTGTATTGAGTCACTGACCATGAGGTCTATTTCTCAACAAAGAGTCCCTCTAAGGAAGCAAGACCAGATTAAATATCTCCTTTGTTTTTAAACATTGACTTGTTTGGCCTTATCTTTCCTCACTTTTGTTTTCCACTAGTTTTTACTCTAAGTTGTACTTTACAATGACCAGCAGCCAGAAGAGGCAAGGCAAGCCATACCACAGTAGAGCCAGCACATACTTCACCCAAAGCACTCCTGAAATTAAAACTGTAACAACCGATCTGCCATATATTTGTAAAGCATGTCTTCTGATGACTTAAACCTAACTCCCCAGTATCATACTCCTTAGATAATATACTTGATTTACTGAAACTGACCTTTCTGAACATCCCATATCATCTAGTCTTTATGGGGCATTTTAGTTGAATATATGACAGCATTAGTTGAATCTGCATGACTGCAGATTTTCACACATTTCATTACCATTAGATTTTCAAGACTTATTGTGCCAATAACAAATCAGAATAGCTCTGATTCTCTGTGTGCCTGCTGGGAAGCTCTTTTAAATTGTCAGAAATTATATTGAGTAACATAGATCTGTCTAGAAAGATCTGTCTGTGAGAGGGAGGTTCCTATTCCTGCAGGACACAGGTCTTGGTCATCTCTGGGAAAAGCCTTAGGATGAAAATGAATATTCGAGATGGGGTATTTTTGAATTTTGTCTGTTCAAAGAATATTGGTTATTCTTACCATGTAACTTCAGAAAGTAACATTTGACCTGGTAATATTCTGATTAGTGATCGAACCCCCAAACCCTTAGGCTATCCTAATCCTTATTGACTTTTTTTTCTCCCATGGATGGGCATCTATTAGAACACACTTTGGTACAGGCAGCCTGGGAGACATGACTATTTCAGAGAAACAACTAGATATCTTATGTCTTGACCTAGAGTGGCCACCTAATCAGATCTATGTTGAATCATTCTGATCAAAACAGATGCTTAAGAAAACACTTTGACATTTCAAAAACTATTCATTATGATCCATGTTTTATAAACATTCAATGGCATTACATCATCACTCATTGAGTTTCCTTGTTTGGTAAAACAATAATTAACACCTACTCCGTCTTGATGCATGCAGCTGAAGAAGACTGAAGAAAACACAGGAGTGAAGTGACTGGTCTTATTTCACATTTATGATCCCTGATCTTGGTCCTCATTGCTGTACAGGAATCAAACTCTATGTCCATAGTCTATTCTCTGTAGGCATCTTTTAGATGCTATTTCCTACCTTCTCTTCAAAGGTCCAATACAGGAACTTGTTCTTATGTGACTTAGACAATTTTAGATATTTTTAAAAGATTTTATTTATTTATTGGTGAGACAACACATGAGAGAGAGGGAGCACAAGTAGGGGGTGAGGCAGAGGCAGAGGGAGAAGCAGACTTCTCACTGAGCAAGAGCCCTGATGTGGGACTTGATCCCAGGACGTGGGGTCATGACCTGAGCTAAAGAAGGCAGATGATTAACCAACTGAGCCACCCAGGTGCCCTGATAATTGTAGGGATTAAAAGCATATCTACAAGCTCCCACCATGTTCACTCACCAACCTGCATCCATATGAACCCTAACCCTAACCCTCAACCCTGAGACCATGGATTAATTACATTCATTTTTACAAGGGATTAACCATCCTATAAACACAAATACATGATTCCAGTAATTTACCCCTTTCTCCCGCATCATGAATTCTTCCATGTAATGTTGTCCATATCCAAATACACTGTCATTTCTCCCACTTTAAGAAATCTCTTTCTTGTCTTGACTAACCATTCCATATATTGCCTCATTTCTCTTCCTTTTGCATACAAACTCTCAAAAGAACTAATTATACAGATGTTTCCAACTTGCTTTTCTGAGTCTCCTTTGAAACCACTCCAAACAGGCTTGAGCTCTGGGAGATATGTATTCTCCACAAGGTCATTTACTGAAGCTGGTGACCAATTTTTAGCATTTTTCTTACTTGATCTATCAGAAGCATTCAATATACCAGAACTCTATTTCTTTATGCCTTCCCAGGAAGCCATATTCTTGGTTTATCTTTTCATATGCTTGTTTTTTTCTTTTACATTGCTGGTCATTAGTTCCTTAGGGCTTGCTCACTCTATCTTTCATCTATCATATCAACTTCTATTATCTATCAATCATCTATATATCCATCTATTCTTTAAAGTCTATACACCCTCCACAGTGAAAACATCTAGTTTCATGACTTTAATATCATTTCTCTATCTATCTGTATCTACTTAGTTATCTATCTACCTGTGTACCTACCTACCTAGAACGATCATGTACCTATCATCTACCAGTTCCAGAACTCCCCTAAATTTGAAATTCGTACTTCCAACTGCTATTAAAATTTTTCCATGAAGATCTAATAGGCAATTGAAACAAATGTGTGCAACTGAGTTTCTAATTTTTTCCTCAAAAACTTGCTCTGGTTCAGTTCTTCCCCATCACAGTTAATAGACAAGCCATACAAATCTTCGATCTATGCTTGACTCTCCTCTTACAAATTTTAAACTTCATCCATCCACAAAGCTTATAGCTCTGTATTTCGAGTATATCCAGAAGGTAATCACTTTGCTTTTCCTTCTTTCTAGAATAATAGGTGAGCCATCTATATATCTCTCACCTTCACCTTATTGCCTTCTCTTTGAAACCTTTCTCTACCAAATTATCTGTGGTCTTCTGTAGCTACTTCTATCTTATTGCTACTTGATTTTTCTCCTTAACACCAATCACATTCTCTATGCTTTATATTTTAAACATTTAATATTGTTATCATCTCTCTCCACACAAAATTATAAGCTCTTTGAAAATAGGAATCTTCTTTTTTCTGTTTTATTTAGAACTAGGTACACAACAGAGGGTTAATAAGTATGAAAAAGTGTAATCTAAAATACTCCTTTTAGTTTACTAATAAACTAAGATTCTAGAATGTGGGCCAGTTGGGTATTAATATTGGGCTTTTTATAAATTTTTTTCAAATGATATGCTTATGAAGGAACTAGAAAACACTCATATTCCTACATTCAAAATTTTTAGCCTCTATCCTCTCAGGGGAAGAAATTGAATGTTTAAGAGTTTTGGCCACCACTCTTATGTCTGCTAATTTCAGGAGGATATCTGTTAAGCTTCCTAGCTCCCTTGACTAAAATTTCCATCTTCCTTCCGGTCCTAATTCAATTTTATGACAAGTTGGACATGATTTGTCTTAACACTTACATTCCCCCGTCAAGGCAAATGCAGTCTGCTCAAACATATGGTCTCTTTTGGACAATATTTTAACTTTAATTTATTCTGCACACCCCTATGACTTGGCAATCTCTAGGGACTTTGAATGCTGGATTGAAGGCAGGTCTGTTGAAGACCTTCTTGGACTCAATGGCTAATGGGTGAATTTCCTACCATTCTTCCAGAGACAGCAACATTAATCTAAGCTGAAAAATTCGTCACCAGCATGTATGGTTCCAAATGGTAGCATATGGTGTTAATCTGGGAAGGTTTTACCTTTACTCCTACTCTGTAGGCCAGTGACATAAATATTACTAAAGAGAGAGAAACTTGCTTTTAATTACTAATCTTATGGTGGCTCTTCTGTTTGGAAATAGAAAGGCAGTGTTTCTTCTGAATCTTAATTCTGGACATAAATATCCAAGAAAATTTCTATTACAATTTAACCCTTAAAAGAGGAAAGATAACAAATCTATGATGAACATTGTTACTTTCAAACACTATTAGTGACCTATAGTATTTTTTTCTCCCCTTAATGGTGCCATTTCCCAAGATAAATTAAATAAACATCATAACGAACTTATCTTTTGAAATTGCATAAAAGACTTATAATACAACTGGAAATACCACTTTTCTATATATTTTTGTTTTGCTTTATCTTGTTTTTATTATGTTATGTTAGTCATCATACAGTACATTATTAGTTTTTGATGTAGTGTTCCATGATTCATTGTTTGTGTATAATACCCAGTGCTCCATGCAATATGTGCCCTCCTTAATACCCATGGCCAGGCTCACCCATCCCCCCACCTCTTTCCCCTCCAAAATCCTCAGTTTGTTTCTCAGGGTCCATAGTCTCTCATCGTTCATTTTCCCCTGACTCCCCCACCCCCTTCATTTTTCCCTTCCTTCTCCTAATGTCTTCCATGCTATTCCTTCTGTTCCACAAATAAATGAAACCATACGATAATTGTCCTTCTCTGCTTGAGTTATTTCACTCAGCATAATTTCCTCCAGTCCCATTCATGTTGATACAAAAGTTAGGTATTCATTCTTTCTGATGGCTGAGTAACAGTCCATTGTATATGTGGAACACATCTTCTTTATCCGCTCATCTGTTGAAGGGCAATCTCAGCTCCATCCACAGTTTGGCTATCATGGACGTTGCTGCTATAAACATTGGGGTGCATGTGGCCCTTCTTTTCACTATATCTGTATTTTTGGGTTAAATACCCAGTAGTGTTGGGTCACAGGGTAGTTCTACTTTAAAGTTTTTGAGGAAACTCCATGCAAATTGGCTGTACTAACTTGTATAACTTGTATTCCCACCAAAAGTATAAGACGGTTCCCTTTTTTCCACAACCTCTCCAGCATTTGTTGTTTCTTGCCTTGCCAATTTTTGCCATTATGACCTGTGTAAGGTGGTATCTCAATGTGGTTTTGATCAGACACTTCTCCAAGGAAGACATACAAATGGCTAACGAACACATGAAAAAATGTTCAACATCATTAGCCATCAGGGAAATTAAAATAAAAACCACTTTTCTATATTTTATGGACACATTTGAATTTAGGAAACAACCAAAGACATTCTGAATTGTATTTGGTGAATCGCTGAGTGATCAAAGTGAGTAATGAATATGAACAAATAGACATATTTGTAAAATGTTTTCTGAAGATGTATCCCTAAATTTTATTAAACTACAGTATAATCATCAGAATAAGTAAACATTTTACTAATTAGCTTACTTGGGAAAAAATGCCTTCATACAGATTTATTTTCATATCTTGGCACACTTAACAGTTTCATAGTACTATATAGTTACTGTATATTTTGGAAAAGAACACCAAAATATGTCTTTTTAGGATCAATAAATGTTTTATAATAATAAAAACTAATATTTATTAGTAGTTTTCACTTACTAGACAATATGCTTACATTTTTATCAGCATAATTTTTCTTTCAACCAATACCTGTTGAATGCATACTCTATGTCAAGTACTGTTCTAGGAACTCAGGATACATCAATAAACATGGAAAAAAATAAAGGTAACTGCTGCCATAGAGTATTAGATGAAGGGATACTTGTAGGAAACAATAGACATAGATTGTAATAAATGAGGTAAGTTACAATACTGTTTGGATTGAATTGTGTCCCCCTAAAATTCATATGTTGAAATTCTAAGTCTTATCACCTCTGAATTTGACTTTATTTGGATATAGGGTCTTTACGGAGATAATGAAATTCATATGAGCTAACTGAATAGGTGCTAATGCAATATGTCCAGTGCACTTATAAAAGGAAAATTTGGAGACAGGAAGGATGGAAGGATGCCATGTGAAGATGGAAGTAGAGATTGTAGATTGTTTCTGTAATCCAAGAAACCCCAAAGACTGCTGGAAAACCACCAGAAGCTGAGAGGTCTGGAGCAAAATTCTTTCTCATAGCTCTCAAAATTAACCAATCTTTTTTTAATTTTATTTTATTTTAAAGATTTTATTTATTTATTTGACAGAGAGAGATCACAAGTAGGCAGAGAGGCAGGCAGAGAGAGAGAGAGGAGGAAGCAGGTTCCCTGCTGAGCAGAGAGCCCGATGTGGGACTCGATCCCAGGACCCTGAGATCATGACCTGAGCCGAAGGCAGCGGCTTAACCCACTGAGCCACCCAGCCACCCTCAAAATTAACCAATCTTATCCATACGTTGACCTCAAGGTTCTAATTGCCATAAGCATGAGACAACAAATTCTGTTTTCAAGCCAGTGGTTTGTGACACTTTGTTATGGCAACCCTAGAAAACTAATATAATGAGACAATGCTTTTAAAAATGACCAACAATAATTTCTGATCTCTCCATTGATACATGCTACTTTTTCCATTATGAGGTGGAGTCTATTTACCTTTGATATGAACTGGTCATATGACTTTCTTTGAACAATGGCATGAGGTGAAAATGGGACTGTGTTAGTAACAGGACTAGTTTATAAACAACGTGCTAGGTTCTGCATTTTCTCTCTAGAAACCTGACTATCATGCTTTAAACTGGAAACAGGTCTGGACTTCTGGAGGAAGAATGATAACATGATGGATAACAGAAGCACCCCAAGTACAGCCAGTACCAATTGACAGATAGACCAGAGATGTGGTCTTTCACATTCCAACCCTTAACTGACACCCCCTCCCCAGGCCCCACCCAACACACACAAATGCAGCTGCAGAAGCAACCTGAACCAATCCCACATGGAGCATAAGAACTACAGAGTGAACCCCTAGCTGACCCACAAAACCATGACAAATGATATATCAGTTGTTGTTTCAGGTTTCTAAGTTTTGGGGTGATTTGTTGCACAGCACTACATAATCGAAAAATGATTGATAAGTTCCAAGTGTGGGGGGAAATAAATGGGAAGAAGGAACTGAGAGAGAGTACTTGTGTGTGGTGGTAATGGTGGGGTTGGTGAGCATGCTGCAATGCTCATTTAATTCTCACAGCAATTCATGAGACAGACATAATTAATATCCTATTTTCAGATAAGCGAGTGAGATTATCTGAGGTTAAGCAACGTGTCAACAGTTACCTAGTAAAGTCCAAATTACAACTCAGAGCTTCTTCCTTGACCACTCTATCAAATAAACTATTGGGAATGGAAGGAAAATAGATCATTGGTGGTGGTCAAGTGTCATCAGAGTAAATTTTTCTCCTTTAGAAAACAGCCTAGAGTACATTTTTAAGAAAAATATTTCAAAGAAAGTGTGATGGTTAATTTTCTGTGTCAGCTTTATGCCATCATCCAGGATGTGTTTGTGAGGGTGTGTTCAAATGATATTAACATTTGAATCTGCAGATTGAGTAAAGCAGATTGCTCTCCCTGATGTGGGTGGGCGTCATCTAATCACCTGAAAGTCTGAATAAAATAAAAAAGCTAACCTATTACAAGTAAGAAAACTTATGCCTCACTGCTTTCAAGCTGGGACATCAGTTTTTCCTGCCTTTGGAACTAAACTGAAACATCAGGAGTTCCTGGGGCTTGAGTTTACTGGTGTTCAGACTGGAACTACCCCATCATCTCTTTTGGGCCTCCAGCTTACTGACTGCAAATCCGGGGGCTTATCATCCTCTATAATTGGTAACCTAATTCCTTATATATAAATACATATTCTACTAATTCTGTTTCTCTGAAAAACCATAACGCAGACTATATTTTACATTCCTTATGATTTAAGAGAAAGTATACATTGAGTTTGAATAGAATAGCAATGCTTCCATGCTAAAGATAAAATGTAGTTGATATATATTTGGGAAAGAAGCATCATTTTTGCTATTAATGATGGGTGAATAAAGCATCTGAGGTTTGGAGAACAATTTTGGAAACTTAGTTTAAAACAATTTTTAAAAAAGGTTGTAGGGATGCCTGGGTGGCTCAGTCAGTTAAGCCACTGCCTTCAGCTCAGGTCATGATCTCAGGGTCGTGGGATCGAGTCCCTCATGGGGCTCCTTACTCAGCAGGGAACCTGCTTCTCCCTCTGCCTGCTCAGCCTGCTGCTTCCCCTAATTGTGCACTCTTTCTCTCTCTCTCTGACAAATAAATAAAGAAAAATCTTTAAAAAAAAATTTTAAAAATTGTAAAAATCAAAGAGAAAACCTTATGGGAGGGACTTACTAATACACATATAGTGTAACACACAGAGAACCTGCATGAGACTCATAATCAAACCAAGTTGCCCATCTGGATTTCTTTATATTTTGAAAGATTTTTAAATAATATATTCATGGAAATTTGAGAAAAATCGAGAGGAATGAACTATATATAAGTGTGCATATTGAACATCTTGCATTTTTTGTTTCAAACTTATTCTTTCTTAACATGATAGTTGCATTTATAAGCACAATTGCGTGAGAAAAATATTTAAAATATAGTAAATGAAGAGGTGCTTTGGTGGCTCAGATGATTAAGTGACTGTCTTTGGCTTGGTCTTTAGGTCCTGGTATTGAGCCCCATATCAGGCTCCCAGCTCAGCCAGGTGTCTGCTTCTTCCCTTCCCTCTGTCTCTCCCCTGCTTGTGCTCTCTCAGTCTTTCTCTCTCAAATGAATAAATAAAATCTTAGAAGAAATAGTAAATGAAAATTGTTTATGGAGCTTCAGACTTATTAACAAAGGCATATGTCACACCTTTAATGAATTTTGTTATGATATGCAAAAATAATAATTTGGTTAAGCAAAATTCAACCAATAAATAAATAGGGTTCTTTTCTTAATCTTTCAATTTTCCAGACATTCTTAGTTTCTGCTGTTTTCTTTTACCCTGATCTTGTAATTTTGATTATTGCATTGGCCACAGCCACTAAAGCTAAAAGAAAAGTAAAATGACATTACAGGTTTAAAAAAATAAACATAAAAATATAAAGTTAATGCTAACAGAACAATAAGCTCAAAAATACCTCTATATTCCTATGGTTCTTAATGGGAAAATAAATTTATTACTCTTATGTTCCTTGGATCGAGATCTTGATTATATTGTAAATAGTAATAGTCTGTGTAATGCAAGTAATGTTTTCATATTAATCAAATTCCAATTATCCTATTTGCTCTTTGAAAAGTCACACTGTAGGAAACTACCTCTACTTCTATTATACAGCATTTCCCTTAAAAAGGAAGCAATTTTTCTCCATACATTTTTAAATAGAATTAGAAAATATATGGTTTGTGGTTTTTGGCCAGCGCTGTATTTATAAATTGTGTCTTACTGAGTGAAAAAATCTGAAAAAACCAACCAAAAAAAAATCCCCACTTTCTAACAAAGGTTTCACTTTGATGAAAAATGTGTTCATTTTGTCAGAGATGGAAGGAGTGTGGGTGATGAAGTAGGGTAGACTCATGCAGCTTCATTATTAATTTGCTGCATGACTTTGGTCATGCCATACCAACTTTATGAATCTCTCTTTCTTTTTAATAGTAACAATAATAACAACACCTAATTAGAAGGGTTTTTGTTACAGTTAAATGTAATTAAAAAAAAAAAACTTAATCTCAGATATTCTGATTAATTTAATTGTTTCTGATATTATGGTTCTTTTTTATATCATTACTATTATCACTCTTTAGGCAAAAAAAAAAAAAAAATTTCTGTTTTAATGACCTCAGTAGTGAAGAAAAGTAGCAATCCTCCACTCCTAATGTTGTAGGTGCCACATGTAGAAACAGACCCATGATAGAAGTACAAGTGAGTTTAAGTCCAAGGGGATTCATACTTTCATGATCTTTAGGTCCTGGTATTGAGCCCCATATCAGGCTCATATATATATACACACACACACACATTTATTTTTTTATAGAACATGAGTGGGGAAAGAGGCAGGAGAGGAGGGAGAGAGAGAATCCCAAACAGATGCCACGCTGAACGTGGAGCTTCACCCGGGGCTCAATCCCAGGACCCTGAGACTGAAACCCAAGAGTTGGATGCTTAACAAACTGAGGTACCTAGGTGCCCCAAGATTGTCTCTCTTTGGAAGAATTAACACTTACATAAAAGAATAAATACCATATTTGATTTTTCCTGTGTAGCCTGTAAGTAATTGAGCCATAATATTGAGCCATAAAATTCTAATGTCATGAATGTGTCCTCTTGGTCCTAAGAAAGCCATTTATTCTTTAGAACTTCAGTTTCTTCATCTGAAAAAAATGCATCAATTTTTATATCTAATATAACATTAGATATATTAATATGCACATGTAAGACTGCTATAAACAACCAGTATCTTCATAAATACCCATACATATACAAACATACACACACATACAAATACATATGTGTGCTTTATCAATTGTAAAAACAGTTATACAATTAATTCTAATGGAATATTCCAGCAGCCAAATCATATATAACACAGGAAGTTATCCATATAATATGAATATTCAATACATAATGTTATATAAGTTCAAAAATATAAACTGAATTTAATTAACTATAAAGTTAGAATTCTTATTAGGGATAAACATATAAGTTTTCCAACACATTACTTTTTTGTAAAATTGTTTTGGGCAATACTCTGGTTTTCACATTATGTTGGTAGATCCTTATATTTTAATCCATTATAAAATTATACTTCAACCCAGATACAATTTTGTAAGAGTCATTAATTTACCTTATATACCCAGCCATGTGTGTAGAGACTGACATTTTTTCATCAAGATAATCTTCACACTCATGAGCAGTGATAGCTCTTCAAAATGACCCTACTGTGACATTGTTCCTAGCCAGATACTAATTCTTACCACATGGACAATTTCAACGTGACCAAAGATTTTATCATTAGTTACTGTCTTACTGAGAAAGCCAGATTTGAGAAAAACATATAAAAATTCTGACACCCATCTAAATAAATTATATATATATATGAACAAATGTGGAAGCCATTATTCTACTACAAAAATCATCATAACTACATCCAGACAGAATTTTAAAACCTCGTACCAAAAACCTACCATGTATTTTACCTGGATCATTATTACTGCTGTTGTTGTTGCTGTTGTTGTTTGGCTTATTAACAAAGATGATTTCTGTTTTTACATGTAACTTATTAGTTCAAACAAATGTATATCTTGCTCTTTGAAATTCACATTTGAATCAAGTTTTCTTAGCAATTTAGTTTGATCTAAATAATCATGGTAGTAGTTGTTAGGATTAAAATAGTGAGTTTGTAAATCACTTAGAACTGTGCCTGGCACATAGTAAGAATTTGATATATTATGATTTTTTTGTTATTGTTAATAAACCAAACTATGCTGCAAAGGCTAGGAAGGTAAATTTCCTTGCTTCTACCAGGAATTGCTGTTTTTCTGATAACAAAATATCTTAAACTATGATATGACGTTCAGTTTATTTATATGCAAAATGTTGATTTCAGTATTATCATCAAAGTGACTCTAGGAAGTGTGTACAATAAACATTACTTTTCAAAAAAGAAACCGAGGTGCGGAGAGGTTAAGAATTTTCCCAAGAACTCAAAACAAGAGAGTAATAGAGATAAAATTAAACCCATATTTTTCCATTTTACATATAATCTCTGTGAACAGTTGATTCAGAAATAGGTATTACTTATGGATTTGACCCACATTCTTAGGCATTGTGGTTTATGCAATGGGATATTTGTGTCATGATTTCCACACAGCAAAGATAGCTTTATAGAGAATAACTGAATTATGCTTCAGTCCCTTTCTTGAATAAAACAGGATAATAAAGTAGATTAGTCAGTTTATTGTAGGTTGTACTGTGTAACAAGCAACCCTTAAAATCTCAGAGGCTTGGGAAACAAAGATCCATTTCTTGTGAATTGTAGAGTTGACTTTAGTTCCATTGCACATATTTACTCCTTTTACTAGCCAGGTTAAAGAAACCTTTTACTAGGCACCTGGGTGGCTGAGTTGGTTGAGTGACTGCCTTCAGCTCAGGTCATGATCCTGGAGTCCTGGGATCGAGTCCCGCATCGGGCTCCCGGTTCTGCAGGGAGTCTGCTTCTCTCTCTGACCTTCTTCTGGCTCATACTCACTGTCTCTCTCTCTCAAATAAATAAATAAAATATTTTAAAAAAAAAGAAACCTTTTAATGGACTTTTGTATCCTTGTGGTAGAGAGATAGAAGGCCCTGATGGAGATTCGTGATACTTTATACTGCTTCTGCTGGACACGGGACAGGTGCAGTCTTTTCCCATTGTGTTGGCTATAGTATGTCACATGATCACACCCAAAGTCAATGAGTCCTAGACTTACATTGCTCCCATAGAAGGCATGTTCAGACAAATGAAAACAGACAGGGATATATAGTCCTTTTACCAGGAGGAGAGAGGAAAGTGAATATGCACAATGAGGACAAATTAATGTACATAATAACATAATCTGTTGCAGGGTTTATTACAACTTAGATTTTATTATAACGAAGGTGGACAATGCTTAGAAAAAACTCATTGTTTTCCTTTACTCTCATACTACTATCACAGTTAAAACACTTGTGGCACCAGATGTGTGTTTGTGTCTGTGTGTGTGTGTGTGTTTCTCTTCAGCAAGCAAAGATCTATGACACCATCTGGGTGTCCTATAATTCAATTCATCTCTGACACTAACCAGAGTTAGCATAGACCCCACAGATTAAGAGCTCAGCCCCTTTGATTTCTAAATTTGTTCTTATTATTTAATGGCATCACTGTCTTCCTTACATCCTGAGTGCTTGAACATCATTCAATAAGGGTTTCTCATAAGATAAATGTATTTTTGTAAATCAGTGAGGATATTGATTTGTGTTTTCCACTCAGAACACTTGTGATTTTCATTTTGCCTTAATGTGGATTGAGATTATGATATTCCAAATACTGTTTTTAGTGTTTCATTGCATATTTTTTCCTACAGGGCTCACAACAGCCTGCGAAAGAAAGTAAAGTTTCACCAGTTCCTAAATGATTAACACAAGAACATTTACTATTTACAAGGACACAGGTTCAGAATACCTCAGAACCAGGATGCAGGATGTGGAGCCTGGTCTTTCCTGCCTTTCCTTCTGACATTCACATTGGCCGGAAAAATATTAAACCATCTGAAGAGATATCAGTTAATTTAACTCTACTTCACAGCACAATATAAGATGCTACCTACCCTACTTGGGTAAATGAACATGTAGCTCAACAAAGACCAGAGTGATACCACTGTTCTCCTGGAAGACAAGTTGGAACATTCCACCCTCATTCCCCAAAACACACACGTAGAAACATTCCTATTACCCAAGGTAATGGCTGGAACTGGAGTATTACCCAACTTCCGGAAGCATCACACCTCCGTTGTGTTTTTGAAGGTAAGATTTAGGACACATCTATGACGTGTGTCACACAACACCTTGCTTAACTGGTCTGCCACTGTGCTTCACTATCTAGTACAGCGGCTGAGCACACAAGAGCTCAATAAGTGTGTATTGAGTAAGTTTGTTGAATGGGCTTTGTTTTCTATGAAAATTTGCTAAAGAAATGTCTCATTCTATGGTGGTCCATGTCTGACATACCAATGATATTCGCTCACAAAGTTAATCATTCTTATGATTCAATATTTATTGATATTTTCTTGTTTCAGATTCTATACTTCTGTGGTATTTATCTTCTGTGTTTTCTTTATATTCTCAGAATTATCTAGTTTGTTGTGACCCAAAAATCTGTACTATGTTTAGGATTTTCACCATATCAAGTTTTTCTCTTTACATCCAATCCTCTATTTATTTATTTGTTATTTATTTATTTTTAAAAAATTTTATTTATTTATTTGACAGAGAGAGATCACAAGTAGGCAGAGAGGCAGGCAGAGAGAGAAAGGGAAGAGGGAAAAACAGACTCCTGCTGAGGAAGGAACCCAATACTGGGCTCAATCCCAGGACCCTGCGATTCTGACCTGAGCCAAAGGCAGATAATTAACCACCTGAGTCACTCAGGTGCCCCCTTACTAGTTTTTTAATATTGACAAATTCACTTAACTTTCCAGGCTTTCCATGTATATGTCTATAGAATGACACAATAATACCTACCTAGAGCCATAGTTGTGGTCATTAAATAAAATATTTGATGCTGGACATTTCAACAATATCTGGTATAGAATAATTGAATGTGTTCAGTATTAAACACAACAATAAGAGAATTTGATGAGTGCTACTGATTTTCTTTCCTAAAAGCTACATGTCTGCACATAAAAATCAAAATTTTGAATATAAATGTCAGAGATTTCTCCAAGCTCTTGAACTTTAAGTTCATAGCTTAAGTAAGGGATCTATTGATATTTTAATGATTCAAGTAATAGAGGAAAATAATTGCACTCTTTCATCTAATCTTGGTTGTTGAAAGCAAATCAGTCATTAATTTTCTAAGTCAACTCAACAAACAACAGATTTTGAAAAAAATGTAATATACTGAGGGGAAGAAATGTTACTACAGGAATTTTAATGACACAATATTACATAAGCACATTTTTAAAATATAGGATTCAAGGACACTGCAGATAAAAGAAAATATATTTACTTAGGTTATCAAAAACAGGAATATAGAATGTAATAGAAATGGAGAGTATCAATGAAAGGTGACAGAACGTTTCTGTGTGCTTAGCAATTTGCTAGATGGAGAAAATGACTCTAACAATTTGAAGCTCTACTGCTTCCCTTCCTTGTTTACAGTGCTGTTGCATTATTGTTGAGAAGTTTTAGAAGGCAAATAGGTACCGTGTATGTGGGAGACTGGATTCTGAAGCCAAGAGGCTTCTATGAACCAAAATTTATGGATGTGCCACTACATTGATAACAGACATGAGGGAAAGATACTAGAGGATGATGATTGGAGAGTGACAGAGTTAGGAAGAAATGTTGACAAAGCATAAGAAGGTACCTAGTGAATGGAAAGAAGAAAGGGAAGCCCTCTTTAGACTAATGCTCTGAGGGCAGAGGAATGCCAGTAGACACAAGAGTTTTGGAAAAACCATTTAGTGGGGAGAGAAGAGCTAAGACAAAAAAAAAAATCTAGAAAGTTCTCAGTGTACTTCAACCAAATCACAAGAAATCCATAAACAAAAAAGGAAATGGACTTAAGTGGAAGCAGAACTCAATGTGTTAATCTTTCTCTATCAACTGCTGGAGCATAAAAACAAGCATGATTTTAGCCAGACCGTCAGGTGCACAGAACTGAGCAGGAGACAGAGTGCCAGTCCATAGATGGGCCAGACCAGGAAGGAAGACATTTAGGATAAATTGAATCTGAAGCTACAAATATAAGCTACATGGATTATGAATTTGTCTAAATATTAAAAGAAGCATACAGTAATTAATAAACTTTAAAATTCATTAAAAATAGCTGAGTATGTAGAACTCAAATATACCAAGATAAGAAGAATTTAAAAGAAAATAGACAACGTGAATCAGATCATAGAATACAGAAATACCTTCTTTCTCTTCAAATATTGTTGGCTTATGTGTTTTTCCTACTTCCCATTAAAATAAACTCTTTAATGATAGAGTAATGCCACCTCAACCACAAATTTCACTTCATGTGGGTAAAGGATATAATTCTGAAAATTTTGTTTGGCAAATGTGAGAATTTTATTTTCTTTACACCTAGGATGTGGGCTGTGACTCTTCAGGATAATTAAATGGGGGAAAAGTGGAAATTATGACTAGGACAAGGAACTAAACAGCAGGCAGACAGAATGAAGGTTTTGTAATTCTTGATGAAGAGAAATGGAGAGAGAAAGTAAATTCAGCTTTGAACTAGACTGTCCCACAAGCTGAGAGAGGGGGGCACGTATGAAAAAGAGGGGCTTAACTAGGCAGTGTTTTTGTCCTGTGTCTCTGAGACTATAGAAGTCAATATTCTTAAGCATGTCAGAATGCATTGGATGTTTTGGATGGACAAATAAATGTAGAAAAATCACACCTCTCCATAAAGTGGTATCAGTGACAGAGCTCAATGACTTGCAAGCAACTTATTACAACTGTGGGGTAAGGAAAGCCTGCAATTGTTGTTAAGGAAAAAATAAATGGAAATTAACTGAACAATTTAATCAATTTATTGATTAAAATATACAAGGTCTAATTTATTTTCTCTTTACTTACTATGCTTTTTAATATCACTGGGTAATTTAGATAAGTAAAGGACAGGGCTACACAATTTTGATGTATTATTTCTTAACTTAAAAACAACGATAAGGTAACTTAAGCTCTGAGAAATTAAATGACATATTAAAATTATAAGCTGACAATTAACAATAGCTATTATCATTGATTGAAGTCATACTGCATGCCTGGTACTCAGATAAACTGATTATCTATATTATCTCATTTAGTCCCTATACTAATCTTGCAAGGGAAATATTGTCATTACCACTTGATAGATATGGAAATTGAGGCTCATAAATGGTAAGTAACTGGGGAACCTGGGTGATTCACTTGTTTAAGTGGCTGTCTTAGCCTCAGGTCATAATCTCAGGGTCCTGGGATAGATTGGGGGGGGGTCCCTGCTCAGCAGAGAGCCTGCTTCTCCCTCTCTCTGCCATTCCCCCAACTCATGCTCATGCAGGCAAGTGTGTGTGCATGCTTTCTCTGTTGAATAAATAAAATCTTAAAAGGAATAAATGCATGGTAACTTGCATGGATCATACAATCAGTAAATGACAGAGTTTGTATTTAAACCCAAAACAACAGAAGCTATAATCCTACCTTTAATATTTTAGTTTGAATCAGTCAGGTTTCATCAGAAAAGCAAAATTACTATGAGTGATAAAGAACATGGAGTCCATTTAGGAACTAGACCACATATAACTATGGGGGATAATTAAAAGTCTAGGTAAGGCCATTGCCTTTGAGTTTGGTGTTGGGTAGGAGTGGACAATCCTCAGGTTAGCACAAAAGAAAAGCACAAGGGGAGGAGAACAAAGACCAGCAGAAACTCAGAAAGAGCCCACATCTGTCTCTCACCATCTCCAACCTTAATGATAAGGTGACTTGCAGGAGAATCTGTCACTTGTGCCATGGAGCTGATAATGCACCTGCTCCAGGATCTAGAGAAGTTGAAGGGCAATCTGTGGGAGTCAGGAAAGCTGTGGCCTGGGGACTGCCCAACCAACAGGGTGATCCAGTACAGCAGCAAAGATGTGAGCAAGGCACCATTCTTTCGAGACCCCTGTGCCTATCTTCCAAGTGTGAAACTGACTCTTCCTTTATTTCTTTTCAAACCCCATTCAAATCTCTCATGTAGCCAGTGTTCACTTGGAACCAGAGAAGGGATGTATGGGAAAATTAGTTCAGCTGATCTAAGGGGAAACTATACCAAGTCTTGTCACCACAGGGATCCAGTGGGAATATTCTGCACACACATACACACATGGATACATACATGTAGGTGTGTGCCTGTGTGTGTGTGTACACATTATGTTCACTTCTGATACTGGTCTTTGTGATTTTTTTCCCAATTAGTTATGAATCTCTTCAACTCTTACCTTCTTTGAGTCCCTCAATTCTTTTCTCATGGTGCTTTTCAATGATGAAACTGGGGCTGTTGGTCTTAATTGTTTTTTTAGAAAAGACAGATTGCTGTGTTATCACATTTATGTATTACATTTCAAAGAAAAATTCAACTACCAATTGTTGTAAAAACTTACCATTAAATCATCTAAGACAAATCTCTAACCCAAATCATAATAAATAAAATGGTGGTAATACAGTTCACCTACAGATCCCAGACGTGCAAATGCAACATATTTTATGAGAAACCCAGTCTGTCTGCAGTGGCCACCATAAGCGCTGCAAGAAAGCTGGGAATTCGTGGGTTTTAGGGCCATGATTGCTTACAGTGTGATTGATGGGCTGTAATCAAGGAGAGCAGGATATATGCTGCACATGAGATAAGACCGCTGAGGTTGAGAACATCACTATACACAAATAGCTACCAGCACAGATCCCATGCCCTGCTCAGTAGTGATCCAAAATCTCACAAAGATTTTACTACTGGAATTGTTTTATGTGATCTACAGTGGAATGTAATAAAAACGCTGCTTCCTGTAATCTGGATGCATCCTAACTTTAATGCATCCTAAATTTGTCTAAACTGCCTTTTTTAGCAACCAGACTACAGTCAAATCTCCAAGACTATGACTTCATGTTCTGATTTTGAATAGGGACTTTAGTATCCTGAAACCCACATATTTGAATTTCTGAAGCAAAATGAAGGACTCTGTACTTGGTATGTTTCCATATGTTTGTTTTGACTCCTTTTTTTCAGCTAGTTAGAAACATTTTGGGTATCAACTTTGTCATTTTGTTATTTATTAGATGGTCTGACTGTAAGCTCTAGACCTGCTAAAATGGGTTTTTCTTTCTAAGAAAGATAGTTTTAAGTAGCTCTCTACTTCTATAAGAAGAGCATTCTCTAGCTTGGCTTTCCCACTTCTTGATTGGACTCTTGCATGTCCTTTATGAAAATACTTATGAAATTTAAATAAACTTTAAGTGCTGTCCACTTCTTGAGGCTTAAAATCAACTTAATATTCTGACATCCCACAGTATGTGTGAAATTTTGAAGAGCAAGGTCTTTCTTTCTCCCTTGTTCTGTAATGCATTTCCTTCCTTCTTATCTCTGTATCTTCTCTCAGTTAATTAATCTCTGCTAATTTAAATTAACAAAACTGAAAAACAACTAACCTATCCAAACACTGTGAAATCATTCCCTGATCTATAAACTTAGGGTATGAATATTCACCACACAGGTTTGTTGTGAGGCTACAAACACAGAATAATCTATATAAGACACTTAATGTAATACCTGGTATGCAGGAAATGTTCAATATAAATTATTACTAATTTTGGCATCTATTATTATTCGTGTGGTTTGATCTGTCCTTCAGGTTCCTCTCTGAATTTTTTCCCCAGGTCTTAGGTTCCCCTTAGTTCCTTTACTCCCTAGCAGATCACTTTCTTCTGCACTCATCATGTTGAAAGGTAGAGTAGACCAGGGTGGGCATGCTATCAGAGAAAGGAAATGTGCAAGGTGGTCAATGAGTTTTTTGGCATCCAATGATTTTTAAAGGAAGAGATTTTAACTCCCTACCTAGCTTTATGAAATGGGTACAGACATTTTCATCATCACAATGTCTGAGGTTACTGATTTTTTTGCCCAGAATTACTAAATGCCGTGCTAAACAGGACTTTTTGCCCTAAATGTCACAATGCTCAGATGAAATCAGTGCAGTGAGTAGCACAGCAGAAGAACCATGAGACTAACTCAAAGGCAATATGGAAAATAGCAAAGAATAAGCTCTTTGTCCCAGTCATAAATGGTATAGAAGCATTTTATATGAAATTGAAATATAATCATGGAATGTGATGTAAAGATATAATTTTATGTGACTAACTTGAAATTATGTGATGTTCTCCAAATATTCAAAATTTATCAAGAATCACGGGATTTCTGGGATGCCTGGGTGGCTCATTGGGTTAAGCCTCTGCCTTCAGCTCAGGTCATGGTCTTGGGGTCCTGGGATTGAACCTTATATCGGGCTCTGGGCTCAGCTGGGAGCCTGCTTCCCCCTCCTCCTCTGCTTGCCTCTCTGCTTACTTGTGGTCTCTCTCTTCCTGTCAAATAAATAAATAAAATTTTTTAAAAAAAGAATCACAGGATTTTTAAGCTTACAATTTTAGTAAATAATATATAGTACCTTAATATCATCACAATGAAGTGCCATTTATGTGTTAAAGAGAAATGTCAATTAAGCCTCATTGGTCTTACTTGGCCCTCATGGTGATTTACCTGTACTGAAACCTCTCCAAATGCTTTGGTGACTCAAGTTTCTGAGCTTACATTATTTACTGTAATTATAATTTAAAATCTTTTTAAAAATATCCTATAATAGTGCCATGTAAAAGCTAGTGATGATACAGTAAAATGCACTAAGAAATCAATAACCTGGAAAGGAAGTTAAGTGAGATAAAAATGCCACAAAAAAGCTCAAACAATGGCCATTAATATGCCATACATTTAATTTAAGAGTGAGTATTCTGAGAAATATTAGAGATAGTTCCACGGAAACATAAACATAAACATTAAAACACTACACCTTTAATTTTCCCTAAATAGTCATACAAATGGGAGAGAATAATGAGAAGATGCTCGCTGGAAGAGCAACGCCCCTGAAATGTGCTTTCAACCCAAGTCACCATCTGCCCTAAGGCATAAAGTATTCTCGATGATTTTAAAGGAGATGGTGTATTTCAGTATAAATATTTTTACAAACATTTATCGTGCTTAGGAAGTATGTCCATATGCAAATATATATTACACTGCTTGTAGATGTGCATCAGAAGACATCCCTCCTTATTTACATTTATTCAATGAGAAAATTTGCCTTAAATCTTTTCATTCTGCTGGTGTATTATGAATTTAGAAGCCTTCTGACAGGCTTCTCCATCTTACCACTGTAAAACATGGAACTATAAATCTCTGAGATCTTTTTCCTCAATACAAAACTCTCCAGAGTTGACTGGAGAGCAAATAAGATAATGTGCATTAAGTACTTAATATAACACAGGCTCTCAACCTTTGGCACATACCATCTCAGTAATAATAGAAGATGTTACAGTAGCACGAACTACATGCCAGGCTCTGCTTTAAATGTTTCATGTGTATTGACTTGCGTAGCCCCCAAATTACTTCTCTGACTTAGATATTGTATATCATCACTCCCATTTTACAGATAAGGATATTAAGCAACATAAAGCTCATTTTCAATAACTGGAGCATGGCTAAATCAGAATCTGCACCCAAACAGCACTGTTCTAGAAAGGCTTTGTGATTCTTACCTAGTGCCTGCCGTTGACAGACACAAATCCTTGATTTCATCTCGATAAACAGAAGGTCACTTCAGTCTCGATTTTCACTCATTACGTATTAGTTGTCCAACCAGAATTCAAGGTGAGACCAAATTAGACCTTCAGTGATGACACTGATGAGTAATTGTCAGCAAATCACTAGTTTCAGTTTGGGATGATTTCCTAGCCAGATGCATGCTCCAAAGATAACCATTGATTTGGTTGTTAATGGAGAATAGAAAAAACCCAAATATAAACTGATGAAATAGGCTATAACAAGAAGTCTCCAAAGGAGAAGGAAAAACCCTAGTGGTGGTAGTGTTTGGGGGCAGGGAAAGGCTGCAGTAGGCAGGGGCCCAGGAGCATCATGATTTTAACAAAAATTTAAGATAGCTAAGGGAAAAATAAGGCAAGAGTGATATTATCCTTGAAAACAGCTTGACATTTCACTGGAGGACCCTTTCCTCCAGTTGGAGAATATGAAAGCATGGAACAGCTGGCCCAGAGCCAAATGCACAGGATCACCACATGCTATCAGGAATGGTAGGGTTGTTGTTTCTACCTGGGGTAAAGCTGACCAGAAAAACAAAATCCTTTAACCACTTTGCTCTTTAAATAGTGTTTTGGGGTTTAGACTCAGAGTGAACTCACTAAACCACCTGTGTTTTATTTTACTCAAACATAAATGCTCTTTCCAAATTTTAATTAAAATCTGCTATTTACACTGGTCTTTAATGTGGTGGGTACAGCCATGGAGTATGGGATCCTTTCATGTCTTAGTGAGCAACTGCTGTTGTTCAGAAAGAGTAGGATAATAGAAAGCAAAAAAAAAAAAAAAAAAGTTAATTTGTTTCTGCCTGGTGGTAAATATTTGAAATCAGGGAACTTGTATTTCAGAAAGTAATTTAAATATGGAATAAATAGATATGAGTTTGACCTAGTGCAGGCTTGGGTGTTGTTGTAAGATTCCTGCATTGTGTTACTATAGAAAGAAAATGCTTTTTCTTTTCTAAAACCTACTGGTTTCCCCATAGCACAATGCCATAAACACTCTAGAAATCTTTTATTTCCTTATTAGGCTTATGACTGCATGATGTGAAGTAAGGGCAACATCCCTAAACATGACATGAGTATTAATGAGATGGATTGATGAGAGGGAGATAGAGATTCTGATATCAAAAGGCAATAAGCTTAAGTCCCAACTTCCCCAAGCCATTCAAATTTAGAAGGCTAATACCAAAACAAATGAGAGGCATCTGAGTTGAAATCTTGGTTTGGCCCCATTTATTGTTAGTTCTGGGATCCTTAGAAAGTTTCTCAACATCTCCATGGTTATGGAAGTGCATAGAAGTGTCAGAGGACAGAATGATACGACCCGCATAGAGCTCTTAGTGATTCTAAATAAATTGCATCTTTTAGGATTTAGCTGGACTCTGCCTGCTCTATGAAGTCCTCATTTACTTTTGACCATTCCTTCCTCCAGTTTTGCTTCCTGAATTATTTATGCTGCACAATTAAGAAGAGAGCAAACACCATGCTAGGGTCTAGGAGTGCTTGCTAAAGAGAGCAGCCTTATGAACACTTTTAACTTCTGTTAAGTAAAAAGAAAATATGCTCTCCAGACCCTCCAAGAAAAGATTAAATAATTGAAAAAAGTAGCAACTGAAACCTGGCATTAGGCAACTAGGGCTTTGGAGCTAAATCTAGCTGCCGCCTGCTTTTGTCAATAAAGTTTTATTAGGAAACAGCGATGAGCATTCATATACATATTGTTTATGACTGCCTTAGTGCTACAACGGCAGAGCTGGATAATCACAACAAAGATCATATGAACTACAAAGCCTAAAATAGTTGTTATTGGGTCCTTTAAAGAAAATGTTTGCCTCCACCTCCTACTCAAGCAGAGTAGATCATTCTGCTTGGCATTCTATTCTATGAGTGTATGTTCTAGGGCAGGCCTATTAGATTATAAAAATCTGTAGTTGGTTTCAGTTCTAGTCTATGGCTCTAACTGGATTCAGAAGTTGAAAGGCAAAGCAAAGGTTTTTTTCGTACACCCCAACTCTTAAACAAAGATCCGGTCTGTCATCTGGTATCAGTGAAAAACAGCAACCTATTTACAGTATAGGAAAGATTTATTGAACATTGATGCATTGGTTTACAGTGTGCCATTTTTCTAATATAATGATAATTTCAGCCCTGAAGTGGTTTCACCGTAGGCACTGATATGTGAACCTGACCTAGGTCCTGTCCCACCAATTTAAGCTGTGACTGGACTGTAGAGTATAGCACCTGACAAACACCTTTAGCTTTTTCACTCTTTAAAGATTTTACTTATTTATTTGACAGAGAAAGCAAGAGAGGGAACACAAGCAGGGGGAGCCTGAGAGGGAGATCCAAGCTCCTTGTGGAGCTCGACACTGGACTTGATCTCAGGAAGCTGGGATCATGACCTGGGCGAAAGGTAGACACTTAAAAGACTGAGCCACCCAGGTACCCCCAGCTTCCTCTTTAGATATCTTGCAGGATTTTGATTGTTGTTGTTGGTAGTTTCTTCTCTTCTATGCAGCCACAAGGCCACATGCTTCTGGTCAAAACAGATAACCTGTTCTCAATTCACTCACTCAATTCAGTTCTCTGCAAGCACACAGGCTGTCATGTGTATCTCTAGCTCTATCTTCTTTGTTTCTCTTGCTTGGTAGTAGATATTGCCAGATATCTCCCAGATCTGCCCCTTCTTTTTTTCATGCAAATAGCCTTTTTATTAGGGCACATCCTGGCCAGCCCTCCTTCTAGCTTAATGTGGTCATGGGATTAGGTTGGCCTAACAGAATGTGAGGGGAGATGATGCATGCGACTTCTGGATACTGACTGTAAAAGAGAAAGCATGTTGTCCTTTTCTTGATTCTGCTCATCTTCCCCTCTTTGGCTGCCTGGATTGCAAATATGCTGATAAAATCTCTTGGCCAGGACAAAAGTACTCTAGGGGCACCAGGGAAATAAAGTAGAGACTCTGGGTTCTTGACATCATGGAGCTGCTAGACTCATCATAACAGTTATACACATTGAAATCACTGTTTTTGAGGTCTCTCTCTTATGCAGCAAGCCTATTTCTTCCTTTTTTTTTTTAAAAGATTTTATTTACTTATTTGAGAGAGAGAGCATGAGAGGGGAGAAGGTCAGAGGGAGAAGCAGACTCCCTGCGGAGCTGGGAGCCTAATGCAGGATTCAATCCTGGGACTCCAGGATCATGACCTGAGCTGACAGCTGTGGCTTAACCAACTGAACCACCCAGGCGCCCCTAGCAAACCTTTTTCTTAAGAGAAAACTAGTCACTACCCTCATAGAGTATGTGGTCAAGTAGCTGAGGTTACTGTTTATCCACCTACCACACCAGCAGATATACAATTCACATTTGAATTTATGGAGGGAACTTCATCTTATAAAGACACTTAAAAAAAAAAAAAATCTGACCAATACAGGGTGAGAAGAAAGTATGAAATCCTTTCCTGAAGTAGTAACATGGAAAGTTCTAGAATTTTATACTTATTCCTGAAGGACTTTGCACTTGCTCTTTCCTCTGCCTGGTGGGTTCTTCGCCTATGTACAGCATATACAGTCATTGTAAAGGAGGAACATTCTTACTTCCTTTAGGTATTTGCCTAAATATCCCAGGGTTAGAAAGGACTTCTAATACTGCTATTGTTGAATGTGAAAGCATTCTTTACAGCACTACCTTGTGTCTTACTTAGTGCCTGTCCCTCCACATTTATACACTAAAAAGAAAACAAAACACCATCCTTCAGGTAAGTATATACTGCATCTGTTTTATTAACTGCTCTTTCTCCGGAGTGAAGAAAAATGCCTGGCAGAAAGTAGCCCCTTGATGAAGTTTTGATGAATGAGTGAACAAATCAGTGAAAACAGGTCAAGAAGACCAGAGCAACTGTAGAGCAGACAGTAAAGTCGTGCTAAGCAAGATGAGCCCGGAGAGGTAGCCCAGGATTTTATGAAGGACCTTGTGTGTCACAGAAAGGATTTTGTCTTTCTCCCAAGAGACACAGAAGACGGTGAAGAGTGCCGCCTGGTCAAGATGGGGTATATGAAGAGATCAAACTCTCTGCAGAATAGAAAGTAGATTAGAGAGAGATCAGAATTCCTTCAGAGAATTGTAGTGGACTGCTGTAATCATTTGGGAGAGAGATTATGGGTGGATAGCAAGGCTAGTCATTGGAAATAGCACTGGTCTTTTTCCAGGCTTTTCTCACTGTCCTCATTTTTGTTCTGCCCCACTCTGCCCTGGAACAGACCTTCTGTCTACAATTCTCCATTCCAGCATCCTGTGGTAGCCAGTTCCTGGCTGGGTTCACCTATGGGAAACAAGGTAGGACACTTGAGAGTGGGAGGAAGGTAACTGCAAGATATTTCTGCCACTTCTCCCGCCTATGGTTTTAATGCAGTGTCTGTGTTTCTTTGATGGTTTCTGCTCTCACTTTCCTCAGCTCCTCTTTCCATGGGGAAAAAGTTAAAGAAAAAAAAAAAATTTACCATTCACTTGGGTCCAGCTTGCACAGGGTCTCCTCAGCTCTTAGTGTCCGCCAATCCCTCCTGCCTTAAGGGTGGTAGCTGCTGCTTACAATTGTCAATCTCTGGGTGGCTAGCCCCTTGTTTGGTTTATCACCATCACTTGATCAATTATTCTTATTTTATTGCCTATTTTGGAAAAAAAAAAAAAACAGAAACCTTCTGTTTTACTGGACAACCACTAACAGATATAATCCTATATATTCTGACACATGAATATATTTGTCTATAAAATCAATTGTAGAAATGGCTATTATATATTTTTAATGTAGCACAATTTCTCCTAGAAATAAAAAAAAGACTTTTAAAAAAATATAAAAAACTACTTTTAAAATGATGCTTAGATTGCAAGCTTCTTAGAAACAAGGTTTGCATCCCTCTTATTTTCCATGCACCAGGTCCCAGTTTGCATTGGTTAAAGACCCAAGCCCTGGCAGAGATATATGGTATTGTACAATACAGATGCTTGGCAGTGAGGATTCTTGTTGTTGACTTTCTTTTGCTGTCATCTTCCTGAACAAAACGGACCACATCATCTTTTTATTTATTTATTTTTATTTTCCATTAAAAATGATAGATCTTATTACACCATATTTCTTTTGCAAATGAGCTATTATAATAGCAGTTATCACAGTGTATCACTGGTGTGGCCCAGCTGCTCTTGCTTTTATTGCACTATCCCATTGCCTCGGGGTAATTTGAGACCTCAGATGCATTCTCATATGTAAAACCCATTCTTTACGGTTCAGTATTTTGAGGCATATATCCTCAGTGTTAGTTTTATTTTCTTTTATTTATGCATCCACAATGACCATTTCATAATCAGCTTTCGATGTTCTAATATAATCCTCAAGAAGCACATCCAAGGGAACACAAAATGAACTCCGTGTCTTTCAGAGCGGGAGAGGAATTTAGCACTTTGGCAGGAGTTTGGGGCTGAGTGGGAGCCATGAGTGATGATTCTAGCTCCTGCTTTTGCATGCATTAACTGCTGGTCGCCTCTGAATAATTGGCTAAGAATATTGGTTAACACGTCAAGTGAAAATGTATGTGGCGGTGCCTGTCTCCATCATCCCAGGAGAACATCTGTCCACTTCCCAAATCTACGAAACAATTTGGCTCTCGTCTGCATGACTGGCAGCCTGTCCCAGGGAGCCCCTTTGCTACAAAGCAGGGGAAGGGGGAAGTTTGGGCTTGAGTTGTGTTGGCAGGTTTTGTTGAAGCACTTTGGAGAGTAATTTTACAAAATTTGCCCACTGGTGATATTAGCCCTTTATTTTTGTGAAAGTCAGAGGGGAAAAAAAAAAAAAACCCACAACTCTTTCTGTGCATAGAAATTGCCTTAGGAAGTATTCTTTGGTTCTATTAAGGTTATTCCATAAATGTGTATTAAGCCTCTCCAAGCTGAAGGCATGACCAATGTTCTAGAGGAATTAGGTTTTACACAGAGACCAAAACAGTAAAATAGATAAAAATAAATAAATAAATAGATAGATAGATAAATAAAACATGCTTTTACAGTAAAGCATATGGAGTATTTTGAGGGAGGAAGTCATTGTGTCCACGTGGACAGAAAAGAAAGCTACAGGGAAATCCAACAAGTTGAAAAAAATATTGTAAAAAAATATTGTAGCACAATTTGATTAGGAGGAACTAGAAAATAAGAGAAATTGTTTTACCCAATTTGAGATAATGATAAAACTTAGACTTTGTAGCCCAAAGAACCCCATCTTTTGTTTTGTTTTGTATGTTCCAAGCTATACATGGGCATGCTATAATAATATTCACGAGGCTATTGGCTCCTCTTTGAGCTATACATGATGTTAAAAAATTGCCTTCGTCGCTGGAGCGGGCATGAGGAATTTTTAGCTAATTCGCTGCTGAGATCACTCACCTGTATTTTCTACTAACACTGTGAGCTTCTTTTGTATCCCACGTTTTCCCCTTTGCTAGTAGTCTATTCTGAAGTTTGAAGTCCCTATATAGCTCTCAGAAAGGAGGAAGGCACTGGTCACCAACTAGATTTTCATAAGCCTTGCCTGAAATTTTAATCTTCAACCCATATTTCTGTGGTTTTCAAGACCTGGCTTTCTGATACCCAAGCCTTCCAAAGATGACTTGGTCTATGTAACACAGAACTTACCTTTCTCCTGGTGACATGAATTACCTGTTGAAGCTTTCAACTTATTAAGGATCTGGCCTTTTTATCCCTCTTTATGGGGATAAATTTCATGTCTCAGGGTAGGAAAGTAGTGGGTCATACCACCACAACGTAAGCCTTGGAAGTCAGATGATTCCTGAGAGGCTGCTATTCTAATTATATCAAAAGTATTAAAGGCTTTACAAGGAAAATATTTTCCACATACTCCTCCCATTTAAGAAGAGTTTGATAACGATTTTGAATGAACTTAAAGGCATACAAACTTTTATCTGGATGTATTAAAAATTATTTAAGGCTCATAAGATTGGTTTGTGAGTGCATTAATTTATAAATGTAATTGATTGTCCAATTTTAATATTTGTGTCTTTCTTATTAGTGTTGCTGTATAATACAATCCAGTATACAGCTCTAGCTGTATGTGACGTCGTCATTCCTACCAAGCTCCTTTTGAAAACATCCCTCTTAAAAGATTGGGAATGCATTTTTCTCTCGCTCTCTCTGCATCCTTGTCCACTCACTGGTGGGCTTCTTATAAAATGTGTTGCTCCCTTACCACTTTCCCAGAAGTGCTGCTGCTGAAGGATGAAATATTGTTACAATCCCAGACATTCTCGTCATTCTTGACCTCTCTCCAGCTTCCAGCACTTGTACTCTTCCTTTCTTTCATAAATTCACTCCACTCTGAGTCCTCATTTTTGGGCCCCTTTACTATAGGTTCTTCCTTAGACTCTATTTGAACCTTCTCTTCTTATCTTCTTCTAAACTCTCCTCCTCTGGAGTCTCATTCTCCTGTGTTCTTCGATATTGCTTGCATTGGCTCCTCTGCCAAGCAACTATTCCTCATTTCTAGCTGGTTGCTGATCATGTCTTCCTAAAACATCCTGCCGTGTCTTTAATTTCATATATCAAAAACTGAACTCATCTTCCCACAACCAGAATAGCTCAACTGCCTGACCTCCTTTTTGGTGAATAGTATCAACTTTCTGTCACCAAGCCTTGAATCCTGAGAACCATCAGTAGCTCTTCCTTTTCTCTTGGTCCAACCCGGTCACTGGGACTGAAGCTGTAAGGATGTTGTCACCTGTATGGAATGTGTTATCCCTTTGGCCTCAGCCCAAGTTCCAGCACTTACCACCTCTCTTGTGGATTATCCCAACAGCTTTTGAACAACAATCCTTTTTCTATTAACTCATTCTGCTACCATCTCACCTAATGCTGACAGGTTGATTAAAGGAAGCTCAACACATTACAATGGCTTCTCATCACTCTCTAAGTCCCATCTTAAGGGCTTCTACCTTTGTGCTCAACTGGTCTACGCACTGAACCACAAAAATGCACTTTGCCCCATTCTTGTCTTATTCATGCTCTTCTTCGTACTCAGTAAGCCATGCCCCTTATCCTGCCTGTCAGAGATTACCCACTCTTCAAGGACCTACTGAATGTTACCTTGAAGGCTTTCAAAGAATTAATTTATTTGAGAGGGAGAGAGAGTGGTGGTGAGGCAGAGGGAGGGGAAGACAAGCAGAGCAAACTCTGTGCTAAGTGGAGAGTACAACCTGGGGCTCGAGCCCAGTATCCTGAAATCATAACCTGAGCTAAAATCAAGAGTCAGAGGCTCAACCAGCTGAGCCACCCAGGTCCCATCCTCGAAGCTTATTAAATGTCAATAGTCTAATAGTGCCATGGTACTCAAAAACACTTCCATTATTATCCTAGTACATTTTGCAGTCACTTGTGTAATTAACTTATTGACCCAACTGAATCTTGTATTCCTCAAGTTTGAAACATCACCCTGTTCATGTCCATATGATTAGCAGTATCTGCACATACCCAATCTGTGAGTTCAATGAGGGAGAAAAGTTCCTGCTACAAATAAGACCAACCACTACTGTTATGATAATACTATTTTTAAGTCTTAAGTTTAATTAGATAATGATTCTAATACTTTAAAAAGCTATTGGACTCATTTTTGAGCTTAAATATAGGATGTAATAATTTCATGTGACATAGAGGAACTGTCTTAGAATATGAGTAATTTAACTTAGCCTTTTAATTTTGTCTCATTTCTCTGGCTTAGTAAACTCAATGTTATTAGCTGTTCATGTGCAAGAAATAGAGGAGGACAGAGAAAAATAGGTAGGATAACATCGATAACACTATAAACAGGATTTATAAAATAAACAAGATTTTTGTGTTCTTCAGAGGAAAATTACAGATCTCATTTAATGTAATCCTTCACACAGCAGTATGAAAGTAACTAAAAGTTAAGCCATCTCTTAGAGCTGATAATTTCATGGTAAAAACCATTTCAGGAGAGAACCTTCTTATTTCAAAAGTAAAATTAAAAAAAACTATTATCTCATTGATGAATGCCTACTATTTATACTTTGTATTTTCTGCCTCTTGTATTAGATTGGCTTGGTATAATAACATTTTCTTAGGGTTACCTTCTTGTTTTTTGCCTTGACGGTAAAGCCAGTTTAAGTTTTGCTGAAAGGGCATCTGGGTGGCTCAGTAGGTTAAGCATCTGCTTTCAGCTCAGGTCATGATCGCAGGGTACCTGCTCAGGGTCTCTTTTCCCTCTCACCCTGCCCCTCCCCACTCGTGCTCGCTGGCTCTCTCTATATATCAAATAAATAAGCAAAAATCTTAAGAAAAAAAAAAAAAAAAAGAAAGATCCACTAACTGGTGCTTTCTTACCATGGAAGTTTCCTTGTGCTCTTTTCCCATGCTTGGAGCCCATTCCTTTGACAATTCTCAAATCAGCCTGTGCAGCCTCCTGGGTTCTGCTTTGTGTTGTGGGTGGTGATGTCCTATGACTTGGTATAAGCCTTCTGACAGACACCTCTCTGCTTTACTTCCTTATTGGAAATCCTCAATACTTCATAGCATCTGTTTGTCTTGCTTTGATGAGGATGAGACTGGCTACTTCAGATTAAATTAAGTAATCCATAAGAAGCGTATAGAACAGGTCAAAGTAAACATGTGCTATGCGGTGCTTATATTTAACATTCTTTTCTTCTTCTGCCTCCTTGAATTCCAGGTGCAGCTGTTATCTCTGGCATCTGACCCCAACTCCCTCTGGTTAGTTTGATGTTGGACTGCCTCCTACCTTTTGCAGCTCTGAACTGTCCTGGGAGTTAAAGCCCCTGGGAAACCAACTTCTGCGTGGGATGCTGGCCTTTCACCCTAGCCTGTTATATTCTCCCTCCCATTCTTCATGGGGGGATGGGAGGATTCAGATGTAGTTGGAGTTCAGCCGCTTCATAAATTACACTGCATTTCAGCTTATTCAATACTTGCAGGAATAATTGTAGGGACAGAGGAAAGAAGGGCATTTATATTACTTAGGCAGCTTAGAAGGATCTGTGATGTTGGTGGTTGCACTGTATTCAGAGAGAGTCAGCTCTGCTTGTGTATCTGCCAGATCTGGACAAAAGACTCCTGTCATCCCCATCCAGATGAGAGAACATCAATATCAACAATACGTGCAAATTTGGTGTTATCCAAAGCCAAGGCATTCTGTCTTTTCAGCCAAGTTTGAGAGAGTAGGGGCATCTGCTATGCCAAACATGTGGGGCACACAAACATTCTCCACGAGTCCTATCTCCAACCTGCTGCAATCTGCCCCCAGCCTGAACTTTAGACCAAAGCTGTGCAGGAGTGTCCTCTACAGGCTCCCCTGATGCTTCCTGGCATCAGAATTGCAAATCCAAACATCCAGCACAGAGCAGAGGGCACAGCGTTCAGATGTCTGTTCTGGGTTCCATCGGGCTTGCAGGGGGAGCATCTGACTCTCAAATCCTGACTCTGCACATAAACTTTCAGAAAATTTCTCCATGCCTTAGTTTCTTCATCTGAAAAATAGCTACTTTTTAGCATTATTGTGAAGAGTAAACTCGGTAGTTTATTTAACATCCCTAAGACAATTCCTGGCACATAGTGAAAGCTTCCTAAATTGGAGTCACTGCTAATTTTTTCTACTATGTGAAGGGTCGACAGCAATCATACTTGATAATTCAGAACTGTGTTATTCAGGCAAAACAGATGGGAGAGAAAGGAATTGATGAGTGTTTTGGGGGACCTGCACTCTCCCAATGCTTATTGCTTTCTCCAATTTATTCCTCAGCCCTCAGTACTCTATTTGAAACGTCTCTCAGGAAATTACCTGAAATTCATTTGTACTAATATGAAAAGATTACTAGAAACTCAGCGTAAAACCTCTTGCAGAAGGATTATTTCCTCTTTGGACAATGAATATGAACTTAGGTTAAAGGGAAAAAATTTTCTGAAAGGAATTTCATTTATACATGCATTCATCCATTCATCAAATCTTTCTTAACATCAGCCACAACAAAGCACCATTAGGTCCTTACTGATACAGAGAACACTAAGACAGAGTCTTTCAAAGCCTGGTAGAGAACTTGTGTCTATAAATGCCTACATTCTGATATGATGACCACTACAATGATTTATGCAAAAAAAAACTTCAAAAGAATAGAGGAAGGAGGGTCTTTCTCTATTTCCAATGAAGGAAAGGAATTGAATTAGAGGTAATAATATGTATATTTTAAAGAATATGAAATCAAGTCACCTGGGCAGTCAACTGGTTCTGTTGAGTAAAGAAAGGTTGCCTTTGGATATCTAATAGGTGGCGGCGGGAGCACGCATACACTTATGTAGTCAATCAGTTACAGTGATGGCTCTAGAATTTCTCTAATTTCTCTGTCAAGGTGGTTTGAGGAATGACATCATGTTGGAAAAGTGGGTTGGGGCTTAATGTGGAAGCCTCATTTGCCTACCAGTCATACATTTTATTTAGATAGTACCTTCATCTGGGCCCACTTTGTGATGTTGTTGGAGGTGAAACGATTCTGAGTTTATGATTTCTTTGCACAATCCCTTTCATCATGCAGATTTGGAATTAGCAAGTGAAAACCAGACATTCCAGCTTCAGGCAGCAAGTTAGATAGAGAAGCTGAGCAAACAGCTTCCAGCTGGCTGATTTTTGTTTCTCAGTAATTAATAATTATATTTTATATGATTTTACTTAAAACTAATTATATTCCATGTGTTTTTTTCTTAAAGACTACTAATTATGCCGGTTATTGAGATCCAAGTTTGTTATAAAATGCTATGTAACTTAATAAATACAATTTCATATGTGAAGTCATTGTTTCTTGCTAATATAATTGTTCACACTGGTATCCTGCCTTCCATTTTACATAGTGGGTGATGGAGGATCTGAGCAAATAACTTTTGTATCCAAAGATGTGCAGCTGAAGAATTTGAAAGTAGGTTTCAAACCTAAGCTTTCTGGCTCCAAATTTTCTATCCCTTCTCATGAAAGGATTGAATTACATTTTATCAAGGAATAGAACTCCAACACTCAAGAGTTATTAGACATTATGAAGTCTAACCTATTAATTTTACATATGAGGAAACGTAGTTTAGGTGACCACTGTCATAAAACTGCTTGGTATCGGAGGCGAAATGAGAACTCATAGCTCCTGTCTCCATTATTATGAGCTACCCAGGTCTTTCTGGCCACGAAATTGAGAAACAATGAAGACAGATTTCCCTTCCCATGCTTTTTATTCCACTTGATTTCCTCTCTGTTTGAGTGAGCAACAGCTTAAGTAAGAGGAAATTCTGGAGCCAATTCAAGTCTGCTATTAATTATGTCTCCGAATTCATAAGAAAATTGAGATTAGGAGATATGAAAGATGGTTTTCTTTTTGTTTAAATCACAAACACTCCCATTTAATCATCTGCATTTAAAAGGGGGGAATTTAGACTATAAACTACAACTGGAAACCTGTGGCCCAGGAGAGATTAGCCTATTTATTTAAGATATCGGTGCATATTCAGAGTTACAAAACTGAGTTCTAAGGAGACCTAGTATCCTGCAGCTGGCAGGGGAAGGGCAAAAGGTGAATTGTATTTTTTAAGCCTGTCACTTTGAAAACTCCCTGCCTCAAAATGCATTTCCAGGATTGTAGACTTCACAGCAGCAGTGAAGCGGGAGAAGCAAAGGCATCTTTGGAAGTAGCTACACATAGCAGTACTTAATCTCTCCCCAGGCTTGTGAGAACTTGCTTATGTGGCAGGTTTTTCCAAGCAAGCTCTGCTCTATGGACAATGGAGTTGGCAATCTGGAGACTGTAGCTTCATAATAGAGAGGCTTTGGGGAGAGACGCTTCCTTTTAAAGGGATCTGAATGGATAAGTATTAAATGACTTCCCTGCGAAGAAGTTCAAATAGTTATTAAATATATTCAAGTTCCATTCGATTTCCTTCTTTGAACACTTGAACCTCTTTTCATTGGGTATTATGCTGCAATTTTATGGTAGGTTAAATGATGCCACCTTGTGCATTGAAGTTATTCTTAAAATGGTTATTATGGCATTTCTTGTATAGCCTTGAATAGTTGGTCAATGAATGACATCTCTATTTTCCAACCATTTTTTCAAATAGCATGTGGAACAGAACCAGGAAGGCTGTCATGGCTATCTTGTATTCTGGTTACAGTTGCATCACAATTGAATTCTGTTGTGATTATAATCCAAGCTCTTAACTTCAAAAATGTATTACGGAAAGCCTGTGTCAAGACCAGTCCATCTGCAAGGAGTAGAAACGTGTAGAAATTAGAAAAGGAGTGGGGGGCTTGTTTTGTAAGAAGATGAGAGAAAGTCACATAAAACTTAGGTTCATCAGGACCATGGGGAGATAGATTCACTTGACATGTAAAGATCAGGACATAAGACAACTTATGAGTTCATTTGCTTATGGTTATTCAGATATTCCCAAGTACCATGGCCAGAAACGTAAGGATATCCTTTATTATACATATCAAGAAAACTAAAGATACATCAGTTACAGATAGACTGAATCAAAAGTTAAAAATCACCAGAGGGTTCTTTTCTACTTCCACTCGACTATCATCAGTATATAGGCTGTGGTCCTTCTCTTTATCAGGCCATGGTCACTAGATGGCCGCTACTGTTCTAGATATGATATCCTTACCTAACACCACCCAAGGGCAAAAAGAGCCATTTCTTTTTGTATGCCTCTTTTTGATCATAATAAAATCTTCTAAAGAAGTTTGCCACACTAAAAAGTAATAATAATAATAATAAATTAAAAATAAAAAGAAAAAGAAGTTTGCCACATGTTTTCTTTTGAGGTTTATGGGCCATTATTGGGCCGCAGACCCACTTTCTAGATAGAGAGAAGGCTTGCACCATCAACCTCGAGAAGAAGTAACTGCTCTGCCAGAATGGGGAAATGGAAGGGAGATAGTACTTCAGAAATCAATGGACAACATCTTCCATTGATGTTGCTCCTCTCTCTTTCAGAGGTCACCTCACTGTGGTCTGTAGCTCTATTTCAATGAACTTTTGAGCACTTTATTGCGCTTACTGTGCATATAGCTATAAACAGATAGTCTCTACCCTAGACTTTTCAGGAATTACCCATTCTTACATAACATTTTTTTCCTCAGTGTTCAACTTCAAATTTCTGAAATCCTTGGTAGAAAAATCTTAATGACTCAACTTCATTATTCAAGCTAGAGAATAAGTGATAAGTGAATGCCTTGATTAGGCCAAATTGGCTGAAGAGGTACAGAGAGTGGAGTCACATGATCCATTCGGGTTTAATGGACTCAAAGATGGTGATGCTGTATATGTCTAGAGCCTTCTGGATATAGACTCCCAAGATGCAGACCCACCTCCTCTTTTTTATATGCTGGTGGTTTTATAGCATACTATGCTGGTTCTCAACTACTTTCTATATTTATTAATATTAGCATCAGTCAGTCAAAAAAACTCTTTATCCTCCTTATAAAATAACATTTTTGTTATGTATAAATATCTTTATAAATATAAATATAAATGGCAGGATTAATAATGATGAGTATACTTTGAAAAGTTAAAAACAAGAATCTGCTACAATTATAAATTATTCTAATTGCATAATTACAGTAACTAATTCAGTTATCTTAGATATTTTCTAAACTATAGGCTTAAATATATTCCTTAATGCATAATAATATACAATGTGCAAGATCTGCTACTTCTGCATCTTTTAGAATATAGACTTTTCTTCTTAATGAGGAGGCATCAGTGTCTATTATATTTATTTGCAGATCTCCCAGAATTCAATCTGAACTATATTAGTAATATAATTAAAAAGTGGTCACAATAATGGACTCATTATATTGTATACTTAAAAGTTAGAGTTGCACTTTAAGATATTAGGGAAAGTCATTCAATAACTTTGAAATGTATTAATTCCTTCCATGTTTGAAGAATTCTCCTCTGATTTATTGTTAAATGTAAACTGCTTCACTCTTCTATGAATGTTATCATCAACACCTCACTCTTGAGGAAACCATGACCCCCATAAAAAGTGTTTCTAGAGAATAAAAGTAGGGTGAATGTCAACGTAAAATTATGGAGTTTATTAAGAGCTATTTTAAAATGAAATCATCAAGCACCTCAAGATCTAGAACTGTATTCTAGCCATCTTAAGTCACCAGAACATAGCAGAGTATATGCAATACACATTATTTTTTTTTTTTTTTTTTTTTTTTTTTTTTTTTCATTATTGAATGGAACTGAAAGTATTCCATGATTTATACATTAAATCCACTACTCATTACTTCCCGCAAGACCTAGTGTTAGGCTATATTTGTGCTACAAAGGATAATATAATATTTCTATTCTTAATGGTCTTTCCACTTGGGCAAAGGGATGTATTGTGGATGAATGGAAATATGACCACAATCAAGGTGGTCTGTAAAAAGAAATAGATTTGTGATGCACAAAATAAATGTGAAAATTTCAGAAAATTTATTTCTTGTTCTCTGAAGAACTCAGAGAGGTATAGAAATAGAGTTTGTCTCTTTTCTAGAAAAAAGAAAGAAAGAAAGAAAGAAAGAAAGAAAGAAAGAAAGAAAGAAAGAAAGAGTAGTAGGACATAGTAGGACATTCTAGGAGAAAAGAGTTACACAAAGACACATGAGAAAGAAAAATAGGAAAAGTTGGCACCTTATTTCTGAATTTCTCTCTCACTCATCCCCTCTTACTTCTGTCCTTCTATCCATCCATCTACTTGTTATTATTATTATTTTTTTTATAGCTAACAATGACTTATCTATCCTTTCATTTTCTTAGGCCCCTTGCCTATTTGGGTTTGCCATGACTGTAAAATACCTTGTCATCAGAAAAATGTTCATAATTGCATATAAGAGAATTGCATTGCTCTAGAGTCAAGAATAATTCTGAATCATACTCATGCATCCACTTAGACTTATTCCCCTCAATTGGAATACCTTGGGTAGAATAGCATTATTTTTTTGAATCATTAGTTCCAATAGCTCTGAGCCTCTTACTTTTAAAAGCAAAAGAGAGTAAATGATCAAGAGATAATAGGAGCCAATCTAATGTAATCTACTAGAAACCTAATGTTTTTAATCTTAGTTTTTTAAAGAAATTTTTTAAAAATGTGATACATATCACAAACATCTACTTATTGCTACATAAAAGTCATACTGTGGATTATTTGTCATCTGAAAGTACCAGGCTTATCTCATGGCTTTACATAGCATCTTCACATTAATGAATATCACATGTTATGGATGTGAGACCTAAGTTGAGAACTACAACTGGGCCTTGAACAACATAGGTTTGAACTGTGTAGGTCCACTCATATGCATATTTTTTAGAGGATACATACAATATAGTACTATAAACATATTTTCTTTTATGATTTTCTTGACAAGTTTTTATTTTCTCTAGCTTACTTTTTTTTTTTAAAGATTTTATTTATTGATTTGTCAGAGAAAGAGATCACAAGCAAGTGGAGAGGCAGGCAGAGGGAGAGGGAGAAGCTGGTTCCCTGCTGAGCAGAGAGCCCCACGTGGGGCTCGATCCCAGGACCCTGAGATCATGACCCGAGCCGAAGGCAGAGGCTTAACCCACTGAGCCACCCAGGCGCCCCTCTAGCTTATTTTTTTAAGAGCACAGCATACAATACCTATAATATACAAAATATGTTACTTGACTGTTTATGTTATGGGTTCTGGTCAACAGTAGGCTATTAGTAAAGTTTTTGGGCAATCAAAAGTTATAAGCAGATCTTTAACTACATGGGGGGGGGTTGGTATCTCTAACCTTCATGTTCAAGGGTCAACTGCGCATGATAAGGAGTAGCTTCAGATGATACTGAAGTTCTCCTTAGCCTGACTGACAGACTTCTACTATTTGAGCCTGCTCCAGTTACATCTTTTGCCCATATCTGCCCAGCACTGAAATATCTAACTCCAGCCTCAAAGAACTCCATACATTCTCTTCTTCTGCCTTTTTCCACACTGTACCCCCTGCTGAATGTCCTTGTTCCCCTCCCTGTGTCACCTTCTATTCATTATTTCAGATTAATTTCAGTGTCTCTTTTTCTGGAAGACTTTCAGCAACCTCTCCATTTACCCCTGCCATTAATTTTACCCAGTGGACATTAACCATCTCTTTATGAGTCTATTTCTTCTGCTAGCTCCGTAATCCATCTGCATGTCTCCCATATGTCCCAGAATAGTATTTGGAATATAATGGATTCTCAGTAAATATTGGTCAAAGTAAACTTAATTGAGCATAGCAGAACTCACCTGAAAATTTCCAAAGACAATGTCAACAAAAGAGAAGTAATGTTTTTAAAATTGTATTCTGGAATTTTGGTAAATGAGTGTGCATAGAGGCCAGGCAAACCAATTAAGAAGTTATTGCAATTATCTATTGTTTAGGAACGGGTCAATATGGGCCGACACTGAGGTGGAAATAGGGGAATGAAATGGAAGAGCAGCTGTATGAGGCAAGCTTTGTTAAAGTACAGGGAGGCAAGAAGAGGGTCAAAGATGTCCTTCAAGTTTCCAGACTGAATGGTAGTGAAAGGGAGGGGTCCTTAGTTTTGTTCAAAAGTTCTCCTTGACTTGTCACTTTGGAGTGATGAGTAATGGGCAGATAGCATGTCGAAGGGGAAAGTCATGCTCAGAGGTCATTTGCAAAATAACCAACCAGGTGACACAAACCCTAGTGGGAAAAATGAAGGCCACTGGCTAAAATCAGTAATCTTCTGTCAGGGAGAACCAACTCGAAGACAAACGTATAGTGATGGTAGCAGAAAAAACAGGTGTCCTCTTGGATCAAGTCCCATTAGGCCATGTAGCACAACCATTAACAACCAGTGAAAATGAATCTAAGACAGCTTGGGGGTGGAACCTATAGAATTTTCTTGTCACACCCCCACTTCCAAGGCACAGCTAGGCAACAAGTATCATTTCTAAGTACAAAGGTCCTAGTATTACCACTTTTTTATGTTATAACATCTGTAAAATCTAAGTATTCTCTTTGTTTCAATGCCAAATTTTTTGAAGACCAACTTAGTTGTATACTCATTATTATTACCTGTGTTCTCTTTCCATGCCACGATGCCAGGCCACTTCAGTTAATAAGAAGCTCATCTAACTAGACATTTAAATTGAAACAGTTTAACCCAGATTTAATTAGATAGATAGATGCATAGATAGATATTTGTTTTTTAATGGCCAATATCTTTCTTAACTGGAAACTAAATTGTCTGAGGTAAAGAACTAGCTGTCTCCCATGAGTTCATTCTGAATGGCAGCTCTTACCTATTAGGTGTTAGGACATCAGACACTGCTAACAATCTTCTAAGGGCCCCTCTTTTACATGTTTTCTGATCATGTCTTCTTCCTTCCTGGACTTATTAACAACACTCTCAACTAGGGTTTTTTTTCAGCAAGTTTGTGGCAGTGCTGGCCTAGACCTGAGGCTGGACAGTCTCTAAATATGGCAGAATGACAGAGAAACAAGTGCTCTTTGGAGAGACTTATATTTGTTTTTGTTGGTTAATTCCATTCACTTGTTCATTCATACATTCATTCTCTAACTCATGGAATCTCCTTGAAGGATTGTCAAAGGAGAATAAGAGATGTATACAAAGATGGCAGGAATAAAGGAAACAAAGGTCTAATCTGTCAGAGATGACCTGAATCAATATCACCTGGGATACTTTTTGATACTTAATTTTTTTTAATTTATTTTTTATTTTCAGCATAACAGTATTCATTATTTTTGCACCTGGGATACTTTTTAAAAATTTAGATTCCTAGGCTCAATCCCCTTCAACTGACTAAGAATCACTAGAATGAAACCCCAGAAATCTTCATTCATAGCAACTGCTCTACCACACTTCAAAATGTGTGAACAACTGCAATAGAAAAGACATGTTTATTTTGAATATTCCTTTGGAAGACTCTAGTAGTTTAGAGATGAAGGACAAATTAAAAAAAAAAAAACTGACTTCATAGACATATAGAGCAGGAATGGATTCTCTCATTTTACATATGAGGTGAGGTGATTTGTTTAATGTCATAGAGCTCTGACTTCTTATAGTTTGTTTTCAAATAAGAATGATATCATGTTTGGGAATTATTTTATTACTTTTCTAGAGAAGACCTGCCAAATACAAAGGGCATGTTTAATTGTTGATAACCCTTTTCATTTGGATACTAATTTTAATTTTTCTTAAATCTGCCCATAAATAGCATAAACATATATATTAAAATATTTTGGAATCTGTGGAGAAGACATAGGTTTCATTTGGCACAGTTAAAGCATGAGATACAGTGATTTCATACTCTTCTTTTAGTCATTGCACAAGTGGACAGCACTCTGGTGTTACTACTTTAGTTGAACATAGCTTAAACTTGGTGCCTTATTAAAAAAAAAAAATGCTGAATACACACCATTCTAGATCCTGGGGATGCAGTCATGATTGACTTATAGTCTAGCTTCTGGAGACAGAGGAACAGGTAAATAAAATACAATTAGTAAATAACATAATGGGACAATACCATGGGAACACGTAAATGAGATATGGTTAGCCATGGAAGCCTTCTTGAAGAATGTGATGGCATAGGTGAGTCTTGAAAAACAAATAGATATTAGCCAGGAGAAATAGGTGTATGTGTGGGGTGTGGAGGGTAAAGGGTGTGTGTGTGTGTGTGTGTGTGTGTGTGTGTGTGTGTCTGATGTAGAGGAAGTGGTCAATAGAAATAAGAAGTGGAACATTTCCTCTATATTCCATCTCTGCCTGATCCAAATTGTAAGCTTGGCACCAAAACTAAAACAGCCACAAAACATGAGGTTGCCTGGGCCCCAAACACCCTCATTTTGAAATTTATCCCATTGGTGAGGCCTTCTGTTCTCTGTCCCACCTCATCCTCTAAACCTCCCTACACTGCCAGCACCTCTGTGTTTCGTGGATGATTGATTGCTTCATTTCAGGGTCCTCTCTGGCTCCTTGTCTAGTTCTGCTTTCTATTTTATTCCTGGGTCCTGCCCGCAGTCATATCTACTTTTTACCTCCTGAATTCTGCCTCACCCTGGTTGTTTATATTTCCAAATCCTATCCTGTTGTGAAATATGAAGTGACACCATTCAATTATGGCTCTTTTTGAGTTAGCAACAAAAGTAAAGGACATTTTTCCCCCTCAGGCATATTGTTGGATGAGTTCACTCATATTTGTTCTACTTCGGGCCAGTCTGTACCAGGCTTCATCTGATTACTTCATTCTGCAAGTGAGCCAAATACATAATTGAGTAGGTGTAACCACTGAGTTGCTAAGACTCTAGGGATTGTCATGTCTTTGTTGGGGAAAATGAGAAAAATGCACTATTGAAATATAATGCACAAGATTAACAACACATACAATGGTCCTTCCAACCTCCTTTTCCTCTCAGAAACAAAATCAAGTCCATCCAGATGATTACCTTAGCCTCTTAAGTGGAGTTGGATATAAAGAAAAACATAGTAAAAATATGCTAATTTCTGATTGCAAGTGTCAACCCATGGATCTATCAGGCCAAATGCCCTGACTCAACCCCGCAGCCATTGCCCCAAAGTAAAAATACCACTATGCCCAAATAAATAAGTATTTGCTTTAGAATTTGAGAGCCTGTCCTCCCCTATTGTGGTAAGCACATCCTCTCCACTCTTACTCTCTGACTCTGGATCTTGGATGGACTGAACCCACCTTGATTTGGCCAGTCTGGGCTAATGAAAGTTAGATCTAGGGCTTTCATTTGAATTTGTAAGAAAGAATCAATTGTTACAAACTTGGATTTGAGATTCAGTATGTTTCTGAAAACTATTCTACCTGAGAATGAATGGGCCAACAAAGAGAAGAACAGAAAAGAGAGCTGGGAAATAGGGAGCCTTGGTAATATCTTCAAGCCTGTGGATCTGGCCATGCTTTGCAGTCAAAGCTATCCTTGTACCTTAGGCATGTGAAACACTATCTTTGTTTTATGCTTCTTCTTCTTCTTTTTTTTCTTTTTCTTCTTTTTCTTCTTTTTTTTTTTTTGTTTTTTTTTTGTTTTGAGCCAGTTTGATTTAGATCTTTTGAAAAAAGTGAATGAACATAAGAGAGTTTTGTTTAATGCACTTAAGAAACCTACTCAATCCTCTCTTTACCATGGTAATATCTCTTACCTAGGTCTTAATATCCACTCCTTGGGATATATTGTGATAAATTTATATACTGTGTTAGAGAACCCTATATAGTTTGTTTTAAAGGAGGGCTACATTTCATAAGCCTTCTCCATCAACTCGTGATGTAAGGACTATGCACATCCACCTACCTTTATGCACAGCAACATACATGCAGAACTTGAATAAAATACTTTCCCCAATTCAACTATAATGGATTAATTTTGTGAGCCTCAACACTCAAGATTGGGTTTCAATTTCTGACTTGATGAGAATCACTACTACTTAACTCTGTCCTTTTTTGTTGGTTTTATTTTCAGAAGGTCAGGGCTCTGATCTGAGGCTTTTTCTCTAAGCTTCTTTGATGGAGATGAATTTATTAAAGGGGGGAAGGAGAGTAGCATCTTGAGCAACATTAAAACCAAGTCATCAGAATCAAGAACTATCAGGATTCAAGACTGATTTTCCAGACCAGGAAAATAAAAGCAGAACTCGATTTGTGTTAACATTAAGGGATTTGGGAGCTCACTGGAATTGATAACTAATGAATAATATAGCTCTCATTCATAGGGAACTTTCTCTGGGCCATTGATACATATTATTTATAATCCCCACAGTATCTCTACAAGGGAGTTATTATTAAACCCATTTTGCATGTGTCAGCTAACTTTTGCTATATACGAAAACATCCCTAAAAATAATGGCTTAAAACAAGCATCTTCTGGCATATATTAATTTAGCTGATCTCTGCTATCAACTGACATCTTATCTGGCACTAGATGGTCTTCATTAGCTTTATTCTCATGTCTAGTTGTTGCTAGGCTTTTGGCCAGTTCTCCTCTCTGTGATTGTTCCAAAAGGCTAGCTTGGGCTAATTCATGCCATGGCTTCAAGTTATCAAGCACAGCAAGAGAGGCAAATGCCCAATGAGCAAGCACTTTTTAAGCCTCTGCTGGTGTTAAATTTTCTAATGCCTTACGGACCAGAGGAAGTCACACAGCCATAACCAGATTAAAAAGGTAGAAAAATAGAGCCATGTTATGATAGAAAGAATGACAAAAGTATATTTCAAAATGAAATGCATACAGTAATAGGAGGAATTATTGTGATTATTTTTGGGGAAAAAAATTGAAAAAAATAGTTTACCAAGGAAAAAAAAAAGTAATTCCTTGAAAAGCACAGAGTTCAGATCAAAACAAAAAGAATTTGACTTAAAAATGTAGTATTCTACATTTCATGAGATGGAATAATAAGTTGAAACAACTAAAGGCAGAGTTGTAATTCAACTCTTGTTGAAGAACCTTACATATCTACTGTTCCTGGAGGGCTCCTTCTTCTATTGCACCTATGTTTATGCCTTTCTGATCAAATGAGAACTTCTATAACTAGATGACCTATTGTTTACATAGTCTTTGATGAATACCTCATCTGCCATTTTGTTCAACAACAAAACTTCCAAAAAAGAGAGACCCAATCTAAAATGTGTTATAGGAACCAGGAAGGCAACATAAAGATATAAGCCAGACTGGAATAAGACAACAGGGGATGAAGAACTTGGAGTAATATGACACATGCCCTACCCATCTACAAGTATTCAAGCTAAGAAGAAAATATAACACTGTAGTCCTCCTGCAAAAGTCTCTCAGGGTCAGAGACAGTCAAGAACTACCTGTTTATGACATCTGCCACACAAATACTTAGCCATCTTTAGCTGAAATTAGCAACATTCCAAAAGAAATAGTTTCCCCGAAGTCTTGTCCTATGACTAAGTTAGGGATGTGTGGGAATCTGTCCACCTCTTCAAAAAGAACCCCAATGGGCTTTTTTGTAATGATGATATCACCAGCATATCTACATCTTTCCAAAGTCATGGTGTTTGATGCATCCTGCAGGATGACTGTCTGTCCAGGAGGCCTGACAGGTGCTCAGGCTGCATAAGACATCATTCTCAGCTCTGGAGATGGGGATCGGGTTTCCTGAACCCTGCCAGGTGGAGGAAATTCTTGCAACAAAAAGAAATGGAGGTTCAGTTTGTCAGCAGTCAAAGGGCAATGGAAAGCTGTGTATTTTTTCTCTAAAACTGTGAGAAAACCAGGCGTTTAATACCACCATTCCAACGTCAAACCAATCAAACATTGGCAGTTTGGGGTTGTTTTATTTTGAGGCTTTAGCTTATCTCCATGGGATAAAAACCTTTCCAAACTGGCTTTAACTAAAAATGTCATCAATCCCAGCTGCTCACTGGTTAGCAAAAAGTGTGGTAACAGAAGGCCCCTTTTGATAGCCCTCTTCCATAATATCATCCAAATTTGCATGGCAAAGATGTGAGAGCTATTTATATGTTGATTATTACAGTGCTGCAGTTTATATTTTTCCCAGCACAGTTGAAAATTATATTTAGAAAGGCTGACATCATCTTTAAATATATATTATAGCTCTCATTTGGTGGAGATGAGCTGTTGAAGTACATGCCACCTACTCAACTTCTCAGAAAAATGGCATAGATGTTTCACACATGGTTATATATAAACGTGAACACTGGCGGAGAACTGCCCTGGAACCTATAGGACTTCCAGGGAGTTTTGTGGAATCTGGTTTTTGCCTTCTCAGTTTTCTCTTTATTTAAAAAGAAAGGCAATATGATTTCATTATAAGAACATGGCTTTTGTAGCCAGTAAGCTCTGAACTCTGAACCTGGTTCTGCAGAAAAGTAGCTGTGTGATTTTGGAAAAGCCTTTATCCACTAGAAACATCTGTATTTATCCATGATAACCTGTGACTATGAATGCTCACCTGAGAGGTATTGCAAACACATTATGCAATATAGTTTACAGTTAATGAAAAAAAAATGATTATCATGATTTAAGCATGTTTCCAGGATGAAATGTATGCTTTATATAGACTGTGAAGGTTACTTTTATGTGTCAACTTTCTTGAGTCACAGGCTGTCCAGATATTTGGTCAAACATTATTTTGGGTGTTTCTGCATGGATATTTTTGGATAAGATTAACATTTTAAAAATAGACTGACTAAAACAGATTGCCCTCCCTAATTTGCATGGGCCTCATCAATCAGTTGAAGGCTTGAGTTTGAGTAGGCTGACTTTCTGTCTCACTACATTTGAACTGGGACATCAGTAGTTTTTTCCCTATTTTCAGACTGAAACAACCACTCTTCCAGGGTGTCAAACCTGCTGATGTGTAGGCAGGAATTTTGCCATCAGTTTTGGTTTTCAGACCTTCAGACTCATACTGGAACTAAATCATGGGCTTTCCTGGGTCTCCAGCTTTCTTACTCACACTAAAGATCTTGGAACTTGGCCGGTTTCCATAATCATGTAACCTAATTCTTTGTCTATAGCTATACATTCATCATATTGGTTCTGTTTCTCTGGAGAGCTCTGACCAATGCATATATCCAATTATGTGTTGAGTTACCAAGAATAACTTATCAAGCCTTGAAGATATTGTTCTATTAGCTCTATTCTATTTAGCCTAGTCAATAGATGGGGACAACGAGGGCTTCAGAAGCAAATTAATGTATTTTAAGTTCATACAGGTAATACATGGTGGAAGTAGGATTTGAAATCTGGAAATCCAATGCTGTATTTTACCCATCTAACTTCTCTCTTACATTGTCTGCAGGTTACATAGAAGTGAACTTCTATTCCAGGACTGAGAAGGTTTTGGGAAATTGATGCTGTCACAAGGAAAGAGAATCAAATATACCTCAGGGAGACATGTGAGCAGCATCACACGTGGCAGTGTATTTCCAGAGCAAGCCTGAAACCTGTAGGTATACCTATAGGAAATGTATTTAGAACTGGGAAATGTTTTGGTTTCCTTGAACCATCAACCTTCACCCACCAACTAACTTCAATCTGGAATCTGACTTCTGATACTAATTAGATTTGTTTGAGATTCTGTGGTACATCTGAATGACAATGGCTAAGGAGATATCCATGATTGAAATGGCATCTAAAATGTGTAATTCTATAAGAAAACATATTTAGAGCAGTATTTTCCTTATTAACATTTAAGTGTCCTAGTCCAAAATTTCCCCAAAAGAGCTTCATGGCTTAGAGTGATCAAAAATTCACATATTGTTTAATATAATTGGCCAACTTTCACACTTAAGATGAGAAGAGCCAGCTAGTCCAGATAAACATACCTTTTGGAAGGATGATATGACCACCATATTTGATAATTTGAGGTCTCCAAATGACACTTAGATATTGTATTTTGCTGAATTTAACTATTAAGAAAAATTCTTCAAAAATTACTTCCCCACAAATGGAAATAAAAATATAGCTGCCAGTGCCTGGGGTTGTGAGATGACATGTTGTTTTTTTTATAAGCTAGCTGGCAAAAATTCAACTTTCATAAGCGCCTAAGCCTGTCTCAGGCTTTTAAGGAGTCAGTTTTATGTTTCGTACCTTTCTTTCTTCTTGCCTATTAAGCATGCCCTAGTTTGAGCCAAGATCAGTTTTTATATGAAGCTCAAAGGTAAGTCATTTTATATAATATTTGCATAGGCATAATTGTTTCCACACACTCCATCCCAGCTACCCCCTTCGACTACATAGCACCATAAAACTGATCGACTTGAAACCTTACTCTCAACCTGTCACACCCTTGTTCAAAAAACAGTTTTTATTTCATTAAATCGAAATGTTTCATGCTGGTATTCATAGTCCTCAATAACCTGACCCCGCTTTCCTTGATAGTTATAGTGAGAATAATATCTTTCTAAAAAAAAAAAAAATATATATATATATATATATATATATATATATATATATATATATATATATATTTCGTTTTGTCTTTCTTTTTGGCTTCCCTAAAATAGCACCTCAGTAAACCATGGTCTTGCCTTCTCTTGTTCAGAAAAAAATTGAGAAATAAATAGGAGAGCCAAGAAGATTCTGATCAAAATGTCAACCTCATTACTAAAAGTATAGACATGGAGAAAAACATGGCTTGTAACTCTTGTCATGTATTCAATTTCTCTCTCCCTTCTTACTTAATCTCCAAAACTATAGACATTCCCTTGCAGGGGTAGCTCCAACCCTGGTTAGCTCACTGTACCAGGAGAGATACCAGAAATGGCCCTCTCAGGAGAAGGCTGAAGCAAAAGAATGAGGAATGAATAAAATCAGGCTTACCTGTTTCCTTGTCCCACACTCACTAAAGCTGATAGTGTACACATGGTAGGTGTGGGTAGAAAGAAGATAGGTGTTTTCCATTCTATCTCTGTATAAATTTTCTATTGCTTTTTAACAAGTGGCCCACAAACGTAGGGATTTAAAACAACACATTCATTAACTTGAAAGTTCTGTACGTCTTATTTGGATATTCAGAGGAAAATCCACTTCTAAGCTCATTCTTATTGGAAAAATTCAGCTCCTGGTGGTTTTAAGTCTAAGGTCCCCATTTTCTTGCTGGCTGTCCAAAAGGAACTACACTCACTTCCTACAGGTCAGCCTCATTCCTTGCCCTGTGGCCCCTCTATTTTCAAATCAGCAAAGGTATATCAAATATGTTCTGTGCTTTACTCTCTGACTTCTCTGACCTCTAGACCTAGATGTTAAATGGGCTTTTTATTTATTAACAGCTTTAGATTTAAAAAAAAAAATTATTGTGAAGATAATATGGGGAGTTCCTGTATACCACAAACTCACATTCCCCAATAGTTAACATCTTTCATTAGTATGCTGTATTTGTCAAAATTAATGAAATAAGTTGATATATTATATTTAACTAAAATTCATATTTAATCTGATTTCCTCAGCTTTTCTCTAACATTCTTTTTCAATTCCAGAATCTCATCCAGCATGCCACATTTCATTTAATCTTTTCAATTCCCTCTTGTCCATAACAGATCCTCAGACTTCCATGCATGGGATGACTTTAATTGTTTTGAGGATTACTGGTCTGATATTTTGTAAAATATCCCTCAGTTAGAACTTTTTTTTTTCCTCATTAGACTGTGATAATGTGTTTGTAAGTGGAAGATCACAAAGGTAAGCTGCCATTCTCATCACATTCTATTGAGGGCACATGCTCACAATATGATTCCCCACTATTGAGGATAGTATTGGTCCCCTAGTTGAGGTAGTTATTAGTGAAGTCACTCTGTTTCTCAGATTCTTCTTTCCATACTGAACACTTTAGAAGTAAGTCACAATGTGCAGTGATCCTACAGAGTTGACAATTATACTCTACCTCCTTAAATGTGGGGTGACGAATGTGATTTGGAAGCCTGATGCACAGGACATTTATCTCTTCTCTATTCATTCAGTAATTTATATCAGTTGGGACTCATGGATATTTATTTAATACTTTGGATTATAATTATCTATCTATCTATCTATGATCTACCATCTGTCTATCTAGTTACCCGATTTGTTCCAGCTCTAGTCATTGGGAGCGCCTTCTGTTGGCTCCTACAACTCTTGGGCATCCCCCAAAATATCTCCCTTTCTTACAGTCAATTCTGCTATATAACAAAACTTAGTCACAAGAATGAATTCCGCTATATTTCTAGCCTCAGAAATTGTACAGCATGTGTACACCAAGGAACAAGAAATCTTTGGGCCACATTACAATTTTGTCTACCACAATCTCCGTCCTAGAAGTGAAGTGGAATGTAATTAAATTCTATAAAACCTAGTAAGTGAGATATTTTTCCTCCACTTCAATACAATGCAACCATATTGTGGAGAAAAGAGTACTTCCTGTGTTCCTGTATATGTATTCTTGCTGGATTTACTGTTCAGTCCTTTCTGCCTCCATTTCATGCATATTCCACATTTAGTCTATCTGCAATACTTACTGGTTCTCTGTTTAAACATAACTCAACCCTTCCACCCTGTTTCTATGGTATAAGTTACCATCTTTGTTAACTAACAAATTACTACAGCCCCCAGTACTACTGGCCTCTCTAGAACAGTTGTAAATACTAAAAAGATTAAAACAACAAAACAGAGACTCCTGGGTGTCTTAGTTGGCTAAACATCTGCCTTCAGTTTAGGTCATGATCCCAGGGTCCTGGGGTTGAGCCCCATGTTGGGTTTTCTGCTCAGTGGGAAGTCTGTTTCTCGCACTCCCTCTTCCCCTCCACCCAGTTGTGCTCTGTCTCTAATAAATAAATAAAATCTTAAAACACACAAACAAATAAGCAAACAAAAAAAAGTTGGTCAAAGGTCTTCTCTGCCCAAAACTCTCCAATGGCTTCTGAAAGCTATTAGAATAAAATCTAAAGTTCTTATCCTAGCTTGTAAAGCTCCAAATCAGTTCTTTGAACACTATCTTTGGACAAAGACCAGTCATCTCCATCAACTTTTTGCAGATCAATGCCAGTACACATTTCCTCCAACGGGGACTGGCCAAGTAAATTCAACAATGCCTGTGCTTGACCATATTGTGCTCAATGACATGAGTCCACTGATCACTGCTTAAATGTTGTGCAATGTCAAGTTGCTATAAACATCTTTAAATGTTTCTTTCAATTTTTTTTTATTAAACTTTTTTTTTAAGATTTTATTTATTTATTTGACAGAGAGAGAGATCACAAGTCGGTGGAGAGTCAGGCAGAGAGAGAGAGAGAGAGAAGCAGGCTCCCGCTGAGCAAAGAGCCCGATGCGGGGCTCGATCCCAGGACACTGAGATCATGACCTGAGCCGAAGGCAGCGGCTTAATCCACTGAGCCACCCAGGCGCCCCTGTTTCTTTCAATTTTATAGTCATGGAGGGCTGGTAGTTCAGAGTTGGATGTGGTTAGTGGACCATTATGAGCACTGCTCTCATAATCTCATACCTGGCCATCTCCTTCCCTCCCACCTTCCCATTGTCAGCTTCCCTCCAGAAAATCCCACATTCCCACACTCTCTAACACACTATTTTAGTGTTCTAGTGCTATGAAACAAGTTGTCAGTATTTTAGCAGCTTAGCACAACACATATTTATTATCTCACAGTTTCCACGAGTCAGGAATCTAGGCATGACTTATCTAGGTCCTCTGCTTAGGGTTTCAGAAGGTTGTAATCAGATTCTTAAGACTTTGGAGACTTCTTCCAAGCTTATGTTGTTATTGGAGGGTTTCAGCTCTTTGAGGTTATAAGACTGAGACAAGACCTGCAGCTCTTAAAGATACCTCATACTTCTTGGTTAAACAGATCTCTCCATAGGGAGCTACAAAACTTGCTTCTCAAAGCCAGCAAAGGTGGGGGGGGGGTCTCTCACTGCTAATAGAGAGTCTTATATAATATAATGGAAATATGGGAATTACATCTTATAATATTTGCCATAATATGTAACTTAATCAAGGAAGCTATATCGCATCACCTTTGCTATATCCATTTATTAGAAGAAACGCACAGATCCACATCCATTCAGCAGGAGGGGATTACATAAAGTCATGGATAGCAGGAGATGGCAAATCACTGGGGGTCACTTTATTGTCTGTCCGATGCACACTGAGCTGCCTTTGTACTTGATTTTCCTCTCCTTAAGGACTCACCTCCTCAGTTCATTCAGGTTTCAGCTCAGATGTTATATTCTCAGAGTCCTTACCCAACCCTGTTTCCTAAAAGAGTGTTTCTCAGTCCCTTACTCCATTTTGTTTTTTTAGAGCATGAATCATACTCTGACACTAAATGATTATTTGTTCAAAATCAGATTTCTTCATTAGAATGTAGGCTGCTTTCCAAGCTCTAAGAAATGGACCTGTCATGTAGTACATACTCAAAAATATTTGTTGAATGAATCAGTGAAAACTGTTAGTTCACAGAAATAGTCACAAACATCTTTCTAACTTGATCCACACATTTTACACTAGATTATAAACAATGTAAGTTGTTTTTCATGTTTAATCTTGTTTCTGTTGCAAGACTGCAAGTAAAAACAGCATGAGAGAATAGAAATAGTGAAGACTTTGGAACAGTACAGACTGAATTGAAATTCAGATTATTTACTGCCTTTGAGATCTTAAAGACTAATTTCTCTGAATTTCAGCTATAAAGCCAGGAAAAACAGAGCATGATTCCCATTAGGTAGATTTGGGTTAGATAATAGATACACTACATACTAGTGTAGCTTTAGACTAGTTTTTTAGGTCTTTGGAAACAAAACCACCTTATCTGTAAAATGTGAATAATAATAATAATAACAAAAAAATAAGTACTATTATTATTTCTCACACATAGGATGACTATGTGGTCAAATGAGCAAATGAATAAAGTACCTAGGTTGGTGATGAGCATATTATTTGCACTCAGTACAGGTTAGATTTTATTAATATCTATGCTTTTGCATCTATCAATATTATATAAATTATGATATTAGCAATATCAATATGAATTCTGTAGTGCAAATTTGTTAAATGGTATTCACTATATTTCTATATCTTTCATTTGGTTGTATAGAAGTAGATATAATAATAATATTGATAACTACCTTTTATGGGTAAGTTCTGTTATATGTCCTAAACAACTCTTTGTAGCACATCATCAAGAAGCAGATATTGACATTCTACATGTAGCTAACTACACGTAGTTAACTATTCCCAGGTAACACTGAGGAAAAAATAAATTACCATCCATGTACTTTGAACTATGGGGAGTCACTGTTCAATGGATATATGACTTCCTTTACGCAAGATGAAAAACTTCTACAGATAATGTTGTGCAGCATTATGCTTAGAGTTAACAATGCTGTTCAGTACACTAAAAATTTGTTTAGAGGGTAGATCTCGTTTTATGTCATTTAGGTCACAATCAAAATGTACGTAAAAATATTTTTATTATTTTTTAAGATTTTGCTTACAGCATCTCACAAACAATGTGTTTCTATGTAAGGGTAGTTTAAAGAACAAATTAAAAGAGACTTTTTTTATTATTAAGCTTTATGAAACATTCATAAAATCATAATTAAAAAGAAATAATTTCTCTTTCCTTAATATCTGATGATATAGCATCCATGAAATTCTCCATTACAACCTAAAATACTAATTAATTAAAAAGCGAATATTCTGACAAGAAATGCAAACTCTCTAAATATACCTTGTTGTAGAGTTTTGAATTGAGAAACATTGCAAAATAAAATTAAGTAGGAATGTTAAACAAAGCAACATATAAAAATTGAATATAAAACTCTAATATAAATATGGTGATTTAACCACCCAGAGGAAATAATTATTTAAAGTGATTTTAAAACATACTAATTTTACTATTTTCCCATAGTGGAATATAACCTAATAATGAATAAGTCTTTCAAGTAATCCTAAACAGCATTTAATAGTGTACTATTTATTTTATTAATGCCATCATAACATTGGAACCACACACGTATGCATGTGTGTACATTCACTACAAAATTTCAAATAAATAATTATGTTAGTAGTTGAGGTTAATATTCTCAGTATACTAAAAAAAAAAAAAAAAAAAAAAAAAAAAAGGAAAGAAAAAAGAAAACTGCTATAAACAAAATGATGTCATGGTAAACCTGAATTTGAAAATATCATTGTGGACACAAAGTTTTCTATTTTTGCTTATTTGATAAATATGTACTTCTTAGCTCTGCCTATTGGAAATGCCTAGGGGCTATGACAACACAATAGCTATTAGAGCACCAAGCACCCTGATTCTGTTGTCCATGTAATATACTCCATCAAAAAGAATGAGCAACCTTTGGAGTATGGTTGATTTCAAGTCTCAAGAAGGAAATGTCCAAGAGGAGTCTGGGACTCCATGTACAAAATGCAGAAAGGATCTTAAAATCTAACAGATCAGGGACGCCTGGGTGGCTCAGTTGGTTAAGCGGCTGCCTTCGGCTCAGGTCATGATCCCAGCGTTCTGGGATCAAGGGACATCGGCTCCTTGCTCCGCAGGGAGCCTGCTTCTCCCTCTGCCACTCTGTCTGCCTGTGTGCTCTCTCTCTCTCTCACAAATAAATAAAATATTAAAAAAAAATCTAACAGATCATTTCAAAAGGATCCAGGAGCAAGTATGAAGTTGTCTCCTATTGGTCCTAAATGAGAAATGTCAGCATATAACAGTATTAATGAAACTAATAAATACAACTAATTAAGTCAACATTGAGTATATTGAAACCCATAGTGTTACTCAGAAAAGATAGGAAGAAGAAAGAAAGACTGGAGGGAGGGAGAGAGGGAGAAAACTCATAGTTACCATTTAAGGTTATTAGGACATCAATTCCTCTCTCCAAAAACAATAATTTTTAAAGGAAATAATTAAGAATTTCTTCTGATTTGGGGGGATGAAATGTATTTTGATGTCATCAAATAGATTTGTTGATGAGAAGGAGTTCTTTTTAGAAAAATACACCTAATAAATAAGGTTAGACAGAATTCAAAAATCACCACTTGGCACCATCTCATAAAGTAATTAATTTAGGTGGTCACCATCAATGGATGAAAGCCTTAGATGAATACTGATGGTGAGTTCTATAATGGAGTCATGAGTCAAACTGGATCCACTGATTCCCACAGCCTCTAAATTAAGATAAATAGAAATATGTGTGTTTGATGTGAGCTATCAGTTCTAAAGTATTCTTTTAAAAGAAAAGGAAACATGAATCTAATTAAGCCTCTGGAGTTAACTTTCATTCTAAGACACAATTCAGAGTATCTGCAATAAGTCAGTGATGTGGAGGGCCCCTGGAATGTTCAGTTGGTTAAGCGTTGCACTATTGGTTTTGGCTCAGGTCTTGATCTCAGGGTTGTGAGATCGAGCTCCACTTAGGGCTCCATGCTGAGTTTGGAGCCTGCTTAGGATTCTTCCTCTCCCTCTGCCTCTCCTCACCTCCCCCATGCTTGCATGCATTCTCTCTCTCTCTAAAAAACAAAACAAAACAAACAACAGAATCAATGATATGGGGGAAAATCAGAGGGATCCTCCAACTAAGTACAGTGATAGATCTTATTTAGATTCTAATATGAAAAACTGAGTGTAAAAACACATTCTGATACCGTTTAGGAAAAAGAGTGAATATGGACTCAATATTTAATGTATATATGGCATATTACTAATTCTACTTAGTTATGATACTGTGATTTGTAAGAAAATGCTTATTTTCTAGATATTATTAGTGAAGTAGAAGAAGATGAAATGGCATATAATGTCATTGCTTTAAAATAAATCAGTGCATAGGATTTAAAAAAAAAAAAAAAGACAAAAGGAGGATACCTGGGTAGTCATCACTTAAGTGTTGGACACATGGTTTTAGTTTAGGTCTTGATCTTAGTTAGGGTCCTAGGGTAGAGCCCCAAAAGGAGCTCTGCACTCAGCTGAGAGTCTGCTCAAGATTCTTTCTCTCTGTCTACCTCTGGCCCTCCCCCTGCTTACGCATTCTCTCTCTCTCTAAAATAATAAATAAATGTTGTTATTTTTTTTTTTAAAGACAGAAGGAATAAAGAAAACAAATAAGAAAATCTTGATAAATTTTAATATAATAATATGTGGGCATATTTCAATTTAGTTTATTCTCAAGTATGTTCAATAAATTCATTATATTTAGAAAGAAAAAGGAAAACCCCTACATCTTCAGGGTGTGGACCTTCCACCAGAGTTTTCTGTTCTTAAGAATTACATACCTGACTGGAGGATCCAAACACTATCTTGGTCTTTGCTCTTCACACGCTCCCTGTTTTCCTGACTCTTTCTTTAGTCCCAGAAGCCATATCACAACTATTTGGCCACTCTTGTTTCATTCTGATTTCATTCTGATTTCATTTCCTGACTATTCTGAGTTGTGAGAACATCACCAAGCTCAAAGCTCAAAAAAACTTAGGACTGGAGTCTTAAGTTCTACTCCTTGAACATAGTCAAGCGCTACATCATGAATGGTGAGAATTAAAAAGAATTTACTGAAGACATAGAAGGGGAGAAAAATTTGTACTAAAAGGTAAGATTTGTTATTCCAGATAGACAAAGAAAGAAACACAATAACCCAAAGTCCTCTGAGCCCAGTGCACCTTAGAAATAATCGAAAGACTTGTCTGATTATTAATTATAATAATTATGTTAGTAACTAAAACTAATTGAGTTCAGTTTATACTAGACACTTGAATGAGAGCCTTAGACTCATGATCTCATTTATTTCTTGCAATAATTCCACAAGGTGGTCATTATTAATGTTCATGTTTTGTAAAGTTTAATTAACTTACAAAAGTAAAGCAACTACAAAGTGAAGGAGTCAGGGTTTGTCCTCAGACCTGACCCCCCATTCTGCTAATAAAAAAAAAAAGAAAAACAGCTTGGGTGTCTCAGTTGTTTAAGTATCTGCCTTCAACTCAGGTCATGATCCCAGGGTCCTGGGATCTATGAAGGTTGGGCACCTGCTCAGTGGGAGCCCTCTCTCTCTGCCACTCCCTCACTTTCTCTCTCTCTCTCTCAAGTAAATAAATAAATAAATAAAATCTTTAAAAAAAAAATAGAAAAAAAATTCTTCTAAAATGTGGAAGAAACACATTTTTTGTTTTTTTTTTAATTATTTTTATTGAAGTATAATTAACATACTTTTTTTTAATGGACCCCCCCGCATTTCCTTAACCAATATTGATTGATTTATTATCTGCTATCCTGTGCTATGATTAGGGGGATAGGGATAAATATGACCTGGTACCAGCTTTGGGAAAATTCAAAATCTAGCCAGAGAGCCTGACACACAAATAGATAATCATAAAGCAATATTGTAGGTATTAAAATTGAGGTGTACAAACTGGTTATTTCTGTATAAACTGGTTATGTTATAGTTGGCCTGGAATTCTGATTTTAGACATAGAGATAAAATGGAAGTTTTAATGGAAGACAATTTAGAGAGGATGCAGGGTATAAAAAATGAGCAAGAGTTCATTAGTATGAAGAGTGGCAGAAATAAGCAGAACAATGAAGGGCATGCAGAGGTCAGGGATCAGAGGGGCTGGGGTGAGGCTGTGGTCAGGGTCTGTGGCTCTAAGGTGGTTGCGATCTAATAATTATGGTTTCACCCAGGACATCTGATTGTTCTCACTTTCTTCTAAGGCAGAAGAAATATTCAGCCAGATATATTAGAAGAACATGGTCATTTTGCACAAAATTTTACTAGACTCTCTGGCCAGTGCCCAATCTTGGGTATGAACTTTGTGGTAAACTATTTTTTTTTTAAGATTTTATTTATTTATTTGACAGAGAGAAATCACAAGTAGATGGAGAGGCAGGCAGAGAGAAAGAGAGGGAAGCAGGCTCCCTGCTGAGCAGAGAGCCCGATGCGGGACTCGATCCCAGGACCCTGAGATCATGACCTGAGCCGAAGGCAGCGGCTTAACCCACTGAGCCACCCAGGTGCCCCTTTGTGGTAAACTATTAAAAAAGAGTATTTCCTTGAACATTTTTTTCTTTTTTTTTTATTTTTTCCAGTTGAAGGTTAAATATCCATATACTTGGTCTCTATTTTTGTCTTGGAATTTGAAAGGAATACAAATCACCACATGGGTTTCTAAGTAAGTAGTCCCTTCAGAATGCCACCTGAGCTCCTTGGCAAGCACAACGGTTGCTCATGATGCCAACCCTGGATGTGGCAGATAGAGGGACTAATAGTAATTGCTGTTTCCAATCCTTTTGGAAGTTTCCAAGCTGTCTTTGGCATCTGTTCCATGCATGCTCTGCTGGCAGCTAGGGAGTAAGGGATTTTGAAGATACTATTAACATTTTTTGTCAATTAAGAAATGTGTGATCAAATAATTGCCCTAAGCTATTCAAGATGGCCCACTTCGGAGAGCTGGAAGAAAGCAATAGAAGGCTGTCTATACTTCACCTTAGGAGAACAGTTTACTTACAGTATGGTGTTGAGCAGAAAATCTAAATTTTGAAAGATACTTTGGGGTTTGTTTGTCCACATGGCTTGGAAAAAAATCTGCTTATTTAAACATCTTTTATCTAATACAGGTTTCTGGCAAAATTAACAGTTCTATATTCTCCATATATATCATGGTATGCCCTACTTAAGTGCCCATATTGATGTTCCTTCCTCCACATGGGAAACCTGTTCCTCCCTTCTCAACCTTTCTAAATGTTGTTTCAGCCACACCAGACTTAATTCCTGATTTTGTCATTTAACAGTTGAGCTACCTTGGGTAAACCCCTGAACCTTTTTATCCCCCACGTCATTATCAGATAAGTGGTGTTGACTGCTTCCAACACTTTGGATGACCATAGGATTAACAGAAATAATGTCCATAAAGCACTTAGCACATAATAAATGCTTCATAATCACCTATGATTTTAGTATAACTTATTACAATATCAGTAGCCTGCTCTATTGCCGGCACTATCATAAAGTGCTTTCTGATTCTCTGTGTAGACGTTATCCTCTGCCTGGTCTTAATTCCCACTGGCAAGCACCAGCACCTTTATTATGAAGGGCATCATTTCTTACCTTAGGTACCAGTTAACATATACATTTTTTCCCCTGTAACTTCTGGAAGTTGGTGTCAATGGTTGATTCACCTACATGTCCACATTTTCTAGAATGGTGATATGCTTAGGATAACTACTTTGTTTGTTTAAATATTTATTGCCTAGATATTTTATCTCCTTCACATTTTGAAAGTGATAAGCAAATAACATGTCCAGGTAAGACAGAAGGTGGGGCCATCAATTACTCTTGCTTAGATGGCCTTCAAGGATCTCCTGATGGGCCTCTTTGATTCCAAACCTGGCCTCTCCAGCCACACTGTCTGGACAAAATGAATTTCCTAGGGTGCAAATCTGATGGAATCACCCCCTTGCTTTTATTTCCTATGGTGGTGTTGTATGGTCAGTCCAATCTTCAGCAATGACAGCAAGGAAACTTTATAATATTCTGACCCCTGACCTCTCTTTTTCCAGCCTCATCCCACTCTCTTCACCTTTTGCAATATGTGGTACCCATACTAGACTACCTGAAATGTGGTGTTTCCCAGACTCTCTCTTCCCTGTTCTGTGCACTTTTCTTTTTGTCTGGAATAAACTCCTTTCCACTTTGCATGCTCATCCAGCTTCCTATGACTCATCCTTTAGAATATGGTTTAAACATAACCATGTTCCCTCACTGAGGAAGCCTTTCCAGTTCCTCTATATTTTGGTAACTTCCCTGTCCTATATCCTGTCTTGTTACCTTCTGTGTATCTCTATTATAACACTTTATTACCTTACATACAGGTTTTATATCTCAAATTGTTAAACTCTTGAATGTCATACCTCTCGACCATACTTTTCATCTCTGGGGAATTTCCTTCTGAGACATTTAAGACCTAAAATGACCCAGGATTATCTTATTACTTTCTACTCACATATTCACCCACCCCCCTGCCTCATTTTTAGTTAATATCAAACTATATAAAGTTTTTTTCAGACAATGTTTGCATATAGTTTAACCTTCCCATAAAACCTATTTCAATTTTATTCTCTTGATCAAAACTTAACTTCTTATTGAGGGTTATCTCAGGGATTATTTCCTCTAGGAAACTTTTATGAACACTCAGTTTGGATTAAGTACCTTTCTGTGTTTTCTGACACATGTAATGTATATGACTCCAGCTTCCTTTGTGAGTACATTCATATTTTCTTCCGACAAAAATCTACTGACCTTGTAACATGCATCTAGTAGTGTACTAGATCATTATTTGTCAACTTTGGCACGACTGGCAATTCAGACCGGGTAATTCCTCATTGTGAGGACTGTCCTCACAAATACTGTAGTATGTTTAGTAGCTTCCCTAACCTCTGTGCACTAGATGTCTATAGCATGCATTCCTGCTCCTTTTATGACAAAAACATCTCCAAACATTGCAAAATATTACCTATGAGCAAAATCATCTTCAGTTGAAAACTACTGTTTTAGAACCTAAGGTCAAAACAGATTTCCCCTTTGTTTATAGTGATGGATAGGTATTTAATCCATCGAAGGCTTTTTTTTTTTTTTTTTTTTTTTTTTTTTGGTATGGTGTTATTACTGATCAAATGTACATGATTGGAATTTAGGACATGAATCCTTTTCCCCTTTAATGTCCTTTCATCTTATTTCAAACAGTGTTTTCTAGATAAAAAATAATCAAAGCTTTTTTATTTGATGACAAATACACAAGTTAAGAACCAAAAGTATTTTAACACTATCATAAGTCGTAGGCAATAAACACCAAGAATGGATGAGGAAAATCAATCTAAAAATTTTGCTAAAGAGTTGAGAATAAGGGCAAGCAATTCTATTCATTTAATACTATTTGTTCACATTTAAATAAATAGTCTCAAGCATATCAGTATTCATTACCTATATTTTTAAAATCCTAAATCATAATATGAATTAAACATATTTCCTCCATGATCTGGCCATGGAAACTAGGTGATCATTGGTTTGTCAATTTAACTCAATATAACTGAGTTTTATGCAGTTCAGCATATTCTGAACACTCTTCTGTATGCCCAACTCTTCAACAAATTTTTAGGTCCTTGCTCAAGGTACTTAATTCTGGAGGTTTTCTAAGATCTAAAGAAAGACTAGAGTTACTGGAGTAGGTGTGTGTGTGTTAGTCCAGATGGTTGTAGAGGCTTCTCAGAACAAATAATACAGACAGTTGATTTTGAACAATGAGTAGGAATATTCAGGTAGACAGGCAATGAGAATGTGTCAGAGGATGGCACTAGAATGTAAATCAATGCACATCTTTCTTCTTAAAAAACTATCTTGCTACAAGAAACACAGCCATGTAGGGGATTTAAATTCTGGTACAAGCTTCTTAGTATTTTGAGGGTTGCTTACAATCATTTTGTAGAAAAGAAGTCTATTGATTATGCTTTGAGTGACTCTGATGTAGGCACAAAGAGTAACATATATAGACCTGGGCCACAGTATCATTTTAGTAAGCTTATCCTATCAAAATGTCTAAGAATCTAAACTAGGGTACATCATTGAGTATGGTGAAGGTAGAAAAGGAATTAAGGGGAAAACAAACAAACAAACAAACAAATATTTCCTCCGTAGAGTGAATAAGGTCTGTATCCTGACATTTTCCTGTAAGTTGAAGTTTGAATGAAAGGTATATGTGAATGCTCCATCTGATCTTCAAAACATTTTGTAAATCTAAAACTATCCGACAATAAAATGTTTATTTACAACAAAGACAGAAAACATTATGAAAAGAAAGAATAGCCAAACCCATGGGAAAAGGTCAGTAGAATAGGATTGTTAGGTCAGAGAGGGCACTGAAAAATTGGAAGAGGATTAAGTTCCTTGTGTTTTTGCAATTATAGAGCCCTATCCTTAGCCCCTCCATCATCCCCTTCTTACCATGTGTGCCCTTGGTCTCACTTCCTCCTATTACTAATTAGGCTGTTTTATGTGAATTTCAGCATGCAATATTTCATATTTAATAACCCTATATCAGAAGAAATGGGAAGTCAAAGAGGCTGGAATTTATTGCCAGGTGTTCTGGAAAGCATCTGGGGCATTTATAGTGAACCCACAAAATTCCTCAATACCCTGAGGAATCTACAACCCACACTTTCAAGAATCCAATAAGTTTCAGCTGAGAATCTTATAAATACCACACAACAAAAGCCATACCCTGATCAAGCTCATTGGCTGGATATTCAGGAGACAGGAAGTTAACATTCAGGGGTAGCCATAATTGGCCTTTGCATTTAGCACCTTGTTAACATAAATTGAGGAAGTTCACACCTCTAATCTCTTGTTACTAATGTCAGCTTGCTAGAATCTGAACCAAATAAGATGAGATTGGCTTGCTAGAAAAGCTTATTTTTCTCAAGAAGAAGAAAGGAATCTAAATGTTTTGACTGGGAGACATGAAATCTGACATGGGAGGGATTTATATCTGGGGGGCAGCTTCCAAAGCTAAAGGTTAAAGTCAAATGTTACTAGGGTTGTCACTCAGATTCTTCATGATTTTTGTCATTTTAAAACATCATTTCACATTCTCTCTTTCCTTGTACCTTATAATAGGGCCAAACTGATTAATACGATGCATCCAAATACAACCTGCGCTTTCTCCCTTACCTCCTTTGCTCATCATGTCAAGTACATTTCCTCCTATCAACAAAAGTCCAAATCCCACATATTCAAACCCATCCTCTTTTAAACACATCCAGGACACTTAAATACCTGTTTCTCCTTGAGGTATTCTTTACTCCTTCAAATATCACTGCTTATTTCAGTGTGGCTATTTTCTTTCACATAACAAAATTTGACGTTGAAGATTCATTATTTACTGTTTCTTAGCAAAATGGCATGTTTTTTTGCAGGCAGTTATCTCAAATTTCTCTGTTCCAATGGTGCCTAAGATAGTGCCAGTATTGGTAATGACACTACCAAAAAGAAAGTCTCCTTTTATAAAGCTTCCTGTTGGGGATATTAGAATAGCATTTATAAGTGATAATATTTTAAGCAAGAAAGAAATCTTTCTTTAAAAATGCCAGAGTTTGGGGGTGCCTGGATGGCTCAGTCAGTTGAGCAACTGACTCCTGATTTCAGCTCACATCATGATCTCATGATTTCAAGGTCTTGTGATGTAGCTCCACATTGGGCCCTATGCTGGTGTGCAGCCTGCTTGAGATTCTCTCTCTCCCTCTCCTTTTGTTCCTCAGTGCACTCTGTCTTTCTAATATAATAATAGTAATAATAACAAAATAATATATGCCAGAGTTTGGGCCTTTATAAAGACATTTAGAAGGATAATCTAAAAAAAGATGAACAAGTACTTCAAGTTTAAGAAATCAGAGTAAGTCTGATCAACAGAATTCTCCTTCCTCAGCCAAGAATCTAATGAAATGAATAAAATATATATATATACATATGGTAGAAAGTAATATACTATCAGCAACCTAACATGGAAAAGAAAGCCACCTAAGTCTTCAGTAATTAGAGGTTGTGGAATGAAATAGAAATTTATATATTAGCTTTGTGTCTGTACATCTCAGCAAAGCTGTTAATATTAATCATCCTCCTAATAAGCTAGCAGAATTTTTTGCCATCACCTCAACATTTTGAAAACACAAACTAAATGGATATCTTTAAACTTCTGCTCTTCTTACTGGTGGGCAGTGGATATGGTTGCTGGAAAACCTGGCAAAAGAAGGAAAGTCAAGTCTCCAAAGCTACTCTGAACAGGGAATAGTCCAAAGCACAATGGAAACTATGCAATGAGAATGAATCATACTTTATAACTAGGAGAAATAGTACCGGATAAAGGACACTTAGCCAAACATTTTAAAAAAGATTAGGCAATGTAAACACACTATTTTGGATGCCCTCTCACCATACCACTAATCTGCAGAAGGAGTGAACAATACTCCAAATACTTAACACTCAAACCACTCTTTTGGTGGGAAAAACAAACTAGTTCGAGATAAGTGATGAAAAGACTCAGTGTTCACAAAGTCACCAAGTTGCCCATGGGTTAGCAATATTACAAAAGAAAATGGCATACAAACACTAAAAGGAGAAATAAGCAAAGGAACAAAAGAACATTCTTCATTAGTGTTACACTTCACAACAAATATAATTGCTCCATGAATTTAATAAGCTAATGCCTGAAAGACATAAAGATAAACTAAGAGCAACTGATGAAAAAATACATTGAAGACCTGTCGAAGGAAACAATATCATTACTGAATTCATAAACAAATTGGAATTGGCAAAGAAACAATCAGGGTCAGCCAAAAATTTCAAATTACTACCAAAAAAAACCAAAAAACAAAAAACCAACCAAACAAACAAAAAATCTTGGGATAATCAGAAATAACACAGGCAAGAAAAACAAAAAAGGATTAAATCAATTAGACAGATGACAAGAAAAAAATCAAAACATTTGAAACAGAGAAAAATTAAAAGGGAACAAAGAAAGAGTATGTGTTTTCAAAACTTTCATAGAAGAACATTTTCCTGAAATGAATATAGAACTAATTGGCAGATACTAAGAATAGACAATATTTCAGCAAAATGTGATAGAGAAAAATGAGCACCAATATACATCATATTTCAGTTACTGAGCTTCAAATACAAAGAAAGTTTTCTTTAGGCAATTGAACAGGAAAAGTAAATTACCCACAAGGTAAATATAACCAGGCTGGTTTCAGAGTTCTTTCCACAGGAACATGCAATTCTGGAAGATAATAAGTGTTTGTCATCAAAGATCTGAGGGAAAGAATTGTATAGTGAGATATTATACATAATTTAATCGACAGAATCAATGAAAACCAGTTTATATGCTTTTATTTCTAACTTAGGTCATTTATATCTATAAGATAGAAACCTTGAGTAATTGTGATAGATGGTATAACACTTCACATATAGAAACATGTATAGAAATTTTTAAAGAAATTGCTATTATTAGGTTAACTTTAAAGAAGATAAAGGAAATTGAATTTTAAAACAAAATGTGAGATAACAAAAAGGAACTCAATATGGTGGTTTGAGAAGGAAGGAATTACGACATTTGAGTGGTCTGATAATTGCTGATAGTAGTACCTTTTTAATGCAATGATCGAAGATGAGTAACACATGCGAATGAAGTGATGGAGAGAAGAAAGTCCAAGTTGTGGGACAGGCATAAACAAAGGCATGAAGATGGAAGTTGCATGATTTGTTCTAGATCACGTAAGTCATGTAAGTTACTTACATAAATGGTATGGGTAGAAGGATAGGAAAAAGCAGTAACAGAAGAGTGGGTTGACACAGATTTGAAGAAGGCCTTGTGCACTTTTTATATGTTATCCATTAAGCAGCATGAAACCATAAAAGCTGTTGGAAACAGAAGGGGCATTTTAGTGTCTATTTTATAACCCATATAAAAGGTTAATAAAGCAATAGCTTCTATAATAAATGAAATGACTTGATTACAGATTTTTCCATGACCCCAAGTTTTGTTTTTTTCCTTCTTCAAAGAGACAAAAGAAATACATGACTTTCAAAAGATGTCCTGAAACCATTTTTAGCATTAGAGATTTATTGAACATCTCTGATTGGTAATGATGATGAACAGTTTTTCATGTGTCTGTTTAGACATTTATATGTCTTCTTTGGAGAAGTGTATGTTCATGCCTTCTGCCCATTTTTTGACTTGATTATCTGTTTTGTGTGTATTGAGTTTCAGGAGTTCTCTATAGATCTTGGATATCAGCCCTTTGTCTGTACTGTCATTTGTGAATATTTTCTCCCATTTCATGGGTTGCCTCTGTTTTGTTGAGTGTTTCCTTTGCTGTGCAGCAGCTTTCGATCTTGATGAAGTGTCAAAAGTTCATTTTCACTTTTGTTAGAATGGCCAAAATTAACAATACAGTAAACAACATGTGTTGGAGAGGAGGTGGAGAAAGGGGAACTCTCTTATCCTGTTGGTGGGAATGCAAGTTGGTGTAGCCACTTTGGAAAACAGTGTGGAGATTCCTTAAGAAATTAAAAATAGAGTTTCCCTATGACCCTGCAATTGCACTACTAGGTATTTACCCCAAAGATCAGATGTAGTGAAAAGAAGGGCTATCTGTACCTCAATATTCATAGCAGCAATGGCCACAGTTGTCAAACTGTGGAAAGAACCAAGAGGCTCTTCAATGGATGAATGGATAAAGAAGTCATGGTCCATATATACAATGGAGTATTATGCCTCCATCAAAAAGGATGAATACCCAACTTTTTTTATCAACATGGATGGGACTGGAGGAGAGTATGCTGAGTGAAATAACTCAGGCAGACAGAGTCAATTATCATATGGTTTCACTTACTTGTGGAGCATAAGGAACAACACGGAGGACCTGGGGAGATGGAAAGGAGAAGGTAGTTGGGGGAAATTGGAGGGGGAGATGAACCATGAGAGACTGTAAACTCTGAGAAATTAACTGAGGGTTTTGGAGGGGATTGGGTGAGCCTGGTAGTCAGTATTATGGAGGGCACGTATTGCATGGAGCACTGGATGTGGTGCATAAACAGTGAATTCTGGAACATGGAAAAGAAATTTAAAAAATGAAAAAAAAAAAAAGAAAATTAAAAGTAAAAAAGAAAAAAGATTCTCAAAATGGTTAGGAACCATAGACTAAGTCTTAGAAATCGAGAAAACTCAATTACACTAGGTATCATATTTCCTAACTATTCAGTTTTTCTGGATTTTACTTTAGTGAGTAAAGCACTGTGAAAGATTGGCTCCTTTATTCCCCACCATGGTTGAGAATATCAACTGCATCAATCATTTTCAAATGTGTACCCCCTATAGAAATGAACAAGTTATTTTTTCCATGACCTGATAGTTAGTATAATGTACTGAAAGAACACTGATTATATCTTAGAATGTTATTATTAGCTGTGTAGTCTTGGCCATGAGAATTCACCTCTAGAACTGTGAGGGTCCTTATCTATAAATAGGAAGAATACTAAGTAGAACCCAGGGTTAATGTAAACATTGAGTTGCTTTATAGAAAGGGTTTGCAATGGCATATTGTATATGAAGAATAAGTATCATCCAGTCACATTTTCTCTTCCCGTGTCACTGGTCTTGGAATCAAGAAACCTGAATCTTTTATGACTCAATTTCACAATGTGGTCTTGTACAGACAATTAAGCAACTAGAACCTTGTCTGCAATATATCTCTTATGTTTATTTTCAGCATGGAAATCTATGAGATAAATATTATGTGAAGGTGTTGTAAAGAGTGGTTATAGGATGCAGGAATATAGGATATAGGAAGTGAAATCAATTTAATGCTGCCATGTGAACAACTATGCCATGTTTGTTGGATGCCCAAGATGTAAGTGATCACTTCCCAAAGAGTGAGGAAAGCTCAAACGCTTTGGAGAACATTGCCATTTTGCATCCATGACCTTTACTCTCATTTTGTCTGTTTTACTGTGGGTGATGCTCTTCATATATGGCAATTTCATACCTCCAAATGCAACTCCTATGTGAACCACATGCACAGACTTATTTATGTTGATCTGATCACTAAATGGAACTTATGCATACCAAATGCTGCAGTTTGGGTTCTTTGGGAAAGAATTATTTTGGAAAAGAGCTCATCCAGAAGCTAATTAGAGAAATGGCAGGACTTCCATATTTCCTTTCCATCTCTTTCCTCTTGCTTTCTTTTATAGAGTCTGAAAACTGATGAGCCAAACTTGAAATGGTATGTGGTAAGAAGTGAACTTGATTGCCATTTTGAATTTTTTCAACTCTCCTTTATCCTTTAGGATAACTGATTATATATAAATAAAAAATAAATAAGGGAACTTCATTACACATAGGTTAAAAAATCCACTTGTGGGGGCGCCTGGGTGGCTCAGTGGTTTAAGCATCTGCCTTTGGCTCAGGTCATGATCTCAGGGTCCTGGGATGAAGCCCCACATCAGGCTCTCTGCTCAGTGGGGAGCCTGCTTCCCCCCCACCACCTCTCTCTGCCTGCCGCTCTGCCTGCTTGTCTCTCTCTCTCTGTCAAATTAATAAATAAAATCTTTTAAAAAAATCCACTTGTGGTCTACATATGTGAAAATTGATTTCAAATTTTAGCCAGGCTGTTTTGTATAGGCCAGTTAAGGAACAATCATATTGAAGAATAACAAATAGTGTAGAAGATTGCCCAAGTGGTATATTTTCTATTTAACTAGGTTTTCTGGCATTCCTGCCAAGTCCGGTTCCCATGAAAGATAATTTATTTCTTTTTGGGGGTGGCAATGAAATCTATTTAGGCAACTGTGATATGGATTTATACTCCATTGAACTGTCACTCTGATTTAAATGCCTTGGTCTTATATGGAGGTTGCTTAAAATGAAGATTGGGTGTGAAAATATTCTAGATAAAAACACCACTATATTAGGAGCATAATGAATGGCCTTGCTACATTTTCTCTAAAACTAACCCTAGGCCTAAGGGGTGCAAGGGAACATTATCATTTCAAGTTTATTCAGATCCATGGATTCAGTAGGGTGACAGCAACTTATTTCAAAACTAAAATATCATCCACAAAGATCAACTCTGTTCCCTTGCCAAACAAAATTCCATTAACTAACTTAAATTGGACTTAATAACAATCACATAAACCAATTAGTTTCAATTTTTAACTCCATTAGCAGTATTATTCATCACGGCGTTGCCAGATAGAGCTGTGCTTCTTCAGACTTTCAACAGATTAAATAAATATAACCTGAGGTGCTAATTATACACTGATGATGCAGACACTTCAAGATTACTTCCTTAATATAGATAGATTTTTTCAGAAAAATTTAAAGAACATGTCCTTAGTCCAAACTGCATCTTCTCATTTTATATTTTAAAATGAATGTGTGTCTCTAATATATAATTGGATCTACAGTAACCTTTGGGCTTTGGTAAAGATAATCATTTCTTTCCATGAAAAACCAGATAACCTTTATTTTTATATTCTCTGCAAAAGCTATGGCTTTCCAGGTACTCTAATCTTGTGTGGTTTTGTAACCCCTTATGGTTCTTAGGGGAAAAATTAAGTGACCTGGTGACTTGTGTTCTGATCCTGGGATTAAGAGGGAGTTAATCATTCAGGACAATGCTCAACCAATGGAGAATGGAAACCATCAACCAGTTGGATGAATGCTCACATTTTCTGCTATGTAAGTCACTCTTTCTTTACCCCCTAAGCAGTCCCAACCAAGTCCCTAATGCTTACAGTGATAAGTATAACACATTCACCCTTGCATTAGATTTCCTTTTTTCCTCTCATGGTCTCATGTTCCTTCCTTCCTCCATTTTTTCCCCCTCTGGTTTTCTCTCTCATATAATCTACCTGAATACAAGCACTGTCTGAGGCCCCGCTTTTGGTACAATCTCAACATAAGAAAATAACTACATCCAATAAATAATTTGTTAAATATTTTACCCATGTTTTCTCTAATTCTCACTACAATCTAAAAGCTATGTCTTATGTTCCTCATTTTTATGTTAAGAAAATTAGGATTCCAAGAAGTTAAGCAGTTTACCCAAAGTCCCATAGCTAATAGATAACAAGGTCAGTATTCCAAATACATATGTCTGACTGCAATAGAGCATGGCTTTTGCTCTTCACTCTAATGATGCTACAAGATATATTTCATTCATTTTTGGCTTGGTATTTTGGCAAACACTTTCCTACTTTGGTCTGGCTCTGAGTTTTATCTCTGGTGTTTACTCTTGATTTATTCTTTCTTGGGATGTATCTAACCTCTGATTAGGATGGCTTATATTCCCAGAGAAGCCCTACCACTCCTACATGGCATGGTTTAGATTCCAGGGCAACCAGTCTTTAGGGATTAAAAAAAGCTTGCCTTTACAGGTGATAGTCTCAAGTAAAGATTGACAAGGTCTGGTTTGCATTTTTGGCTCTGGTGAATACCAGATTAGCTCTTATAAAGATCACAAGCAATTTATCTCTCTCTCTAGACTTTTTTTCTAAATTTCAATTTCAGATCTAAATTATTTTAGATATTAAAATTTTTATAAATCTTTAATGAATGGGACATTATGAATTCATATGCATAGTATTTTTCCTCTGGACACAAGAAAAAATAGGTATTGTAGAATTTAAAATTTTTTAAGTACTGCCTGATGATTAAATTATGTGACTTTTTCTATCTCTTTGAAACTATGAAGTCATATTTTATTAATTTCCATAAACTGAATAAGTTTCTCCCTCAAATTAGTAGCTAGAAGCAACTACAATTTATTGAGTCCTTATTATGTGTTGCTTTTCATGCATGTCAAAAGAACTATAGTTTAGCTAAAACAACATGGTGAGGAATTTTCAGAAAGGCTTTTGGTATTCATAATCAAAGGAATAGATAACACTGACATGACGAATCATTGCCTTCTTTTCCTGTTTTAAATATGGTTTTGATGAGTAGAGCTGCAGCAACTACCTTGTGCTCATAAGGAAAAGACCAAGAGGATCACATTTATTTCAAACACCAGAATAATTATGAAAACTTTCTCGTATATTTAAGCCTGTGTAAAGCACTGTAGGGAGCCATAACATAAATGTTAGCATGACTCTTGACCTAAAAATACTTACAATGCATTTATAGAATTATAGAAAAGAGAATAAGGAGAATGTGGTCAAAATTTTATAATAATTGGTGCCTTGATAGCTTCCAAAGGCAGTCATATGCCCAAAGGAGAAGATTCAAAGATCTTGCCAGTGCAAAGCACAGAGAGCTGGTATCATGGTGGTTTTGGCAGGGGGTCCCACTGACAGGTGTGCTCATCTGGGGAACTATCTTTCCTATAATGACTCTTTCTTCCTCAAGAAGAGGGCTTTAGTCCATGCCCCACCACCCACTGAATAACCCAAACAGATGGACTGTGAATTCCAGATCAATATCATGGATCCATGAGAGGAAGGGTGTCTGAATTTAAGAAATGGAAGACACAATTATTCCCTCCAATTGCTAAAAACTCAGAGACGAACAATATTTTCATCCAAATTGTCTGGCTTTCATTGTACATATTAGAGCCAGACATGTAGTAAACCAGATGCAATTTGAGACTTGCGGAATTTATTTCTCAGCCAAGCAAGAAGCTGAATTAATAGACTTTTACTTTTACTTTTTTTTTTTTTTTTTTTTTTTTTTTTTTAAAGATCCCATTTATTAACTTGACAGAGAGAAATCACAAGTAGACAGAGAGGCAGCCAGAGAGAGAGAGGGAAGCAGGCTCTCTGCCGAGCAGAGAGCCCGATGCGGGACTCGATCCCAGGCCTCTGAGATCATGACCTGAGCCGAAGGCAGCGGCTTAACCCACTGAGCCACCCAGGCGCCCTTACTTTTACTTTTGTTGAAATGAAAAAGCTGAAGATTTTCCAGCATATTCTTACCAGATGGCATGCTCTATTGCCTACAATTTTGCTTCCTGCTGTGGATCATCTCCATCTTGGTCTAGCCCATGGTGGAGAAGAAAAATACGTATCTGCTTATTTGTATGGTAATCAAAGCAGGAGGCAGAGGAAAGATCAGTCTCCTTACCTCCAGTAGGGTTCAGCTTGACCTAGCTGTGCAATTCTTACAGACTCTGGTAAGATAAGATATGTCTTCCTAAAATTCAAAAGCAGGGAAATACTAATCAATTTTGGTATAAAATAAAGTGATTGGCTGTTTGATGGCTAATGACCTAAACATAAGAGAATGTGCTGATATTTATGAGACCTTTGAGTGATTGTGGAAAAGAAAGACTTAATATCTTCATCAAAACCAACTGAATAAATTCACCATTTTCAAGACAGTTTTAAATATGAAGCATGAGTTTGTTACTCATATTTTCACATAAGATCTTTCAGATGTTTTTACGTGTCATGAAAAGAAATGTTACAGACTAATCATCTTTAGAATTATAAATAACAGTAGAATCAGAAAAGTGTATTATTGAAAGTTATGTTTAGGTCAGCCTAGATTAAAATCTCACATTTTACAGTTTAAATAACTGGTTCAGAGAAGTGAGAGATTTAAGAAGGTAGAAAAGAGAACATTTATATATTGAGTTGATACTGAAGTCTAATCTACCCCTGGTAGTTGATCGTTAAAAGTAGCATGTTTCCGATAAACTCTACATAAACAACAATGAATACTATAGGACTAATTTTCAAAATAGCTGGTGATATTTCAGGATGGCGCAGTTCTATTAACCCAAGTTTTGACCCACATTTGTATCTATTTCTACCTGTTTCTACATGTTCTTACATTGATTTAAATGGTTAGAGACCGTCTATAACTTATTTCACTTTGTCATGCTGTGTGTGCAGAGATAAGCCTTTGCAGAGAAAGCACTGGATGCCATAATTCTTGAAATATAATTAATATTTGTCCAATGTTTTATAAGTCATGTTCACATACATCATTTCTTTTGAGCTCCATAACATCCTTTCCATTTCACATCTATGTGTAACTTTCCAGATTTCAGAGTCCATGGGAAATGTTTCTTGTTTGTCCTTGGGTTATCTGACTGCCCCTGGCCATGATATTATGAACAGTGTGTTCTGATTCCTTTACAGTCTTTATGGACAATATCTATTTACAATTATATTCCCCCATTAGTACACAAAAACAGATTCCATGAAAGAGTATCCAGACATTAGCTAGGATAGAGTGATGGATCTTAGGGTATCACAAAAAGAAAATAAAAATCCACACTGATCTGCTACAAAGCAAAATTAGGACTCAAACCCTTATCTTTTTACCATTGTTCTCTGGCTATTTCAATTCCTCATGCTTCTTACATTCCCTTTACATCCAATAATTTCAACTAAAAGCTCCTTTGGGATTGAATTCTTATGTGAATATCTCTTTCTGGATCTCTCTTTTTATATTTTATGTAAGTTCAAAAACTTATTTCAGGTTATGGTTTGCTGTGTTACAAGTATCACATTTATCAGTTGAGTTGTCTGTGTGGTCTCTTACTGTTCTATAAATATTGCCTTGAATATAGTTTTTTATACTAAGCTCTCCTGTATTTCCAGGCTGCATTATCACATCTGCCAGTTGTTTAGGGAATACATTCTTGAGCAATGAATGTCCTATCATCGATATTGAAATTGCACATGTTAAGGCTTTAAAAAAAAAAAAAAAAAAGGATTCAAGTCTTACTTTTTTATTAAAACTATGATTCATTTCTTCCAAAGTTTCTCAATATAGATATTAAATTAAGGTTAATTTCTATTTATTTTGTACTGTGGGAGTACCTGTAGTTTGTAGCAATATTTATGAGGCAAGAGGAAGTGTTAGGTGTTAAACTGCGTAGGAAATTGAAACTTAGTGATTTATAACTTGAGGGGAATGCATTGGTATCATCACACAGTTCCCTTATTTACAAATAAAAAGCCAAAGTCATCCCATCCGACACTTGCTTTGTAATCATTTTACCTTTTGGTCTCTTTAAATAAACTATATAAATGAAAAATGATGGAATTTTTAAGAATATTCTTCTCTTTTAGCTGTAAATCTTAACCTGTTTTTACTAGTTTAATGAAGACAAAAGATGCTATTGTACTCTTAAGTCAAGGTCAAGGAGTCCAACTATTCTCTTTTCCTTACTCCCACATTCAGTATATTATATACAGATCAATGCTCTTCATGTGGTATTTAATTTTCTCACCACCAAAAAGAGTAAAAATTAACCTCATTTGAACAAAAGTGCAACAAAAAAGAATCTTTTACGAGGAAAAAATAAAATAAAATATTAGCTGTTCAGTAGATTTGAATGTATCCACTCTTCTGTGTATCAAGTATAATGGAAGCCACCTTGTGAAATAGTCTGACTAATCCACACTGTTCTAGAATTGTGCAATAGCATTTTCCTCCATTTGGCTTTCTCAATCAACAGACGGAAAATCTCTCACTCTCCTACATGCTTGGCTATTAAACTTTTCATACATTGCCAAAAAAATTTGTCAAACAAATAATCAGACATAGCACAGAAAGCAATTTCTAAAATGATAAAGTAAAATCGAATCATGCAAATAGGTATGAAGCTAGAATGGTAATATCGAAAGTTTTTGTGTGTGAAAGATTCCATGTCTAGCAAGCCTCAAGTAGTTTAAGGGTTATTTAAATATTTTCCCAGAATCTGAGTCACACCTTATAAAATTCCAAGGACTTTCATTCATTCCACTGTATACACCCTTGTGAACAAATGCCTGCTGGTTGCAGGATACATACCTTAGATTTCATTTCCTTTAATTGCTGGTCCCAAAAGGAAAAGATTTCTCCCCCCCCCCTTTTTTTTTTTGCATAATATAGAAAGACATAAGTCAAGTACACACACAATTACCTGAGGAAGAGGAAGGAGAAGGGCGGTTTGTCCAATCCATCTCTTTTCCTAAAACTTCTCTCCTACTCTCATAGTGTATTTTAGATCCACGTCAATGCTTTCCATGGAACTGACTTTTCATTGACTGTTTTCCTGACCACCAAAAGAGTAACAACCTCATTTGAACAAAACCGTAACAAACGAGAAGAGGAGAAATTAGGAAGTGACTAGGAGGAAGAAAAATAAGAAGGGGAGGAAGAGAAAAAGAGGTTTTTACTATACACATAAAAATGGTTTTATTTTATAATAATCAGGGAAATTCACATCAAAAGGAAAATGAAAATACCATTTGAAAGACATCCCATTGATAATGTTCCTCATCTATTTTTTCTCTTTGACCTTTACTGAAGTATAATTGAAAGGTAAAATTGTATGATATTTTAAATACATAACATATAAATAAATTTTTATATATATCTACACATATATGTGTATATCTACACAGATGTAGATATACATATACATAGATATAGATATCTATATCTATATTAAGATATAGATATAAAGAAAGCTGTATATATATAGCTGTATATATATATGTATATATATATATCTCTATATCTATATATACAGCTATATGTATATATATACATATATATCTCTATATCTATATATATATGTACAAAATCTTCCCTATGCATTCATCCACTGATGACCATTTAGGTTGTTTTCATATGTTGGCTATTATTAATAATGCTATAGTGGACAGGTCAGTGCAGGTATCTCTATGACACCCTATTTTGGTTCCCTTTGAATATATACCAAGAAGTAGGAGTGCTGGATCACATGGTAGTTCTTGGTAGTTCTACTTTTCATTTTTTGAGGCACCTCCATATTGTTTTCCACAGTGGCTGCACAATTTACATTCCCACCAACAGTCTGCACCAACACTGCAAGTGTTTGTTTTTTTCTGCCTCCTTGCCAACACTTGTTTTTTTGATGATAGTCATTCTGACAGGTGATATCATTGTGGTTTGGTTTACATTTCCCTGATGACTAGTGCTGTCAAACACCTTTTCATGAACATTTTGGCTTTTTGTATGTCTTCTTTGGAAGAGTGTCTATTCAGTTTCTCTGCTCATTTTTTAAATTAAAAAAAAAGATTCTATTTATTTATTTAGAGAGAGACTAAGTGGACAAAGGGGGAGGAAGAGGGAAAGAACCTCCAGCAGACTCCAGGCTGAGTATGGAACCCTACAAAGGGTGGGATCCCAAGACCCTGAGATCATGACCTGAACATAAAACCAAAAGTCGAACATTTAACCAACTGAGCCACCCAGACACCCTTCTGTTCATTTTTTTTTTTTTTGAGAGTTTTTAATTTTTTATTTTTTATAAACATATATTTTTATCCCCAGGGGTACAGGTCTGTGAATCACCAGGTTTACACACTTCACAGCACTCACCAAATCACATACCCTCCCCAATGTCCATAATCCCACCCCCTTCTCCCAAACCCCCTCCCCCCGGCAACCCTCAGTTTGTTTCGTGAGATTAAGAGTCACTTATGGTTTGTCTCCCTCCCAATCCCATCTTGTTTCATTTATTCTTCTTCTACTCACTTAAGCCTCCATGTTGCATCACCACTTCCTCATATCAGGGAGATCATATGATAGTTGCCTTTCTCTGCTTGACTTATTTCGCTAAGCATGATACGCTCTAGTTCCATCCATGTTGTCGCAAATGGCAAGATTTCATTTCTTTTGATGGCTGCATAGTATTCCATTGTGTATATATACCACATCTTCTTGATCCATTCATCTGTTGATGGACATCTAGGTTCTTTCCATAGTTTGGCTATTGTGGACATTGCTGCTATAAACATTCGGGTGCATGTGTCCCTTTGGATCACTACATTTGTATCTTTAGGGTAAATACCCAATAGTGCAATTGCTGGGTCATAGGGCAGTTCTATTTTCAACATTTTGAGGAACCTCCATGCTGTTTTCCAGAGTGGCTGCACCAGCTTGCATTTTTTAAGTCAAATTGGGTTTCTTGTTATTGTTATCGGTTTGTATGAGTTCTTTATGTATTTTGGATATTAGCTCCTTATCTGATATATAATTTACAAATGTTTTCTCCAATTCCATAGGTTGCGTTTTCATTTTGTTAGGTATTTGTATATATATATATTTATTTATTTATTTATTGCTCTGCAGAAGCTTTTTAATTTTCTGAGTTCCACTCATTAAATTTTGCTTCTATTGCTTTGCTTTTGATGTCATATCCAAAAAAAAAAAAAAAAACCTGCTGTCAAGAAAAATGTCAAGGAGCTTCTTCCCTATTTTTTTCTATTTTTATGGTTTCATTTCCTATGTTCGTATCTATAACCTATTTCTACTTAATTTGTCTGAGTGATGCAAGAAGATTTCCAACTTCGTTCTTCTGTATATGGATATCCAGTTTTCCCAATACCATTTATTAAAAAGACAATTTATCCCTCACTGGGTATTCTTCACTTCCCTGTTAAACATTAGTTGCCTCTATATGTGAGAATTTATTTCTGGGCTTTCATTTCTGTTCCATTGGCATATGTATATATACTTTTTACAGCATTTTCATACTGTTTTGATTATGATAGCTTCATAATGTAGTTTGAAATTAGGAAGCATGACACCTCTAACTCTGTTTTCCTTCTCAAGATTGTTTTGCCTATTCAGGGTCTTTCGTAGTTCTATCCAAATCCTATAAATAGGAATTTTTTTCTATTTCTGTGAAAAATGCCATTGGAATTTTGATAGGAATTGTTTATAATTTTCAGATTCCTTTAGGTAATATGGACATTGTAATGGTAGATATTATTTCTTCTAATCCATGAGCATGGAATATAATTAACTTTATTTATATCTTCTTCAATTTTATTCTTCAGTGGTTTATAGTTTTCAGTGTACAGATCTTTCACATCCTTGGTTAAATTTAGTCCAAGGTATTTTAGTCTTTTTAATATAATTTTAAAAGGGATTATTTTTTTAATTTCTTTTTCTGATATTTTGTTGTTAGTGTATAGAAACACAACTGATTTTTTTATATTGACTTTTTGTCCTGCTACGTTACTGAATATGTTTATTAGTTCCAACAGTTTTATGGTGGAGTCTTTAGTATTTTCAATATATATCATGTATCCTACAAATAGAGACAGTTTTTCTTCTTCCTTGCTGACTTAAATACCTTTTACTTCTTTTTCTTGACAAATTTCTCTGGCTAAGACTTCCAGTATTATGTTAAATAAAAATGGTGAGAATGGACATCATTGTCTAGTTCTTGACCTTAGAGGAAAAACTTGCAGCTTTTTACCATTGAGTATGATGTTAGTAATGGCCTTTCTTATGTCAAGTTATTTCCCCTCTATACCCAGTTTGTTGAGAATTTTTATCATGAATGGATGTTGGGTTTTATCAAAGGCTTTCTCTTTGTCTATTGAGATGATCATATGATTTTATCTTTCATTTTGTTAAAGTGGTATATCACCTTGGTTGATCTATAAATGTTGAAATATCCTTGCATCCTTGGAATAAATTCTACTTGATCATAGTGTATATCCTTTTAATGTATTGTTTCCTTTTAATGTATTTGTTTCTATTTGCTAATATTTTGTTGAAAAATTTTGCATCTGTGTTTATCAGTAATACTGATCTATAATTTTCTTTTCTTGCAGTGTCCTATTTTGGTATCATGGTAATTGTGAGCTTATAACATGAGTTTTGAAATATTTCCTCCTCTTTTATCTTTTAAAAATGCTAGGTCAGTGCCTCCCACTAACCTTGATGAGGATTGTCTAAGTCTGTCCCGGCTGCTATAATAAAAATAGCATAAACTGGGTGGCTTAAACAATAAACCTTTATTTGTCACAGTTTTAGAGGCTGGGAAGTCTAAGATCAAGAGGATGGCAGAATTCTCACAGGGTTTTCCCATGGTATTTGGAGCCAGGGAGCTCCTGGAATCTCTTTTATAAGGGCACTAATTCCATTCATGAGGGTTCCATCTTCATGACCTAATGACCTTCTCAAAGGCTCCACCTTCAAATACCATCACATTGAGGATTAGGATTCAACATCCTAATTTCAGGAGGACATAGACATTCAGTGTATAGAAAATAGGGAAGAAGCAAGGGACCAAAATCACTAATGTGTCCACTGTAGAACTTTTAATAGATTTGCTGAACCAACGGCTGACATTCACCAACCAGACTACTCTCAGCACCTCAGTAAAAATGTAGGGTGCTGAGGAGATTTGTCAGTGAATAAAAAGCATTATGAGTATAGAGCCCTGGATAAAAACTTCCCAGGGTTACACTTGGGTGGTCATACAGGGGCATTCAGTGTGACATTCTAATAATATTTTCACAAAAAAATCTTCTATTTTGTAGACACTAAAGTAATGCTTGAGGGTAGAGAGGGAATTTTTGCAATTAAAAAATTGTTTAAACAACTGGTTTATGTAACCAATGGGCTAAAAGATACTTGAACTATGTTAGACCATGGGCTTCTAGCTGTAAGCCTTTGTCAGCTGATGAAGGGTCTGGAAAGTTAGATATCCTGGGTCTGAATTCTGGCTCTTCCTGTTATTAGCTGTGTGACCCATACAAAATACAGTGATCCTACTTAACCGCTCTGAACCCCAGAGGTTTCACATATATAAAATGGTGACAATAACACCGATCTTAAAGGATGGTGTGAGGTTTAAATGAGTGAATAAATGCATTACTCAGAAGAGTACCCAACACATGGTAAGTGATTGGTGTTTGCTAATAATAGTATTATTCTTAAGATTGCCTCTTTTTCTCCTTTGTAGCCTCTACAGTGACTTGCACAAAACAAATGTTCAAAAAATGTTTCACGGAAATATGAACCAAAACACTTTACCAAATATTTTAGCATTCTATTTCACCAGGACTTATTTATTATTCCCTATGACTCTCCAATTGCACTACTGGGTATTTACCCCAAAGATACAAATGTAGTGAAAAGAAGGGCCATCTGTACCCCAATGTTTATAGCAGCAATGGCCACGGTCGCCAAACTGTGGAAAGAATCAAGATGCCCTTCAATGGACAAATGGATAAGGAAGATGTGGTCCATATATACTATGGAGTATTATGCCTCTATCAGAAAGGATGAATACCCAACTTTTGTGGCAACATGGATGTGACTGGAAGAGATTATGCTGAGTGAAATAAGTCAAGCAGAGAGAGTCAATTATCATATGGTTTCATTTATTTGTGGAGCATAACAAATAACATGGAGGACATGGGGAGATGGAGAGGAGAAGGGATTTGAGGGAAATTGGAAGGGGAGATGAACCATGAGAGACTATGGACTCTGAAAAACAACCTGAGGGTCTTGAAGGGGAGGGGGAGGTTGGGAAAACAAGGCGGGGGGTATTAGGGAGGGCACGTATTGCATGGAGCACTGGTTGTAGTACAAAAACAGTGAATACTATTATGCTGAAAAGAAATTAAAAAAAAAAAAAAACGTATAATGGGAGAAATCTCTAACTGGGCAAAACTCCATAAATGTAAGCAACCTCTAACTCAAATTTCATTTAGGTAGAAAGGGAACCCTTAAACAAAAATTAATACAGAACTGCAATGAGCCAATTGACTTATTGGAAACATACTGATAGGCATTTAAGAGAGCTTATGCAAGGTACTGACATGGTACAGTCATGGTAGTCACCTCAATTACTGAAAAAGCCATCTCTTTATGAAGCCTTGGCTTCATTTACAGGAGCAACTCCAATGGAATCACCATTTTCAAAATGTAAACATGATATCTAAATGTAAGACAGAAAGAAGGAATTAATATGGACCGCATGCCAACCCAGTGCTGGGAACTGCATTAAGCACTTTAGGTATTCAATCTTATTTAATCCTCACCACCACCTTGTAAGGCAGGTATAATTATCCTTTTCTTTTATTTTCCTTTTTGCTTTACAGATGAGGAAATAAACACTCCAATGTTATGTGAATTTTCAAGATGAGACAACTAGTAAGTGAAGGAACTGGAATTGACACTCACATTTATTTAGCTACAAATATCTTGCTGTTAGCAATCTTGAAAGATAGATATGAAGAGAAGTAAGAGGGGAAGAGTTTCACTTCAATTCAAAGTGAATTTTCTGCTTCATCAAAAGTGTGCCTACAGGGATGCCTGGGTGGCTCAGTGGGTCAAGCCGCTGCCTTCGACTCAGGTCATGGTCCCAGCGTCATGGGATCGAGTCCCTATCGGGCTCCTTGCTGGGCAGGGAACCTGCTTCTCTCGCTGCCTCTGCCTGCATCTCTGCCTACTTGTGTGTACTCGCTTACTCTCTCTTTCTTTGGCACATAAACTCTTAAAAAAAAAAAAAAAGTGTGTCTACACATGTAGTGATATTTTACTAAACATGGAAATGTCATATTTAGGAAAACACAGGAATATAAATGAGAATTCATGTTCATCTGTATGGGCTATTTTGTGATTTTTTTTAAAATATCATTCCAAAAGAAATTCCATCAGCTGGAATTTAAAATATGGAGGCAGTTGAGAATTCCCATAAATAATAAGACATAATAATTTGAACTCCACTCAATGATTTGTACTCCTTTGAACCTATTCTGCTATTACTTAAAATGAATTCACCATCTAAATAGCTACCTGGAAAACCCACAGTGCTGGTGTGCTCTGGAGCTTGTGGGCCAGGTAAACTTACCTTGCCAAAAATGCTTTTAGAAGAAAAGGTAAAAATAAAATGTGGCTGAAAAGATTACATCAAATCTATAATTTCTAGATGCAGTTATGTAAGTTGTATAAATATTTTAATACTGTGCCCACATACTGTAAAAGGTGTGGAGAGAAAGTAGCCAATTTCTTCAGAGCAAACTTAACTTCACAGATAGCCCTCTACTGTCAACTCAAACTAACCATATGTTAAATTCTCACTGCCCAGATTTTAAAACTTCCTCTTACTTATGTTATCAATATGGGTTTTCTGATAAATGTTATGTTGTTATCAAACAAGTTTCTTTTTAGAAAGCTTGGCAGAAAAATTGTAGGAGGAAAGACTCTCAGGTAGTATGTACTACCCACACCTTCTGCTTGTCATCCATCAGCATAATCCCTTTCCCTTGAGTGGATACTTGGTCCAAGGCTTGCTTCTAACCAATGGATGTGATCATGTGAAAATGATTACATCGTAGAAGTTGTAATACCCATCTTTTTTATTCTCTCTTTTTAGCTTTGAGAAAACAAATAACCATTTTGGGAGAATCCACATGGTAACAAACTGGTAGAGGCCTCTGAATGACAAAAAAGCAAGAAACTGAGGCAGTTAGTCTAACCACCTGCTGAGAATTGAATGTTGGCAACAACCATGTGAGCCTGGATGGAAGTAGACCCTTCCACAGTTACACTGAAATGAGACTGCAGCCCTAATTAATGCATTGATTGCGGTTTTGTGAGAACCAGAGTAGAAGACTCCTGAATCCAGCCAGAACTCCGATATTATAATTGTTTTGATCTAAATACAGCTTAGTAAGTATCCTCCTTACTTACTAAAGTACTAACTAGATATTACAAATATATAGGCTCTTTTAGAATTTTTTAATCAACATTCATTTATTAAGCACCTACTATATGCTAAGATTCATCATGGGGTAAGCATATGGTTACTGACCTGAAGAATGTTTATTCTTTTGGCAAAGACCAGATGTATAAGAAGCAAAGTATAATATCTATCTCACAGGATTATAACAGCAAATGAATGAGACAATGTGCATGAAAACACTTATCAATGTGCCTGATATGTAATAACTACTAGTGCATTTAAAGAACACTTTTTGTTTGTTTAACATTGAGTTATGTGGCTGTGAGGTCACAAAAGCCAAAAATGGGGAGCTCACTAACAGGTGGGGAGATATAAAAGGCCTGAGTGGACTTGCCTAAGAAAAAAAAAAAAAGTCATATGGTAGTAGGTAAATATGGGGGATGTAGAGTCATAGCAGTCCTACTTTAGAACAGTAGTAGGAGGAAGAAATGGAATAACGAACGATAGTGGTAGATATAGTTTCTATATGGTGAAAGAGAAAAGACAGGTGATGATTTTTAATCTCCTAAATGATTAGGTCTTAATCAAACAATCCTACTAACTAAAAAAACCCTAGTTCTCTAGTTATTGCAGTTAAAAGATACTTATTGTCTTTAAAATTTTGCCCAAATCATTCAATTAAGCTAGAAACCATTCAGTTAAGAATTATGTCATCTGGGAGCACCTGGCTGGCTCGGTCAGTAGTGTATGACTCTTGGGGTTGTAAATTCAAGCCCTACATTGGGTGTAGAGATTGCTTAAAAATAATATATATTTTTTTAAAGAGTTATGCCATCTGATCTAAAACATCGAATTGTGTTTGAAATTCAGCTGTGACATTCCTTGGTAGCTGCTACCAGATACATTTGTGCTTAATAAATCTATTGTTAATTAATTAGTTATTAATTATTCCCAATTATGCTTGGGAAATTTATTTCCAATTCATAGTTATTACTGGTTATGCCCAATTATGCTTGGTAAGTCTGTTGCTAATTCATTTGTTATTATGAATTGTGTTTGAAATTTCAGTTACAGCTATTACCAAAAACGGTTATGCTTGGGAAATCTGTTGACAAGTAAATCATAAAATCCTGCTCAGTGCTATATTCTATGACTTTTTCTTTGCTCCTAAGTGGAATAGTCGATTTAGCTAATTAAAAAATGCTTAGAAATAACACAATATTGCACAAAACTGGGCAGGATTTATAGCAATGGATTTGTTACTTGAAGCTGCACTTCAAATTATCATAGAGCCACAAGCTTCAATGGAATTAGAAATGTGTAAGGGAAATCTGGCAGAATTCAGACATAGTACCACTCAAAAGTTAAAAACAAAAACAAAAAGATAAACAAAAATCTTATTGTTAGAGCAAACATGTAACTTAATCATCTAAACTGGGACACTTGTGAGAGTAAACAAGTTAACATCCAGGTGAAATCCTGAAGGAACTGACAGAAGCCGGGGCAGTCCCAAGCACATGGGATTGTGTACCTTTCTCACTGTTCAGTGTTAATGAGTATTGTTTTTGTTCCCTTTTTGGCCAGTAATGATTTTTCTTTTGTTCTTGTGATAGTTCTGAAGGGGAATAATGTGAGAGTTAGAGATTTCCTAGCTTGTTTTATGAATAATAATAATAATAATAATAACTGTATGTTTATCTAGTGCTTTGTAAGTAATAGTTTTAAAGGAAACTTCCCATAAGCTCATAATGTATGATAATAATTTTATGATCTAAGTGTTCATTCATTTAATGAATACTGATTATCTTCTACATGCTGGGCACTTTTGCAGATGCCTGGTACACATTGAACAACAGGACAGATGAAGTTCATACATGCTGAAATTTATATCCCAGGGCAAAAGTAGAAAATGATTTCACTAGAACAAAGCTAACCAATTAACACCAATACTGAAACATTTATTCCAGACTTATTAATGCCTTATGCTTACTAACTGAGCTAAACAGTTGGTCACTTTGCCAGTTATTACCACCACTGTAGAGATAAAGAAACTAATCCATAAATTTACTAAGCAGAGCCATGACTTGAATCTGTGGTGTACTAGATAAATAGGCATGTGGTAAAAGGGAATCTGGTTGAGTATTTGAATGTAAACGTGTTTTAAATATTGTGGAAGAGACAAATAGATAGCTGATCATCACAATTCATATTTTCATTTTCTTCCTAAGGTCACATAGAAGCCATGAGTCCTCTCAGTTCGATTGGTTAGGTGACATGAAACCCAACAGTAGAATGTGAGAAGTGATGGATGACATTTTCAGACCTGGATCATAAAGATTTCTCATGTGCTGACACTCAACAGCTTCACTTCATTTCAGCTGGACCTGAAATAATGTCCACTAGGCTGGGTCACTGGATGACTGTGTGGGAAGGAGATCACACCAAATTGTTCCCCTCTTTTACACTGTCACAAGATGGAGTCTTGATGCAGCTCAAATCCTTTCAAAACTCAGTGCTATAGACAACCAATGCTGAATAAAATGACGGCATAAAGTGAAACCTGGTGTGATCATTTTAACTCTTACTGATTTACAGATGAGGGAATGGAGGCCTGGAGAGGTGATGTAATTTGACCTACATAATCTGAGCCATGAAGCTGGACATACATATTAGGGGCATCTGTCTACCACAGCAGGTTGGAGCATATCATATCAAGAGGAAGGTGAAATTTACTATCTAAAATTTTAGGATAACCTTTTGATTGAAAATATATTAGAATATTATCTAATCTATATATGTTTATAAAAAATAAAAAATTTTAAAAAAGAATATTATCTAATCTATATTCTGGAATCCTATTAAAGCCAAACTTTAGGGGCACCTGTGTGGCTTAGCATTAAAACCTCTGCTTTTGGCTCAGGTCATGATCCCAGGGTCCTGGGTTCAAGCTCTGCATCAGGTCCCCTGCTCCATGGAAGCCTGTTTCTCCCTCTCCTACTACCACTGCTGTGTTCCCCCTCTCTGTGTCTCTCTCTGTCAAATAATAAATAAAACCTTTTTTTTTTTTAATTTTTTATTTTTTATAACATATATTTTTTATAAACATATATTTTTATCCCCAGGTCTGTGAATCACCAGGTTTACACACTTCACAGCACTCACCAAATCACATACCCTCCCCAATGTCCATAATCCCACCCCCTTCTCCCCAACCCCCTCCTCCCGGCAACCCTCAGTTTGTTTTGTGAGATTAAGAGTCACTTATGGTTTGTCTCCCTCCCAATCCCATCTTGTTTCATTTATTCTTCTACCCACTTAAGCCTCCATGTTGCATCACCACTTCCTTTTTAAAAAAACAACCAACCAAACACAAAAAAACCCAATTTTTATTTTTTTGCCAGGTAGGAAGTAGGTCATATTTTGCTAAAATTAATTTTAATAGGACTTAATCAAATTAATTAGGACTTAAATTAATAGGACTTAAATAGTTCATTTTAATAGGACTTAAATGCATCAAATATAATTTGAAATAATGGAGGAGTGACAAGATCTAAAGTAAGTTTTGATATATGGAGTTTCTTTTAAAATTACTTGCAGCAATAGAACTTGTTTTGTTACACTAATGGAACCTAGAATAATAATAAAAGCTTAGTAATAATTTGGTACATAAGTATTAAATACATAATTACTCCTACATTTAGTAGGATTTTTATTGTGTTATGTTTTCAAGGGATTAGAATAGAGATTAAGAGAGTGGGTTCTACCATCACACTACCTGGGCTTAAATCTTGATTCTACCACTAACTCTCTGATATGGGTCTGTTTTCTCTATAGCTCCATATCAGGAAGTTGAAAAAATACCACATAGATGTGTTGAGAAAATTGAACAGAAACTGTATGTGAAGTGCTTACAACAATGTTTGACACGTGGCAACAATTCAATTAACATTAGCGCTTGTTAACATAAGAGAAATACAAAGGATTTCTTTCTTAAATCAACTCTCATTTCTTTCACATAGATTTCAGTCTAGAAAATAACCAAGTAAACAAATATGCTAAAATTAAATAAATGATTAAAATGCCTTTTGATGTATTATTAATATGAAAAACTTGTGTTCTTTGTAAATCTTTTTCACCAAAGGGAAAAAGGAAATGTTTAATGCTTGAAGAAGACCTAAGTTTGAGAATACTATAAAGTTCTTATTTAAAGCCTACTCTACCTTCCTCACTGAAAATTTGAAGGCTGGGGTGATTGCTATCTTGTTCATCATGGCATCCTAAGTGATTGACATATCTCCCTTTCACTGACAGCATATAAATATGTTTTGCATAAATAAATAGGTTAGTGGCTATACTTAAGTCATTGTATCTATCCAGACCTTAATTTTCTCATCTATAAAATGGGAATATGAGTGCCCAACCAGCAACATAGTATTTGAAACATGTGACTTATATAGTCTCTAGGCTCTAACAGGCATTGGAAATACCTATGGGTGTGAAAACTCTACACTAAACATTGCATTGCATGCTACTTTATAATTAAATATAAATTCACAGTTATATTATGAGGTTAGTATTTTTCTTAGCTACAACTCTTCTGTTCGCTGGAAAACAAAATCAACTTGAGTGAATCTGGGGATAAAGGGGAAATTTATTACATGAGCACAGTCACATCTCATGGACCCCAAGGGCAGCAACACACATAAAGGATTACAACCAGGACACAGAATATCATCCAGCCCCCAAGCACCCTCTATTCCAGTCTCTCTGGGTCTCTCACAGCCATCCATCCTGAGTATTTACTTGATTTGCTTCTCTTTTTAGGTGGTTTTCTCTACTTCTCTGTACACGCGCAAATGATGACTGTCTGATGCCACACCAGCCCAACAGTCAAGCAAGACTAAATTTAGTGCCTTAGACTAAATTCCAGCCTTTCTGGAATAAAAGTGGATTGTCTTATCTAGGAACAGGTGATGCACTCTGTATTTCCAGGAAGACAAGATCAAATACAAACACAGGTACCAAGCTCTACACTTAATGTTGGGGGAGGCAGCATGGTTAGTTCTAGGGGAAATAGTATGATTGTGGGCTGGATGTTACCTTACCAGATTTTAATATTATTAAACATTAAATATAAATATTATATCATATTAAAAAATTAGACAAGGGTCAGAGAGTTTGAATAATTTGCTCAGAACCACAGAAAAAGTGAAAAACTATAACCCAAATACTGTCTTTCTGACTCTAATCAACACTTTCCTGTGAGTTTACCTCCTGGTAAGTAACACTGAGACCTCTGATCTCTTAACTTTTCTATATTAATCTCTAAGGTGCTTTTAAACTTTTTGGCTTATTCTGACTAATGCCTAATTCTGGTGTCTACTAAGCTATAAACATTCTGAAGTCTACATTTCCATTTTCCTGTTCTTTTCAAACATAATCTTTTCTCCTTTGCACCACAGAACTAAAAGAAACCTACTTTGTAGAATATATGCCTCAGGAGAAGAGCAATTTTAAGAACATTAGGTAGCAAAAAACTTGCAAACTTTTGAAGTATATTTTGAACACAGCTGTCACTAGAACTGAATGCATTGTGTTTTGGCATTTTCTCTTCATTTCTAAGGACATTAGAATAAAGATTTTTAAGATGGTTTGAATCCTCAAGCCCCTTCTTTGATAAATAAAAAAACAATTAAAAATAATTTTGTCAAGTAGAGAATAATATTTGTGTGGATATTGAAAGTACTCACTAATGAGTTGGCCTGGAAATGCTGTCCTTCCAGCACTGACTTCAAGCTAGTGTTTTGAACTGGGTTACCTTAGGATAATTATATTATTATGTGGGTTTTTATTTTTTTGTTTTTTGGGTTTTTTTTTGTGAAGAAATGGATAACCTCAGATAACAGATCACTGAGATCAGTTCAAAGACTGATTAAAAAGAGAAATTGAAATTCAAATTTATCTTACTTATCCTGTGCTGATGCATGCAATTGAAAAAGAAGATATTAATCAAAAAATAATTACCAGGATAGAAAAAACTTTATCATTTTTTAAAAAGATGTTGAAAAGAACAAAAAAAGTTAAATGTCAGCAACCCAGCAGTTTGGAAACTTTGCTAAGGCTTTGAAATTTGAATGTGAACTGTCAGAGAGTACCCAGAAAAAGTGAAATAAGCAGGTTTCATTGTATTTAATTTGGCCTCTTAAATGTAACATGATGGAACTTGTAACCTAGAAATATTTTCTTAGGTATATTCACTAGGGAAGGTAAGCATAATTACAACTGTTCAGACTTCATGGAAACCAAATTGGCGTTATGGACAATTAATCTTTTGAGACATTAAGATAGCTCTGTAATTTCTCACTTCTGTAAAAAGTAAGAGGCAGGCAACATATATCAAACTTGAGTCAGTAGGCCAGAAGTTTACTTAATTGACAATATAAGACAAAGCATCACTAAATTTTTATTACATTGGGGCAGCCCATAATTCAAATAGTCTATATAGTCCTGAGCATACATAATTATGTCCCAATTCTTACCTACCTAAAAGAGTAATAAATTGGGCATTGGGCTTTTCTCCCTTATTCTTTCAGTATACGTTTGATTGAAGTAACTCATCAAAGGGTTGGGGTTTCTTAGAATAAAGTGATGTTATAATGTCCTCTCTACCCATTCAGGCCAAAGGTGCTACGCTGCTTACAGTCCTCACAACAATTAAGCATTTACTGATAATAAAAGGAGCATGGCTTCAGTGCCCGATGAATTAGAAATAAGGAAGTTAGCTACTACAGACTTAGAAAAATTAATACATATTTTAAATCAAATTCCTTACTGTGGAATAATAAAAAAAATATTTGATATTGGAACAAAAACTCTTCAAACCCTTGGAATTTCTGATTGATAAGAGTGATATGATAAGAGTAATAAGATCTGAGTGATAAGAGTTTCCTTTTCCATTCATTAGGAGGCCCTTTCAACTTAGGGTAATGAAAGGTTAGGTCTGGGCTCCTAGAGGGCTGTGGATGGGTGGGGCCGGTCACCAGAAAGACCAAGCTCTATAAAACTCTTGAACAACAGTATTCTGTGAATTTTCAGACTGGTAAACCAGAACACATCCACATGCTAGGAGTAGTGTAACCCAAACTTAGGGTGACAGAAACTCCTGTCTGGGACCTTTCCAGACATTACCCTATGAATCTCTTCATCACCTGATTGTTTCTACCCTTTAATATCCTTCAAAATAAACCAAAAATCTGGTGAATAAACTGGCTTCCTGAGTTCTGTGAGCCACTCTAGGAAATTAATGGAAACTGAGGAAGGGGTTGTACGAATCTCCAGTTTATATCCAGTTGGTCAGCAGGACAGGTAATGACCTGAACTTGTGATTGACATCTGAAGTGGAGGCAGTCTTGGGAGACTGATCTCTTAGACTATGGGATCTTACATTATCTCCAGGTACACAGGTGCCAGAATTGAGTTAAATTGGTGGGACACCAGGTCAGTGTCACTGAGAATTGAAGAATTACTTGGTGATGTGAACAAGGAAATCACACTGGATTTACCATTAAAGAAATAAGTTAAATTTTTCCTTAGATTATGCTCAATTGGTTTAGGGGTAGATATATAAACAAAAGGCCTGGTTTGAAGCTAGGCTGAAGAAATTGTCCGAGTTACAGTAGGGTAAAACAATGACCTATAATATTTATGACACTTTTATAGAAAGTCAGAGTTGGCTATTAGGTGAGTTTCCTATAAAAGTCAGAAATATACAGATTGGTTTATGCAGCTCTCAATTATGCACCCACACTTAACAGAGAGAAGCTAATTACCTTGACCATATGCTTCCTCCACTTTTCACTGGGAGTCTCTCATGTTTTGCCTTTCCCTTCTTCTTGTATATTGCATTGCATTTTATTTTAATTGCCACCTTACTAGCAAATGAAAGGGAAATATTGCTGTAGGGATGGGTGAAAATTATAGGTTTCAACATTCCCCAGATGGGCTGGCTCCCTGGCTTTAGGGGCCCTGTTTTCCAGAATGTAAGTTTGAAGGTCTTGGCCCAATGCCTAACCCTGAAGTCTATGGACAACAACACAGCATGTTGCTTGGTAAACATGACTGTATGTAAAAGCTTTGGAGTTCAAGAAAGACCTCTGGCTTCCCAGTGTTTTGACTATGTGGCCATGCCATATTACTTCTCTCAGATTGAACTCTAAATTAAGTTCTGTAGACAGTTAATCTCTACTGTCTCTTTTAGTTATGACAATTTTTTCATCTAAACTTCAGATGAGTTTCCTTCTTTTCAAGACTTCTTCACTTTCTACCCCATTCATTCTCAAGACTGAGCTAGGTGCATTCTTCCATCAAAATACATTACTGTAATTCACATTCATCCATGGATTTTTCCCTATATATAGACGTGCATCCTATAGACAGAGAATCTGTTTTATTCCTCTTTAGAACATCAGTTCTTTGCATAGTGTTCAGCCCATGGCAGGTGCTCAGTAATCACTGGTTGAATTAGGAAAGAAAGAAAGAAGGAAGGAAAGAAAGAAAGAAATGACTTAACATCAATCACTCAAACAGCTTCAAACAACAATGAAACTAATTTTCCCCCGATCTCCTGAGTCAAATATTGACATTGGAGGGACCTAGAAGGTAGGAGAATATTTCCCTTTTATTCATAATTGATTATATGAACAATAATAACTGAAATGATTGAGTGCTTAGTGTAGACTCATGAATGAAATTATCTTATGGAATAAGCACAACAAACCTCTGAGATAGGTATAATTAATATCATCATTTTAATGACAAGAAAATTGACATTTAGAGTTATGTAATATATTCCTGGTTTCCCAGCTAGAGAGCAGTAAAGCTTGAATCTGTGGTTAATCTGACACCAGAACCATTATTTACTGAATGTGGAATTTTGCCTCCAGGCTCCAAGCATTATAGCCCACCAGTGGCAGAGATAGGAACCCAACCCTAAATCTTCATTTCCAGTATTTTCTGCCAGTCTTCATGAAAGCAAGATCTACTTATAAGTATAATTAGAATTATCTATCCATGTTTTTAAAAAGTGGCTTAAATTTTATTCAGTGAAAGTTGCTCTTATAACATAAGCTGATGAACTCAGAGATGCACTAAATGAACATTTCCTCTCAGTAGGTTCCAGTCACAAATGACAGCACAGCATCACTACCCATAAAATGATATACAGAAACTAGGTGGCTGATATAATCGTGATTATTTTCATTTTATCAGAGACGAAGATACAATTGGTGTGTCAATTGAGAGACATAAAATAAATATATATTTGTGTGTGCATTATGTCTGTGTGTATATTGTGTGGAAACTGATAAACTATACATATGTTCTATACATGTGTAGGTGTATCTAAAGAATGCCTGAAGGTGGGGCACATAGGTAGCTCAGTGGGTTTAGCTTCTGCCTTCGGCTCAGGTCATGATCTCAGGGTTCTGGGATTGAGCCCCGCATTGGGCTCTCTGCTCCGCAGCGAGCCTGCTTCCCCTTCTCTCTCTGCCTGCCTCTCTGCCTACTTGTGATCTCTCTCTGTCAAATAAATAGATGAAATCTTTTTAAAAATAAAATAAAGAATGCCTGAAGGTAATTGCTTATTCTTTCCCTTTGTAGGAATATCACCAAGAATATCTTTATTCATGTTTTACATCCTAGATGCCTTTGATGATGTCATGACATGATTTAGCATTTTTTTTTTTTTTTTTGTAGCAATTTAGCCACCCTCCTCCATTGCTGGACATCTTTTTGTTTTGCTTCATCACTCTCCATAAAGATGGTGTCATCACCTGAAGACAGGGATGCTCCTTTATGCTGGCCTTGGCTTCTTAACAACCATTTGCACTAAGCTTGGAAACAGGAGCCTTTAAGCCTTGCTACGAATCTAACTTTTCAGTTGTAAATGCATATGGTATTGGAATCAACAACATTCAGCTAAGATGTTTTTGTTATGTGTCTTTTGATCAACCTCTGATAGGCAAATAGTAAATAAGCAAACCTCCTGTCCATTTAGACTTATTAAATATTCAAGTGATTCCTCAAATATACTCAGCCTTGCTGTGGCTTCATTAACATGCAGCTCCATTACATTTTACGATAGAACACTGGTACAATATGCTTCCTGCAGTGGCTGCCCACAAACAAATAGATTGTTGCATTCTTCACCAGCCAAAGCTCAAAAGTAGTCCAAAGTCAAGGAGTATTTTAGTAATCAAAGCTGCAGCTTAGAGGCATAGATAATGATGGTAATATCCACATCAGTGAAAAAAGAGGCCACAACTGTCTCATGAAATGCAGATGGGAATAACAAACAGCTATTTCTAGTCAAACTTAGTGCCCCTTATTCTAGAAGTCACTTCTAAAGACACATTTTAGAAAGCCTACATGTCCATTAAGAGGCCTTATTTACTGGTGACAGTATTTGAAATTACTAAAATTGATCATTTGTAAGACTATGTAAACAAACACAAAAACCTAATGTCTACCATGATATGGTAAATAAATATGACAAAGGAATCAAGGACATATATGAACTATGATCACAATAACTAAAAGTACACAAGCATGAGGACTGATATGAAAAAAAAAAAAAAAACAGCAAACTTATAAGCCAAGAACAATGAGCTCTGTCATTTACTATATGCCAAACTTTTCCCAGAGATTTTGTATTATTTTATTTAATTCTTAAACCAATCCAGATAGATCTATATTTGTATTACACTTATAGATAAGAAAAAAAAAGCTAATACTAAGAAATGAGTGATGCTCCCAATGTCATTTAGCTAGATGAGAATATAAAACTGTGTTCTGTCTAATTCCAAGTACTTTGCATTATGCTACATTGCTTTCTCATGGTAAATGATGTTTAGTTGCATGACAGAATTATACAAATTTTTATTTCCTCTACTTTTCTATATTATGTTGACTTTAAATTCAATTTTAAAGTCTGCTTTGGACTATACAATAATACACCATGCTCATCCCTAGATACAATATTTCAGCCTAACTTTATAGACTTTTCTCCTACCGAAGTGCAATGAATCATGCTGTAGCTTGTTTTAACCAGCTTCATCTCAGATTCTCTCTGTCTTTCTAGAGTACCACCTGAACATAAGCCCATAGTGAATAATTAGTTGAGAAGATTTGATTTTGAAGTGGAATGTGCATTCTACTTTTTTGAGATGGGATTTTGAATCTACATGGGGACATGTGATATTTGCTTCCACAAAATCTTTTGTAAAAACTGATGATATATTAGAATCAATGCTTCTGAAGATCTCAGCAGTCACCATAATTATGTGGGCCAGATTTATTCATGCAACAAATCCAATAAAAGAGTTGTGCAAGGTATTAGTAATAGTCACTTAAAGTAATCTTAACTCCTGCATGGCCCCATCCATACAACTTTGGTAAAAGGAACCACTCAGTTTCAGATTGTAGTCAGTTTTTCATTCATTTATATATTCCAGAAATATTTGGTGTGTGCCTGTTCATTGCAGGTACTCTTCTAGACCCAAGGGAAGGAAAGCCCAGTGATGAAAAGTGATAGGATCTTAGAGAAGAGAGTCAAATAAAGAGATGATTACAATACAATTACAGACATGTGACCCTCAAAAGATTTTGGCAAATACGGATAATATTAGTTCTAGAAAAAAAAAAATAAACTCACAAAGAACAGTCTAGGGCTTTCTGTACCACAGCCTAACAGAACCAGAGTACTTAGAAGTGTTTTATTTCTCTTGGTTGTCAACTGGTCATTATTTGAGTTGACCTTAGGAGTTTAGTAAATTGGTGTTGGTGTAGTCCCTAAATAAAACAAATCAGCCTGAAAATGATCTCAGTGTGTTTGATATATTTTTTTTTTGGTAATTTAATCATTTGTGGGGTTTTTTTTTTTTTTTTTTTGCAGTATTTTAATTTTTTCAATTTGTTAATTCACCACTTCTTTTATGTTGGGAAATCCTGACTAGATTAACAACCATGTAGGCAAAATAAGTAGAAAGTACAATAGATCTAAAGTGATGAAGAGTCTTGGAGAGCTGGAATTTTAAAAGAACATAAGGATTATTTTGTATAACTCATTTATTCATTTGTTTAAACATCCATTCTCACTATCAAAGAAAGGGAAAAAACAAACAAAAACGTCCTCTGTGTGTGTGTGTTTGTGTGTGTGTGTGTGTGTATGTTCACAAGTGTGTGTGCATGAGAAAAAGAGAGAGAGACTGAGAACACAGGTTTCCCAGGTTCTTCACTAGGTGTTCTGTGAATCAGGCTTGGGAAGAGGTTGGGGTAGTGTGAGCTGAGGGAGAGAAGGAGCAGATACCAAATACATAGATGCTAATATATGGCGTCTATTCCCAAGGAGCTTACAGTTGAGTGGACACATGAGAAATGAATAATTAAACCATAAGGGAGGATACAATAATAAACTAAGTAGATTGCTTGATTGAAATTTTAAGGAAAATAGAAAACATCAGTGTGAAATCAGCTGGTAAAGTTCTATGGATGTTATGTAGTAAAAAGCCAAATCCCAGAGAAGTTAAACCCCAAAACCATAGTTTGCCAGGGAAGTGTCAAATTGCATCCAAAACCATAAGATACCTAGGAATAAACCTAACCAAAGAGACACAGAATCTATACTCAGAAAACTATAAAGTACTCATGAAAGAAATTGAGGAAGACACAAAGAAATGGAAAAATGTTCCATGCTCCTGGATTGGAAGAATAAATATTGTGAAAATGTCTATGCTACCTAAAGCAATCTACACATTTAATGCAATTCCTATCAAAGTACCATCCATCTTTTTCAAAGAAATGGAACAAATAATTCTAAAATTTATATGGAACCAGAAAAGACCTCGAATAGCCAAAGGGATATTGAAAAAGAAAGCCAACGTTGGTGGCATCACAATTCCGGACTTCAAGCTCTATTACAAAGCTGTCATCATCAAGACAGCATGGTACAGGCACAAAAACAGACACATAGATCAATGGAACAGAATAGAGAGCCCAGAAATAGACCCTCAACTCTATGGTCAACTAATCTTCGACAAAGCAGGAAAGAATGTCCAATGGAAAAAAGACAGCCTTTTCAATAAATGGTGCTGGGAAAATTGGACAGCCACATGCAGAAAAATGAAATTGGACCATTTCCTTACACCAAACACAAAAATAGACTCAAAATGGATGAAGGACCTCAATGTACGAAAGGAATCCATCAAAATCCTTGAGGAGAACACGGGCAGCAACCTCTTCGACCTCTGCCGCAGCAACATCTTCCTAGGAACAACGCAAAAGGCAAGGGAAGCAAGGGAAAAAATGAACTACTGGGATTTCATCAAGATCAAAAGCTTTTGCACAGCAAAGGAAACAGTTAACAAAATCAAAAGACAACTGACAGAATGGGAGAAGATATTTGCAAACGACATATCAGATAAAGGACTAGTGTCCAGAATCTATAAAGAACTTAGCAAACTCAACACCCAAAGAACAAATAATCCAATCAAGAAATGGGCAGAAGACATGAACAGACATTTCTGCAAAGAAGACATCCAGATGGCCAACAGACACATGAAAAAGTGCTCCATATCACTTGGCATCAGGGAAATACAAATCAAAACCACAATGAGATATCACCTCACACCAGTCAGAATGGCTAAAATCAACAAGTCAGGAAATGACAGATGCTGGCGAGGATGCGGAGAAAGGGGAACCCTCCTACACTGTTGGTGGGAATGCAAGCTGGTGCAGCCACTCTGGAAAACAGCATGGAGGTTCCTCAAAATGTTGAAAATAGAACTGCCCTATGACCCAGCAATTGCACTATTGGGTATTTACCCTAAAGATACAAATGTAGTGATCCAAAGGGACACATGCACCCGAATGTTTATAGCAGCAATGTCCACAATAGCCAAACTATGGAAAGAACCTAGATGTCCATCAACAGATGAATGGATCAAGAAGATGTGGTATATATACACAATGGAATACTATGCAGCCATCAAAAGAAATGAAATCTTGCCATTTGCAACAACATGGATGGAACTAGAGCGTATCATGCTTAGCGAAATAAGTCAAGCAGAGAAAGACAACTATCATATGATCTCCCTGATATGAAGAAGTGGTGATGCAACATGGAGGCTTAAGTGGGTAGAAGAATAAATGAAACAAGATGGGATTGGGAGGGAGACAAACCATAAGTGACTCTTAATCTCACAAAACAAACTGAGGGTTGCCGGGGGGAGGGGGTTGGGGAGAAGGGGGTGGGATTATGGACATTGGGGAGGGTATGTGATTTGGTGAGTGCTGTGAAGTGTGTAAACCTGGTGATTCACAGACCTGGGGATAAAAATATATGTATATAAAAAATATATGTTTATAAAAAATAAAAAATAAAAAAAAAATAAAAAATAAAAAAAAAAAAAACCAAAAAAAAAAAAAAAAAAAAAATGAAGAAAGGCCTTCTTCTTAGCTTGGAACCTATTATTTGCCCTTATTCTATGTGCTTGAGGATAAAGACAATGATGGAAATCCTTTCCTTGTGTTGCTCTGTAGTGCCGTCATAACAGGACTTGAACACTAATTTTTATGTTGAACAGGCACCTCTTCTTCACAGTCAGTAAAAGAACCCATTTTATACCACATCCCAAATATCACATCCTAGAGTTTAAAGTTTTTGATTGGGAAGTAACCTCTACTAAAGATGGATCTTTTAAATTAAAAATTAGACATTGTATCTCACAGAGAAAAATCAGCATGTTGAGGATTTTTTGTCTTTCCAAGTTTTTTTATTGACAAATATTAAAAAAAGTGTCATGATTTTTATTATTTCACAGCATTATTTATAGAATAGCTAATAAAATATTTTGAATAATGTAAACTTCATATTTTGAAGGTTTTTTTGTTTGTTTATGTAATGTCATTTGGTGGAACAATATTTTTTTCTCTTTTCCAGTAGTTAAAATTCTAATTAATAATCTTAGGCTCAGATGTAGAACAAAAATGGGTAATAAAAATTCCAGGTAGTATAGGTGGATAATATAGGTAGGTATAGTTACGGTACAGCTCTGTAGAACATAGGTAGAGAATACATAGAGGTAAGTAGACAAGTGCAGACATTATTCTTCATGCACTATATGGATCAGTTCCTAAATTATCCTAATAATTATGTGAAATGAGTACTATAATTACTCTAGATTTATAGCTGAAGAAACCAAAGCAAAGACAGGTGTATCAGTTTTCTTTGGCTCCTATAACAAATAATCACAAACTGAGTGGTGTAGAACCATGCAATTTTATTCCCTCATAGTTCTGGAGCTCAGAAGACCAAAACCTGTATCCTTGGGCCAAAATTAAGATGTCATCAGAGTTGTAATCCCTCCCCAAACTCTAGCAGAGAATCATTCCTTAACTTTTCCCAACATCTGGTCCCTCTTCTGGCATTTCTTGCCAATGGGGGCATCAAACCAATTCCTGCTTCCATATCCCCCCTGTATTCTCCATTTAGTGTGCATCCACTCCTCTCACCTGTATCAAATCTCCTCCATCTCTTGTGATTATATTTATTGCTTACAGGGTAAATCCAGGATAAAGTCCATCTCAAGATACTTACTCACATCTATGAAGATCCTTTTTCCTTGTTAGGAAACACAGTTTCCCAAAATTAGGAACCAGTATCTTTAAATAACTTTTATCCAGGCTACTACAAAAGATTTAGTTTATGAAAAGACTATCCAGCTTGCAATTTGCAGAACCTCTCAGACAGTCAGTACATAAATTTTATTAGTGATTCTTACTGCTGACCACTATCCACCACTAATTTCTAAGGATGTTGTGAGTGTTCACCAATTTTGAGAGAATGGGGTGTTTTAGGGACAGTTGGGTGGCTCCGTTGGTTAAATATCTGGTTTGGCTCAGGTCATGATCTCAGGGTTCTTGGATCAAGCCTGGAGTCAGGCTCCCTGTTCAGCAGGGAGTCTGCTTGTCCGTTTCTCTCTCCCTCTGCCCCTCCTCCCTCTACTCATGTTCTCTCTCTCTTTTCTCAAATAAATATTTTTTTTTTAAAAAGAGAGAATTAAATGTTTAATTTTTTAACAAATTAGCTTTAACTTTTATCTACTTTGTTAAAGTTTTGGATTCTCTAAGACCTACTTTACATTAGAATAATTTGTTTTTCATTACATTTTTAGACCTTACTTCAAGGGTTTAACAGGTATGAAAAGGGTTCTGTTAGTGACTGTGAAGAAGAGGTGCCTGTTCAACATAAAAATTATTGTTCAAGTCCTGTTATGATGGCACTACAGAGCAACACAAAAATCAGGATTTGTCTTAAATTTTTAAAGCTTTATCTGAGAGGCACGTTTTGACTCTAACAGCAAACTCTCTTGATTGCTTTCTGAATAATTACTTTGTGTGTTTGAGAATAGTTTTAACCATCTTATAATAATGTGAGGAAAGCTTACAACATAATAATGTGTTCATTAAAATAATCCAATAAGTTATAAAAACAAATCTATCAGTGTCATAGGAGTGATTTTTGTTATAGCACTTAAAATTTTATTTTGTGATAATTTAATATTGATTTCCCCAAGTCCAGAAAAACCACGTCAAAGAACAAATGCTTCCATCAACCCCTTGCAATAGAGAAGTATTATAAAACCTACTGTTGAAGTTATTTAAATTCCTTAGTGACAGTGCTGCAATGAAAATTAGTCAGAGTACAAACTTAGTTAATTTTATTCTGTGTAGGCAGTCTGATATTAATTATAAGGTATGGTATAACTACCAGTTTCTGGATGGATTGCATAATCAGCTGAATAATAATTTACATATATTTAAGAATCCAGTTATCTGTTAAGTTTTTCAAGATGTTAAGATCTGTGAATTTTGTGATTTTATATATATATATATATATATATATATATATATATGTGTGTGTGTGTGTATGTATATATACACATGATCATATATATGTATATATACAAATAATTATATATAATATATAATTATGTATATATATTTATTATATATAATCTCATACTCTTCTAAGAACATTTAGTAAAATTTTGAATGCTATTCAGAGAAAATTTATGAGGACTGCACAAGCTGAATGATAGCATGGAGTCCTGGAAATGGGATGGGCTAGAATTCTAAGTGTAAGATTTATTTTCTGGCTCTCCATCAATTATTGACTATGAAATCTTGGGCAACCTCTCTGACTGTTCTGAGTTGCAGTTTTCTCATCTAAAAGATAGTGAGACCATTGACACCTATGTCATCGGATTGTTGTGCTGGCCTAAATGTATGTTTTATAGATTGCAAAGCACCTGCAAGTGTTTTCTATTTAAATTATAAATGCATGATGACTTTTTTTCTGAAGGAGATCCTTTACATATGTAAGAGCCCCAACCTTAAACAAGGTGAAACTGTTGCTGGAGTAGATTGCCCAGGAGCCAACCTCTATCTACAATATTATCCCTGACCCCATGCCTACATGGAGGAGTAGCATAGAAACTCAGGGCTCAAAAGTGCAGTTTGCACACTATCAACTGGCCGAAATAAAACTATGAGCATTGTCTCTATAGCCTGTACCTAAAGATGAATGTTTCAGTTCTCTCTTTCCACAGAATATGGATTTGACTATTCTTCTCCTAATATTCCAGGACCCAGGGGCAAAACACCAATGGAGAGCCACATATCACAGGTCTAAATAGTTATAATTTAAATTAACATTTCATCACATAAAATTTATGTTCCCTTCTATATTGACACGCATGCTTTCAAAATGACCTAAAAGGCCAGACTTATATTGAGAATTTCAAATTCTTTGGAGTTCTGACCTCAGGTTTGTCTGACCCCAGTATGTCTTCCTTCTCTTCCCATTTCCAAGTTTACCCTATACTACAATGCACACATGCAAGTGGACATTCCAATGATCATGCCAAAGATTTATTCATACCTCACAGCAAAAGATCCCACTTCACGCTTGGCCATCTCTGTGTCTAAGGAACATACACGGGCAGAACGAGCTTCCATTAAGACTGATCTTAGAAAAAAGCAAAGGCAGGCTGTGGGAGAGGGTAGAAAGCCTTTGCAGCTTGGAATCCCAGGTTTCCAGTTTCTTGAAGCATGTTGTGGGATGGGAGTCTGGGCTATAAAATGGATGCATTCTTAGCTCCTTCAATTCTTCATACTATTGGAAGGTTATTAGCTAGAGGAAAGTCATGATACATCAGCCTTTACAAAAATCTAAGTGGGGAAGGAGGTTTGTAATCTTGATCCAGGTTTTTCTGATGTTGCTTTTGATACAGTGGAGGACTATTGCATCAGTTCAGCTATCTTTGCCCACTCAGTGGTTCCTAATAACTAAAATCACTCATTTGACCAGTTTTCCATAAGATGGAAACACTCTGAAGACAAAATAGAGAGCCCTTCATTTTCAACATCTGTAAGTGGTAATGCATTAATGTGATGTACTTGTATTCATCAGCTTGAGCTGTCATAACAGAGTACCACAGACTGATTGGTTAAAACAATAGAAATTCATTTTCTCACAGTTTCTGGAGGCTGAAAGTCCAAGGTCTGGTGTTGCCAAGGTTGGTTTCTCCAGAGGTCTCTATCCTTGGCTTGTAGCTGTTTGTGTTTTCACTGTCCATACATAGCCCTTCCTCTGTGCACATGTACTCCTGGTGTCTCTTCTGTGTCCAAAGACATCAGTCTTATTGGCTGAGGGTCTTAGCCTTATGACTTCATTTAAACTTAATTATCTCCATAAAGACCTTATCACAAACTACATCGTATAGGGGACTTTACTGATATCATTTAACGAATTCTTAGCACAACTATGTAAAGATGGCATCTTCTCACTAATTGTTAAAACAATCTGAGTTTAATTAAGATACCCAGGAATATTTAAGCCAAAAACTACTACACTATCACCTTGCCTTCTAGTGGCTCCAGTGCAGATAGACTAGGATCTTCCCTTCTGCCCCGCTTAGAATTGCCCAAGGCAATGTGGAAGAAATACATTGCCATAGGATTTAGGTATCTCACTAATTCTTTAAATCAGCAATAGCAGAAGAATCCCTGAACATGTAGACACTTCTGTGTTCTTGAATTCACAATGTCAAGAACCATGTATAATAAACAATATTTTGGTAGAAATTTAAGGTAATATTTATGTCTTAACCACGTGATTCCATAGCATGACATTAGTCATGAGGGGCTTGATTCTGTTGCCTTTGGTTTATTTTTCTTTTAACTGATTCCTGGCACCACATGTTCCTAGATGAAAATGGGAAGCCTTCCTAGAATGCAATGAGGGAAAATTAAGTCTCAGCAAAGCCTATCACAACAATTAAGAAATGACAAAACCTAACAAAACAGACATTGATTGAGAATATTACGTGGGTGGTGGTGTTGTTGTTGCTGTTGCTGTTGCTGTTTTGATAGCATTCTGAACTTCTAATCACAGTCATTGCTAATCAATAAGAAAAGGTGAAACTTTTCTCTCAAACTCCTTCTTTGGAAGCTAGCTGCAGAAGCAAGCATTGGCTGCAGGAGGCATTACTTGCTGCAGCATCTGGCTTCCCTCATGGCTCCAGATGCAGTTTTATTGGCCATGTTGGAGTTGCCTCTGGGCCTAGGGTTTTGGAGGAGGCTGTTGTTTTGATTTTTTTTAGAATATCTTTCTTCCTGGAAGCTGTTTTCCTTTGACTAACCTTCAATTTTCATTTGTGAACTAGGGAAAGTGGAAGTTAAACTTTCTTTGGGGGCTATTTTCATATCCTAGAACTATAAAGCAAGACAAATCTGCCAAAAACACAATAGTCTTTTATTCAGTACTCCAGTTAAAATTATGGAATTATAAGTAAATGCACAAAATATTATTTCAACAAATTTTGAATATTACTGTATATAATCCTACCTTTAGAGATGGATTGAAAAATAGAGGTCACATATGTTTTGGGGGTGTTTTTAAATGAATAATACTGTTACTTATAAAATCATATTTTATGAACATTATTATTATTACTTAGTATTATAAAATCAGAAAACTGTCCATTTATGTAACAAATTGTTTCTTTATTTTTGTATTTTTATAATGCTTGAGCATTAAGATAATTTTCACAGGACAGAATAAAATATCTGAGTAAACTTTAGATATAAGGAACAGAAGGAAATTGAATTGAGCTAATAGTGGGAATCTCATTAAATAGATATAGCATGAGCAAATTTCATAGACCTTTACAATGGGGTAAATTATAATGAATAAATTGTATAAATTTTGTTAAATAGACAAATTACAATTTTTATACAGGTGGTGGGGAGATAGGTTGAGTACACTGTGTGGAGAATAAAGATACAGTGTGGTTCATAGTATAGAAAATCCTTCAACTGGCATGCATGACAGAATTTGCTGGTCACTTCTAAGAGAGTTTTTTCAGGTATAATAAAGGGAGGATATTCAAATAGGTTTGAAGGGGGTTTGTAATAGGCCCAGATTGTAATCCAAGTTAAGCCTGGAATAAGACAGACTGCATCGTCCTATAATCTTTGTACTTCGGTCTGCTAGCCAGTGATTATATTTGCATTCCCAATAACGCAATTTGAATCATATTTTATCTTGGACTTTCTTTGTGTCTGTGGCATAGTTAGATAGCTAGAACAGAGACCTAGGTAGTTTTGTTATCTCTGAACACCAGGATGTCATGAAGATTACAACACTCAAAAATTTCATAACAAGCAATGTCCTGTTGTCCTTAAGGTTTTGCTTAAGGACCCACAGGTTCATGATTTTCTCTTCCTAGAGGATAATGATTATTTGGGATTTGGGATTTATGTCAAGGTCAAGGATTTGATGTACAATTTCAGTGAGAACTATGTTAAATATGTGTGAGTTGGGAAGGCTGCTGCCAGACCCCACAAGCTCCACACACGTATACTCTCACACACACATACAAACATACATGTGGGTTTAAAAGATAAAGTATATATGGATTTTGATGTCAGGTAGACGTACATTCACAACTCATATTTACCAAAATTTATTTAAACTCTTACCACTTTAACTTCCTTACGTGTAAAGGAAGACACAGTCCTTATTTCTGAGGACTATCATGCAGATTAAATTAAAAAAATATGTATGTGCGTAGTAGAATCCCTGTTACAAAGCAAGTGCCCAATGACACCTACAAATGTGGTTTCAACAAGTCGTAGCTTTATCTAAGTTAACTAAGTTAAGCTTGACCTGACATAACGTATATATTCTTAGCAACATTCATGGAATCAATAAATTCTTCTAAAATTATGTAATCAACATTAGTTTCTGAGATCACTAAGTTTCTGCAGGCACTTAGACACTATTAGGCTTAAATAAGCAGGAAAGAGAGGAGGTTTTTTGCAGTGATGTAGCACATTATATTTTCCAAATATGTTTGCAACATCTTCTCCCACCCCACATGCTCTCCTGAAATGTGACCTCCTATCCCCTGATAAGAGGAGTTATACCCTTGAATGAGGAGGGGGTATAAAGGAGTCCTTTCATCACTTTAACCAACAAAATAGGACAGAAAGGGGATTCTTTTGTCTTCTCCAAGTGTGCCTCTTGACTGTTAGAGCAATTTTCCGCTCTTGCCTTTTGAATTCTAGCTTCGATGTAAGAAATATGACTACTCTAAGACAACATGTTTGAGAAGCATTTTGAAAGGATCCTAGAAGACAATCTTTCATGTTGAGAAAGAGATCAAGGAAGACTAAGGTTCCAGTTTTGTGTCTGATCCTCCAGCCTCAGATATGTTAGGCTGACACGACATGGATCAGAGACCAACTGCCCAGCTGAGCTTTTCAATATTCCTGACCCACAAAATTGTGAGCATAATAGATGGCTATTTCAAGTTACTAAATTTTGGAGTGCTTTATTACTTACCAATAAGTAAGCAGGATACATGTTAACAGTTCAATTGTAATTAAAGATGGTATCTCTAATTTCTTGCAACTAGACTTCATTATATTGATTTCTCTCTTCTATATTTTACAATTTTAAAATAATTGTATAAATAAAACCTCTAGTGACTGAGTTAATCAACTTAGCGTGTCTACATAAATGGGAAGAAGAGTCTCAAAATTATAATTATGAGAATGTAATGATCAGATGATAGCAACTAACCTTAATCTTTGCCAGGTATTGATCCCTAACTGAATAAGCCTATGAGTGACAGGTTGTGTAAAATGCAAAAATTCTGTATGAAAGATATTATAAGAGTTACTTTCAAATTTGAGCCTTAATTATGGATTCAAAATTGTGATATTCTGAAATTATACAATGCTAAATTCTAATAGGTCTCTCCAGAAAGTATGGGTTTTGAAAGTGGATACTCAGATTCACTCTTCCACCCACATCACTTACTTAAATTCTTTAAACCTTAGTGAGTTTCTTCAAGTATTTAAATGGCTATTGTAAAGACTAAATGTGCGAAATGTACAAGGGGCTGCAGTGCACATATATGTCTTCCCTGCCCTCTCCTAAGGTCTTATCTTCTCATTCCTATAGCTAGAGCAATAGCTATTATTATTTTCTTTCCAGACTCAACAAATGAATCCAATGAATTCTTTCTCAAAACCAAACCAATGAATCAATCCAGTAAATCCAGGGATATGATCTTAACCTAAGATTACCTGATCAGAATACTTCCCCAAAATTAAAAATTTTAAAAAAGTGTACTAAAAATTAGTTGAAAATGTATCTCCTTATAAAAATGTACACACAAATGTTTATAACAACTTTATTCATAATTGTCTTGGAACTTGGAACTAACCAAAATGCCCTTCAATAAATGAATGAAAAAAAAACAGCTGTGTTATATTCATGAAATGGAATATTATTTAGTTATTAAAAGAAATGAACTATTGATCAAGTCCTGAAAAGACACAGAGGAACCTCAAATGCATATTGCAAAGTGAAAGAAACCAATCTGAAAATACTGCATAATGTATGATTCCAACTATATGACATTCTGGAAAAGGTAAGACTATGGAAATGGTAAGAACATAAGTGCCTGCATGGGATTTGGTGAAGCAGGGAGAGAGGAATGAATAGGTGAAGCATGGAACTTCTAGGGCAGTGAAAGTATTCTGTATGTTACTCTAATGGTAGATATGTCATTATACATTTATCAAAACCCAGAGAATGTATAACACAAAGAGTAAACCCTAATGTATAACTATAAATTTTAGTTAATCATAATATATAAATATTGACTTAACAATTACAACTCATTAGTTTAAATTACTATGTACCATATTAATGCAAGATGTTAATAATAAGGGAAATGCAGAGGGTGGGTTGGTGAGATGGCAAATAAGAACTTGCATTTTCTGCTCATTTTTGTGTAAATTTAAACCTGATCTAAAAAGTAAAGTCTAATAATTAAAAAATAAAATAAAATCAGCCCCTCTTTTGTAAGCAAAGCCAAGTAATATGCTGTTGGCAGAACACATACTGTTTTTGGCAGTAATATTCTGTTGGACCCTTCATGAGGAGAAACCAATCTAAAAGAGTATCATGATGACAGAATTCCCCCCAAAGCAATGGTGAGGGACAGAAAGACAGATCTGGAAGCATTTTAGTTCCTGATTCCATTTGTTCCTAAAGTCCAAATTTATTCCTCACCTCCTTATAGCTTATTGTTCATCCTTTACTTAAATTCTAGGCGTTAGCCTAACTACAGCTGAGAAAGCTAATACTGCCAAGGACCTCCAGAGCACCTCGTACATAGTTAGTACTCTATAGTACGTGGTTCCCAGTCCTAACAGTGAAGCAGTAATTTGCATTTTATGCTATTTTACATTTGCAAAGAATTATCTTCCTTCATTATTCATCATCTCATATGTTTTCAAACTGTATTATTATGTAGATTTTCCCCAGCATTTTCATACCATTAATGTAACCTCTACCCTGATGTTCAGAACAATCTATAACCAAAAAATTATATTTTGATTTCTTCAAAATACTTTGAAGTGTTTAAATATGTAAGTGAATAGAACCAGGACTCATCATTTTCTGAAAAAGTAATTTTAAAATATGCTCTACAAAAATATTGTGTTAGGAATGTCAAACCACAATACATGTGTTTTGTGAAAATGCCAAAATATCTGTTTCAGGATGAATGATGATTAAAAATTGACTAGAATATCAAAGTTTCATCAGCACTTCAGATTGTCTTTACATAAATTTACTCATTTGTTTCTCAGAACTGGGCTTTTCTCTTCTTCCCTTTAACACATGAAAAGCAAAGCTCAGAAAATTCAGTGACTAAAATGCCCAGAAGCCAGACCACAAAGCTGGGTTGTGTGATTGCTTGGACTTGAACCTGTACATTTCCCCCTTACATTCCACGTACCGTCTACTGGTTCACAATTTTACTGATGCATCCACTCAGCAAGTATTTATTCGATACATACTACAGACCAGGTGAGAATGTGAGAATCCAGTGTAATGTGGCAAACCTAATGCTTTTCATCATGGTCTTTTCAACCTAATGAATAAAAGAATGGCATTTATAAGTAATAATTAAATCTATAATAACAGTTCCGTAAAAAAAATTAAACATAGAATTACCATATGATCTGGTAGTCCCACTGCTGAGTATATATATGAAAGAGTTCAAAGCAGAGACTCACACAGATATTTATACACCAATGTTTTTAGCAACATTATTCACAATAGCCAAAAAATGGACAAAACTCAAGTGTTCATTGACAGATAAATGGATAAACAAAATGAATATACATTATATATATATAAATATATATATATATAAAATGTATAGATATACATTGGGATATCATTCGGTACTAAAAAAGGAAGGACAAAAAAAAAAAAAAAAGGAAGGACATTGTAGCACATGCTACAATATGTATGAAACTTGAAGATATTAAGAGTAAATGAAATAAGCCAGTTACAAAAAGACAAATACTGAATAAGTCTACTTTTATGGAATTCCTACTGTAATCAGATTCTCAGAACAGAAAGCTAAATGCTGGTTGCCAGGGGCTGGGGGTGAGGGGAAGGAAAATTAGTGTTTAAAGGGTATAGAGCTTCCATTTAAGAGGATGAAAACAGTTCTGGGGATTGATTACACAACAGTGGGAAGATAGCTAACACTACTGAACAATACACTTTGCTTTATTTTGTATATTTTAAAGAACTAAATATAATAACAAGGCATATCATGTACTGTATTAAACATGTTATACATATTGATATATTTTAATCTCAACAACAATTATGAAGGCTATGTCTCTATTTTTCTCATGTTACACATGTGCAATCTAAGAGGTTGAAAAGATTCAATCTGAGATTCATTGAATATGTCAACTATTCTTCAATAATAAAACTAAAGATTCAAAGAGTGACCTTTTTTGAAGTTCACTTAGTTAGAGAGTAGCACAGTTAGGATGTGAACACAGTATTCTTTAACTTCCAAATGTAGCGTATTAATTACCATGCTTTAGTGATTATCAATAACACATTGAAGCTACCATACTCAGCTCTTTGGCTTCCAGTATATTGGTTGAGTCTCTCTGACAGTTTTGTCTCTGTGTGTCTTTATACTCATTTGAAAAATCTATCTTTTTTTCTCTTGCTTATCCTTTGTTTTCATTTGTCTACAAATTTACTATGATGTAGCTGGTGTGATTTATCTTTGGATTTATATTGTTTGGAGTTTGTAGAACTTTGTGAATCAAAATTTTAGATCACTGTAAGCTCTGTAAGATTCTTAGCCACTTCCTTTTAAAAATTTTTAACAATCTTTATTAATTACTTTAATTCAGTTTCATTTAACATGACCCACAAATCAGTATTCACTTTTCTCTACTATATCTTTTTTCTATACATCAACCTATCTAGGTTTTTGTGCTGGTGATTGCATGTTTTTGTTTTTTATTTTTTATTGACCTCTCTTCCAGTTCACTAATCTTTTAGCCTTTTTTTTCACCTGAGGAAAATCTGCTCAATTGAGATTTAAAATTCGTTATTTTATTTTTCTAAGAATTTAGTTTTATTTCTTATAGATTCCAGTTTTCTGATTATACTCTTTGTCTTTTCTTCTGTTGTCATAAGCATATTAATCATCGTTATTTCAAAGTCTAGGTCTGATATCTATAGTAAATCAACTCTTTCCTGTTTTTATCTCTTGTTTTTCAATATTGGTTTACTTTGGTAATGATGTATTTTACATAGTAATCTAGAATGAGAGAACTCATAAAAACACATAAATTTTATAAAACAGTTCTCAAAGAAAGTTTTATATTATCAGATAATCATAGAAACTTTTACAAAGCTCTCTAAAGAAAGTACAAAGCCATTACTTAAGAGATTTTCATACCAGGCAGTATCTGTTTCTAAATACCCTCAAGTGGAAAATAATTTTTATATTTTATTTAGAGAAAGACAGATGTTAAACTTCAGGTTTTCAGTGGACTTAACGTCCATTTAGTATGAATACTTCATAAAGTCAGTAGATCTCATCTGAAGAATATGTCCATATATTTTTCATGAAATAAACTTTGATTACCAGTTTCTTTTGTTTGTTGACTGTCTATTCTTCTAGTAGAAGTATAGAATCACAGAGACATTTAAACGCATTTATGATAAATCCAAGGTTTGTTTCTCCTTCTTGTTGACAGTCAAGAGGAAAGTATTTTTCTGGGCTTTAACACATAACCTCAAACAAAACAAACAAAACAAAAACTTATGATACATACAGGGCAATGGTGAATATTTTCCTGTTGCTTAAAATTTTAGTTTGGACATGATTCAGATATCAAGAGCCAACCTCAGAGGAAAATCTCTTTCATTGACTGTGATGGTATTCTGAAGTAACAATAATGTAGGTGCTTATGACACTGTATTTGAAAATAAATATCGAATTGCAGTGGTTTTGTTTTAGTACTGGGCATCTTATTAGGAAAATGGCATAACTCACAGCTCAGTGAATCATGTAGATGGGTCAAGAGAGGTGAATGTAAGCTTGTGGTTGGGAGCCAACCAAATTTTGTAGTGATGAAATCGGTATTTCTCGAAATCAAGTTGACAATTGGTGTCACAATCATAATAGAAAAACATAATATGTCCATTATACTGTGGCTTACAAAATGTAGGTACATCATTATCTGATAGCACTTGTTTTTTATACCTGAACTGTGATGTAGGTAGGGGAACCTGGAAACATACACAAGGACTTGTCTGAAATATTCAGATTAAAAGTTTAAAATACAAAGCTTTAAGTTTGGAATTTAAGACAAACCTTCCATTTGTCTTCTAAGAAATCTGCAATGTGACATTTTTGAGCACCTATTAGAGGTAAAGTAGTGGATTTGGTGCTTGGCCAAGAGATAAGTCTCAATTTTAGGAACTTCAAAATCTAATTGAGAGAGGGCAAATTTAGTGAGAGATCATCTTTTTGAGGGTATTGCCTTCACCTGAGGAATGCCTCTTCACGCCAAGGTCAAGTTTCCAGACAATTCTTGTCAATAAGGGGGAATAGTGCCCAGGCCCTATTGTCTCTATTTGGGACAACTCTGAAAGGTCCCCTCAGCTCCAAAATTCTCTGTAGAATCAGCTGAGAACTTTGATGTGATTGCCCTGCAGCTCACCATATACTCCTTCCCAATCCTGTTACCTCATTTCTACATCGGTGTAACCAACTAACTTCTGAAATACATATCTACCTCAGCCTATTTTCCAAGTGCCCTAACCACATTCCCAGTGACCAGTGTTGCTAAAAATACATAGAAGTAAAAACTGTGAAAAAAGCATTTTCTCTATATGAAACACTGTATGAACACTGTGGATCCATTATTATTTGAAACATGGTATTAACTGTAAGTAGCTTCAGAGGCTACTTGAGAAAAATGACTGGGATATCAAAGACAATCCATAGGGAATTAAGTCCAAACTTCTCTACTAATCAAAATTTTATTAATTTGTGGCACTAGGGTGGCTCAGTTGGTTAAGCGTCAGACTCTTGGTTTCAGCTCAAATCATGATCTCAGGGTTGTGAGATTGAGCTTAGCATAGGGGTCTGAGCTCATTGTGGAGCCTGCTTGGGATTCTATCTCTGACTCTCCATCTTTTCTCCTTCTTCCCACATGCACACAAAGTCTCTCCTTCTCTCTCTCTCTCTCTCTCTCTCTCTCTCTCTCAAATAAGTAAATAAATATAATCTTTAAAAATTTTATTCATTCTTTAATAAAAAATAGTAAAATTCTTGCACATGGTTAAAAAGAGAAACTGCATAAAAAGGCCTATGATAAAAAGCAGTACCCTCCTATCTGACAGCCCCACCATCACTGCACCCACTGCACACTCACCACCAAATGTCTCATTTCTTAGCTACACTTGTTCTCGTGATGTTTCCTTCCTAATGTAAATTATCTCTTCACTGCCCTTTTTTAATTATCAATGTAACATTTTGTCTCTGAACTTCCAGTTCCCAGGTTTGTAGATTTAACCTACATAGTGTTCCAGTTCTCTTTCTATTCCAAACCTTTGATTGTTAAAATTTTATTACCTTAGTGAAATCATTAACCTTTGAATGATAGTCTCAAATCTCTATTAATTGCTTTATAAATCTAGAAAATATCTTGACTTGATAAGATCTTGGGTAAGGATATTAGCAAGTCTCTTCTTCCTCTAGCCTGCATTTGTTTATCACTATTTGCCTTTATGCACTGATAGACAAGGTCCGATAATGCTCAGTAACCAAAATTCAGTCCTTTACCCCATGAAAACAAATGAATATTTTTGTGACTCATTCAACATTGTAATATGGACCAAAAGATAGTGTACAGTTGACATTTGCTTTACTATTGCCTCAGTCTAATAACCTTAATGCTACTGTGACCTGGTGTCTGGTCAAGTAGCTTAAAAATCTCCACTGATTGCTTAAAACAACGCTGCATTTCAGTCTGCATATTATTTTAAAGATACATATCTCTACTTTTCTTTACATAATTTTACTTTTATTTCTGTCTCTAAGTTCTCATGTGTATATACCCCATAATGGCTACTTCAATCCCAAATTTAAATGAGATTTTCTTTCCAGGAGCACTGGAGTGGCCCAGCCTAACTCTTGATCTCAGCCCTGGTCGCAGTCTCAGGGTCATGAACTTGAGCCTCATGCTGGGCTCCACACTGGGCATGAAACCTACTTAAAAAAAAAAAAAAAAAAGTATGTGTGTGTATAAATATATATATAAGCGTTCCTTTCCAGATACTTCTGCTATGTTTATGTATTCTATTATTTCTCCACTATGGTGCTATTCACATTTGAGGTTGTATAATTTGTTGTTGTGGAGGTTATCTTGTGTACTGCAGGATGATTGGCAACATCCCTGGCCTCTATCCCCTACATATCTGGAGCATTTTTCTTTCTCCAGTTGTCATGACCAAATGTCATGTGGAGTTTTAAATAATCTACAATTGATATCCATTAATCACTACAAATTATCTATATAACCTAACTTAACCTATGCACGTTTTTGAGAAATGCTTTTGGTGAGCTTCTTGTTCCTTTCCTAAGTTATTAGACTGGTTCACAGGGAATCAAATAAAAGCTGTTATATTCAATGGGTCTTGTGGTGGGTGTATTTCTCTTTTAGAAAGATTGATGGGCAGGCTGACATAATTACCAACAACATTAGCATGGTGTTGAAAATGTTTTGCCAACAGAGAAAAGTGAGTTGATAAGGCTAAACATAATTTGCAAGACCTGCTTCCTCACAGAAAGCCTTGATACCGATATTATTCTAGTTGTGGGTTCATGATTTCATCCATGTGACCTTCTCATTATGCATCGTATGCCAATTATAGACACCAACTTACCGTCAACAAGAAGAAGGGTATTAAACAGAGAGCCAAGGCAGAACTCAATTTTTATTTTGTTTTAATTTTTCAGCAAAGGAACTCTCAGTTCCAGGATTTAATGGTCCTCTTGGTACTGAAGTTCCTGCTCTCCATCCTGCCCATCCCCCAAGTAGCTTTTCAGGAATTATAGAAGGGAAATCTGGATTGCATTTTAAGAATAGGAAATCTGACATAATACCCTTAAATTCAAACCAGTAGTCTCAGTGACTACATTTTCCCAATCTTTAATTCCTCAATCAAGAAAGAACAGCATACTGGAAACCTTTAGAAGGCAAATAACATATTTTTACTCCCTTCTATGTCCCGATGATCAGAGAGGGTGTTTAACCTTCTAATTCTTTTAAATACTTACAGGGTTTACCATCTCCCTCTTTCCACACTCCCTCAAAGACGTTAAAGAATTTATGCAAGATATTACCACGAGTAACAAGTAGCACTTTGGTTCAAATCCTTGGCTTCTGTTATCAGAACACATTCTGCTATTCTGCCTACAGGGACCACAATTACTCTCCTTAGGAAAGAGATGAGCCTTTATACACCTTGTGGGCATAGCACTGCAGATATGATGGAGGAAGTAGTTCCTCTCTGCTCATCTTCCGCACTTCTGTGGAGAGCAATTGTACATAAACCTTCCTAACTCTAGTAAACTGCTACTAATTTGCTTACTGAACTTTAATAAGTCCATTTAAGAGCCTTATTTATGAGAAATGGAGTATTAATTCACCACAGTACATGAAGTATGCAAGAAAACTCATTCATAAAGAGTAAGAATTTATACTTTTGATCTCAAAGAATTAACATCTTCCTGCTTGCTACCTATATAGCAGACTTTGGGCTAAGGGTTTAGGATACAAGGTTATGCAAGCATAGTCGCTCTATACATTTTCTAGAGTTGCTGTAACAGGTCACCAAAAATCAAAGAACTTAAAAGAACAAAACCTTTTCTGTCACTGTTTATAAGCCATAAGTCAGTAAGCAGGATGTGAGGTAGCAAAAGTCTCACTCTGGATCCTACAGGAAAGGATCATTCCTTGCCTTCTTCAGCTCCTTGTGCTGCCAGATGATTCTTAGCTTGTGGCTGCCTCTCTCAAGTCTCTGACCCTGTATTCCCATGACCTTCTACTATGTCTCTTCCAAGGCCATGTGTCTGTCATTGGATTTAAGGCACACCCAGATAATCCTGGAAGATCTCATTTTGAAATCCTTAGCTTAATTACATCTACAAAGGCCTTATTTTTCCAAATAAGGTCATATTCACAAGATCTAGGAGTTAGAGTAGAGACATTATTTGGGGAAGCCACCATTCACTCCATTACAGCCTCTTACCTGAAGGACCTTGTAGCTTAAAAAATGGGAGAATGACAGACAGAAAAAATTACATATAGATGCTGAGACATAAGTCAGTTTAGGAGGTAATGAGCGCACAAAGGAGTGAAACATGTACCATCTGGGGAGATTCAAGAAAAGCTTCACAAAGAGGGTAACCCTTGAGCTCAGTCCTGAAACACAAGAAGAATGAAAATAAGGGAGAATATACTAGTTTGGGCTTCTAGAGGAGAAAAATATACTATATTCCATCACCTACAGATGTGTTTTGTTTGGTCCACATTATATTTGCCTCTACAATGTTTAAATATTATTAGAATGAATTGCCACCATCTAAATCTGGGATATTTCAGTAAGCCCTGCCCCTTTTGAAAAAGTGGAGTATCTAGCAATGTTGAGCCTTCATTAGTGCATGACAAAAGTCACGTGAAGCTGATTGAAAGTACTACTTTTGGGTGGAACTTTAAATTTCAGTTTTTAAAATATCCCTATAACTACCTTTTATTTACATTGTAATTAGGCCAAGTGTCAAGTGACATTTGTTGTTATTCGATTTCCTGTATAATGGAGTTAAGAGGAAAGACAAGTTTGGGTGTCTGGTGGGCTCAGTTGGAAGACCATACGACTCTTGATCTTAGGGTCATGAGTTTGGGCCCCACAAGGGCTGTAGAGATTCCTTAAATAAATAAAACTTAAAAAAAAAGACAGAAAGACAAGTTTAATCTTATCTATGTCTCTGTTAAAAAGGTGGGAGTCTGTGATAGAGAGGACATTGCGATTAAAAAAAAAAAAAGAAAACATACCTGGAAAACATGGAATGAAAGAATTTTCTTTAAAGGCAAAGTGTCTCGGGGGTGCCTGGGTTAAGCCTCTGCCTTCGGCCCAGGTCATGATCTCAGGGTCCTGGCATCAAGCCCCACATCGAGCTCTCTGCTCGGCAAGGGAGCCTGCTTCCTTCTCTCTCTCTCTGCCTGCCTCTCTGCCTACTTGTGATTTCTATCAAATAAATAAATAAAATATTTTACATAAATAATCAATCAATCAATCAATCAATAAATAAATGCAAGGTGTCTCCGGGGTAAAAAATGGAAATTTTACTGTCATTTACTTCATTTATATGTCTTGGTCATTTTTCCTCTGTGACCATTTGAGCTTTCCTCTCTTGCCTTTATATTTTATATCTGGGAAGAGGTATCGATAAGGAAAAAAATTTTTAATATATAAAAGATGATCTATAATAGTCTTCACTGCTATCTCATTGCTAAATAGGGAACTCATGTTTGGAAAGAAACTGTGGGCTTGAAGCCAGGACATGTTCTAAGCATTGACTATTCCTATTCCTCAAAAGCCTGGCCACCTAAGTAGAAGGAACACATTTGACATCACTTGTCTGTGGTCCAAAACTCTAAAATATTCCTGCACAGCAGGATAGCTACTGGCAACACATAATCATCCATTGCTATAGACCAAAGAATATTTGGGCTCCTTGCAGGGCTATAGGTTTGGAGGTGTTCCCCATGGAGGTGTTCCCCATGGATAAGAAATGTCCATCTAAATCTGATAATTGGCTAATTATGCACTTTATTATGCTTTTTTTTTTTTTTAAACAGTAGAAATTGGTATCCTACAGTAAGAATTCCAGTCGAGTTATGATTTGGGATTAGAATAATAATAGAATTTTACCAAGTAGAAAAGGAGAGTTCTTTGCCTGAAAAAAAAAAAAATCAGGGCTTGTCAATTTACAAAGTCCAAAATCATTATTTGGTCATTAATAGTATACAGAAACACAAAAAGGATATCTGGCACTTCAGTATGAAAAAGGTCTTCTGAAAGAGAAGGCCAAGAATTTTTCAAAGACAGTTGATCAAGACAATAAAGTCCCCAAACAAATTTTAAGTCTTAGGGTTCAAGTCTACAATCTAAATAATTAAAAACTAATTCTGGTAAGTTCTGAAAAGATGGTGGCAGTGGCAGCAACTTAGATTTTGGATTTTCCCAAATACCCCCCCCAAAAAAAAATCAAAAGAAACAACTACATAGTAAAACTCAAACCCAAAGGAACACACACACACACAAATACATACACAGTCAAATAAGAAGGTATCTCCACTGAACCCGAAATATAAAATGGTAGAGGAAAAATCACCAAGCCTCACCTGAAAGTTAAGGCAGGGCATTTGAAAACAATAGCTGAAACTGGGAATCTTGCTCACTTCAAGAGTGGGTAATTACAGAGGGCTTTTGTCAGGGCCTTTAGAAGTTGAAGTGGTCTGTCACTTATGAACTCTAGAAACTGACTAGCTAGGGTGCCATTCCAGGACAGGGCCTCGTACTAAGGAATACTGCTGTAAGTGGAAGCAAAATTGGGTAGGATAGGAAAAAAATAACTGAAAATAGACATGATCCAGATACACGGGGAAGAGAGGAATAGAGGCAAGGAATCTCAAAAATAAAGATGTCATATTTTACATTTCATGAAAACAACAAAAAAGGAAAAATCTAGCTGAATTATAATTTCTTTGTTTAAAATTTTTAATTTTTTTAAAAATAATTTTCTAAAATTTTTTAAATTTTTTTAAAGTTTTTATTTTAATCATCTGGGGATCATTATGACAAGTACACTCTTTAATCCCCATCACCTACTTCTCCCAACCCCCCACTCACTTCCCCTCTGATAACCATCAGTTTGTTTTCTATAATTAAGAATCTGTTTTTTGGTTTGTATTCTCTCTCTCTCTCTCTCTCTCTCTCTCTCTCTCTCCCTTTTTTTTTTTTCTCATTTGTTTTGCTTCCGAAATTCCACATATGAGTGAATTCATATGATATGTGTATTGTTCTGAGATCTTTCACTTAGCATTCTACTCTCTAGCTCCAACCATGTTGCAAATGACAAAATGTCATTCTTTTTTATGGCTGAACTATAGATAGATAGATAGATAGAGAAATGAACTATATAATGAAATATATTTCATTATATATAGTTATATATATTTCATTATATAGTTCACTTCTTTATATTTTCATCAATCAATGAACACTTGGGCTATTGTAAATAATGCTGCAATAAACACAGGGGTGCATATACCCCTTTGAATTAGTGTTTTTATACTCTTTGGGTAAATACCCAGTAGTACAATTGCTAGATCATCCTCTAATTCTATTTTTTAATTTCTGAAGTACCTCCATACTGTTTTCAACAGTGCCTGCACCAGTTTGCATTTCTACCAACAGTGCACAAATGTTCCTTTTTCTCCATATTCATGTCAACACCTGTTGTTTCTGGTGTTGTTAATTTTAGCCATTCTGACAGGTGTGAGGTGATATTTCATTGTAGTATTGATTTGCATTTCCCTGATGATGAGTGATATTGAGCTTTTCATGTGTGGCTATCTGGAATGTCTTTAGAGAAATGTCTATTCATGTCTTCTCCCCATTTTTCATTAGAATACTTGGCTTTTGTGTGTTGAGTTGTAAAAATTCTTTATATATTTTAGATGCTATCCTTTTATAAGGTATGTCATTTGCAAATACCCCCTTTCCCATTCAGTAGGTTGTCTTTCAGTTTTGTTGATTGCTTCCTTTGCTGTGAAGAACCTTTCTATTTTTATGTAGTCCCAGTAGTTTATTTTTGCTTTTATTTCCCTTGACTCAGGAGACATTATCTAGAAAAATGGTATTATAGCCAATATCATAGATATTACTACCTGTGCTCTCTACTAGGAATTTTATGGTTTCAGGTCTCACATTTAGGACTTTAATCCATTTTGAGTTTATTTTTGTCTAGGATGTAAAAAGTAGTCCATTTTCATTCTTTTGCATGTAGCTGTCCAGCTTTCCCAACATCATTTATCGAAGAGATGGTCTCTTCCTGGTTGGATATTCTTTCCTCCTTTGTCAAAAGATTTATTGATCATATAATTATGTGTTTATTTCAGGGATTTCTATTCTGTTCCATTGATCTATGTGTCTATTTTATGCCAGTAACATACTATTTTGATTACTATAGCTTTTTATATAACTTAAAGTCTGAAATTGTGATACTTTCAGTTTGGGTTTTCCTTTTCAAGATTGGTCTGGTAATTTTCCTAATCTTTATTATTTCCTTCCTTCTGCTGGCTTTAGGTTTTGTTTGCTCTTTTTCTAGCTCCTTCAGGTATAAGATTAAGTTGTTTATTGGAGATTTTTCTTCCTTCTTGAGGTTGACCTATATTGCTATAAACTTTCCTCTTAGAAACACTTTTACTGCATCCTAAAGGTTTTGAATCATTGTGTTTTCATTTTCATTTGTTTACATATTTTTTATATTTCTTCTTTTATTTCCTGGGAACCCATTCATTGTATAGCAGCATGTTATTTGTTATAGCAGCATGTTGTTTAACCTCCATGCTTTTGTGGCCTTTCGAGATTTTTAAATGTGATCAATTTATAGTTTCATAGGATTGTTGTCAATAAGATGCATGGTATGACTTTGATCATTTTGAAATTGTCGAGGCTTGTTTTGTGGCCTAATATGTGATCTATTTTGGAGAAGTAGCACACTTGAAAAGAATATGTATTTTGCTGTTTTAGGATGGAGTGTTCTGGACATATTTGTTAAATCTTTCTAGAGCAGTATGTCATTTGAAGCCTTTGTTTCCTTGTTGATTTTCTTTTTTGGACAATTCATCCATGTAAGTGAGGTGTTAAAGTCTTCTACTATATTTTATTATTATTATTGATTATTTTCTTTATGCTTGCTATTAACTGTTTTATGGATTTGGGTGTTCCCATGTTGGATGCATGAATATATAATATGTTATATCTTCTTGTTGGATTGTTCCCTTTGTTATTATACTGTGTCCCTCTTCATTTCAGTCTTTGTTTTAAAGTATATTTTGACTGATAGGTGTTTTGCTACTCTGGCTTTCTTTTGACATTCATTTGCTTGATGAAACTTTCTCTATTCCCTTTACTTTCCATTTCTAGGTGTCTTTAGTTCTAAAATGAGTCTTTTATGGGTAGCATATAGATGGGTCTTTTTTTTTTTTTTTATCCATTCTGTCACCATATATCTTTTAGTGCATTTGCATTTAAAGTAATTATTAATAGGGGTGCCTGGGTGGCTCAGTGGGTTGGGCCTCTGCCTTCGGCTCAGGTAGTGATCTTAGGGTCCTGGGATCAAGCCGCACCTCAGGCTTTCTGCTCGGCAGGTAGCCTGCTTCCCTCTCTCTCTCTGCCTACTTGTGATATCTCTCTCTCTGTCAAATAAATTTTTAAAAAAAAGTAATTATTGATAGATATGTATTTAATACTATTTCCTTACTGGTTTTGTTGTTCTTCCTGAAGATTTTCTCTGATCCTTTCTTCTTATTTTCCTTTTTGTGGTTGGCTGGTTTTCTTAAATAATAAGTTTGGATTTCTTTCTCCTCATTCTTTGCATATTTATTAGTGGTTTTTGATTTGTGGTTACCATTAGGATAGCACATAACATCTTCTGCATATAGCAGTCCTGTTTAGTAGTCATGAACTCTTTCTTTATTCCCCCTGGGAATCTCTCTCTCCTTCTATTCTGAATGATAGCCTTCCTGGACAGAGTATTCTTGGCTGCAGATCTTTCCCATTCAGCATTTGAATATATTGTTCCCATTCAAATATATCATGCCACTCTTCTGGCTTTGCAATTTGCTGCTGAAAAATCTACTGATAGCCTTATTGGGGAAGGGGGTACTTTGTATGTAACCTTCTTCTTTTGTCTTTCTGTTTTTAATATTTTAATATTTTTTATCACTGTGCCATTTTTATTATAATATGTGTCACTGTAGATGTGCTTTTGTTGATTTTGTTGGGAGTTCTCTGTGCTTCCTGGATCTGAATATCTCTTTCCTTCCCCAGATTAGGGGATTTTTCAGCTATTATTTCTTCAAATAAATTTTCTGCCCCCTTTCCTCTCCCTTCTTTTTCCAGCATTCCTCAAATATGAATATTATTATGTTTGAAGGAGACACTGAGTTCCCTAAGCCTGTTTTAGTTTTACATAATTCTCTTTTCTCTCTTTTGTTCAGCTTGATTACTTTCTATTACTCTGTCTTCTAGCTCATTAATTAATTACTCTACTTCTACATGCCTGCTGTTCATTGCATCAGGCATGTTTCTCACTTTGTTTACTGAGCCCTTTATCACTTCCATGTTATTCCTTATCTCTGTGTTAATGGTCTCATGGATATCCTCCACACTTTTATCAAGCCCAGTGAATATCCTTATGATCATTGTTTTAAATTATTCATCAAACATGTGACTTATATCTGTTTCACTTAGACTTCTGACCATGGCCTTGTCATGTCTTCATTTGGGACAAATTCCTCTGTCTTCTCATTTTGTTTTAGTCTCTGTTCTTCTTTCTCTGTGTTAGGAAAGTCAGCTATTTTCTTGTTCTTGAGATTAATAGCCTTATGAAGAAGAGGTCCTGTAATGTCTTGCAAAATAGTGTCTCCTGGTCTCCAGGCCTGGTGTTTCCCAGAGCATCTTGAATATGTGCTATGTGTGCTCTGCTGTTGTGATCTGGCTGCATTATCCTAGAGGTCAGTTGTCTGCAGAGGCTCCCTTTACCTGTTGTTAGCAGTGTTTGGTCCTTGATCTGAATGTGGCACATTTTACCTAGGTGTGCTCTGTTCTGTTTATGAAATAAGTGTTGCTACCCCGACTGGAACCAAGTCTCTGCGAAATTCCCAGGTAGGAGATGCAGTATTAGTAGTGCTTTGGACCAATCTGTTTGGGGTGGGAATCTGCCACACTGGGTCTGAGGTAAGCATGACTTGGAGGGGTGGTTCCACTGAGTGTGTGTGTGTGTGTGTGTGTGTGTGAGTGTGTGTGGTGGGGGGGTGGCATATGGCCAGGCTTGGTGTAAGTAAATTAGGTAGTGAGTGTTGGTGCTGCACTGGTCCTGCATGCAGGTGGCCTTGTGCAGGGAGACCAATGGTGCTGGCTAGTTCCTTTGCTCCCAGAGTGGTCTTTCTGTGAATACTGTCTCTCTGGGATGTGCTTCAAAATGAGCTAATAATCTCCTCAGTGTATTTCCCAGACACTCTTCAGATCACCATTTTCACACTGTACATCCCCAGGCTAACTGCACTGCCTTTTCTTTAAGAGCAGTTCCAGTCCCTCTGAGTTCTCCTAGAGCCAAGACTGCTGACTTTTAAAACTCCAGGCTTTAATCCCTACTAGTTCCAAGATCTCACAAATTTGGGGCTCTCTTGCTTTTGAGCCCAGTTGCTCTGGGAACCATCTTCCCATGCATTCTTTGTGTTAGTCTGTATCTTACCTTTATCTATGACTATGGTTCCTTCCCCACCTCAGCAGCCATGATCCATTTCTCTCCCAAGCCACATATCCACACTCCCTACTCACTTTAATGTGGCCTCTTGTCTACCTGTAGTGTGGAGTTTGTTCTGCCAGTCTTCAGGTCAATTTCTGGGGTATTTAGGATGATATGATGGTTATCTAGTTGTATTTGTGGGATGACACAAGCCTAGGGTTCTTGTACTCCATTGCCATCTCCCTTCTTACTCTGAACCATAGCTTTCTAAAATTTTAGAAAAAGTTAAATTCACATAAAGATGAGCAACAGAAAATTATCAAGTTCTATCTAGTACCAAGTTATTACAAGATGGAAAAAGAATAGGAGTGGAATAATAACTAGATATAATGAAGGCATAATAGATAGAAGTTCAGATAATATCAGACAATAGTCAAAAAATAGAGGTTGATGTCCTCTGCCCATTTCTTGATTGGATTATTTGTTCTTTGGGTGTTGAGTTTGCTAAGTTCTTTATAGATTCTGGACACTAGTCCTTTATCTGATATGTCGTTTGCAAATATCTTCTCCCATTCTGTCAGTTGTCTTTTGATTTTGTTAACTGTTTCCTTTGCTGTGCACAAGCTTTTGATCTTGATGAAATCCCAATAGTTCATTTTTTCCTTTGCTTCCCTTGCCTTTTGTGTTGTTCCTAGGAAGATGTTGCTGCGGCAGAGGTCGAAGAGGTTGCTGCCCGTGTTCTCCTCAAGGATTTTGATGGGAGGGAGACAAACCATAAGTGACTCTTAATCTCACAAAACAAACTGAGGGTTGCTGGGGGGAGGGGGTTAGGGAGAAGGGGGTGGGATTATGGACATTGGGGAGGGTATGTGCTTTGGTGAGTGCTGTGAAGTGTGTAAACCTGGTGATTCACAGACCTGTACCCCTGGGGATAAAAATATATGTTTATAAAAAATAAAAAATTTAAAAAAAAATAAAATAAAAAAAAATAAAATAAAATAAAAAAAATAGAGGTTGAAATAAAATATGAGGTATCAAAAGGTCATAAGACATTAAAAATTTTACAATATATGAAAGTCACCAGAAATCAATTTTTTAAAAAACCAGAGTTGAAAGTATCAAGAAAGAATTAGAACTTAAAAATGTTATTTCATAAATAGATACAAAACTAAAAGGAAATTAAGAGCCAGTAAACACAGTAAATAATGTCTCAAGAAAAATAGAAGATTAAAGGAAGAAAAGTTTCTTAAAAAGTAAAGCAAGTAATTAAAGGGATTAAAGAGAAAGCAAATGAAGAAAACAGACAAAAAAGATAAGACAGTTTACAAACAATGCCAGTCCAAGAGAAATGAAAAACAAAACAAGAGAACAGAAAAAAATATATATTAAAAGCTATAATTGAAGAAAACTCTCCTCAAAATAAAACATGTAGATAAAACTACATATAAAAAGCATATACTATGTACCAACTCGGAAAAATTAACACCAGTAAATAGTGTAGTAAAATTTGAGGGTGTTAAAGAAAAAAAACATCCTTTGAGCAATGGGACAATAATAGCAAATGATATGTAGGAGACATAAAACTAGATCATCATCATACTTCTTATTACATATATATATATATATTAATATATTATATATTTTATAAATGTGGTTGAGAATAAACAAGAATTACAAGGGAAAGACTAAAGTTTTTATGATTGGATAAACATTGATAATGTGGATATAGACAAAGAATGAAAAGCAGGATTGAGGATACCATATGCACAAAAATTTAACAGTTTTCAATAATCAATAATTATATCTTTATCTATTTATCTACTTACTACTTATCTATTAACAATGAAAACCACAGTAGCAGTAAACATCTCTGCACCCAGATTTTAGTCTTTGAATACTATTTCTTATTAAAAGAATTTTACCATTCTTGAAAAAATCTGGCTGAATCCAAGTTTAAAGGAAAAAAAATGCCCAATGAAGCTAGAATATCTTCACACATCAGCTAGCAAAGGGTGATATCAATAACTCAGAAACAAACTTGAAAAGGCCACCACTGACTACAGATAGGAAAAATTGAGCTTAATAATTATAGGAATAAGAATTGTAATAGATTGAATTATATCAAACGTACTTAAATCCATGAATTTATAATGATTAAAAAACTAATTCATCTTTTTTTTTTTGAAGATGACAGGGAACACATTGATTATTTTGGAAATTGAATAAATGATACAAACAAATCAAGCACTTAAATAAACTATATAACTGATTAAACAAATAGCAGAAAAAATAAAAGGAATTTTTTAAATAAAATCATGACCATTAAAATGAAATTAAGTTTCAAAATCAGAATACCAACATTTCATAATCCCTAATAACTTGATGAATTTAAACATTGAATATCACTGGCTGCTAACAACACACAAGAATAAAACAAAACCAAGACATTATCTTGGAAGGACAGCGTCATCTAATCATTTTACTATAGGGATCAAATGAAAATGATGAAGTGTTCAGATAGAGCAGCCAATTTGAAGCAAATACAGAGATCAGAGGAATATCCTGAACCACACCATAAATATGCAATCAATAAAATCCAGACTATGAGAAACTCTATAAATAAAATGCCATGGGTAGCTAAGGGATAAATTGTAAGGAAAAGAAATTGGGGGAACATATAGCTTTAAAGAGAAAAAGACAGTATCAGGTTTAAAAAAAAAAAGTGCTATGTAAGTTGAAAGATTGGTCTGGAAAGTTCTTGAAATTACAGAACATCCATATTGTTATTAATTATAGTTTGACTTCTTTCCATAGAATTTAATAAACATTGTACATTTCTTAAATTAGGAGGTAATTTTCCACCTGTAAAAGTTGTTGGTGAAACATAACTGTGAAAAGTTTTAGGGAAATAAATGACCATATGATACCTTTAAAAAATATATTAATTGAGAGAGTGAGACAGAGTGTGTGCAAGTTGGGAGAGGGGCAGAGGGAAAGGGCAAGAGAGAATCTTGAGTAGACTCACTGCTGAACACACAGCCCATTTCAGGGCTTCATCTCATGACCCGTAAGATCATGACCTGAGCTGAAATCAAGAGTAGGATGCTCAACTGACTGAGCCACCCAGGAGCCTTCATATGTTGCTTTTAACTTCATTTGGTCCTCTTTCCCACCTCTATAGTTGCAAATATTCTATTTTCTTTGATAGCTTGCCATCCCTCAGATCTGCCCCTGGCACATCAACTCCCGAGACACTATGTTCTGCACAACCTTTCACACTTAAATATTTACTACCGGAACAAATTTATATTCCTCAGGGGGAAAAAAAGAAAAAAAAAATCTTGTTTTGTTCACTCTTGATCATACTATATAGAGCTGTCATGTGAGAAGTGGTTGAAAGATCAGGGCTCATAACTCAATCAGCAGTGATCTGAAGGATCTATGTTAAACCGCTATTTGTTTTATTTGTGACATCTGAATATCTGTGAATGTGTCTCAGAGTCTTCTCATGATTCCTTGTTTTTAGCAACTCTTGAAATATTTCTCTTTAGTGTCCTCCCTCCCCTCCCTTGCACATACACATAATCTGAAAAGGCAAGCATTCTGTATGCTGTGTAACTTATATTTAATGTCATACCACCTCAAGATATCCTCCAATTTTGTGGTAATTTGTTTAGTCATGTGTCTCTTATATGGTAGCATGTGAGCATACAAAGGATTTTTTATTACTTGTTTGTATGTTCAATGCCTAGTCTCCCCACACTTAAGACATTACGGTCTATGAAGACATTAACTAGATTTTACTCTTCATTAAACCCAGTGCCTAGCATCCTACTTAAGACATAGAAGGTACTTGATATCTATTAAGTAAATGCCCAAGTGACTAAACATATATAGCTTGTTAATATCCCCTTCCAATGCATCATCCAAAATAAATACATGATTCTAAAAGACTGCAGTCATCATATATGGTCTCTTGATCTGGAGATTCCATGGTATTAACATAGCCTGTGAATTATTGAACTTCTTTCCCCCTCCTTTCTAAACAGTATGTCACACAGTCAGCTCATACTTAATCTGCTGCCAATTAAGTCTCATTTCACATAACTTTTACTTATCTCTTTCTCAACCAGATTTTAATACCATCATTTTTAAAATAATGCAGTTTACTTATAAGAGGAAATTTAACAGGGATAAACACATTTTCCATCCCAAGAATCTAACTGTTGAGATTTTTCTGAATGTCCCAGAACATAGCTAACTTCCTCAGATTTATTGCAGCAATAAATCTGTCTTCATACAAGGCATCAATGCAGATGTGGCAGGATGAAGCCCCCTATAGAACATTGAAGACCCAAGTGTCCTTTTTTATCAGATTGATGTGGATCTAAAAATCAGTGACATTTTGTATTCCTCCTTACTATTGTTACTAAACCTACATTCTTCCTCTTTCCAACACAGCTGGATAAAAATCTGATTAAATTTGAATTCTAGGCTGAAGTCAGAGTGATACCAGAGGGAAAGAAAAGAACAAACAGAGATGAAAGAGAGAACTATTGACTAAATAATCCATTAATATTATCAAAATGATAAGGATCATTTGATATTATTTATTTTTCAAAAAAGTGTTTTGAGCTTCCTGTGATTCCTCTTTTATTTATGAGTCCTCACAAGCCATCTTGTTAACATTTTTTCCCCTAGAAGTTTGTAGAAATCAATTCTTCTTCTGGTTTATGATTTCTGAAATGTGTAATTTTTTCCAGAAATTTGAGAAAATGTTTGTAAACACCAACATTAACAAATTTATAAAATACAGCTTTGTGGATTTTAATACCGTATATAGTAAAGAATAAATGTAGTTTATAACAAGCAAGTATCAGATGATAATTTTGTCAAAGTATTGGAAAATTTGTCAGTAACTAACGATGTCACATTTAATAGCTGATTTGTTCAAAAAAATTTGGACATCTACCAGTTGCTGGATTTGATAGCACCTACAATTTATTTTTACTCTTATTTTACATGCCTCAAGTTTAAAGAAAAGTTTTTGTATTAGCAAAATAGTCAATCTGTGGAAGATTGATGGGTAGACAGTTCCAAACCTGAAAATGCTTATATTATCTCTGTAACTTTTACAGAAAAAGTGGATACAAATATCAGAAACATTTTTCATCAAGTCTGATAGCTCAGACTTTGGAGTTTCTCATTTCTAAGCATACAACTGTCACTTTCTAGATATGTAAACCATGACACATTTCTTAAGAACTTCCAGGGACTTCTCCCTCCTTAGTGTTCATGAGATGACAACACTTTATGTAATAAGAGTTTGAGGATGTTAAAAGAAGGTGGTAGATTTAAAGCACCTATGATATTATTTGATATACAAAGAGAGCTCAGTCGGTGTTTGCTTTTCATGACAGCTCTGATAATAAATATTCAACTGTTCTTTATTGTGCATCTAACAATTCATCTGTTAATTGTAAATTACCTATAATAGAATATAAAATCACAATGGGTATTTTTCTGTGTCTGTATCTGTAATCTTGCTGAAACAATTTTGGATCACCCAGTCTAATTCAACCCAGATTTGACAGAGGCAAAGAAAAATTAGATTAGGTGGAGCCTTATAAATTTCATAATAGTAGGGGGGCTGTTTTTAGAGAATTATTTCCTTTAGTCAAAAAAGCCCAGTTCTGAGAGAACAATGGGATATGTGCTAAAACTTGGCCCTAAAGACACCAAGCTTCATTAATTCAGCGCCTTGACCAAAAACTTGTTAAAATGGGTTTTGTTACTTTTCCACAGAACCCAGAACAGTCTGTAACCCAGCTTATGGGAAATGAAAAAAAGACACAGATTCAAACAAGAAAAATAAAATGAAATATGGGAACTGAAAGACCCGAACCAATTGTGGTTTATCTACATTTTATAATAAAGAGATTTAAATTCACTGAGATTTTTCTATCAGGACCTCATTGAAGTAGCTGAAGGAAATATTGTCATTAAAAATAAAACACATTGTGTCCACATTCAAAGGGAGAAAAAATAGTTTCACCACTCCTTAAGAAAATGTATCATCAGGCTGGATTTTGCCTCTTAATTTTGGATTATGGAACAGAGAAGAAAAATCTAAGTATAGTTTCTTTAATGAGTAATTTTATTTTGAAATAATCTTTTCATTTTTTAGGAAAAAAAGTCAAGAAAAATGCCACATTATAAAATGGGAAGTCCTTTGAGAATTTTCTGAGAAAGATCTATAATTCTATATAATCATACTCCAAAGAATACTTAGAAACTGTTTGCCCTTAGATGACAGCTTAGCCTGGCTATGATCAGAGGAAGTGGCTTTGTTTCCCAGCTATACGACCTCCTAACTGTGTGACTGTAGAGAAATGTCTTAATCTTTCCAAGGCTTAACGTTATCTGCAGAAAGGTGATAACAATTATATTTGGGAAGGATAAATATGATAAGGAATGTAAAGTACTTAGCAAAGTTCTGGTATATGCCCTCTCAATAATAAAAATATTAAACTTATATTTATAACATATGAATATGTTATTATGTATGCTATATAAGCATTATCAGATAGAACACTGTTACTATATGGAACCCAACTGCCTAGTTCTAAATCATCCTGACTCTGCAACTTACTAGCTGAAGAATCATAAACAAGTGACAATCATTTTTGTGACTTTGTTTCTCTGCTACTAAAAAAAGGTAGTAGTAACAGGCCCTCCCTCTTAGTGTTGTTATAAGGATTAAATACATTAGGGTATAAAAAAACGTTCATGTATAATTCCCTGGCATTTAGTAAGTACCACATAAAAATTAGCAAGTACTATTGATATTTTTTTCATTATGGAATATTACTCTTTCATCTTTTCCTACCAAATTAGAGTGATGGTACAAGTGGGAGAAAAGTTAAACAGGTATTATAACACACCTAAAAATAAATGAGCATTTTTCCATTTTCTCTTCTAGAAAGAGTTCACTGTTTCTTGCATCCAGGGCTCTGCCATGATTTTCCTGTCACTTAAAGGTTATATTTTCACTTCCTTTTCTTCCTTAGCTCTCTAAACCTGCCCTTCAGCTGCCATTTCAATTTTACTCTAGAATGCCTTCCTTTCACTTCCTCCCAGCATGCACCCCACTATGATTCTGGAGTGCACGTGCTGTGTCATACTCCCCACATTAACAATATTGCACCACTGACCATGGCCTCCTTAATTAACTCTGTTTCTTATAAAATGATAACCTTTTTTTGCAGGAGAGGTCCTTATTTATTTTATTTCTCATTATATATCCTCCGTGGCACAATATATTGCCATAAAATATTGCCTTGAGTATGCATTAAATTAACAGAGGAATCTGAACAGGTCAGTGTGTAACTTTTGCATTGCTTGGGACAAAAGTACAAATTAATGACTTTCTCAATATCACTTTAAAAAGTATTAACAGAGATATCTACTTTCTCGCTTTCTCACTTTGAGATGATTCAGGTTATTGTTTGATAAAATTTAGGAAAATATGAAAAATGAACATGTTATTACAAACATGTAGTTATTTTATTGATGTTCTGGAAGAAAAGCAAGTGGAAATATATACAAAATCTTATATTTTTATTGTAGTAAAATCAGTACATTGCTATAAACAACTTCATATAATGTGTGTCCAACAATGGATATGTAAAAGATGAAAGTAAAATGGAACTGTAAGATGTTGACAATCTGAATATATATTTGCTAAAAATAAAACTTAGCTGTAAAAACAGAAAATTTAATTTTATGCTTTTTAAAATCAACTTTTCTGAAACAGCAGAAAAAAATTAAAAGTTTGAATACAGAAATTAATAGGGAGTTTTAAATGAAACTAACATGAAAATTCTGATTTTTAATTTTAAAATAGTTACTATGCATTTTATATTATAATTACACTCATATAAGTATGTAACCTTTATGTATTATGTATGCATATGTATCCATGAACCACATTTGGGACCTTTGGGAAATACAAACAGTGGACATTTTCATATGCAAAAATTTGACCAGTTTACTCTCAGAGCAAGAATTTGACCAGCTTACAAATTTGTCTCTGCTCTTATTTAAGTACGGCACGGCCAAGCCTTCCCTGAACTCAAAAGTGGTGTTCATCTCAGACATCAGAGGCATGACAACTACAGTCTTTTACAGAATTCAGATGCGGTTGTCTTTCATTTTAATGACATGGGGTAAAGGAGTGAGGAAATATTTCCCTAGGGCTCAGTAGGGTCAATCATGACAGCAGATATTTAGGGTTTCTGGATTTTCAATGTGCTGAGTACTAGACCCCCAAATCACAGAAGCATCCATGAGTTCTTTAATAAATGTACTTACTTTTTTTTTTTTCTGTTAGTCATATGTTCGGAGCTCTAAAGAAAAGGACAGAAGGAAAAGACCCCTCTCTTCCAGACCTAAAGATGTATTGAATGGGAACCATTCTGTGTACTATTTAAAAAAAAAAAAAAAAAAAAAAAAAAAAGTCCTCATTGATGGCCTGACTGGCTAATTCCAAACAAAACAGAAATGTGGCTCCCTTTAGATGGAGAATGAGATTGTTCATTATCTTAAATCAAGCAAGTAACACAGTGCCTGGTATCAGATCTCAATGCAAATTTACCAAATGAATGTATAATTGAATGGATATGTTAACACCACAGTGGCAGGTTTCTTCTAACTTCTGTAAAAACTTAAGAAAAGATAGATTGGACTAGCATTCTTTTGGGGCTTTAATACTCTAGAATATCCTTACTCACCTCCTCTTACTTTCCATCACACTTGTTATAATGCTCTTCTTGGATATTCAAGAGTGAGACTTTAATTTTTTCATCTATCTTCATTCATTATAGACAGGAATATAATTCTTCTTTGATTTGAACTAGTATAGCATTCTTATTCTATTTATATCCCATGAACATTATAGCATTCACCATGAATAAAAAATATTCACTTTGATCTATATGTATTATATTGCATGAAAATCTGTGTATTAATTTTTGTTTGTTTGTTTCTTTCATGTTTACCACTGAAACATATATAAGATTACTAGATGGCTTGCAATCTTAATTTCTTTTAAAATGAATCCTGGAACTAATGCATTATCTGACAAAACCATATTTTAGGAATTTTTCTGAAATACCAGATACTTTGTGGGCATATCTATGTGATATATGCACACATGCACACATCTAATCCTATAGGATAAAGAAACATCAGTGATTGTTCATCATGAAAAGCTTTTGTATGTATGTTTGTGTATGACCTGTATTATCAACACAACTTCTCCAAGAGAATTAAGTGAAACCAGACAGTTGTGGGTTTTTTGTTTTTTTCTCTTTTTAGAACAGTTTTCCTCTTATAAGATATTCGAAGAGTATAGCTATCAAATGTCCTTTTGCAATTTCACCTAATGTATTGTTTCCACATGTGTTAAACTTACGCTCACTGCTAACTTGGACACAAGAGGGTATCCAGTTGCCAACGCTTTCATTAAAAGGCAGTTTATTCTGTTTCACTGTGGAGATACTTGGGGAACATTCTGATTCAAGAAATTCTGAAAGGTTTCTTCATACGAACTACAATTTAACTTATAGAAACTTTCCATTAATTATGCCTAGATATTTCGTGTATGTGCCTGTGGTGAGCTTTTCGGACATACTCTTAATCTTTGTGGAGTAAAATTTAAGCTTCTTTATCTTTTTTTTTTAATTTTTTATTTTTTATAAACATATATTTTTATCCCCAGGGGTACAGGTCTGTGAATCACCAGGTTTACACACTTCACAGCACTCACCAAATCACATACCCTCCCCAATGTCCATAATCCCACCCCCTTCTTCCAAACCCCCTCCCCCCAGCAACCCTCAGTTTGTTTTGTGAGATTAAGAGTCACTTATGGTTTGTCTCCCTCCCAATCCCATCTTGTTTCAAAGCTTCTTTATCTTTGAGTGTGGTCCCATGCAGCAAAACTAAGCCAACAAGCAGCCCCAAAGACCTTCATGTGTTCCCTGCTCAGTAGAAATAGTTTACATTTCTAGATCACCACCTCTGGTATTTTGCATCTGATGACCCAGAGACAAGGATATGTTTAGAGAAAAAATAGTCCGAGTATACACATAGACAAACACACACACACACACACACACACACATGCATGATGACGATATCCTCCTTATCATTTAAAAAAAATGCATACACACATTTTTCATAGTTATTTTGACCAAAAGCCGTTGTATATATTTAAATAGTCTGCTCTTACTCTCCCTCAGTCCCTGTTTTCCCCCCACCCTCCCCATCTCTAGTTTAACTCAACAAATAATTGCTTGCTGAATACGTGCTAAGAGTTATTTCAGATGTTCAGTGGCAGAGTTAGAATACTACAAAAGATAAATAGGGCCCCTGACATCAGGGAGTTTTTATTTGAAAGTTAGGAAAGCTGGCCTGGTCACAAGTTACAGAATCATTGGTCTTAGGAAGACAATAAAAGACAATGGAGGGACAGAGAATTACTTTGGGGGACCCAGGGAGATCAGGTGGGACAGACAGGGAGGACCTGTCTGAAGTGACAAGACAAGGATGTGCTGCTTCAGGTCTAAAGCTCATTGAGGTCTTCCTCTGTGGATTTTGTACTTCCCTGACCTGTATCTTTGACTTATGGGCTGGATGTCTATTACTTTTTGCTGCCACGCCTCCTGTTTTCCCTCCTCATAGAAACATCAGCCATTGTACTGAGAACAATTCCTTCACTAACTCTAATTGTTCCCATGGGCGTCCAAGTCATAGTGCCAGCCTGGCCCTATAGTGGTACACATGGCAGGATTAGTCAATTACATTTCACCCCCCTCTATTCATAGCTGTCCATCAATGGACAGGTAAGTACCAACTGGTCTCTAAGATTGTACATGCTGATGCTGATTGAGAGAATTTCTCCTATTTTTATGCAATCTGAAATGACATCATTTGGATCCCTAGACTCAGCCCCAACCCTGAATATCACTGTTTGAGTTAGTATTTAAATTTTCTTCCAAAAGTTATTTGATATGGGTCACTGTCACTTGCCATGAGAGAAGTCCTAACTGAATATGCCCACTCTGCTGATTTCTTTCCATTATGTAAATATACCCAGTTTCTCTTGTTACAAATGAGAAAAATTACATTTTCCAATGCCATGTCCTCCTCCAGATACCATTTCTCATCTTTATTCTCTTGCCCTCTGTCTTCTTTTTCACTAACTCCTAATTAAGTTGTATGCCCTGAATCTGTTTCTTTAGTTTACCCATGTTAACTTTTACTTTACTTTACTTTACCCATCTTAACCTTTATCTTCTCATGGGGATCCTGAGGGCTCCCCCTGCTTCCTGTGCATTCTTCTGTATGAACATTTATCACGTTGTGTGGCCATTATTTGTTTATGAGACTCTCTCCACTATAGGCTTTGAACTTCTTAAGTTTGAGGGCCCTGTCTTAACCAAGACATCTCTAAGTTTCATGTGATGCAAAGTTCTCTGTGAAACATGCACATTTTAAATGGCCTATAAAATCCTCCCTCCCTAATTACAAACTTGTGAACTGGGAGGCATTCCCAGAAAAGCAAAATGACGACAGCGTTCAGTGCGTTGCCTCCTTTGTACTTCACAGACATGTAGCAAAGCAACATTATCTTACCTTTCTCCCATAACAGTAAATATATGCAAATTTGCTGAATTTAACAATTAGGTTTTCATATTGAATACCTGCAAATTTGTCCAGAGTATTGGCCCCACCATCAACTCAGCCTGAAAAAATTTGTTATGAGGAACATTTGCTTATCTCAGCTGTCTTTGATTTACTCTGTAGCTTAACTCCCAAATGGAATCTTTTGATTTGAGTTCATTTCGTGACTAATGCTGTAGGATGCTGATTGCTTGAATTAAAGTCTCTTTGCATCTCAAGCCATTCACATGCAATCACTAAGAAAAGAACAAAACAATGTCAGCTTTCCAAGATCTAAATGACTCTGTGTAGTGTTCCCAGGTTGGCTACATGGAAAAAACTGACAGTGATAGTAGGAATCCGGCCTCTTGATCTTCCCTGTAGGGTATTTTCTAGGTCTTGGTTCAGATTTTTTCAGACTCTTTCATAAAATTATCACAATATAAGAAAAAAGGGAATCAGTCTACCTATTATTCAATGACCACCAATGTCTTCATGAAAACACCAGTATTACTTTCTTATAGTTGTCATAAAAAAGTAACACAATTTCATGTCTGTAAAACAACACAAACATTACTTTAGAGTTCTGGAGGTCAGAAGTCCAGCATGTCCTCACTGGGCTAAAATCAATATGTCTGAAGGACTGAATTCCTCACTGGAGGCTCTATCTGAGAATACATTTTCATGCTTTTTCCAGTTATCTAGAGGCTGCCCACTTTCCTTTTCTCATGGCCCTTTCCCTCACTGTCCATACCAGCAATGTTAAGCCAAATTGCTTACACTTCCATCTTTCTGATTCTCTCTTTTGTCTTCATCTTTCATTTATAAGGACACTTGTGATCACCTTGGGTCCACCTGGACAGTCTCCCCATATCAATATCAGCTGATTAGCCATCTGAATTCCATCTGTAATATTAGTCTCCTTTTCCACGTAAATTTACAGGTTCTGGGGATTAGGGTATTCACATTTTGAGGGACCATTATTTGGCCTACCACAATTTGTATGAACAATCTTGTTTGAAAGTTGCCAGGGAAAATTCAGGATGCCCCAGTAAATTTGAATTCAGATAAATGATAATTTTTGTTTAGTCTAAGAATGACCTATGCATTTTTAGTAAATTTTAAATATTATGTGGGACATATATATTTTTTAAGAATCATTTATAAATTTATACGAAATTCAAATTTAACTGGGTGTTTTGTGTATTTATTTGTTAAATCTGGCAACTCTACCAGGGGTTGAAATAAAAAATCCTGGTTTCTGATCTAGAAACAAAAGCATCATAGGACCTAAAAGCATTATTTTACTAACTGAAACTCATTATAATCTTGTATTTAAAAGTGAAATTTATGACTCCAACCCTATGGGAATTGTTAAGTAAAATATAAAATATCTTTTTGATGGAACAAATGTGCCAATTAAAATGTTATCTTATTAATTCTCTAACAGAGAAGTCTCTATCTTGTTAAAAAAATCAAGATACAAAAATTGCATATACGTCATACATATAACAACATAAACAGAATAGTTTAGCCACATGAAGAAATTGGAAGCAAATACTCTAAAACATCAAGAGTAGTTGCACTTTCTTGATAGGAATAAGGACGATTGTTTTAAATCTTCTTTGTACTTTTATTCTCCTTCCTTATTTCATGTGTTGCTTTCATTATATATAGATGTAATACTATGTGATGTAAGCAGATAATGGTAAAGTGTATCCTGTATCTCCAAGAAGTATTATTTTTATGGTACAGATAGTTGACTGCAATTTTTTTTTACACTCCATTCTGTCCAAAAGTAAACATTAAAATATAGTCAGTTTCTTTTAAATTAAATTCATTCAAATGCTGTTGGCTTAATAACACTTGAGAAAACATATCACATTGTGGGTATTTAAAGCTGATACAATCATGTAGATAACAGCATCGGGAATCACTGTCACACAACTTCAGTGCCTTTGTTAATTAGCAACATTTGTGGGAACCTGGTCATTTCCAGCAACTTGCTCTTTTGATTAATGTCTTGAAAGGAAAGCCAGCTGTTAATTATGTTAACAACCAATTCCTTGGGAATCATCATAATCCATTTTAATGGACTGACAATTATTATTAATCAAACTCAGAGACCTGAAGAAGTGTTACAAATTTGAAAATTCGGCTTTGCTGAGCATCAGGGGATAAGACATGTGTGCAAGCAAAGAATGACAGAAAATTTATTCTCATTTCTTTTAATGAAGAAAGCAGGGCTTTTTTTTTTCTAATGACAAGAGTAGTCCTTTGATTGTAGTATTCAGCTCAGCCTCCTTTCATGATGGAAAACAGCAAGCTACAGGGTGGAAAAAGTAATTCAGAATTAGTAGTTTGGCATACCGCAGAAATAAAAAGGATGATAGAGTTCAGCAAGAAACAGAAAAATAAACAAAACCTGATATTATGGGCATAAGTTCAGAAGATAGGTCATTAGAAGTAGTAATAAGCTAGAAAAGAGGACTAAGGAGAACTCTGGGTTTTCCTTCCTGCCTTCGTCCTCTATCATTTGCTACTTCTAGTTATTAGGTTTAGTCAGTGGATCAAGAGATTTATGACTTTCAAACCACTGACAGCATAGATAATGTCACTTTCATTAATTCCTGGTCCTGGAGCCACAGGCTTTATTAATGGTAAGTATTTAGTATATTTGAAAAAGACTCAAATAAAAGACTATTAAATACATTTTATTTTGCATTTCTGGTTAACAGTTCTAGATGAATAGCATTCATTCATTCATTCATCCAGTGCTAATTATCCAGCATCTACTTTGTGAAAGATTCTGCTGTAAGTCCTACAGATACTCATTTGAGCAAAAGAGATAAGGCCTTGCCCTCAAGGAGCTTACTGTGTGCTGAGGGGAAAACAAACATGTAATTAAGTGAATAAATACATAATTCAAATAACTCTAATTTGGTAATAATAATTGTAGAGAAAATTGAAAAGGATGGTGTGATAGAGCTTCAGTGATAGACGGGAGGGCCTGTTAACTGTATAAACAAAGAAAGATTCCCTGAGAATGTGATATTTGTACATCAACCTGAATGACTGGACTCAGTGAAACAAAGATCTAGGGGAGCAGCATTCTGGGCAAAGGGTGCTAGCACCAAGTTTCTAATGTAGTAAGAGGCTTGGTGTTCTTAAGGAACCAAAAGATCTGTGAACTTGGAGCATTATGAACATTGAGGTGCAGAGTGGTGAAGTTTGAGCTGTAGACTGCAAAGCCCAGATCTCACAGGAAGTGCATGACCATAGGAAGGCTTTATTCTGATTGCAGGGAAAAACAATTGGCAGAGTGTTTAGCAGGTCAGAGACATGATCTGAAGTTAGTCTGTTCCTATGAGCAAAGGTTTTTCAGATGAATAAGGGCAGAGACAATTGATGATATAAACATAGGAATACATTTTAAAATCAAACCGTATGTTTTTGGTATCTTTTCAACAAAACACAGTTAATATTTATCAAAAAAGAGTTTGGCTTTGAATTGTTAGGCATTAATTTATTGAATACTCTTTTCTTTGTTAAGCTGGTTGATTATTCCAATATTTCTGCTTAATTATAAATAACCCATCATATATCATAATAATAATCCATCCTAACTAGCTTGTCTCTGAAGCTGGAAGGAAGCTTTCTGGTTTTATATTCAGGGTTCTTAGGACGGACAGGGCATTGGAATATGGCAAAGACAAGGGCCCCCAAATATTACGCAGGAACCATGCCCACCACAAGCTGCATCTCCATTGACCACTGCCTCCTTGACATGTTTGATTTTCAACCTTACTTTTTTTTTTTTCTTTTTTCTTTTTTTTTTTTTTAGACTTTAATTTTTTTTTTTTATTTTTTATAAACATATATTTTTATCCCCAGAGGTACAGGTCTGTACCCCTGGAAGGGAAGCAAGGGAAAAAATGAACTACTGGGATTTCATCAAGATCAAAAGCTTTTGCACAGCAAAGGAAACAGTTAACAAAATCAAAAGACAACTGACAGAATGGGAGAAGATATTTGCAAACGACATATCAGATAAAGGACTAGTGTCCAGAATCTATAAAGAACTTAGCAAACTCAACACCCAAAGAACAAATAATCCAATCAAGAAATGGGCAGAGGACATGAATAGACATTTCTGCAAAGAAGACATCCAGGTGGCGAACAGACACATGAAAAAGTGCTCCATATCACTCGGCATCAGGGAAATACAAATCAAAACCACAATGAGATATCACCTCACACCAGTCAGAATGGCTAAAATCAACAAGTCAGGAAATGACAGATGCTGGCGAGGATGCGGAGAAAGGGGAACCCTCCTACACTGTTGGTGGGAATGCAAGCTGGTGCAGCCACTCTGGAAAACAGCATGGAGGTTCCTCAAAATGTTGAAAATAGAACTGCCCTATGACCCAGCAATTGCACTATTGGGTATTTACCCTAAAGATACAAATGTAGTGATCCAAAGGGGCACGTGCACCCGAATGTTTATAGCAGCAATGTCCACAATAGCCAAACTATGGAAAGAACCTAGATGTCCATCAACAGATGAATGGATCAAGAAGATGTGGTATATATACACAATGGAATACTATGCAGCCATCAAAAGAAATGAAATCTTGCCATTTGCGACAACATGGATGGAACTAGAGCGTATCATGCTTAGCGAAATAAGTCAAGCAGAGAAAGACAACTATCATATGATCTCCCTGATATGAGGAAGTGGTGATGCAACATGGAGGCTTAAGTGGGTAGAAGAAGAATAAATGAAACAAGATGGGATTGGGAGGGAGACAAACCATAAGTGACTCTTAATCTCACAAAACAAACTGAGGGTTGCCGGGGGGAGGGGGTTTGGGAGAAGGGGGTGGGATTATGGACATTGGGGAGGGTATGTGATTTGGTGAGTGCTGTGAAGTGTGTAAACCTGGTGATTCAACCTTACTTTTTATCTTTGTATCACTTGCAGAAGATTCAAAGGTCTTTGATAAACATCTGGACAGCCTGTTAGAAAAAACCCCAGTGAGAAAGTTTGAGGAATATTACCGGGGTTAATAAATAAATACATTTTAAAAAATTTAAAAATTAAAAATGATAAATTCCTATGAATTCCTTATAGAACAAATGAAAAGATAGATATCTGGAATCAAAAAAGAACTTGTCCTAGCTACTTGAGCTAATTTGGCATAGAAATATAACTAGAATATAGGTCCTTTGTCTTTTTAGATTTTTTTTTTATGATTTTATTGGTCCTTTGTCTTTTATATCATTTACTTTTCACTGCACCACAGGGCACATCCTACTTGTTTTTATGGAAATCCAGGCTTATCCACAGAGGCTAGACCTTCTTCCAGGAACTTTGTCCTTTCTTGCTGATAGAGTAAGCCACCTCAGCCTGTGCCTACTAATCAAGGTTTAAAGCAAACAAAAAATACTTTAACTTTTGCAGCTTTCAGAAGTTAGGAAAACATATAAGACACACACATATGCACACACATATATACTCAAAGATGTATGCGAATTAGAAGTTTTAAGTCTTTCATTGGCTTTGTCATAGATCATTGTTTCATAGGAAAATGAATAAAATGAATAAGAATCTTGGAGACATTCTGAAAACGAGATTGAACACAATTAAGAAATGATGTGCTTTTATGCTTGACAGATAGTTATTTTTCTTCTCTGGTAGAACAAAGTTAGACCTCAATTAACATATCAATAGTACATAAATATTGGATCAAGTCTTACTCCAATACTGCTGGTAATAACTGTGGTGTAAGTGACAACTAGAGTAACTTCTTGCTTTTGCAGGAAAAAAACGTAATGATTGGGATACATGAGACCTGGCTGTTCATTCCAGCCCAGTTCAAGGAAGATCTGTGATCTAAGGGAAAATACCGTGTTACACTAAGTTCTCAGTCATCCCTTTGTAAAATGAGATGGTTGTAGAGACAGCTTTATAACAACCCTCTTTATTTCTATAATTCTATAAGTTTGCATAAATTGAAAAAGTCATGGATCCTGAAACTAGTCTTAACTGCAGCACTAACTAGCTGTGTGACTTTGTGCACATCTCCTTCCCTCTCTGAGTTCTAGCCTTTCTATCTATATACAAAAAGGACTATGACTTGTAATTTCCCTTATGGATTAAACATTCAGTTTAGTGACTGCAGGAAGATAAGGCTTTTTGAATTATGTTGTTTTTCTGTTCAGAAGATGACTGTGTGTTGTGTCTGTCTTCCCCAGCCCCTTGCTCATTAAATGTGTATGTTTATAGGGTAAGCAGCTGGGACTTGTAGCACACACTGAGATATAAGAAAAGATATCACAGACAGGATAATATACAGTTTTTAAGAGATGTATGTATATTTTTTTCATAAGTTTGGAAAAAATAGCCTGGAAAGAATTTGAGCCTCTAATTATTCACATGGTATTTTAACCAGTTGACAATTTCTGAATATAGGGCTTAAGAAGATCCCAACACATTTCTCCTTGTATAACATTATCAAAGGATAAAAAGGCATATGGGTCTTTTCCATGTATAATAATAATAAATGTTTTCTTATGTATTTTAGAACTACAGAAAACTCTAAAATATAACTCAGTTCTAATTCTATCACCACAGGCATGTTGTGTTCCTATCGTATTGGGGTACTGCTCTCTTGTATCTTTATATTTGTTTATAATTTGGACTATAATATTTATGCTTGGTATCATATTTAATTTAAAAAATGTAATTATTCTCAATATGGCAGCATGGTTTTTAATATCTTAGAGATTTTTCTTGGCACTAAATCAAAATTAACCCTTATCATAGAAATTTTTTTCTATTTTATTTTCTATGATTCTTAATTATTTGTTTTATATTTCTAATTTTCCCATTATTTTATACCTCAGCTTTACCATGTTGTATCTTATATAATTCATTCATGCCTTAAAGACTTACTAAGTGCTTTTTCTGTGTCTAGTGGAGAGTTAGGTTCTGGGAAACCTAATAATAAATAGTATATAGTCCTTATCTTTGGAGAATTTTACATTTTAGCTAGGGAAAAATTATGCAAAGAATGTAAGAGGTATCACTGTAAAAAAATGAATAAAGGCCTAGAATAACAGAAAACATAATTTAAATCTATCTGTCATGATTGAAGAAAGAAATGAAGCAGAATAAGGAATGAAAACTTATTAGATCAAATGTATGGAAAAAGCATGCATATGCAAGTACATAATGAAAGGTCACCATAGTGGGGGAGATGTCTATAGTTTCCCAGACCAGCTCAAACAATGATGAGTAACTGATAATGAATTAATGAAATAAACTAAGGTCAACCAAAAGCTGTACATTATGGGAATGGATTATGAAAAATATCTAATAACAACACTAATGACAAAGTTAACTTTATTTAGTATTTGTTCTGTGCTAAGTACTGCACTAACCACTGAATATAATGTGGTATGCCCTACTATTACTGGATCCATCTTAGAAAGAAGTAAACTAAGTCACAAATAGAACAGAACTGCGTAGAAGTGATGGCAAAGCCAGAGTTTTAACTCAATGATACTTTACTCTACAGGCTGTGTTCTCACCCACTTCTTAGTCAGAGCTCCACAAAGCCTCACTGTAGGCCATGACGAGTCTCTCTGTAGACATCAAAGAATTAGAAGGATAGAAGTGAAAAACCATGCTTTACAAAGATCTCTCTATTGGGAAGGAAATATTTGTTTCTTCTTCTGGCAATTTCCCTTGCTTCCTATATTGTGGCATCTTTGAATTACAATAAAAAGAACTCCTTTGATTTATATTTAGCTGAATTTGCTTCCCAAAACACATCTCGAAAAAGTTCCCTGCAATTGTTTAAAGCTTTGTTTTTTGACCACAGGCCAAGAAAAATGCTTTTCTCACCAACTTCCCTCATTTATCATTTTTATACTTGGTCCTCAAGCAAATACCCTTATTTCTTCTGTGATATTAATTTATTTATAGCAATGATAATATTTATGTAGTAGCTTCACCCATGAATACCATAATGCTCAACTAATATTGATCATGTGCTGAATGTCATAATTTCAGGACCAAGGTTATGCCTTACATTGACTGGTAAATAAAGGAGTAACTGGAAAGTCTGTTAACATTTAGCAGCACAACTTCAGTGGTATATTTGCAGGAAAAAGGTACTCTGGGTGAATATTTTGGAATCTTTGACCAATCTACTTATGAGACCAAGGTATGTGAGTAGAGCTTTATAAATTTCCCTAAAGTTAACCTCAATTCAGAGTTTTCTTACTTTTTTCTTTAACTGCTTTAACCAACTGTTTTTTTTTTTCAAAAACATTTAAAGTATTTGTTCCATTTTGTGAACCCATAGCATATTGCAGATATAGAGATGTGAACTTGAAAAATACTTATGAGAAGGTAATGGAAGTGGTTAAAAGTTTGGAAAACCAGGGAAGCCAAGAAGTAAAGAAGAAGGGGTACTTGATAAATCTTTATGCTCTGGAAGAAATGGTGTATGGATGGGGACAGTGAATGTCTCTTCTTTTCTCATTTAGACCAAGAGAAAATAAATTGTGCTAAAGCTGAAATAAGAGGAATTAAGGTCTGACTTAAATATGTATGTTCATATCTACTTTATAAAACTAAGGAAGGATATTATAGAATCTTCTCTCTGCAGTTTTTTTTTTTAAACATGGTAGTTTATTCAGTTTAATTAATACAACACAAATAATGATTCAAGCACAAGTACTATGTGGAGATAACTAAGTCATCTAGCAATTTGGGTGGATAGAGGATCATAAAGAATAAGAAAGTTCTTATATACTTTCAGAATGGCAGCACTGATGTATCTAGTATAAAATTAAAAATTGGAGATTAGAATCAAGGGCTAGAGATAAATATGTAGAAGTCATCAGGTTACAGGTGATATTTTGAGAAAATAAAAGTGAGTGAAGTCTTGAAAGCCTATTCAACAAAAACTGAGTCTTTGTTTTGATGAAGTTAATCATATGATTAAATCCTAGATTTTCTGTTTTGTGATTATAGAAAGTTTTCTCCTAACAAAACCATACATACAACTATTGTAGATATGTATATTATTTTAAATGTATTCTTCCTGTGTGTGTGTGTGTGTGTGCATGCACGCAATGATAGGTATCAAGAGATCTAAAAAAATGCTGATAATTCTAAATAGGATTTATACAAATGTTTACATTGGAGAGCTGGACGGCATATTTTGAGATTGTTCTAAAGTTGAGCCCATGTAACAGATGAAATGGTGGTAAAGCATTTGATTCAACACCTTCTCTTCTAAGAGCTGCTAATCTACTTGAGAGAGAGAAACAAACGAAACACAAGAACTGATAAAAGTGGTATTTTAACACGTGGCACCAGAATTCATGGAGAGATATCTTTTACTTATATGGTCTAAAAAAGAGACATCTACCTTTCAAATATGAAGGAAGGATTTTATAAAAATAGAATATTTGAGATCTTCTGTAGGAGACATGAAGAGAACTTTGCTTTTTTTTTTTTTTCTGATGGGAAAAAGTGGGTGGTGACTGCAAAGAGATGTCCAAAAAAGGAATAGAAAGTAAAAATCTTAATTATCCATTATCTATTATCTTAATAAAGAGAAAATTCAAAATATGTGATGGTCTTTATTAATAGTGTGATGCTTAAATTAACTTAAAATAGTTTCTTTTCATAAACCCACCCCTCTGTCTTCTAAGTAGACAAAATAAGTATATTCAATGTGACCTTCGACCACTGGTACTATCAACGCTAGGTGTGCTGGGTCATTTAATGTGTTATCTTGACTGGGCCAAATGATACCCAGATAGCTGGTAAAACATTATTTCTAGGCATGTCTGTGAAATTTCCAGAAGGGACTAGCATTTGAATTAGTGAACTGAATAAAGAAGTTCTGCCCTCCCCAATGTGGGCAGGCATCATCCAAACCACTGACAGACCAAATAGAACAAAAAACTTGGAGGAAGGGCACAGTTTTGTTCTCTGTTCTTTAGTTGGGATGACAATCTACTGCCCTCAGACGTCAGAGTTCCTAGTCTCAAGTCTTCAGATTCTGGGACTTACTCGATCAACTCCCCATGTTCCCAGATCTTTGATCTCAAACTGAATTACACTACCTGGCTTTCCTTGCTCTCCAACTTGCATAACCACATGAGTTGATTCCTAAAATGGCCCCTTTCTTCTCTCCATCCCTCTCTCTCTCAATCTTTCTATTCTATTCTATTCTATTCTATTCTATTATTCTATTCTATTAGCTCTATTTCTTTGACAAATCCTGACTAATATACTAGGTAATTCAGGTTAAACACCTGTTTGTGAAGACAAAAAGTGACAGGAAAGAGTTTTGTTTGTTTGTTTGTTTTTGTTTGTTTGTTTGTTTTTTCCCAAAGTATAAAGAAGTTAACAAGGAAGAAAGAATGATGGGGACAGGATTTAGAAAATAGCTCCATGCTTGCTATAGGAATACTTGTCATTTGTAAGATACTGTCAAGAGCTCAAGAGGTCCTGGATCCTCATGAACGAGGGGATCTAAAATGTGGTGTTCAAGGCAGACCATAGGAAGGGGCATGATAAAATCTATGCACATTAGGACCAGATCCTGAGAGGCTACATTTTTAAAGAAGGGGTGAACTGGAAATAGAAACTTCTGCTTTGGGTGAAAACACCTCAAAACTTATTAATCCCTAAAATTAGACTGATGTCATATGGAGTCACCAGCATCTCCAGACACCTTGAAGAAACAAGTCTGCATTTTCCCTGAATCAATATAACATTATTCTGAGTGTCAAATTATCTTAACAATTTTTTTCACTTACATTGTCCAGTAGTCAATAAAAAGTCGTCCCACATACAGAAAACAAGATAGTATGAACACTAGAAAAACACTCAAACAGACTCAAGATAGTAGAGTTATCTGAAATAAATTTTAAAGTAACAGTATGTTTAAGGTGGTAAATGATAAGATTCAGAATTTTGGCATAGAACTAGAAATTATTTTTTTAAGTGAAAGAATAAAGTAGAAATCCTAGAACTGGAAATACAATATTAGAAATTAAAAACTCTTTTTTTTGAATTATTAATTTTTTATTTTTTATAAACAACAACAAAAAAAGAAATTAAAAACTCAATGGATTGGCTTAACAGAGGACTTGACATAGAAAAAGTGAGAATAAAGTAGATAATAGGCCAGAAGAAAAATTTTAAAAGGACAGAAAAATACTAAAGAGAGAATAAAAGATATAGTGAATATAGTGAGAAGAAATAACATGTGTAATTGGCATCCCAAAGTAGAGGAGAGAAAAAAAAAGATGGAGGATATGTTAAGAAATAATAACAGAAAAAATTTACCAACTTTTAAAGACATCAAATCATTGCATAAAAGTGGGGCTTGCGATTTTTATATACAATATAAATATATTCCACCATACTCGCCCCACAAACTACAACAACAAAATAGAAGAGAACCATAGAGCCAAATTTTCTAAAATAACTGACAACATACTTTGAAAGTTGCAGAAAAGGAAGACTTTACAGGAGTCTCAGGAATTGAGGAACAACACAAAGGTATTTCCTCTCTGTAGCTTCAAAGACTATGGATAGCACCCTGTGTGATAGGAGGTAATGCACAATCCTTCCTCTGCAACAATAGAGCTGGGGGAGGAGTTCCTAGGGGATGGAGTTGCAGAAAGAAATTTGCAAACTGTGTGTGAATTTCTGAGCAGACCTCTAAGTGGCCCCTTCATGAAACTGACAAGAAAGAACACAGCAAGAATTGAGAACTGAGCAGGGATCTGTAAAAGGACCTAGGATTCAGGGTAGCCTCTGGGAAACATACAAATGGAGCAGAGCAAAATAACACTGCAAAAGCTATGAAAAGTAAATTGACATTTTATTTTATTTTATAATATTTTATTTATTTATTTGACAGACAGAGATCATAAGTAGGCAGAGAGGCAGGCAGGGTGGGGGGTAGGAAGCAGGCTTGCTGCTGAGCAGAGAGCCCCATGTGGAGCTCAATCCCAAGATCCTGTGATCATGACCTGATCTGAAGGCAGAGGCTTTAACCCAGGTGCCCCTAAATTGACATTTTAATTACAGTTCACAAAAAAGTGCATTCTGTACTTAAACAGGTTGTCTGCCTGCTAAATAGATTTCAGGAGGAACCAGGGTCTCATAACATAATAAACATAATTTATATGATAAAATCCCAAATTATTCATCATAGCAAGAACCACTATGACCTCAGTTATCAATGAGAAAAGGGAATAGAAAATTGCTAACACTGAAATGGCACAAATGTTGGAATTGTCCAATAAGGTTTTTAAGGCAATATATTCACTGAATATTTGTAACCCCCCACCCCCAAATTCATACATTGATCCTTAAACCCCAATGGAATGATATTTGAAGATAAGGACCTTTGGAAGGTTACTAGAATTAGATGAGGTCATGAGGCTGGGGCTCTTGTCTGATGGGATTAGTGCTCTTATAAGAGGAGATACTAGAGAACTTGCTTAAGTTCTCTCTCTCTTTCTCCTTCTCTTTCTCTCATCTCCTGTCATGTAAGGACACAGCAAGAAGGCAGCCATCTGCTAGTCCAGAAGAGAACTCTCACCAGAACCTGACCATGATCGCAGCCTGACACTGGACTTCTAACCTCCAAAGCTGTAAGAAAATAAACTTCTGTTGTGTAAACCACTCAGTCTGTGTTATTATTTTTTTTTAATGGAAGCTTTAACAGACTAAGAAAACCAAATTTCATAAAAGTATTCCAGCAAGCAATTGCAAATCCTCTTGAAAACAAATGAAGAAAATAGAAATCTTCAGTAAAGAAACAAAAGATATAGAACCAAAAGAAAGTTTTATACTGAAAGGGATAGTTATGACAACCACAACAACAAAACATCACTGGATGGGCTTAATAACAGAATGGAATGATTGGAGAAAATATACGTGAACTGGAAGACCTATCTAAATGAATTGTCCAATCGGAAAGCAAAGAGAAAGTAAACTGAAGAAAAAAAATCGAATAGAACCTCAGACCACAGTCATCTCAGGAAAAATAACAAATATGACATTTATGTGATCAGAGTCCCAGAAAAAAAGAAGAAGAAATAAGTCTGGAAAAAAATATATGTGTTATATTGGCATCAGTATAAGTATGTAGAATGATTAAACAGTATAGATTCCAGAAATTGAGAGTATATAAAAGCCAATTGATTTTTTACCAAAAGTTTCAAAATAATTTAATGGATGAAAGAAAATCTTTTCCATAAATGGAGTTGACACTAGATAGCCATATTTATAAAAAATAATAATCTTAAACCTTTACTCTCTCTCTCTAAATATATATATAAATTTGAAGTGGAACATGGACATAAACGAAAAAATCTTTAACTATAAAAGTTCTAAAAGAAAACATCAAAGGAAATCTGTGTGACCATGTGGCAAAGGAAATCTGTGTGACCATGTTTTAGATATAGTTCCAAAGAAATAAAGAAAAAAATAATAAATTATATTTAATAAGGCATTTTTTAGAAATGCTGCTTTTTGAAAGACACTATGAATAAAAAGACAAACCCACAATTGACATATAGAAGAAAATATTCATAAGACACATTTGTAACAAGACTTTATCCAGATTTTATAAACAATTCATAGTAAGAAAAAGCCCAGTTTTTAAAAATGTGCAAAAATTTGAACAGTCCTCTAAAAAAGATACACAAACAGCTAATAAGCACATGAAAAAGCTCTCAACAGCATTAGTTATTGAGGAAGTGGAAATTAATACCACAAGAACTATTGACATACTCCCTAGACAGATAATAAGCTAAAAACTTAAAAGACTGGCAATAACACTTTTGGTAAAGATGTGGAACAACTGAAATTAGTACACACTGTAAAGGGTATAAAATGTAAAAACCACTTTGGAGTATCTAAGAACTACTTTGAGTGTTTCTTATAAAGGCAAATAAAGAATTTCTGAAAGATAGAATTCTACTCCTAGGTATCTACCAATAGAAATGAGAACATATATAGACATATATATTTGTATAAGAATGCCCATAGAAAGAGCATCTGGGTGATTCAGTGGATTAAAGCCTCTGCCTTAGGCTCAGGTCATGATCCCAGGGTCCTGGGATTGAGCCCCGCATCCGGCTTTCTGCTCCACAGGGAGCCTGCTTCCTTCTCTCTCTCTGCCTGCCTCTCTGCCTACTTCTGATCTCTGTCTGTCAAATAAAGAAAGAAATAATGCCCATTGAAGTTTTATACATAATAACTCCAAATTAGAAACAACCAAGTTGTTTATCAGTAGGTAAATAGATAAACTATGCTATTCATTCACCCAAATAACTATTCAACAAAAAAGAAAATAACGGGCAAAAATCTCAAAAACTGTATGATGAGCAAATGCAGAAATAACAAAAAATGTTCATAATGTGTTTCTCTATACAATTCTAGAACAGGAAAAAATTAATCTCTAGTGACAGAGAGCAGATCTTTATTTGCCTCATCTGGAATGAAATTGTGGGAATAGATATAAAGGAGAACAAAGGAAATTTCTGGTGTGATGAAATGTTGTATCTCTTGACTATGGTGATGGATACAAAATTCTATACATTTTTTTCTCAGTTTACCAACTTGTATGCACACACACACACACACACATACACACACACACACAATGACATACTATTCAGCCATAAATATAATGAGATCTTGCCATTTGCAACAACATGGATGGAGCTGGAGAGTATAATGCTAAGAAAAATAAGTCAGAGAATGACAAATACCATATGATTCCACTCATATGTGGAATTTAAGAAACAAACGAGCATAGGTGGGTGGGGAGAGAGAGAAAGACAGAGAGAGAAACAGACAGATCAAGAAACAGACTCTTAACTATAAAGAACAAACTGTAGTTACCAGAGAGGAGACCAGTGATGGGTGAAATAGGTGATGGGGATCAAGGAGTGCACTTGTGATGAGCACCAGATGATGTATGAAAGTGTGGGATCTCTATATTATACACCTGAAACCAGTATTACAATGTATATTAACTAACTGGAATTAATATAAAAACTTAAAAAAAGAAGAAACTGAAAACAGTAAATAAAATGAATGCCCACAGAGTTAGATAACTTGAAAATCAGAAAAATAATAACTGCAACAGAGAACAAACTGAGGTTGCCACAGGGAAAGGAGTGAAAGGTTGGGCAAAATGGGTGAAGAAGAGTGGGAGATTTAGGCTTTCAGTTATGGAATAATTCAGTCATGGGAATAAGAGATACAAAATAGGGAATATAGTCAAAAATACTTTAGGAGCATTTTATGGTGACAGAGAATGGCTACATTTAAGGTGAGCATAGCATGTATAAATGTTGAATCAGTATATTGTGTACCTAAAACTGATACAATGTTATGTGTCAGCCATAATCAAATACTTTTTTTTTTTTAAAGATTCATCATATTACCATCAGTTTTACATTCAATGACCACAATTTTTATCTTAAAATCAAATTAATTTAGCTAATTAATTCAGTGAAGAATGTATTGTTTAGAGGCATTTAAAATAGTAATTGGTGGAATAAACACTGGTTTTTCTTCTAAGACAAACACATTTCTTGGTGTGACAACTTTGTAAACCTGAATTATTATTTAACAAGCCCTTCAAATTCAAATATATTTTATGTGTTATAGACACATGGAAATAACATATTTCATTTTCTTCTGCAGCCAGAAAGATGGTTATCAATGCTAATTTCCTTTGTAAGAAAATTTGGAATGATCTCTTGGATTAGCTTTCATAAAATTGTTGCTTCACTATTAACATGATTGTGATATTTTTTAACAGGCACATTTCTACATCTTAATTGGCTATTAAATATAGAAAAAAGGGAACCTCAAATTTGATGTAAATGATATTTAATAAATGTGTCCTTTAGTGACAATTAATTATTTCGGTCTTTGATAATATTCCCAGGTCTCTAGGAAGATGGGGGAAAGCCAATTTCCTTAAAAAAAAAAAAAAAAAAAATCTGTGTTTGAGTTAATGTCCCTTTCTGAATGAAATTGTGTTGCTTATTTCATAACCTCAAATTTTACAATTTTTTAAAAAAGTTGACTTGCATTTCAAAGATAATTTGAGATTTCCAGGTATCGATTTTCCCTGTTTCCCTGTTTCCTTTTGTATAAATGTAGTAAACACCTTAAGAAGAATAAAGAAAACATACAAAATATGGTATTAGGTACTTTTTTGTTTTTAACTAGCTGGCATATACTCCGCAACTCTACTTCAAACAGATTTATTAACAAAATTTGAAGGGCTTAATAATTTTCAAAGAAAAATACTGCCTCTGGAAGTCAAGGGCCTTTTGTGTTATGAGCCAAACCTGTATTCTATGTTCCAGATAATTCTCAACTTTCTGGTAGGAATTCTGCAACATGCTGTTTTTATTACAGCTTAGAATTATTGGATCAAATGTGGATATAATTCCTAATTTTAAAATATAATTAACAATGCATATTTGAAAATCTTTATTTTCTTTCCCTAGTACTATTTTTTCCTCATGTGAACAGATCTAAATTTTGTGTAACTGCAAAAGGGATTTTTTTTTTTTTTTAAAGATTTTATTTATTTATCAGAGAGACAGGGGGGGAGAGAGAGAGCACAGGCAGACAGAATGGCAGGCAGAGGCAGAGGGAGAAGCAGGCTCCCTGCTGAGCAAGGAGCCCGATGTGGGACTCGATCCCAGGACGCTGGGATCATGACCTGAGCCGAAGGCAGCTGCTTAACCAACTGAGCCACCCAGGCGTCCCTGCAAAAGGGATTTTCTAAGCTGGTCAGCAATCATGGTAGCATACCCATTGAGTTTATCCAGGGTCATGTGTTTAGCGAATACAAATCAAAATTCTTTGTTTTTCCTTTCTCCCACTGACTCAGGAAATAACATACAAAAGGTAAAAAATGAGTAATTTCACCCTTCTTGAACCCACATTTTTTCCTCACCTCACGCCAGCCCCATCACAAATATCACAAATCTTAGTATATGTTGAATATCTTGGCCTTTTTCTAATTAAAGGCGGCTGCCCAATTCCCCAGGCAGTGCAAAAACCCTTCAGGTCCTAAAAAGAAATGACTTTCAAATCGAAAAGCAACTAAGTAAGTCAGTTTGAAGCCCAAAAGCAATTATAATTACAGGGAAGTATTTTGTTAAAAGTCTATCTTGAGTTGGCTAGTTTGGTTTTCTAGTAATTGGAAGGTAGACAGACAGCGATTTCAATCCTAAACTTACATACAAAGATAATTTCTCCACATTCTAATGATACTTAGGTAAAGATATTTATGCTTAAAGTTGCCTAAACAGCAATAGTGTTTGTCACTCTCAAAAACTCTGTGGGAAAGAGATGATTTTATCTTAAACTGCACTTACGTAATTCTAATTATACCCATGTTACCAGAAATTTTAACTGGTTATATAATACAATTCAATTCAGGAATTGAGTCTGTATTTGATGCAAAGCACAGCACTTAGCTTCTTCAGAAGGAAGGTGATAATGAAGGTGGTTTAAGTACAAGGAATTTAAAATTTGCAATGGAAGGAGTCAAAATACCATTACAGAAAGCATAGGAGAAGTTTTGCAAATGAAGGGCAAAGGGCCATGGAGATCCAAGGAAAAAGAAGCTATAGCAGCTGGCCCTGGGAAAAAGGTGAGGTAATGAAGAAAGATTTCATGGAGAGACATGAGAGACAGTCTTTGCAAGACAACTTTATTTCCACAGGCAAAGTTGGAGCAAGAGGGCTTTCTAGAAAAAGGAACGGTTAAAAGTCTGGAGACAGAAAAGGGTGGGTGTGTGTTATCGCAGCAGAAGTCATAAGGTTTCAATAAAGGGGAGAGCATGAATAAGGTAAAAGTAGGCAATGTGTCTTCCCTGCAATCTGCAAAAAATATGTGAAATTTCCCGTTTTGAAGACATGGACAGCCAATACATTATGCTTCATGAGGAGTAATATGATAAGGTCCATTTGGGGAGAAATAAATAATATCGACATGGAGAATATAATGTTAGAACTGCAGAAACCAAATGGAGAAGTTGGGACTCGCGAGAGGTGGCTGAATAAGAGAACTAGAGGAAATAAGTGTGGCATTCGGTCAGATGCTCTTGGCATGAAGAAAGGGAGCAAATGAGAAAGGTGTAGAATAAACAATTTACTAAATCTCAAAAGGGTGAAAGAAAGGGAGGGTGTCCTTATGAATTAAGGTTTAAGACATAAAAATTTAGCAAGATGATCAGATGGAAAAAAAAACCTTGAGGAATTCAGTTAGAGATCTATTTAAAGGAAGTGGCAGTGAGGATAAATGAACAAGAATTCCTCTCATTCCCATAGATAGCATCAGCCATCACTGCTATAAAGACAAGACAGTAAAATTACATTCATTCATTCAGAAAGCACTTATTCTCATTGTGTGTCAACTGTATTTCAAGAAAAAAAGCACCTCTTCTAAAAGAGAAAAAAAAAACTGAAAAAAACTGTATGCATTTTGACATGTGCTTCACACAATATAAATAGTAGCTAATATTTATTTAGGAATATATATATATATATATATATATATATATATATATATATATATATGCCAGGACCATTCTCAATTATGTAGTCATATCTCTACCTGATAGAAAATCTGGTTTATCAGGACGGGGACACTCAGCCAAGGATACACAGCTAGTATATATCACAAGCTTGACTGAAATTAGTATCTATTTGCTTCCAAAAAAAATGCTTTTCGTTTGTGTTATGCTATCTAAATTTCTATTGGGATTCAAGGAGTTGCAGTGCGTAAAATGATAGCAAAAAGGTATCTTAGAAGACACTGAATACATAACTGAGTCTCAAAGAATTAGGGAGGCAGTTGCATGTAAGACAGATCAAGAGAGGGTGCCAGGGGAAGAAGGGTTTTCTAGAGAGTGAGAACATCCTATGCAGAGACCTGGAGGTGAGAAGCAGGCATGTTTAGGGACCTGCAACACATCATCAGGTTTATGTGTCTCTGGGAAAGTAAGCACTATTAGGTCACCCTGCCATTACTCTTTGAAAATGATATCAGGAAGTTATTAGGGAAAGAAAAATAAAATAAGATGGAAATTGGGGTGGAGACAAACCATAAAAGATGCTGAACTTAAAGAAACAAACTGAGGATTGGTGGAGGGGAGGTGGGTAGAGAGTTGGGGTAATTGGGTGATGAGCACTAAGAAGAGCACTTGCTGTAGTGGGGCACTGGGTGTTATAGCCAACTGGTGGATCACTAAATTCTACCTCTGGGGGCACCTGGGTGGCTTAGTGGGTTAAGTCTCTGCCTTCAGCTCAGGTCATGATCTCAGGGTCCTGGGATCGAGCCCCGCATCTGCCGCATCCAACTCTCTGCTCGGCGGGGAACCTGTTTCACCCTCTCTCTCTGCCTGCCTCTCCACCTACTTGTAATCTCTCTGTCAAATAAATAAATAAATTGTACTTCTGAAATTAATAAATATAGAAATTCCTTGTTTGAGGGAAAAAACAATTTATTAAATTAGATCTCAATTAAGCAGAGGCCTCAATTAGATTGTGTCTTAAAAAATATTATTTTTTTGAGAAGAAATAGAAGAATGCCAAATGTTCAGCCCTCTTTCATCCAGTCACTTGGGCAAGAGCAAAACTGAACCTCGGTGTCTCACCTGTTAGGTAAGGTTTGTCAAAAACATCTCCGAGGTCTAATAACTAGAAGAAAACAAACTCCATTATTCTGATTTATTGTTTCTCTAAAAAGCATCCAAGACAGGAACTCTTTGAAGTAAGATATGGAGGTTTTGACCTCCTCTTTAATCAGAGTTATTTTGGGGTGGGGATGGTTTGTGGTCTGTGATACTGTGTGGGTAAGACAGGCAACAGGATGTACACTTAAAAATATTGATCCTGGAGCATACTGTCTGGGTAAGGATCCTGATTTTTATGAACTATGTGACCTTTAACAAGTGTAATTGTCATATTTTGCTGTGTAACAAGCTATCCCAAATTTGGAAGCCTGAAAAATAGCAAACATTTATCACATAAAATTTATAAAGGTCAGAAATCCCAGAGACGCTTAGCTAGATACTTTTGGTTTAGGATCTCCAATGAATTAGAATCATCTTAACAAGCCCACGAATCCAAATGGACTTAGGTGGCTTTTGGAGGAAGTTTTAACTCCTCACTATATGGGTCACTTCATAGAGCTGCTCACGCGTATGGTAACTGGTTTTCCCTAGAACAAGTGAAGATAGAGACAGAGATAGAAGAAGATACAAGTCACAGTGTTTTTATACTTTGGTCTTAAGAGGGGCATCCCATTACATCTGTTATATACTATTCATTAGAAATGAATCACTAATAGCAGAAAGGGAAATTAAGAAAATGATCCCTTTTAAATTGCACCAAAAATTATGACATATTTAGGAGTAAACTTAACCAAACACCTGTATTCTGAAAACTTTAAAACACTGATGAAAGAATTTGAAGAGGATGTAAAGAAATGGAAAGACATTCCATGCTCATGCATTAGAAGAAAATGACATTATTAAAATGCCTCTATTGCTCAAAGCAATATACACATTTAGTGCAGTCCCTGTCAAAATATCAACAGCACTTAGAATTAACAAAACTAAAATTTGCATGGAACCACAAAAGATATCAAATAACCAGAGCAACCTTTAAAAAGAACAACAAAACTGGAGGTATCACAATTCCAGAATTCCAAGTTATATTACAAAGCTTAGTAATCAAAATAGCATGGTACTGGCATAAAATAGATACATAGATCAATGGAACAGAATAGAAAACCCAGAAATAAACTCACAATTATATGATCAATTAAACCTTGACAGCAAGAAAGAATATCCAATGAGGAAAAGACAGTCTTTTTAACAAATGGTGTCAAGCAAACTGGACAGCTAGATGCAAAAGAATAAAAATAGACCATTTTCTTACACCCTAGACAAAAATAAACTCAAAGTGGATTAAAGGCCTAAATATGAGACCTGAAACCATAAAAGTCTTAGAAGAGAGTATAGGCAGTAGTTTCTCTGACATTGCCTTTAGCAACATTTTTCTGGACATTTTTATGTCTCTTGAGGCAAGGAAAATAAAAGCAAAAATAAACTATTAGGACTACACAAAAATAAAAAAACTTCTGCACAGTGAACAAAAATATAAGACAACCTATTGCATGGTAGAAGATATTTGCAAATGACATGCCTGATAAAGGGTTAGCATCCCAAATATTTAAAGAACTTATACAACTCAACACCCCACAAATAATCTAATTAAAAATGGACAGAAGACATGAGCAGATATGTCTTCAAAGAAGACATCCAGATGGTCAACAGATGTATGAAAAGATGTTCAACATCACTTACCATTAGGAAAATGCAAATCAAAACTACAATGAGATATCTCCTCACACCTGTCACAGTGGTTAAAATTAACAACACACACAACAACAGGTGTTGGTGAGGTTGTGAAGAAAAAGGAACCCTCATGCACTATTGGTGGGAATGCAACCTGATGCAGGCACTGTAGAAAACAGTATGGAGTTCTTCAAAAAGTTAAAAATAGAACTACGCTCCTACCCAGCATTCCTGCTGCTGGGTACTTACCCAAAGATTTAAGACAAACAAACAAACATAATAATTCAAAGGGATACATGCACCTCTATGTTCATAGCAGCATTATTTATAATAGGCAAATTATGGAAGCGGCCCAAGTGTCTGTTCATTGATAGATATATGGATAAAGATGCAGTATATATTCACAATGGAATATTATTCAGCCATAGAAAAGAATAAAATATTGCCATTTACATTTACAATGACATGGGTGGAATTAGAGAGTATCATGTTAAGTGAAATAAGTCAGTCAGAGAAAGACAAATACCATATGATTTCACTTATATGTGGAATTTAAGAAACAACACAAATGAACAAAAAAAAAAAAAGAAAAAAAAGAAAAGAGAGAGAGACAAAGAGAGTCAAACCAAGAAACAGACTCT